>NW_026136716.1:8879789-9527289 GCF_905237075.1 Dicentrarchus labrax
TTATTAGTTATACTATCAGCATTATATATCAGCCATCGGCATCAGCCATCAAAAAAACCCATATCGATCAACCACTACTAGCCACAAATTGTGGTCACAATAAAAAGTGAACACTATTTCCCCACAATGAAATGCACAAGAGGAAAGAAGGAGCTCCTGACACGAGGAAAAAAGTAATAAATTGTGAAAGGTGGTGAGACAGCTTCAGAAAGATCTTGGAAAGATAAAGCATCAAAGATTTGACTTTTATCTGTTTATGTTAAAGTTTGATTGACAAGAACATACTGCACCATTTACTGTTTGTATAAAATAGTGAAGTACGTTGATTTCTTGTATACTGGCTATAAAAATACAGACTGCATACAGTCGGTATGTAGTATGGAACTGGGCCACAGCTACACTGTTACATAATCATTCCAACAAGTCCCAACCAGTGGAAAGAGCAACTGCACACTTATTAAAGCTGGTATTAGCTGTTTTATATAATGATTTGCTGGCTTGAAGATGTTTTTTTCAGTTTTGTATGATGTGACAAATAATTACAGGCTTTTCATTTGATTTAATATTGCACAATTCACTGGCTGTTAAACACACCACTTTTGCCATAGCAATACCACTTTGAATCCTTTTGAGATCCATTTCCAGCCAATATTCATTAAATCTGAAAGTTCACAAAATCCAAGGAAAGTCTGTCTACTTCCTTTCTCCAGAGAGAAAACACCAACAGATGATTTCACAGGACTCACCCGGTCTGATACAAATGATGCTGTTACTGGGTTCGTTCTTTCTGTTATGATCTCATTCATTTACACACAAAAGTATGGCAATCCCATCTATCACAACAACAGTGTGTGTGTGTGTGTGTGTGTGTGTGTGTGTGTGTGTGTGTGTGTGTGTGTGGTTAGAAACACCATATACAGCATCCATACATCAAACCAATTATTCATACAACGCTTCAAACCAAACTGTGTGGTGTGTGTGCTTCATAACACAACACACAACACACACACACATCTGCTACATTTAAGTGATTTATCTGCTCTAGTCTACTACGACCACTTCATCAACTCTGCTGTGTGTGTGTGTGTGTGTGTGTGTGTGTGTGCATCCTTTTTCAAGGGCACAGCGAAGCAAATGGGTTGAATCACCAGCTGTTACCCTGCTCCTCAATCAATAACACACACAGACCATTTATCCAGCTTTCAGATCCTTATTCTCACATCATTGTTGAATCAGACTGACCAGAATAGAGCAATCGCCTGATCTCCTCACTTCTCTCCTCACGCCTCCATTCATCATTCCCCTTTCATGAACGCATCCCATGTTTAATGCATGTAGGTGACCTGTTCAGTGTGGGAGCTATTTAAATCCCTAGTCAATGATTTTCTGCTGTATGTGCATTAAATAGTCACACTTTCATTCACAGTTCGCACTGAAAACCTGTAAGTTTTCTGTAAATTTTCTTTTATGAATCAGACTCTAAAGAAGATCTAGTTTAATACCGAACATGTCGCCTGCTATTAGGCTGCAGGGCTTCAATAAGACACAGTTGATACTGAATGCTGACAACACATACTGGTGTTTGTATACAGAGCTATGGGATGCTACCTTTCTTTGTAGAGATTTGCATCCATGCAACACTTGTATTGATCTACCGTCCTCAGTGCGTGTCCCAGTGGGTCTCATACATGACAAGAATAACCTATTATGTGCAGCTCGCAGCTTAACCTCTCACCCTGACTAATAACCCACTAATAATCCATTCTGGTGACACAGTCATACGTCAATAGCCCTTCAGGGTCAGTAATCAGTCAGTGAGGATGCAGCGCTTCTATAGGATTTCTATAGGATCAGAAAAATCTTCAAATATGTTTAATGAGGGTTTATTTTGACTAAGAGGACACAGATGGCTGTATGCTTGCACCCCTGCTTCCTCTGTGGTGCAGTCCAGGTCACAGTGAGTCATCACAAGATAGAGGTGAGAAAACATCCTGTGTGCCAGATGAAAGTGGCAACCTTCATGTACAAAATAACACCATCTGCCATGTGCAAAGGGGTCAGCATGCTTCAAACGACGGCATCATCATGTCTCTCCTCTCCTCTCCACGACGGCTAGCTTTTAGCCTTTATGTGGCCGTTTTGAACAACTATAAACACTTTTGTCTTCAAACGTGGTCGGACAAAACATCATACAAACTAGTTGCTTTTCAAGGATACCTCAGCATTTAGACATAAACAGAGTAAACAGTTTGACAGTGCTAGTACACTGTGTCTACACAGGCTATGTAGTGAAAGCAGCATGTTAGCAGAGCAGCAGCAGCTTCAGTCCTCCGTTTGTGTCTACACAGGATGTGTCCAGAAACAATACTAAGGGTAGGTGACCCGTGTTTTGGCAGCATTCAGCCAAATAGTGAAGTTACGCACAGAAAAGAGAAGAAATTCGACTTGAAGCATAAAAATGCTCTTCGGGTTTCAGTTTACATGAGAATAGTAAAATCAATGTAAGATTCTTTATTGTCCTTTTCAGGACATTTGTTGCCACAGTACGTACGTATACAAACATATACATATACACACACAACATTAACACAACACAGGTATTTACACATAACGGCTACCGGGGAGTTTTGTTGAGTAATGTTATGGCAGAAGGGTCGTGTGCTATGACGTGTGCTCTGCGTGTGATGGCGTTGCTGTTGAGGTCTGAAAGGTTGGGGATTAGGGAGACCAATAATTTTGGAGGCGCTGTTTGTGACCGTATGAGTTTGTTCCTATTGGAGGCAGTTAACGTTCAGCTGCAGACCACTGTGTGAAGTGGGAGATGGAGTCTAGATAGCTTAGAATAGAGTCATTGTCATTTACGAGTATTTGATGTATGTGGTGATGGGCGAGGGGCTGGTATAGTCATTGGTGTAGAGGGTAAACAGGAACGAACTCAGGACACAACCTTCTGGGGCACCGGTGTTGGTGATGATGGTAGAGGATGTTACAGTGCCGACTCTGACGGTTTGTGGTCTGTCACTTAGGAAGCTGCATACCCAGTGGATGAGGAGTGGGGGGACGTTGAGGTGGGGGAGTTTCCTGATCATCTGGTGACAGTGAATAGTGTTGATAGCAGTCGATGAAGGGCAGTCTGGTGAAGAGTGAAGGAGGCATCCTCAGTCCCCATATTTTGGCCGTATATGCAAACTGATGGGGGTCCAATTGCGGTTTGACCTCGTTGTGGCTCTTGTTGTTGTTACACCACCTGTTGTTGACGTATATGCCCCGAGGATGGGGAAGTTTTCGAGATGTACTTTCGGCAGCCTCGTCGAGCCAGGTTTCTGCCAGGGCGATGATGCAGGCCTCCTTGAAGGTTCTTTCCACCATTGGACAAGATGGTGGAGGGGAGAGGGGGTTTGAAGGGCTGCTTTCTCAACCTGATGTGTACCCCTCCTCGCTTCCCCTTTTTCACTGGTGATGATCCATAGCATGATGAGTATGATCCTGATAACTTTGAGTAGTTCACTTATAACCACGGACAACAAAAAGATAAACTGGACATGACACAGACGAGACAAGACGGTAGTGGACGCAGGCAGACAGTGTCGTTGCAGCAGAGCATGCGCCGTCGGAGACCAATGTAAGCCAATGCAGACAGTTGGATTTATTATAACAGAAGTGTATCTGTTTCACTAGGTACGTGTGAAACAGACAAGTGAGTGTGGACAGACCATTAGGTTTCAGGCTGTCCAGACATTAAACATTTCAAACCATAGTCGGATTATAAAAAGTCACTGGACCACTGCCGTGTTTGCAGTAATAATGTGTTTCTATTCTATTTTTTACTTCTATTCTAATTCACTATATTTTGAGCTTGATTGACTTAATGCATTACTGGTCCACACCAGTGTTTCTTAATGTCTCCTATTTACTACACATGATGTACAATATCTGTGCCGCAGCCTCCATAGTTTCAACAGAAATTGAATAGAGGAGAAAAACATACTTCTGATATCTGAATACCCTGGATACACAACAACAGATTGGATTAATTCAGTTCACATTGAAACTTATTATAAAAATGAAGAAATATTTTGCCTGTGTGAGGCACATCGGTTTGTTTGACATCCTCTAGTTAATTTGCCAGTCCAGTGAACACAACATACTCAATAGAATACAACAATACAAATAATATGAATGCACTGATGGAGAACAATAAAAGAAACACAGTTGACTACTCACTGCTCACACATTACATGTTGAAACACAACAAAGTATCAACAGATCATTTCAGTGTGTGTGCTAGGTAGAACAGGAATTTCGACACAAAAGAGAGATGAGAGCTCTGACGTCATTAAACCCACCAGTTTCGGCAAGAGAAAGCTGTCCAGGCTTATCATGGGTGGCACACACACACACACACACACACACACACACATTAACTAACTAATGAAGAACATAAACGCTTTAGGGCATTCCTGAGGAACAGAGACAGAGGAGGATGTTTTCCCGGTTGTACATGTGGAGACAGAGAGAGGCACAAAGAGGAGGATGTTTTCTCTACTGTAGGTTCATATACTGTAGGAAATGTCGACGTAAATCTCAACCTCAACACACCCAGGCAGACACACACAGAGCTTTCTGTATTGACCGCTTTTGTGCCTAAAATAATTACAACAATACTAAAATGCTGTTTTAGACAGACTATGCAGAACTTTTCTCCATATTGATCCAGCAAAACCTCTTAATGGCAGCAGATGTTATTAAATGCTGACAGGTGCTTAATACAGAGATGTGTGTGTGTGTGTGTGTGTGTGTGTGTGTGTGTGTGTGCGCATTAGATGCATTATAGTAATGCTGCATTGCAATAATAGAAGATGATATTTAGAAATAAGCCCTTGTGAATAAATCTAATTCAACCACTCAGAAAATTCCCATGTTGGTCTCACGTTTCTCGATTTGAGGGAAACCTCAGAAATCTGATGATTAGAGTATTAGCTATAAAGTATAATTTCAAAGCTAAAACTATACATTTTAAGAGCCACAGTGGAGATCAGACTTCTTTTGTGTTGGCCTTGGCATTAGCCTGAAATTATGCTGGCATTACATCATAACCAACATTTACATCCAAGCTGGAAAACCAAAAACGATCCATTTTCATTTTGTTGCAATAAACAGAAATACTGTTGATGGTGGTGGTTTTCAGGTATTTTAAAACAAAAAACACATCCTTCAATAAACAGCACATAACTAAAACCTACTGTGTTGCATTAGAATGCAGCTATTTCAGTTCAGCTTTTATTTACACTCTGCACATCACAAACTGCCAAAGAAGGTACAATGCGTTTTATCCAGATGCTTTTCACTTGCTTTTAAATTGAAATGTATATTTTTATTTGGTAAATACCTCCACAAAGAACATGTGATAAAAGAAATGACAAAGAACGACAGACTAAAGGCTAAAGTTACTGGCCACTCTTTTTACACTGTACAACCAAGGTCACATCAAACCAAACACAACCCCTACAATGCCAACATGTTACTGAGATCCTTTTTTAAAAATATTTTCTCATTGAACCATTTTTATACTTACAAAGTGAGCTGCATGTTTCCAGTTCCTCACTACAGTTATATATAATATTTATAAATAACCATGTTGTTCATCATGTATATTCCTTTCAAACCATATTCCCTCATTTTAATCTTTCTGAGACTTAATTTGACATCATTAATATGTGGTTTCCAGCATAATCTATCATACATTTTCCTTCCCAAAGAATTTAGGAGACCTACGCAGTAAAACCACAGACTTCAGCTAACGACAGCAAAGACAACATACGTTTGTCAAGTGACATTAAAAGCAAAGGAGGAAGTCAGAGGAGGTTATTGTCCACACAGGGAAGAGATGGGGGGGGGGGTTTAGATGGGAGACTGTTGCTGGTTTCCTGTTTCTATAACCACGTAGTATTTACAGTGACCAGGACAAAGCTCCTCTAGCCTTAACTAACTAGTTATTTTAAGCTAAATCAAGTTGTTTTTGTGCCACGATCAACCTCACATATAAAATCAGAGCTCACTTTTAAAAAGTTTCTATTTTCTTTTCCACAGAATCCAAACATTTTATTAAAATCAAAATAAATCTGTATAATCTACAAATGAAATACTTTTTGATGTTTTGGAACAAACAGTTGATACGTTTATTGCTCTCCATAAGTAGCCAATGGAGCATTATTCTTACATTCCCCACTGGGTTTTAACTGGTGATCTCATGAGCAAATTTTACCTCTTATTTCTCTTGAGATCTTCCCCTTTTCCCTTTAAAGGAAGGACTGCAAAAAGCATAACAAAGGGCATCTTGGGATCTTATTCTACTGAAACCCCCTGACATAATTTCTAATGGATTCAAACAATATTTCATCACTTCTCATAAATTGTTACATAAACATATTATTTAGTTGCACAGTGTTGCCTAGAATTACTTTCAGGCGTGTTTGTACGCATAACAAAAAAAGAAACCCTAAGGCGAGGAGCGTGGGATGGCATGTTCACGCAGCGTAGGCGTTAGTCTGTACAATCAGTGTATTTGTTAAGACTTAAAATAAAGTGATCACAAGGATTATAAGAAGAAGAATACATATGACCTTTGACAAACCATAAGCATGTGATGAACAGTATGTGCGGTTCGTTGCTGCACTTTTCACCACAAATTTCACAATATACAAATTTGGAAATCGGTACAATTAAAGGGGAATCACTCAGTTCTCAAAAAAAAAAAAAAAAACAATACGCCCTCTCACAAACCCTCTGATTGAAACGCTTCAAACGAAAGCAACTCCTTATAAAAACATATGAGGAAGGTCAACAGAGATGTCAAGCTCTCACACTAAATCTGTATCCCAGTGTTTATCATGATCACTTATATGTACGCAGCCTTTGTTTAGACGATTCAACATCTTGCTCAGTAAAACTTATTTTGGATGAGGATCAAAGAGTTCAATGAGCTCTAGACAGATCTAATGAGGTTAATATATAACAGTGTAGTTCAGCAATCCCATAGTACCAGAAACATCTGGGGCCAGATGTATAAAACTGTGTACATTCATGATTAAATCTTAGTTTATGCTTAAAGACAAATATTAACATCTTGGAGGTAGAATTAGGTACACACAAATCAATGTAGATACGCCCTTAATCAACTGTTTAAGTATCAATTCTTCAACAGCAAAGAAGTGCCATTTAAATAACAGTGAGGTGCCAATGCCAGGGCAACCATTACACACAGCTGTGGCTATTTATAGGATCTTTAATTCATGACGTGTTGCTGTAAACCAAGTGGCAGTGACAGCTCAATCAACATTATTAAATGTAAAGGTAATCAGTTATTCAGTTTACAGTGCTTACATTCAAACATACAAAGTGCTTCACAATAAAGCATGTAATGAACAGATAAAATAATCCCTCCAATGTAAATAAGAAGAATAATAACTCTATAATACCTAATTGATGACAGATATTAATTAAAAGTAAGTTTTTAAATGCACCTTTGGCAGATATTTACACAGAAAAGAAGCCTGAATCAGTTAAATTGAGAAACAACCTACAGCAACAATGTTTTATTATTACATCCTGACTCTCATCATATTTTTTCCATCTCCACTCGCACTAGAAAACCATGTATGGGAAACGGCCTATGCATGTTTCTTGTGCATACACATTGTTTATGCAACTGGCCCCAGGTCCATTTGGAAGCACTATATTTTTTATTTCATAGCTACAGACTAATCTGGGTTGCAGTCAGAAATAAACAGGCCATTACTTTAATGACATTTCACTTGCAAACTTGTGAAATATCACCATTCAACCACGAACTATGACCAGGAAATCATGTGGAAGTTGTTACATGTTGAAAATATTATAAATGCCACTGAAATAAAAGGTGATAATCTCAAAAACCTCTTGGAACCAGACAGCTAGATGTCTTTAAGTATTTCATAAAAATAATAATAATAACTGTAATAACAAGCTAATGTCATAAGCAACTGGAGCGTTCTGAGACTGAATAACTACTTCACATAACCTACTGTCATCATAGGGGCCCCCACCATGTCTCACCTGGTGGAGCTCATGCCCCATGTGGTCTGGGTCCTTGCCGCAGTGGCCCGGGTTCAGTTCCTTCCAGTGGTCCCTTTGCTGTGCTCTCTCTCTCTCTCTCTCTCTCTCTCTCCACCCTTTCCTGTTTACCTGATCTGTCTCTATCTGTTAAAAAAAGAAAAACATAAGCCTAAACACGTGCTTTCAGTTTGAGTCTGCCACCACAGTAAATGCACCGTTACTTAAATCAGATGCCAGATTAGTCTACAACCTAACTGTTGCCATGGCTACCGATGATACAAGACAGGTGGGAGACTTTTATCTCAGCCTGAACGTTATCTTGAATTTTGCTTCACAACACTCAACTGTAACATAATCAAAACTTGCATAGACTCCATTTACAATCCTCTGTCTCCAGCGCCGATCGACATTTATACAAAGTGCACTTTTAGTTCTCATACATAACGACTTTGCTCTTTGTATTGTCGGCCAAAATCTTTAAAAACCATGTTTTGTAAAACCATGTTAGAAAGTGAGCAGCTTGAATGATTGTGAGCAGTACAGTGACCTCTGGCAGACAGTGTCTTGTTTTGAGTGGGACGCCCTGTGCTTTCTGCTGCTTCACGATGCCTCTGTTCTGTCTGCAGTGGGTTTCGGAGTCTCTGAGGACGAGGCAGGAATGCTGACCTCTGCTCTTCCTCTTTCTGGGTCTCTCCCTCCCTACTTGGCAATTAGTCTCCAATAAAAACATGTGGCTTTCAATCCAAGCTGAATTTGGAAAGCTCCAAGTAGGAGAGATCTTAATCTGTCAGCAACATCAGTCATGTAGAAATAAACTTGAAAAACCCGAAGGAGAACAAATACACCAAAATAATCACATCACATCACTTTGAGCTTTTACCCCCAATTCTACTCCTGCTTCATTTTTCTCTCTGCAAGGTCAGAAGGCCAAGGACTTTCACGGACTCATCACAGAGGCTTTAGGTTGGACTCACTTCACCTCCCTTCGACTCTGGAGCAGCAGTAACAGCTCAGCCACGTGAAATCGGACGTCTCTGTTCCTGAAGACCCGTGTTTGGGGAATTTAAAAGGTTTACTTCTTACTTTTGAAACTTTATCACAGAGATTTATAGCAGCTTTTCCCCATTTCTTCAAACACGATGTATAGACAATAAAAAAAAGCCTTCTTGAAACCACTTTAATGAAGGAGTCATTTACAAAAGAACAATAAACGAGATGTGAGATGAAAGGAGGAACCCAAAGGAACTCCAATAAACGTCGGTCATCCATCATTCAGGTCTGAGAGCTTCCCATACTGTAGATTCAGCCGTGAGTAGAAACACTGTAAGTTAAATATACCCAGTCCCTGTTTATATATATAAAATCAAAATAATGAAGAAACTTTTTTATTGAAGGTATCTGCCGAGTCACAAGAACGTTCATGCACAGTTTTAGAAGAGCGTTCACTGACAATGTTTTTCATTTGTTTTCCCAACAATATCCGCTCTTGCAGTATAATATCCAGTCGTATCCAAGCACGGTTATTTTTTATGGGTATCTTGGGACCCTCAAAGTATTTGGCTAAGGTTAGAGAAAGATGGTCACTGGGAGATATGTCCAAGCAGCATCTTTGTTCCCATTATATCATGCTGGAAAAACAAATTAGTATTATGTAAACCTAATTTCTGGGGCAAAGGGTTGACAAATAATGAACATGTGGGATATGAAATAGAATTTTGAAACTTGTTTCATGTGGTGTCATAAACTAATTTAACATTCTTTAAACCTGCAATAAATTATTATTAGCAATCTAGGGGCAGAGGCAGACAATACTCAAACATTATCAGTTTAAGAACATTTGTTAGCAAATACTTTCCTTTTAACCGACACGGAGCAACATTAGTTTTCACATAAGTGGAGTGTTTCTGTCGATCTGTCTGATATCACCCATTCCTTTTAGCTCTGTTTTTGGTTTTTCCACAAACTCCTGAGGAAAATATCTGGCTCTTCAGCTGTTAAATGCTCCACTATCTAACTATCAGTACTACTATAGACTCTGACTGTGTCTGTCTGCTGTTTGGTGCTGAGCAGGTAGCGTACAGTGGATGCTGATGAGAGCGGTGAGAGTGAATCAAAAGGTTGTGGGACAGTAAACATAGTAATTTGATCCATTATTAGTACATAAATATTGGTTATAGCATCTTTAAAGTACAATTGGTTAATATATTTGTACTTGTTGCACATCATATTCATAAATTATATAACATCCATCCATTAGCTACACCCACCCATCCTTTAGAGGATAGAATACAACATAAATATAATATCTATCTATAAAGATCATCGCCCACACCTTCTTTATTAGTGATGATTGACCCTGCAGTGGCTCCGTTACCACACACACAAACACAAACACACAAATAAACATGCATGTGCGTGCATGTGTTAACGCTGCATGTCCTGCAGCGACCTCTCCCTCAGTGCGTCGTCATGGCAATGCAATGACAACTTCCTGTTTCTCTTTGTTTCACTTCAGTCTCTTAGGCTGGAAATCGGTGGTTTGAGAGAGAAAAAACCCCCAAAATAGCCAAAGACAGACAGTCCCAGGTGACATGCAAATTGTGCACACACACACACACACACACACACACACACAGACAGAGACACACACACACACACACTGAGACACACACACACACACTGCCTTTGTCCAGTCCAACTGATTTAAAGGATTGTGGATTAGGAGCCAATAACTGACTGTGGGAAAGAGTTTACAGTGAATAACTGAGAAAATGAAAGCGAGATTGGTCAAGAGACACAAGTTAATCCTATTCCCAACACTGAGAGGCAGATATTTTAGATGATCATCTACGTTTTCGATCATAAAAATGCTCAATTGGGTCTTGGTATTAATAATATTGTGGATATTATCGATACTAGTAGATTGACCATAAAGATATTGATTCAGACAAATCCAACGATCTTATGAGACAACTGACCTCTGTGTGTGTGGTGTGCCAGCCCCCCCCCAACCCAATCACTCTCTTTTACTGATCTAAGACCAGCTTAATTACTTTGTTAACTAAACTTAAAACACACTTATTCAAACTGACCAAACCCTCTTTTTTAGTCTTTCTATTGCTCCCACAATCAACTCTGATGTACTGCGGTTTTTCAGAGGCAGACCATTAAATTAGCAAAATAGAACGATAATAAAAAACATATCAGTGATGGACTGATTGCAGATAGCCGATCGTCTAATTACCTTTAAACATGCATCAGCTGCTTTTGATTGATGATGATGATGACTAAAATCATTTAGCTGGGAACTCCTAATCAAATTAAACAGCTCCCACATTGCTCTAAAGTTAGCTCTTATTACTGCTTTCAGGCATGTCTGGTTGATTTTATGCCCTGGCAGGATCAATGAGAGGCTAAAGAAAATACTGCACATGGATACTGATTTTTTTCCTTGTTTAAACAGACAGGAGACCAAACCTAGAACTCTCTGTATGTGCCTGCAGCCCTGGAAGACAATCTCTGTGAATTAATAAAGAGTAGCTGTCAGCCAGACTTTATCTTCCTCTCTGTGTCGCTGACACACACACAGCCTTTGTTCGCCTGTCCGAAGTCCCCCACACACACACACACACACACACACACACACACACACACACACACACACACACACACACACACACACACACACACACACACACACACACACACACACACACACACACACACACACACACACACACACACACACACACACACACACACCTTTTGTTTACCATTCGAATAGGTGCTAAAAGGTATTGTATCGTAAGGGTCCCAGGAGCTGGGTTTCTTTGTACTGTGGCACACAGGAGGCGACATAGACTCGCTTTGATTCATGATTCATGATGTTCGTATGCACCATCAGTATTCTGTATTCTGCACATCGTAGTTCGTTCTTATAAAGAAATGTGTATCTTTTTATGGTCTATGTGCAACTGACCATTATTTTCTTTGTCAATTAATCTGCAGACCATTTTCCTGACTAACTGATTCATTGCTTCATCTATAAAATATCAGTGAAATTGTTAAAAAATGTCCTGCTGTGATGCAATAACCGCAATAAGGAAACACCGTGCTAATCACAATCCAACCTTATTGTACCGACATTTCAGCATTTGTTTTTTTTAAGAAGAGAAAGCGCCCCATTGTAGCAAGGCTGGAGAGACTTGACACAGCAGAAGAGCTGTCTGAAACGTAGTGCCACTCAGTATGCCTCAAGTCACAGCTCAGCTTAAAGGGTTAAACCTATTACACATCATTCAAATATTGTTTTACCCTTCTTATAAAAAGGCTGTCTTTTACTTGTTGTTCTCAGTTGGCACTGGCTCCAAAACTGGCAACAGAGCTTTATGACCCGCCATGTTTTGTTTGAGGTATTACGAGAAGAAAAAGCATCAAATCCAGGAAAAGTGCGAGTGGATTTGTCCAGAGCCGTTTTACCATCTGCCATATTCCCTCTGTTTCTCGCCACACACTCAATACAAAAACACCAAATTTCCTGACATCTACTCCTCCATGGCAGGCTATTGTGTTTCTCTTCCCAGAATTGTGTAACAAACCCAATAAAAGCCTCTCGGATGTCTCTCTCCTAGATGGCTTTCTCTCCATCACACACACACACACACACACACACACACACACACACACACACACACACACACACACACACACACACACACACAGAATATCAATCTGTACAGCAGCTAAAATGACCATAAACACATTCATTTTATACTTCTGTCTCAGCTTTTCACAACAACACATGTATTAAGATGCACACAAAAAGGTCAAAGAATGTGTATATCATCATTTTTTGGGTGAATTCACATCTACAAAATGTCAGTATTTCATTAGCTGAGAGCAGTGGACATTAAGTGTTAGTGGAATTCAAAGGGGTTTGAAGCTCAACATAAATGCCCTGAAATCCACTGAAGTGAAAAACACACGACGGGATTGCTCTACGGTCTTTGATATTTCGACACATCCACATATTGAGTCAGAGGTGCTAAAGAAGCATAAATGAAGCAAATCGTAAGGTTCAGTCTGCATACTGTTAGTTTCTGTATTACTAAAAGAACAGCACTAATGGGAGTTTGTGTGCTCTTTATAACCCAAATTAATGTACCCATACTTGTAATTCTGGTCATTAATGGGTATACTGCACCATGGGATAATTTAATAATGTTGTTGGCTCCCCCTATTGGCAGCCTGCATACAGTAGACGCTGTAGACAGTGGGTGCTTTGTGTAAATAAATAAAAAAAGCCTCAGAAACTCTAAAACACCTGTCTCATTCACACAGGTGGTTTCACTTATTCTTAATTAATTGGACAGATTGATGCCGGACTGGAAATCACATGAGCTCACATGGACCTAATGTACTATTGAGAGTCATAAATGGTTCTGCTTAAACAGGAACAGAGAGGTGATAGAGATGTCAGCTAATATATTTCATAGTTTCCTCTCTGAAACTGATGATCTAATTAACCATAACCTGGTGTCTGACCTGCAGGTTATCCCCCCTCACATACATCAGTACCTGATTGTGACTGATTGGACCGTTTGTCTCAACTTTTCTCAACTCACAATTTTTTACAAACTTAAAGGGTTATTTTTGTATCGTGCTGCTCTGAGGTGCTGGGAAACTATAAAATGCATATGTAGTCAGGAAAGTCCTGAGTATGACTTCACTACCATAAATAATACAATCATATTTCATGTTAGCTGAGCTATATATATATATATATATATATATATTATTATTATTTCTGATTCTGAAACAAAGCGGTGTCCTTTTATAGGTGCAAAACTTACGTTGTACGACTCTGAGCTGATTTTGCTACTTCTTACTGCACAAACTTCCAGTTTAAAATGATGCAGGACTTTAGATAGAGTTACTGTAAACTATGTATGTCCCTCATTCATTGAGCTGTCATGACCAGATTCAAAAGTGACTAAATTTCCAAAGACATGATTTTAAACATGACTGTGAGGACTCATTTTGACTCATCAGTGTCCCCACGCCCCTTTGTGGCTTAATTCCCGTTTCTCTTTTGCTCCTAAGACAGAGAGACAGGAAATGGTGCTGAGCGGTTCCCATGGTAACACGCTGTGTCATCAATGGCAGCAGGCCAAATATTAGCAATGACCTCTGGAGCTGATAAATTAAACATATTAATAAAATGTGCTCACATTCACACACTCATATATCGGGCATAATTACTCATTTTCTTCCTGATGACCTCTGACAATAATGATTTTCCCACAATACAGAAAAAAGAAACTTTTCTTCCACTCATTTTTTAGACATTCAGTTGATGCCATCTTCAAATCCCCTTAACGCCAGCTCATTTTTCCACTGCAGATAGCGCACACTTTTTATTTTTACAGACAGCATTCCTATTTTTATGGCACCCTGTACCAGTGTGTCGGACTGTGAAGCAGGATGGAAAAATAAAAGACGGAGAGACTGTTAGTTCAAAGCTTTCGAGTCCAAGATCAAGACTGTATTGCTTTCATCTATCAGTTTCAATTGGTGGGAAATTGTTTTGGTGAGGACTCAGAAGAAAGGACAGGCTAATAAAGAAGTTGGAACAGCAAAAGAAGAGATTACAAAACTTGGTTTGAACTGAGTCACACCCTGAACTATGCTGCTGGTGCAGGGAAGACAGCTGTGATACAAAAATATATCTACAATCCCTGGCATGCTCCACGGCCCCTGAGGACCCTCAATCTGGCATCCAGGTATTCAGTCGCTCTTCTATTTATTGCAAACAAATCCGAAACAGAACAGAAGAGAAGAACAAAGCCTCACACTCTCCACTGCTGCTAAAGGTTCTCCTCTTCTCCCACCCACTCAGCTTTTATATGAGAACTGCCAGCAATGATGCAAAACATTACAACCATAAACAATGTTACAAGCTCACTCAGTACTGTGTGACAGAGTTCAGCACTGACTGACAGTAGACTCAGTGCTTGTTATCCTGTTGTGGATATTATTCCTGCTGCCTGTTTGGTTGATAGTTAGACCACTGTACTTGTAGTGCCTGTTAGTGTTGATAATTGTTTTGAGTATAACGAGGAAACAGACCTTTCCTGCACAAGTCACAATCCAAAAAGGTCATGAACCAGTAGGCTAAAGGGTGTGCATTATTTTCAGATAACCACACAGCTCTGACATAGCATCCCATACAGTATCACCTCTTTAAATCCTTGTGGCTCTGGCTCTGGCTTCTCCTATAATGTACTGACCCAAAATATTCCTTAATCGTATGTTTGCTAGAAAGTAGCCATGATAAAGTGGAATAATCCACTCTGAAGACCTGTGTGGTTATAAAAATAATGCTCCACAGAGCTTAATGGCCTCTGTAGAGTGTTGTTTTCAATAACTGCATGGCTCATTAATTATCCCTTATGTGCACTTGCCAACAACAAACTATGTTCGTTGTAGGGCTGCACAATTCATCAAGATGTAATTGAAATCGCAAAATGGCCCATATCAGTAGTGACAGGCAGAGCAATCTAGCGTTTGGAGATAATCAGCTGATGTCTGCGCTCAGTGCAGTTATTTATTATTATACATGCCATTTCTTTGTTTTGAAAACGGCATTATATATCAGCCATTAGCAGCCGTGCTCTCTAAATATTGGCATTGGCCATTGAAAAACCCATATCGGTCCACCACTGATATCCAAATTGCAGAGGCAACAATCCTCCACATGTAAGAAAACATGTTTGTTTGGTACAGACCCCAACAAATCACATACATTATCATAATTTGAAAGTTTTTTTCCCCACATTCTCACCCATCATGAATCTTGAAATCGTAATATCTGGCAAAATAATTGCAATGTAATTTATTTCCCCATATTGGGCAGCCATAACTCACTGTTACTGGAGCTGTAAGTATTTTATTTTGTGTCGTCATGTAGAAATGCAGCCTGGCTCTAGCAGTGAGATACTGTGTGTGTGTGTGTGTGTGTGTGTGTGTGTGTGTGTGTGTGTGTGTGTGTGTGTGTGTGTCTGTGAGAACAGAGATTAAGGAGCGTCCCGTAGGAGTTTTAGTATAATTATGGTCGAGAATTTGATTATCACAATCTTGGAGCATATATTCCCACACATAGCAAGATCAAGTTCACAAACACAAACACAAACACACACACACACACACACAAACACACACACACACACACACAGTACACAAAGCCATGGTCTTAAAGTATTCCCAACACAAATCTATATCTCTGTAACCCTGCTCCCGGATGAATGGGATCATTTGTCTGTGTCACACACACACATG
Organism: Dicentrarchus labrax; assembly: GCF_905237075.1. NCBI lineage: Eukaryota > Metazoa > Chordata > Actinopteri > Moronidae > Dicentrarchus > Dicentrarchus labrax. Next base: position 8,896,221 of record NW_026136716.1, read on the forward strand.
CACATATGCATGCTCCCAGGATGGGACCAGTCATGCAGATGCAAAGCTTGCCTTGCATTACATGGACATACACACATGAAGGCACAGGTAAGACCTCATTTTACCAACAAATAAGCTCATAATAAGTCCTGCAGTCAGATATTTTGAAGAGACATATACAATCCTCCTATTGCTATGCTGTGTTTCCGCCTCCCTATCATCACATCTTCTTATACACATCTCAGCATCTGTGTGATATTATGCAATCAATTTCCTGTGATTGCACGCTGACCTTGTAATAATGAAACCAGTCCTTCACCATGTGTGCTGACTTGCTCTTGCTATTGATTAAAACTCCCGTACAGCTACAGATAGTTGAAACCCGTCGTTGCGGTCACCGTTACGCAACTGCTGAAAACATTTTAAGGGAATTGTTTATGTGAAGTTGGCTTTTTGCTCAACTACCACAGTCTGCTTTCACTCAGCGTAAGGTATGGTAATGTAAGAGCTTAGCCAAGCCGACAAACAACAGTGAACCAAAAACGTGATGTGCATCAGACCTGCTCTGTGTGTGTGTGTATGTCCCCCAGAAATTGAATGATATACATGCCCTGCTTACGCTAATGTTATAACTCACATGTAACACAGAGCGGGTGGTCGGTCTACAATCTAGTTACATACTTGATCTACGCAGGATCATTTCCCTACTGACTGATTGTGCTGACTCAGGTTGTTCCAGGCAGAAGCAGATCAAATTATTTTGTGTGCTAGTCTGTCTGTGCTTATGTTAATGTTGTCACGATACCAGAATTTTAAGTTTCAATACAATACTAATAATAAAAAAACAATACTCATACCTCTTTTGATACCACAGGAAAAGGTAAAAAGGATCCTACCTGCACACAGTGATTGTACATAGAAAGTCACTGAACACATGAATCTGTGCAGCTTTGGGTTGAAAATCTGATCAAATGTATAATTAACAGATCGTATGGTTTTAAACACGTGGTATCAAAAAACGTATTGAAGTATCACGACTTTTGATAACCTTACTGTTGATCCCCTACAGGCACACAGACTCACACACATACACATTTTCTGGGTAGCTGGTGCTGCCATTTGGGGCCTTAAGCAGGCCGTGAAATTCATGTGTCATCATTAATCAAACTGTGTGCAGATACAGATTATTTCCACAGTTACCTGGCTAAACACACAGCCACACCATTATGTCATGTGTTTGATTCTCTCCTCAGCTCAGACGGCAGGAGTCAGTTTACCTGGAATAGCTGCCAGTGCAGCGGGAGAGCTGTCAAAAGTTAGCGACAGCACTTTCACAAGCAAACACTGGCGCTGTCATAACTCACATAGCCGACACAGGAGTCGAGATCAGATAAACCCCTTTAATCCCAGAACTCTGACAAAATGTTATTCTATTTAAAAAGGTTTTCTTCCAGACAGGATAACTGAGGCAGCACCTCAGGATTAAATCCTGTTCTGATCACTGGCTCCACTGGAAAAACCCAAACACATATAGTAGGGTGAAATCCAGCCAGTTACGATGTATAAACACGCCGATTATCTTGGCCTTGGCTTCCAAATGGTGTATCCTGCTCTGCTCACTACGGCTTTGACACTGATCGACTGGAGCAGCACACAGTAAAACGAAGACTGACTTCATGAAGGAGAAATCCACTCACAGACAGGGATCATTTGCTATTTGAGGACTGCTTGCAGGCTGTTGTTTTGGCCTTTTATAATGCTTTTCGTATCACGTTTTTCTTAAAATAATCAATAAATAGGCCTAAAAAAGCCTCTTAAGTCATTATAGAGTGACTTTTCAGTATTTTAACCATTAATAATTAGATTTTTTCCCCTCTACATTAAGGTTGCAGGTAAATGCAACATTGGTGGCAGTGATGATGGTGGCCAACATCAATCTGAGGAGCCAGATGGTGTCAGTGCCAGCTGGACAGATTTAAATATACATAAAAAAAAGAAACATTGCACATGTCAAAGATACATGCTGCTCTTATCTATATGCCTGTCATACACAAATATATAGATATAGATAGATCAATATAACATATCACACACACACACAGTCAGCAGGTGAGCTCAAGACTAATACAACTGTGTCCATGTATACAACACAGCAGCTTCAGTACAGTATATAAACATAATATCAACATGAACTAAGAGTTTAATAAACACAGCTAGCAAGACACAGACAGAGGGGTGACTCTCACTCACCTTTCTTTCATTCAAACGCAGTATCCACGTTGAGAGCCATTTTGTTTGCTGACAGGACTTCTCTTCTCTTCTCCCTATTAGCAACACTAGCTTGTTATCACATTTAAATACCGACATTCAGCATTTAGTTGTTTGTTATGGGGCCCGAGAGTGAGAGGGTTCACACTTCAACTGCCCATTCACAGTTTATAGTGGTATGACAGCACCTGCGTCTTCTTTTATACTTTAAAATATATATATATATATATATTTGTTTAATTAGCTTCACCTGTTACCTGGCTTCTCCTCCATAGGCTTCAGTAAGGGTGCAATACCGCCTTTGACCACACGGACAGGTTAATATTTGCTACAACCAAGAGGGGCGCTGTTTCACACATTTAAGAAAACTCATTGAAAACTGGGGAATAGGGACTTCATGACCCAGACAACAGAATAGAAAGTGTCTGTTATGATCACAAAGTTAGTAAATCTATTTATTAAAATAATTCCTGGCTTGCTTTGGTTCCTGAGAGAAATTGCCACTGCATTTAGAGCAGGCACTCCTAGACCAGACCATACATCTCAACACTATGAGGTCCACACTGTGGTAGAGATCAAATCTAAGTTACACAATTAGTTTTTTATTCAATCTAATTATGAATCCACAAAAAGAAACAAATATAAGAGATAATATGTTTAAAGTAGGTGGTCTAAAAAGATGGGATTGTTGAACGAATATTGAATTTCATTATAGCAACTCAGCTGTTTAATGTTCTCTGTACTGTGCCCAGTATTTCAAATATAATAACCTTACACCAATTTAGAAATTGAACTGTCAGTCCTTGGATTAAATGCTCAGTCCCTCAGCTCAATTAGAACAATTAGGTATTTGGACAAAAATTGAAGCTGAAGATTCTCATTAGGCTTCAAAAGAAAATCCACCAGAGTCCAAGAGCCCTTCAGAGCCTTCAGTATATAGTTCAGGATGGATGTTCCCTTTCAAGTGAGAGACTAATTGATTCAAACAACTCAAGGTCCCTGAACCCACATCTGAAACCGCCGTACAAATTAAAACAGACCATTCCAGCTAACCTACTCCACCTCCTTTTGTTCTGCATCTCAAATGCCGGGAAAAATTACAGCCATGCCACGATGCCACTGCCATTACGGGACCGGAGGGGGAATGATGGGAAACATAACGTCAGAATAATTCCCACGACAGTTCTGAGACATAGATATCCTTCACCTAAAGTCAGTGCGATTTCCACACACTAGTGTGACGTAATAAACTGGAAGGAGGAACCGTTAAAACATTAACGGTATAATGAAACAGAACAGCTAACAGCTGGTCTAATCAGGATTATAGCGAGGCTTTCTGGCAGTAGATACATATATAGATACTTTTGTTACCAATAAACTACATAAAGTTCAGGACACAACGATTTCAAATGATACGTTCAATAATTCCATAATAAATACAATATAATAATCTAAGTTAAAAACACAAATGAAGCCCAGAATCAGGATCGAAACATGTTTAATCAGTGTCTTTGTGTCACTTCCCTCCTATCGTGATCTGTTACAGTTCAGAGTGAGTGTTAGGGTTATTGTCAGGGGTGGGAGAGCTGGAGGAGGAATCCGTCGCTTCTTCTGCCACCACATGCTCTTCCACATTCACCTCTTCCTCGTCCACTTCCTCTTCCTCTTCAGGAGTTTGCTGCTGGGCAGAGTCGGGTTCCTGCATGTCCATGATTTTCAGGAAGTCATAGAAATCGAAAGCAGGAGGCCAGTTGTCCTCACCCAACATCCCTGCAGAGATGGACCGAGACAGAGAGCTTTAATTACAACGAGCAATTTAATACAGCCTTAAAGGATACTGAACTTATTAATAGCAGTCGTAGTGGGGGGGTAAAGAGTTTTAATTTCCATTATTACCATTATTATTATTATTGAGACCTATTTTATTTTATCTTGAAGGTGACAGATTGATTTCATATAGATTAAGATTTGTTCGTTCAAAAGTTTAAATGTGGAAGTGAAGGTAGTTTCCTATAGAGCCCCAAATAATGAATGAATAATGAAATCCAGAAATATTCCTTAAATATGAAAAGCAAGTTTTGAAAAGTCAACTACAGTCCAGAGAGTCTAATAGAACAATGGCTTTTTAAAACTCAAAAGCCATGAATGTTACCAGCTGACAAGGTAATACACAAGTTCAGACTGGAGGTTTAAAGCCACTGTGTGCATCTCTGAAGGCTTCAGGTCTCCGGTTTCTCTACGGAGAACAGACGGAATGTGCTCGATGACAATCCATCCATTCAGATAAACAGACACAAGCCACAACAAGACCGCCGTCTTATCTCGGCCTACACCAATACAAACGACAGGGTTTAAGAGGTCAAGGGTTAATGGCTCCAGGCAGTTGAGTTTTAAATCATCACCTTAATTTAAAGACCCTTTTATGTTCATTACACGCGTTTGCTGCTTAACCTGAAGCCTGGTGCACATACCTTTCACATTCCTCAGACAGGACGGGCACAAGTTCCATCCTGTCGCTGTTTCATCAGCGGGCATGAGAACGGTGCGATCATTTTATATTGGTGACATATTCCTTTAACCTCTTTAGATCTGGGAGCAGATGGCAGACATTATCAGCAAGCTCCTTTTCTCCGTGACAAAGCATTTCCACATAACTGTCACATCTATTTTAATCATTTCTTTTTATGCTCTTTTGTTTTTTGAATTTTTCCATGTGAAGTCATCCACATATTTCTATGCTTTTAACAGACACACTGCTCCATATGTTATATTATATGATGGCATTTCCGTATTGTATTCTTCTCCTTTGGACCTTTGGATAATTAAATAGGGGTAGTCACATCATCCTGATCAGTGTGTATCTCTTCCGATGTCTCACATAAAATTTCACATTTACATTTTAGGCATTTAGCTAAACTATAAAATGTGTAGGTCAGGTTTAAATGCCATTACATTGTGGCACAGCGACTCTCACTTTTAAATGTCATATTGAATTAATGTCTGTATGTGGATATTTTGTGTCATCCAGGTGGAAATGTGACCGTACAGTCTGTTAGTAATCACCTAATTACTGCGTGTAGGTAGGAAATCACTGCGGATAGGAATGTGATCGCTGCTGGTAAAAGCGTTATTGTTGCGACACAGACTAGAGGGATTTCTTCATTGCAAAGAGATTTTCATGTCGTGTGTGGAAACATATTTTTCTTACCCATGTTATTTGAGTAACACTTCACGGTCGTGCAAGTAATAAATGATAAGTATGTTTAAGTAAGTTAAGTAATGTTTGTTATTACTGCAGATGAATGTTAGCTGGCTCTTTTGCCCCGTAAGTAGATCCCTATTGCAGTTAACAAAACCAATCTAGAGGGCGAATTTCTGTGTTTACTTTCATTTCACTCAGAGACAAGTGATATCAATGATTTCTGTAAAGTTGAGGTTTATTTGGAAAGCTTCTGGAGTGCCACACTCCTTCCTTTGATTGTGTTTCCAACCATGGGCCAAGAATCAAGTGAATAGGTTTTGAAGCAGATCCAGAAACCTGGATGTTGACATTGGGCTGTTTTATTGCCCCTTTTTTCTTATTAACTACTGCACTTACTTGAATGAAAAGAATCTGGCTCAGGTCTCCCATGATCCTATTTCGAATATTAAAATAACAGAGTTTAAACATCCTTCTGTCATATTATCATATTTTTCACTTTCCTAAATACTGCTGCCTTTTATTTTCTTAACTCATTGCTCTCCAGCCCTTCCTCCTCTTTACCTGCTGGAGACTCAGCCCCGTCCTCGACCCTCTGCAGCCACTGTAGGACAGATGGGGCCACTATGGGGGTGTTGGGGGGGTATTGATAGATTTCACCTCCAGAGGGCAAATGTGTGAGGACCAGTGCGGGGAGGGGAGGCAAAGAGCCCAGGTATGACCCCAGGACAGACATACCAGCTGGAGTACGACCACTGGAACACAGACAAACAAAATGTGTACATGATGGATGGATGGAGCAGTAAATCCAATGCCATGTATTTTGATGAATGACTGATGTCATGGTGTTGATTGATGTACATACAGGTGGATCCAGCAGGCCAGGTATCGCTCCATCCTCCCCCCTCCCGACTCCACCAGTCCTCTCATCTCCTCCACCAGTGCCTGGTTCTGTCTCCGCCCGATCTCGTCCTCCTCCTCTCCCACAAAGAGGAGCAGGAGGGCTTTACCCAGGGAGAGGAAGGACGGCAGGTTTTCCACCGTCAGCTCAGGCTGGAGATCAAACAGAGATAAAATCAAAAATGCGCAACTCAGTCCAAAGATTTCAAATGGTATTTTTATCTGATCAAAGCCAACAGGAAGCGGCTGGCAAAGTAGATAGAAATAAGCACCATGGACAGTTTGGAGATTACACAAAATCAGCACATAGTCCAGTTTCTGCTAAATATCTGAGAATCACACATCAGTGATTTCTGCTGTTTGCTGCAGCTGCTACACCCAGCTGTAGTGGTATCAAACCTGCTTGTGGGTGTCAGCACAAAGCGTGTTAGAGGCAGCAATTATTTTACTGAAGGAAGCTAAATAATATGAGCAGTGTTAGGAATTATTTCTGTGTGCAAATTGTCATCGCTGGGAGGGAGGGCTGAATTAGACGTTTCTGTTTGACTCAGAAAAAAACATTTTCCCCCTAATATCTTAAAATATTACTAACATTACATTAATAACAGTATCGAGTGGGGACGACAATCCAATAAACTTTAATAACTCAGAGAGGCAAAAATATTAAGAACTCAAGATGATGTACTGCTATTTAGACATTTAATATCTTATTAGAAAATGTATTTTGCACAATGAGGATCAATAACGCGAAAATGCAAGCTCCTGTTTAAAGTTTAAATTGTCTTGGGTACAGTTGTGTTAACTGTGAAAGAACTTTAAGTGTGTGAGTTCAAATCACCAATAGACTGAACACACACATGCAGAACAGATCATGTTAGCAATGATCCAAACCACAAACGGTAACAGTGAACGTGTTTCATCTCACTACACAGACTTGTGGAACGACTGGCAACGTGTTATGAAGCAGAATAAGTCTTTGTTTATGAAAGAAGTTTTGCTTTTAACTGGATAGACCTGAAAGCACATATTAGACCTGTCATTCATTCCAGTAGATAAAAATGAAGACAACAGCGCCACCAAGAGGCAGATGTTGTTATTGTTTGGACTTTTCATCCACTGGCTATTAAACTTCAACTATTCACCCTCACAGCACAATAACACTCTGAGAGGCAGGAACTTGTCTTGTCTTGCAACATCTACATTAAAGACCACTTCAGCTCGTTGTATTTGTTTAAATGAGCAAATGTAAACTCACACATGACTCTGACCTTGGACGCATTGAGGAAACCACGTCCAAACTCTGCAGGCCCACATATGGTGCTTGTTATCTGTGACATAGTGTGATCGGTTCCATCTTGGCTTTCACAAATTTCCAAGAAGTTACGCCTACATCATTTATTTACGGCTATTTTATTTTGTGAGATTTAAATGGAGATAGGCTCACAATGTGGGCTGAGAGACACTGGGGTTTAGATTTTTGGCAGCATTCATTTAGTTTGAATTCCTATAGTGTAGTAAAATAAATTTCATCATCTGGTTTTGTATTTCTCAATGTAAACATGACTTTATAACACAGAACATGGTTGGGCTTTACCAGTGGATGCAGCAGTGCAGTGTTGATGTGTGAGAGCAGCTCTTCAGCAGAGGTGGATACAGACAGGGTGGAGGGATGAGTGTGCGTCCTCCAAGATGGAAACACAAACACTGCAGGAAGATCCACGGTGTGTCCTGATGCCCTGCACAGCAAACACGGAACTTAAAATAAATATTTAAAGACAAATGAAGACTATTAAATGACAGGGGAATATCTTACCCTTTACCAAATTTAATTCACACATCGACTGAAGTGCCCTTCAAGACCTGACTGGATTTTAATCATCTCTGATCAGCTGCTTAGGCTTCCTGAGTGAATTCTATCCCTCAAAAACACTGTCAATCAATGTCATACTGCTTTTAAGCGATCCTCCCACCTCAGAAAATGCACCCTTTCTCCTCTTCATATTTTGGTTACATTGTCTTTGGTCAAATCCAGACCACTCTTGTCAGGGACAACCTTAAAACAAGAATGACGAGACTGGATTTAAAGCCGTTACCATTGCTCTGCCAGCCCATCTGTCAGCAGTCCAGTCAGCACCTCTCCTCTCAGTGACTTTGCTGCTTCAGTAAACAGTGATACACCTGGCAACACAGAGAAACAGCACTTCATCATGTGATATCAGTGGTTTGAACAGAGAGTACTACGTGTGGATCCATCTTATTCCTCTGTTCTTTTTCCTCCACTTTGAAAACACATCCATGAGTCACACTGATGCACTGGCGAACATGTTCCTTCATTACCATGAACACACACGCACTCTAGTTTATTTTCACACAAACATCGTGCCGCTGCCACAGATCCTCGCTAAGGCCGAGTTCAGATCGTATTTAGCGCCGTGTGAAAAACGCAGCTCCATCTATCATCTGAATAGAGCCAGATGGTCGACACAGTGGGGGTGCCAACACAGAAGGGAAAACAAAAAGTTGAACCTGGCTCACCTTCTGCTGGAGCACAACCGCCGTTATTCAGCAAGGCACAGCGGGGGTAAATCAAATGTGTACAAACACGCATTCTTGGTAGATTTCTTCATAACCTGAACGCCACATTTCCACCTCTGATAGTAAATAGCTACCAGTGTAGAAAACTGCTGTGAGACTCACATCTGTGACTTAAACTGGTACCTCCACAAACACAACACATTGTTATGTTGTTTTAAGGTAGGGATGTTTTTTAGCCTGAATCCTGTTAACACTCCAAATGTGTATTAATCCGCAGCTGAAAATAGTCTCCAACAAACACACTGTTAACTCCTATTTGAGTAGCAATAACACCAGCATTATTTATCTCAACCTTTTGACTCATTAAAAGTGAATATAGTCCTAGATTTTATTTCAGCTATTGAGGCATCAACATGAACAAAACACCACCAACACACACACATTCACAGCCTCCTACCTGCGTGTGTTTGTGTCTTAAACAGTCCCAGCACTCTGTCAGGCTTGTAGCCGGCTAGTTCGGGTTGAGGCACTTTCTGAAGAAAAGATGTCACTTCCTCTTGGGTGGACAGGAGCATGGGAGAAGCTGGGAGGCTCCTGGTTAAAAACAACAACAAATTAGCATTTACGGGTGCACATGCAGAGATAGACTGCATACCTTCCATGAACACGATGGAAATGCTTTGTGATCACTGTGCTCATTTAGACTTCTCCTTAATTTAACAGGTCAATAATGAGCTTTATTCATACTCAACAATTTAACAATAAAGAAATGCAGTGTTAGGTCTGTACTGTGTGGAAGACCTGGTGGAGATTTAAGGCTCAGGAATATAGCTACTGCAAGAGAAAGAAACATTTTGGTCTGATTGGTCTCATTCTGCTCCCAGGAGATGCTCTTCAATCACCTCTTGATAAAATAAAAGCATGGATCGAAGTGTCCGGCTGATTACAGGACATCAAAGCCTTTCCTGTGGAAAATCTCCTGAGTGAAAGAAAACATGACTGCACATCAGTGCAAGCAATGACTCCAGGATTCCTACAGAGAGGAAATATATTTATAAAACCTCCCCGACATTATTACGACTGGCTGATAACATGTGGTCGAGCTCACATACGAGTGTGTTTCCTCTGTGGTATGAAGTAGTGAAGATAAATAGCGGCTTATCAAAGGTTATGGTCAGATCTAATGGATAAAATGAAAAGACATGAGTAGACCGCCCTCACAAGTAATGCAAACACTGTTTTCTGACGAATCTCATCTGTCTCATCTTATCTTCTTTGCATCATTCTAATACAGCCATGTTTTTTTATTTAGACATTGATTGCAGTTCTCAGGAACCATTTTATGTCCTTAAAGACAAACATTTCTCATTTAAGTTTATTTTGTCTTTCCTCAACCTTCTTTATCATATGTTATATGATATCATGAATATGTATTACGTCTAGCACTTTGTGTTGTTATTTTTCAGTAGTGTTTATTTTTTATTGTAATTAGCTGAGTTTGAGGATTCACAAGAGAAAAAATGGATATGAAAGATGACTTTTAGTCCCTAGAACGGGTCAACAAAACTGGATCCTACATTCCCCATGATGCAACTTGATAGCATCTTTCATTAGACCCCTTCCTGTCTTCGTAGGTGCTCACATCTTTCCAACTCAACACCCAAGTTTGTTACTTTTGTTACTTTTATTTGCCCAGGGCCCCTGATGATGTAATCTAACTATATACTAATGTTATATAATATAATTTCACACAATCATGTCTGTGGATTCTTAGAAAACTTCTCACAGTATAATAAAGCGATGCAGCGCCTCAGTACCCAGCATGCCTCTGTAGTGCTGGGCCGACTCCTGGGGGCGGAGCAGCAAGACACTGGGGAAGGCCGTGATTGGCTCGAACGGGATCGGGATGGAGCTGCCAGGTAGAGCCGCACAGAGGTCGGTCCACTCTCCACAGTCGACCGCACTCATCTGGACCTTCGAATCTGAAGAGATTTATTAATAGAACTAATTAAAAGAACTGACTGACTGCATGGAAACACTAAACTTCCTGTTTACATCCCCCAAAACTATGGGAACTGTAGTTCCAAAACTTGGAGCATTCTCCTCTATCCATTCATAATCAAATATTTGCCCTAATATAAAGATAAAAAGGTCAACAACTTAAAAATGTGCTTGAGGAGGGGTTGCATGTGTCTCCATGTTGTCTGAGGGGGGCCCACAGTGTCAGACTTTGAACCCTGCTGCCTTAAGGACTGTTCATGTTGTGCTCTCACCTTCAAGTCTCTCTGCAACTTCAATGAAGGAGCTGAGAAAAGCCATTGAAACAGCATCCCCTGGTGGTGAAAACAGAAACTACAATTAATTCCATCCACACTTATTTTAACTTTTAATTCATATTCATTTGCTTCCCAGGACAGTAGGGAGAGTGTGTCTTACATTTGAGGTAGAAGAGCGCCACTGTCAGGCTGCTTTGAGCTACTGTGGCGTGGAGGTTGTCAGAGGTTAGCTGGGTAATTAAGTCCATGTCCAGCAGGTTGCCTCTGTTTTCGTAGACAGACATTGAAATTTCATCATCCAAATTCCCTGGAGGTAAACACACAAACGTATAAACACACACAGATACACTCTTATTTTCTCCCTCCCTCTTCATTTTACATCACTTACCAAAATGTGAATCCTCTTCTTCGTCCTCCAGCCCCTCCTCCTCATCCTCCTCCTCTTCGTCGCCATCCTCCTCCTCTTTCTCTTGATTTGTGAAGAGCTCCAACACCTCATCAAGGTCATGTAAGGTCAAATACTTCACCTCTGAACTCTCAAAGGACACACACACACACACAAATAAGGTAAAACACGCACGGCAAAAAAAAGGCAAGTAATCTTATTTTGCATGTTTGTATGTGACCATCATACCTTCTCAGGCAGCCTGTACGCAGCGTTATATTCATCGGGGGTTTTCACTGCAGGACTCTGCCTGACAACACACACACACACACACACACACATCCGTGAGACAGTGATAAATGTATTTTGATAACTTGAAAGCTGGGGGGAAAAGAGAAGACCAGAAAACACAGGATAAAATGTTTAGGGTGAAATAGGACTAAATACATATACTACACATGCAGAACATAATAAAATTAAAAAGCTATAAGAAGATTATTAGTTCTATGTTACAAGATAAATACAGCATATGTGTTACATCTCAATAAAGCGGGGAACATAAAAACAAAGACAATTCCCCACCACAGTGTACCTGTGTACGAGCAGCAGCAGGGCGAGGCCCCGCAGCCTCCAGGCCAGAGTGATGGCCGTGTCCAGGTCCAGGTGTTCAGTTGCAGGACGAGAAAACAAGAAGACCTGGGGGGTCTGCTGGTAGGGGAACTGGGGGGACTGGACTGAGGAGGGGTCGTCATAAACTTCAGTCTAGCAGTGGAGAGACACATACCATTATGTAGAAATCAATACGTCATATTAACTTTTGCCTTTTAGATACTTTTTCTGACTTCAAAATTAGAGGAAAATGTGTTCAATTTGGATTTGAGGTGTCTAAAGTTTCAACGGAATTAATTAATGGAACATTTAAAAAATAATTATCTGAACGGATCATAACTTGTAAACATGTAAAAGTGGTGACAATATATAAAGAAATCTTTGCACAAGTATACAGTATTCCACAGCGGCTCTATATTTTCATCTTACTGACCACTAGTGGAGCCTCCATGAGCTGCAGGAAGGAGTGGAGGCTGAGGGTGGACAGGGGTTTCCTCATGCGGGTCAAAGGGCAGCGCTCAGAGGTAATCGCGGTCATGAACCCACTGTGAACTCTACAGTGGAGGAACCACACCTGAGACGAGTGAGACAACTCGCTAACACTGAAAGACAGACGGAGAGGGAGAGACAGTAAATACAACTTTCCAAGTAAAAAGTTCTCAGAAGATGTTTATCACAATTTCAGCTTATATCTTTATAAACAACTCTGACCCATGACTTTAACCCCCTACTAATTCTCCCCATGTATTCTTTAAGTATTACTTAATTTAAATCTGAGGGACAGACACCCAGAAATCTCTCTCTGATCGGATGATATGAAGGTAAAAAGATGAAGAACCTACCCTAAGTGCTTCAGAACTGGGCCTCCAGTTATGAGGATGAACTGGTATTTGGATCCGTACACATACGCCGTCTCCATCATCGATCTGTGCTCTTGAGTAATACAATCAGCAGAAACAACACAATTAATTGGATTAGTCATTCAAGTCAATCAATCAATCAATCAGACAATCTGTGTCTCCATCAGGAGACACCTAACAATATAATCCATGAGTCAGTCACTCAGTCTTTCAATGCATCAGCCAGATCATCTCCATCGCTGCACCCACATACAATCAGTTTTACTTTCACTTTCTTCAGCTTGTGCTGCCTCCGTACATCCATCCTCTCCTCCTTTTACAGACCTTGTGTTCCCAGACTGCGGACGTAACCCAGCACAATATCCTTCTTCCCTCTGGCTGCCTTCTCCATGGCCAGCAGGTCGGCGTCTGTGTGGACGTACTTGACCTCTTCACGCAGGATGGCACTGGAAGAGAAAGACAGAGACACTAAATAAACTGTTTGTCTGGTCAATTTGTGATTATTTATTCCACAAACAAGTTTATGTAACAAATTTACTGTGAAATAGGACCAGAGTGTTGTGTGTATTGTTTACTTTAGAAACCAATTAGGACTGAAGGTTAAAGCCTCACACGGCTCTGCTGCTTTATAACTGAGGGAGTGTTGTTTACTTACAACAGGACTTCAGAGACTATGGAGTTGACGTCAAACACGGTGTCCAAATCAAAACCCAAGAACTCTTTACCACCTCTAACAGAAAGACACAGGCAGAGAGTTAGAGAGAGATTAAATAAAACACCAAATACTTGTATGTCCTCTGTGTCTATTGTGACAAATACAATCAACAGCTCACATTACTACTGTACTTTCTTGCCTAACAACCACTGAATCCTTCAAGTCCACACAACGTACCTGAACAGAAAAGCTGTGTGCAGCACCCTTTCTTCTGTGCAGTATGTGCGAACCAGCTCTTTATTGCAGTTGACCTGAACAGAAACAATAATAATAATAATTAAAAAAAAGGTACTGAACTACCATCAATTCACTTCCTGGTGTCCGTGTCCACATCTTCAAGTTCATAAAAAATTCAGCTTTAATGTCAACTTCTAAGATGGAGCATATAGCACTGAGGAGGATATAGTTACCTTGCCAACCAGAACCCCATAATCCTGCAGAGCGTCAGCTGACTTCTCCAACTCCACCAAGAAGAGAGAGATGGTTGGAGAGACTGAACACAGAGAGAGAGAGAGAGAGAGAGAGAGAGAAATACTGTCATCCTCCATCACTGTGTTAAAAGGCTTTAAAATACTCCATGAAGTTAGCTGCTATCTGCTGGGTTGCACCTTGACAAGTGGCTGGATCATTGCTGACATGACAGCAAAAGACTGATGCGGAGAGGATGAAGGACAAATTGATTTGAAACTGGAACTTTGCATGGTATGTTATTATACTATCTACTGTTGTCAGCTGGAGGCTGTTTCTATCTAAGAGGTACCTCCAGCCGTGCCTCTGATTCCTGATATAAGAGAGTAAGGGCTTCAAAGCATACACACAACCTCAAATCACGTTATATATTCTATTCAAGATACCACACAGACCCCACTAAATAAAACGACACTGAATCTATCCAGATCCTCCTGCGTGAGGATGCCAGTCCTCAGAAGCATCTTTAAGCCATGGTGTTGTTTTTATTCTCGGGTTCCAAACTTCAAACCTTGTGGTTTAGTATGTTTGACATTAGAAGTTTGAACTGTTTGATATTTGATTATTCTCTTTATATCTTATGTATTTTAATACTATAGTCAATGATTTAGTAAGTTCTATGTTTTATATGCTATGTGCTGCTGTTGTTAAACTTAAAGGTTGCCTCTTTATGTGTTTAAAAACTCCTTGATAATGTCCTATATTGTCACAAATGTATGGCATTACCTACTGTATTACTGCTAAAATACTTTTATTTTCCCTAATAACTGTCTCTTGCACTAGGTCTGCCTCACTGGCTGCTCCTCACCAATCACTACTGCACACTTATGTGCACTACTTATGCTCTCACATACCAATACGTATTTATACCACTGTCTATACGGTGCATATCTGACCTACAGTGTCGAAATCGTACTCGTACCAGCGCTGAATATTTACATGTACACCTGCAACTGCTGCACATGCTGTATATAGCTTAGTGTATTAATTTCACTCTGCTCATACTGTTCATATTATATATATCTCAGCATATTCACAACAAATGCCCTGTTGTACTTGTACGGCAGAGTGAGCAGCCTACCTTGACGCTCGAAATAGATAAACATCATCTTCCCAGAATGCAATTTCTCATAGAAGTCTGCAGCTGTGTATTCGATTAGGTCTGATGTGTTGGCCTTCTCTGTGCATCCTCCTGACCTCATCCACAGCAGGAAAACAGCCATACACATCCACATGATGGAGGACAGGCTGGTGCGTGCTCTGTGGGGGAATAAACTATTATTGTAAAGCCAGGAGATGCAGAATGTGTATCAGCACAGAGAAATAAACAGAAATCATGTTGTCTGTGCATAAAAGCTTAAAAGCCAAACATGATGGAAATGCTGCTTTCTGGATGAAAGAATGGTTAATACGTACAATCACTACTATTTTATATCACCTGCACTGTGTTACATATAATCAGATCATATTTAGTGACCTAGTAAACAACAAAAGATGCTAGCAGACTGTTACCTGAGAAAGTCGAGGTGAGGTTAAAGTTCAACTTTTGTCTTTCCAAGTGGCACAAACGTTAGAAACCACAGTTACAACCGTGGTGGAGGCAGACAAAGACATTGTGTCGCTCATTACAAGCATGCAGCTTCTCCCCACGACTGTAAACTCCCGAAGAAAGTCCAAAAAATGGCGCTTTCTGCTTTAGTTAGGAGTGTAGGTAGAGCTAGTTCATCAGCTAGGCTTGTTAGCTGCCTGCTGAAGGATGCTCGGCCATGGCTTTAAAAGGCTAGCTCAAGCTAACACCTGTACATTTAAGAGATACATGTCGGCATATGTCCTTTGGAGGTAAAGCAAGTTTATAAGGGTTATTTCTCGCCGAGCTGCAGAGTGAAATTTGAAAAATGTCTTAATAGAAGTGAAGCTGCAGCTTTCGCAAAAACAGTGTCAAGCTAGAAGAGTTAAAACAGTACTTCCGGTTATGGTTTTAAAATAAAATCCTAATTTGACACATTTGTTGCCGTGTTTTTGAGTACTCCACACCACAATGCAATAAAACACACAGATGATACTGTAAGAGACTCTCGTTTGTGATAATACAGTTTTACAGTTGTTCTTTTCCCAGAGGTTGCGGTTCCGTTTCGTCACCATTTTACGCTTTTATTTTGAAGGCGACACCTCGTTTCCGCATACGTCGGTTTCCGCTCGTTAACTTGACGTAAATGGCGACAAAATTGTTTTGGCGCCCACGTGCTTCTTTGAGCCAATAGGATCAAGGGAGCAGCTTCGACTTGAACAAATGGCCAATCACAAGCGAGCAGGGGCGGGCGCTGCCACAGCTGACATCATCATGAACCAATGGGGTGGGAGAGCTGTGGAGGTTGGGCGGCGGGATCAGCCAATGGAGCGGCGCACTGCAGAAGTGGGCGTGGGGACGTCGTTCACTTGGGAGATGGAGCTAGGAAACTGGCTCCAGCCTGTGGCTCCGGAGTCAGCTGTTTCGTGAGAGACTCGGCCTGGTTTTGAGCCAAGATGGCGACCCACGCTGAGTCAGTTTCCGTTTTGATTGAGAGCAAGGGGGCGGGTCTAAAACTGCATCACAGCTGATCTGGAGGTTTTTCCCCCCTTAAGTTGTTTTTTTGCAGAGAAGAGCTTTGCAGAGATACAAGGGGGGACCTCTCTCTTGTTTTCTTTCTCTGTTTCTTCTTATTCCGGACCTAGCGCTTTATTTAAACTAGACATATTTTATTTTCTTCCACCCAGTATCGGATTTAAACCCCCCCCCCCTCAGCGCAGCTTCATTATGCCACTTCTTTTCAGAATAAACTGCTTTTATCGCAATTTTTCACCCGAATCCCCCTCGTCTTTTTGTCATCCACGGAGAATTTAGCCCCGGTCTGACCCACTTTTAGTGGTTTTGCCTTTCACATCATCCCATGTGTTAGTGCAAGACGTCAGTGGAGATGTTTTCGGCAGGAGAGGAGCTTAATTCCCATTTGTTTACCTCACTGAAGGAGTCCCATGGAGCTGCAATCTCCCCAACACTGGAGCTCAGTCTAACTACCATCTACACCGTCCTCTACTCTATCCTGTTTGTTTTCGTGTACCTGCAGCTCTGGCTCATTTTGCACTACGGACACAAGCGCTTCAGCTACCAGAGCGTGTTTTTGTTTCTGTGTCTGCTGTGGGCAGCGCTGAGGACGACCCTCTTCTCTTTCTACTTTAAAAATGTGGTGCAGGCCAACCAGCTGCAGCCTCTGGCCTACTGGCTGCTCTACTGCTGCCCCGTCTGCCTGCAGTTCTTCACACTCTGCCTACTGAACCTCTACTTCACACAGGTAGGACTGCACTGTCTGTGTGTGTGTGTGTGTGTGTGTGTGTGTGTGTGGAGAGAGAGGGTGTGCAGTGCTTTTGTGTGTGACCTGATTTCATAAAACAGCTGACTTTGCATTTTTCTGTTCATTGTATTCATCTGATTTCACACTTACCACTCAGTTCAACTCCCATGCAAGCAAATGGTGCTGTTATTCCAACCTTATTGCATTCTACTGAGGCCCTTTGGAGGACTTCCTATTAACCCAAAGGGCCTCAGATCCTGGTACCATCACCACCCATCGCCCTGTGGGCAAAGGCTCCCCGAGAGTGATCACCCATCTCCAGTTAAAAGTGCACCATTCCTCTTTGTCACATCGAATTTGCAGTAAACACACGTCAGTTGTCATTTTAACAAAGATGAAAGAGCAGAAACTACATCTCCCATGAGGCTTTGACTGTGCTTCTATTTGCCAGATATGTTGGATAAAATTAGAGCTGAACTGATTAGCTGGTTAATATTAAATATCAAATGAATATTCTCCCTGTTTGCAGTCTTTATGCTAAACTAAGCTAACCATCTCCTGGCTCTAGCTTCATACGTAATGGGCAGACATTAGAGTGGTATCAATCTTCTTATCTTGCCCCCAGTGAGAAGCCAAATAAGCACATTTCCTAAAATGTTAAGGAGAGCTGCAACTATTAGTGGATTGAGAGCAAAGTCATTGCCAACTATTGTTAGAACTGAGTCATCGTTTCAGTCATTTCCTTCAAGCATAAATGTCAAACATTTTTCTGGTTCCAGCTTCTGAAATGGGAGGATTCTCTGCTCTTCTTTGTCATTTATGATACGTTAATAAAGACACATTGGGGTTTTGGAAAAGAGAAGCAATGTGAAGACATCACTTTTGGCTTTGGGATATTGTGATGAGCAATTATCTGTCTGAAAGATTAATCAATAATGGAGATAATCATGAGTTGCAGCCTTTATGTTAACCAAGTCTTTAAGCCAGTCAAGATGCAGCACTGTGGGTGGCCAATGTGTCACTGTCAGTACTCGTCTGTGTCTCTTGCAAAGTAACTTAAAACTCCAGTTTTTGCCTGTAGGGTTCTGTAATAGCCGGCGTTTCTTCCTCTGCAAATGTGGTCACCATCAGCCTACATGTTCCATAGTAGGGAGGGTGACCGACTTCAAGCTGTTTTGTTTCTTTTTAGGTTTGAAAGCTCTGCAAATTGACTCGGCTCGTGTCCCGGGGTGACAGATGTTAAGATCTCCCACTAAAAGCCTGTGTTGCATTAAGTCCCAGCCTCCATTGATGTGTTTTATTCAATAAGTAGACGAGACTCTGTTCAACAGGGAAATGTTCCCGTCAAGCGGCGTGTTATCACGAGAGGGACACAGTTGGTCGGTCACAGTTGTTCAACACCTGCCCACTCCAAATGTCAAAGACCTGCTTGTTTCTCTCTCAGAAGTAGAAAAAAAAACACCTACACACTTTTAGTGACTTTTAGTTGGTAACACCAGCGCAGTTCAATCACTGCCTTCAAAGGAAAACACAGTATCTCAACCTCATGTAGGGGTGTGAGGAGAAAGGAAGCTCGTCCAACTGGCTGAGTGGAGATTAGGTAATGAAGCCAGTGGAGTCATATGACTGCTGAATAAACATTGAAGCCCATTAGCTGATCTGTGGCCAGTCAAAGCACACAAACTTCACTCCCTTTGAATAAAATAAACATCTTCCTTTTTCTCTTTGTATTAAAGCAGAAAAAAAAAAAAAACTGCCATCACGTGTTTGAGGGTTGCAAAATGGTGTTCCTCTATATCTGCTAAACCTGTCATTATAGGTTTAAAAATATGTATCTCTATCTGGGTGGGGGGAAGCCATGTGACTGGTCGGCTCAGTGAACAAACTTTTCCTGCTTGTGGTTTCACGTCTAGCCGGGTCAGACGGGAATAATGTATCAGATTCATATTTTCTTCCCACAGGAGAAACTTCCTGCTGCAGTGCTGTTGTTCCTGACTGGGCCCCGTCTGGTAAACAGTGCAGGGTCTACAGCGTTACACAATGTCGCTGTTGCTTTCTTAATCATGTGGAGTGTTACAAACTGCTTTTAAAGTCTTAGAAATGTTAAAGTTATCAATCAAAAACAATGATGATGTGCATCTTTTAGCTCAGTGTTTTTAGTTTTTGGGCCCACAACTTTACTCCAGCAGACGACAGGCGAAGTTAGCTGCTAGCCGGTGAACGTGGTGGAGCCAGATATTTTTCTCAGGAGTTGGTAGAGAGCAAAAATAGAGCTAAAAGAAGAGAGAATATTGGATTTGTATGCATCACGTGAACACAAACAGGACTCAAAATGAACCTTTGAGTTCCTCTGTATCTGCTGGATGTGGAAAGGAGCCATTGTTTGATAACAAGTTCACCACCATAATTCTTTTTTTTTAAATCTAAAACAGACTACAACCCTGCACAATCAATTGTGGGATGTTTGTGAACAAGATTTCGTTGGTCAGCTTATTGCAAAATTGCTGTTATTGTTTGTGTTCATGTGACAAGTTATACAGGCTGAGAAATATAAAACTTTCCTACCATTTGGGCTCCTGTTACTGAACAAATCCACTCTCCTGTGGTTCCCAATCTGGGGGTTCACAAGCTATAAGATTTATTCTATAAAAAGATATCTCCAAAAACTCCAAAATAAAACACATAGAGAAGGGAATGTCACTTAGGTTGAGTGGTTCATGACTATTAAACCTGTGGATGTCACACCTAAACGTTGTTCAGTTTAAAGGGGACACAAGCCAAAAAGATTTGGAACCACTGTCTTAACTATACTTAGTCTAATATATGATATTTTTTATTATTGATTGAATGTGACCTGCAGCCCAAACAATAAGGATATTAATAGTTTACGACCATATATGAGAAAGCATTGCATCAGGGACCAAGAGCATTGCAATCAGGGACCAAGAGAATATTCAGCATTTTCCTTGAAGAATATTAAAATAGTTGCTGATTAATTCTCTAAGTCTGTAGATCAGCTAATTGATTTAATGAGAAATATGACCAGTAGCTTCATATACACATATAAAACCGCAGAGCTTGCGAGTCTGCCTGAACACAAGCACATAAAATCTATTTTTTTTTTAGCAAAGTCGTGTCTCAGTGTGATCAATAATCTGTTCAACCGGTGTGACAACACAGTTCCTGCTTCTCTCGCCGTACTAGCGAACTGTTTAATGTTGAACTCACTGAGAGTACGTGAGCAGAGTGCTCATATAACATCATGCCACTGTGACACGGCGCTGTCACCTGACACACATACATGTGTGGAAATACTTGCGTGTAGTTTTCTGATGAGTCAGGCGTTAGTGCTGACCTGGGATTTTCTTCCCCCTTATTACATCTGAGCTCTTTCTGCTAGAGACAATGATGATGGTTGTAATCAGATAAAAAGACAGTGTTTATTTCATTACTGGTAAATCTGCTATTAGAAGAGAAAATGTCGATTTTGCTGCATTTTCTTACAGATTTCTGAGGCGCACACACACATATATTTATAGTGTACATGTAATCTGGCAGTGGTCTGTTAGCTGGTTGCTTCATTTCTAGGTTACAAATTACCTCCTACTGGCCTACATTCTCACACAAAATGCTGAGTGTCTATGTGTGTGACTGTGGGTTTGTGTGTTTAAACTCACTGTTGAGCAATTTCCAAGACCTCTGTGGCCGTGGCCCCTTTCATATTAATATCAAACGATTCATCGTGAATCAGATAGGAGAATCTGAGCAGGCCGATCAGTGATTTTTATGTCTGCGTGTTTCTTGGTAACTGAGTGAATTTGATTTTGATAAACATTTTTCAAAAGCAAAAAGTCCTTCCAGGAAGTGAGTGAAATGGATCGATGGAGGCCAGTGTTCAAGCTTTTCTAAACTGGACTTGTGTACAGTTTAATATTTGTTAAGGTCCCTACTGATAACATGTTGGCAGCAAGACAGCTAATATGTAGTTTAGTTTGGTTTGTTTGTTGTAACTGTTTATTGGAGCTATTTGATACCAAACAGGCAACACAAGTACACGAGAGGTTCAAGTGGGACATCTTTGTCTTTGTTTCACTCCTTTCTGCTGAAACGAGGCTGAAACAAGTCAACAAATACAGCTGTTGGTTGTTTGTTTGTCCATTTGCATTAAGGGTGTACCTGTTACCAGTATCAGGTATCAGCTCTGATACTGTGCTTGTAATTGTAATCATACAACTACTACTACATTTAATATGTTACAGTCAAAGTGAGGAAGGTCTAGTGAGAATAAAACGTCATTATTAGAACTGTAATGGTATTATTAAGTACTTACATTGGTACTCGGCACTTGTACTTGTATTTGGTCTGAATAAAGTGGTTATTGGTGCGTTCCTGATTTACATAGAGCCAAACATTTCATTTGAATTAGCATAAAGCAGTTGCTCTTACTGCCGTATCATTTGCATAATGTAAGTCTGAGTGCAGCATTCATTAGCTTCTGGCTAATGTGTTCACCTTATCTCGTATTAGGATTGGGCACAATGACAACGCATAACATTAGATGATAGAGATTTTGTCATTTGTTACTAAAAACCATCACTGGTCACATCCACAGCCTGTAACAGGCCAATTTACATTTTATCTTAGGAGCCAACAGCATATTGAATAAAACACCTCATATAGGAAGGTAAACCTACATTGTGATGGAGGCTAATTCAATTATTACGTGGTACAAGTGTATTATTAGCCATTTAGAGCTACTAATTGCAAAGCATTGAGCATTGTTTGTGTCAATTTTATGTATGTATTTTAAGTATGAAGTGTGTCTGCTAGGGTTGCACAATATGGTAAAAACATGTGATATGATTCACAGTTAATGGGAATGGCAATTTTTGCATCACAAGTTGAATTTCTACTGAATGAAACTATTAAAATCATGATGTTGGGAAATCTTTTGAGTGTCTGTACCAAACAAACATGTTTTATTACATCTGGAGATACAACATTTGTAGACATCTACTGTACTTCATTATTATGTTTTTTTTTTTTTTTTGGTCACATATTATTGCACTTGGCCATATTTAGATTTCAATAATATTCAATAAATTGTGCAGCCCTCGTGTCTGCATGTCTGTTTGTGCACTTCAATGTCACACAGGAATCTCCTCTGGCTCTGTCAAGTTCACACCTTTATCCTAAAAGAAACCCTAACCCCATTTGCTCTCCCCTTTTATTCCATCTTATCTTCATGTTTTTTGTGGATCTATTAAATCTCCGATAATATATCTTGTTAAAATATCATGAAAATATGTGTTATATATAATGTGTATGTATATGTATGCTTTTCTTTATTCAGGTGATGTTTAAGGCTAAAGCCAAATATTCCCCAGAGCTCAGCAAATACAAGTAAGTCTTTCCTTTTCCAGTTTTCTGGCTTTTTGCCTTAAATTTATCTCAGAAATTATTCCCCCCAAAAAATGTTTTAAGAGTCATCCTCCTTCCTCTTCCTACTCTTTCTTCTCTCACACACAGTTGGTTTGCAGCTTAAACACCCAGAATTTTAATTAGTTGTTGTTTATGAATAAAGTCACCTTTTTTTAGGGGGGGCCATCTTCTTACTGTCTGTCTGTGTTTCTGTCTCTCTCTCTCTCTCTCTCCAGGGTTCCTCTGCGTTTGTTCTTCCTGTGTCTCAGCATATTTTTCCTGGTGGTGAATTTAACATGTGCATTGTTGGTGCAAGGAGCTCTGGAGCGCTCTGAATCACCGAGGTAAACAACCATTAATTCTACATTTTAACCTTGCATTATAATGCCACATTAGGCACACAGAGTATACCTGATTGTCTGAAGTTAATAACCTCTGTGTCTGCAGTGATGGGGGTATCAGACATGCAGTCCTGGCTCGGGTCTTAATCAACAACAGTCTGTTTGTCCTGTGTGCTGTCTCTCTGGCTGTCTGCATCTTCAAGATCGCCAAGATGTCCTCTGCCAACGTTTACCTTGAATCAAAGGTAGACATAAAACCACGCACCTGTCAAAAACATGTCTAGTATTAAACAAAGTTAGATAAACTATGAAATGGTTGTACATTCTGGGGACTCCTGAAACTGAGGTATTGCAGGTAGTACACAGGTAGACCATTTCCAGTATTTAGCTAGAAATAAAAAAAACTTAAATTTAGAGTTTAGAGGCAAATCTGTATGTGACACTCATCCTCACATTTCTAAAACTTCTTTACTACATGCTACACTTTATAGACATCTGTTAGCACTAGCTAGTTAACACGACACGTAGAATATTAGTTATGTTTTATTATGTTTTGGTTATTAGTGACATTAGCGTACATTTTCTGTGATTTAATATCAATGAACAGGACACTAGCTGTGTCTAGTCTGCTCTCACAAAGTCGCACAACTCTAAATGCAAATCAGATTGATCACCAAAGGGTTGATCAGAAAGCCAGATAAATTTTTTATTAAACAGCCATAAATACACAGTTACAGTGTGTGTGTACAGTGCTGTTTTACTTTAAAAAAAGGTGTTATTTCTCATCAGTTTCCATCCACCACCTCTTAGCTAATAGTGGGGTTTCCTTCTTGGTGGATATTGAGCAGTTCTCACTCAACTTTTGTAGTTTGTACAGTTTATGGCACAAAAATACATCTCAATGTCATTGTGGTTTGTTTTCTCTCCTGCATCTCATAATGACAGTGCTTGGAAACCCGCCTGTTTACACTGGTAAAGATAATATACGATACCCAGCACTACTGGCAGTAATGGTGACTCATGATTGTCACCATAACACTTTAATTTATGTCCCTTAAAACTCAATCCCTGCCCTATAGTCTGTCATTGTGGTCTCGGAGAGGCCTCAGTCATGTTCGCAGATCAGATCTGTGGTGGACATTCAGTTACAGGCCAATGGCTGAGTGATACATGAGCGTGTAATAAGCAGGGTGACTCTTCCTCCAGGGTACATCGGTGTGCCAAGCCACAGCCATCGGAGCCGTGGTGATTCTGCTCTACACATCCAGAGCCTGCTACAACCTGGTGGTGGTGGCCCTGTCGCCAGAGGACAGACCCAGTCCCTTCAACTACGGCTGGTACAGCGTCTCTGATCAGGTACTGTCGCACATGTGTGTTCAGTTATTGATTTTATTTAGCCAGAAATCCAATGCGTGTGTTTGTGTGAGTGTGTGTGGACAAGCCATCTTAGGAGATTTGGGAAAGCAATGCTTAGTGGGGTAAAGGGCTTTGTTTGGCTATAAATAACCCTCTGTCTGTGTGTGTGTGTGTGTGTGTGTGTGTGTGTGTGTGTGTGTGTGTGTGTGTGTGTCCTGACCTACATCAGGGTTCAGGCCATGAGCCCACTTTCAAGGATTTCATCGTGTTTGTGTGTCTTTGTGTGGACATAATCTGACACTACACATCAATTCTTTAATCTGTCTGTATACCAGCTGTCAGTCCAACGTCTCATTATTCTGTCCCCTCCCTGAGCATGTGTGTCTATGAGTGTGTGTGTACGAAGCTTTTTACACTTTACATGTAGGACCTTCTCAGCTTATGTCACAGTGAGAAGTACACATTTTATTACATGTTTGCATCATTAAATAGATGTTAAGGTATTCAATAAAACTGCAGCTTTAGCTTGTGCGCTCAAACCAGAGAGTGCCAGACCAAAATTGGCTTAGTGTTGAATAATGAATAACTCAAGGTTAGGCTATTGATAGCAGAGTTACAGGAATAGTTTGACAAATTGGGGAATATGCATATTCAGTTTCTTACTGAGAACTGGATGAGAAGATCAAAATCATTCTTGTGTCTGTTTGTGAGCTACAGACAAGAGCCTCGCTTAGCATAAAGACTGGAAGCAGTTGTGCAGAGTTGTGTATTGTGCTCAATAATCAGGTAATGAATATATCATACAGTGTGTGTGTTTGTGTGTTTGTCACAGGCCGACGTGCAGGAGATCAGCGGTGAAGCCTACATCGTGTTTGGGATCATTCTGTTCTTCTGGGAGCTGCTACCTACAACCTTAGTGGTGGTTTTCTTCCGGGTCCATAAACCCAACCAGAACCTGGTAAAAACGACGCTCAAAGTACAAATGCCATCAATGATCTGAACGTTTTAAACTGTAATGAAGCTTGAACGTCTCTCTACCTCTCAGGCTCCAGGAGGGATGATCAACAGCCACAGTTTCAGCTCCAGAGCTTATTTCTTTGACAACCCTCGGCGGTACGATAGTGACGACGACCTGTCCAGAAGCATTAATAGCAGGACTGATCGGGCCAGGTGGGCACACACACACACACACACACTCAAATACAACCTTTCAGTATGTTATCAATAAAGTCCAATACTGAACTAAACTTAATGACTTTTAATTGATTTTTCTTCAACACCTCCTCTCAATCCCTTCTCAGTCTCCTCTCCACCACCCCCCAGCTGGGTACGTCTAGTTGGTACGGGTCCATCCAACGCAACGGGACTCTGACAGCCGGCGTTGCGCCTGCCCAGCAGCCGCCATCGTCCACGGCCCCCCTCCTCTTCGCCTACGGAAACATCCAGAGTCACCATCACCACCATCACAACTACTACTCCACCCCGCAGAACAACAACTACCACCACCATCATCACAGTAACTTCTATTCCACGCCACAGAATTACTACTGCGGGTCGCAAACGTATTTCTGCACGCCACAGAATTAAGCGCCGTCCATCGAAAAAAAAAAGACTGAAGAAGAAGATTGAGTAATAACTACCATTTTCCTGCGTTTTTGTTACCATTTTGCTTCCCCAGATGCATCAAAGTAGGTGCGTCTGAGGCACTGCTCCGGATCAGGTTGGGCCTAAAAACTGGTCCGCCGAATTATTTCCAGAGTAACGTGGCGGCATCAGCAACTGGGAAGTTGTTGTGTCACGACAAAACTGCTTTTTAGGACATCAACGTCTTTAAGTGAGATGTATGGACCAGAATGAAAGCAAGCGCAGACCATGGGGGAAAGTTTTAGCACTAATATGGTTAATACATATAAAACTGCAAAGACCAAACCTTTTCTGTTAACTGTTCAGAATCAGAATAGTTTTCATTTCCTAAGACTGGAATCAGGGACCAGATAATCATCGCTCTTGTCATCCTTTACCCCTTTTTCCTTGTAAATTTCATCCAATCGTGCTTCTATGGAACGTGCCATTCTGCTCAGACAGGAGCCACGAAGCTAACGTGGCTAATAATGGCGAAGCTGGTCTGTCAGTAAACACTTCTGGACGCAAAGACGTTAAATTCACTCATCGTTTGTCAAACTATTGTTTGGGTTTGTCAAGAGTGGGTTGTGTGACTGTTTTCAACGGACATGCATATGATACAGTCGTTTTAATTAGCATTAAAAAAAGGGTCATTAAGGCTGGAAAAGAACGGAAAGACTCTTTCTGACTGTGAAAACCAAATGATATGCGTCTATAAAGGGCATTTCATGGTGTTTCTCACTTTTAGGTCTGGTTACGTGTGACAGGAATTAGCTGTTGCTAATTTGCCATCGGCTGTTGTAGCAGTGGGAGCTAGCCAGTGCTAACAGTTAGCTTAAACACATAATCTGTTCAACCAAGAAAATTCTCACGGACCAAAAAAAAACAACGAGCTAATCAAACTTCCATCCATCGCAGACTTTTGTGACGTTTGTGTTCATTTTTGGTGCCACAAAACTAGAAAGCAAGCTTAAGACTTCCGCCTGCCTACTTGGTCCTACTTTACTGGATTATTGTTTAGTCGACTTGTAAAATAAGCTTTTCACAACTCTCATAACTGACTGTAATCAACATAGTGGTCTATTCATCTCAGTGTTCACAAATATCATCCATATAAACTGCTTACAGCCGCAAATTAAATGTGAAATTCATATGTAGCTGCCATATGGGTGTTATCGTCAATCTGAATAGAACTAGCTTGGTCAATATGTAAGTGTGTAAACAAAAAAACAACAATGTAACATCAAAACAAACGCATTATAAACACAACTAGGTGGAGGAAGAGTCAACAGGTGACTCGGGCTTTAACATCTGCTCCCTCAACACGCTGCTGTTGGATGAAATAAGTTTCCTTACCCACAGTTATACCACTATAACTAAACTACGTGAAAACCTAAGACAGGAGGGCCGTACACTGTCATGTTGTTAAAAACATATCAAAGATCTACTCGGCAGTAGCATGAGCAACATAATTTGGACGACAAACAAATGAAAAAGAATTGAATTGTCCATCAACAGGGTGGAAGTGTCTCTGAAATGTATTTTTTGACCAAAAACCTTTTAATGTAATTTGATGGTTTGTGAGCTGCGAAGCAACAATTTGCACTTATTAGAAGTTCACCTTCGGAGAAAAAAGGCTTCGGGGCCCGAATGTAGGATTTTATCTCCTACTTGTTTTATGTATTTTCTTCGATACTCGTCTGGATTCTACGTTTTACTATTTATCCTTTGAGAAAGGAAATATCAATGTGCCATCACATTTTGTCATATCTAATAGTTTCATTCCTTGAGGAGAATATTTTTGCACAAGAAATGGTTGGATGATGTTTGATTGTTTGTGACTTAATCGATTTCTAATCCATGTGTGACATTTTTGAGTCGGGATGTGTGTGTGTGTGTGTGATCTTAGATTTTTGTTGATGTATGCTTTTATAATATTATTTCTATTGTTTAACAGATTTTATATTTTATTTTGTATCACTTTCCCCTCTCTCTCTCTCTTATCGTTATTCATAATCTGACGAACCTCATGGCAGACAACAGTTCACTTTGAAGGAACATTTTCATATATAACAATGTTCTCAGACCAAAATCAGCGTATCTGTGCTTGTCAGGACTGAATGGAGAAAAAAAAACGCTGCCCATGTGTTCTTGAACAACTCGGTACTTTTAACTTCAGCTGTCAATCTGTAAATGACCATGTAAACTTAGACTTCATACAAAGAAAAACAAAAAAAAAGCATCACTTGTATCAATGATACAGGGATGGAAATGAAGTTGTCGGTGTCGGGGTCCAGCTGTTCACCTATTTCAGAAAACATCTGCAGTGCATGCTTCTGCATCAGAGCGCAAGAACTCAGTGTCATATTTGATTTCCAGGGTGATATTATAAGTTGTGTGAAATTGTTATTTTGCTCTATCTGCTATAAAAAAGAAAAGGCAGTGATAATCGTTTTATGTTATGGATTGTTTTATCCGTGGCCATACTGAATGTAACCTATTGTGTGACAGATCACTAACGATGTATGCAAGAAAAGCACTACCATGTTTAAATAAAGGCCTGCACTGTTTTTAAGACAAGAGTGAACCAGAACTCGTCAATGGATCAACTAAATGGTTACAGAAAATATTTTCTCATGTTAAACGGAACATAAATGCTCATCTATAAAAGTTTACTACCCAGAACCGGTGTACAGTGTGTGATCAGTGCATCGCCACTACATTAGAAAGATCAAACCACCAGGCACAGAAATGAACTCCTGCAGCTGATCACGCGGCTGAATTTACCAGTTAACAAGTTTAGGAACATCCGATTTAAGTCAAGACAGCAGCTGGCCGGCTCGCTGAAAACACGGCCAAGTTCTGTATCAGTTCTCTGAGACATAAACATACTGTACAGAGCCATTAGTGAAAGCCCTGCACTGAGAAAATACATCAGCCAACGTGAAAACATTGCATCCCAGACAAATTAATGAAAGTGAAATCACTTTTAATGTTTATTTTTTCTTCATTAACAGTTCATGAATGCTGTTGAAGACCTGCAGATATACCGCAGCCCACTGTCTGTGTTTATGAGAGTGAGAGCAGCTTCTGAGCCGAGCGCTGATTGGACTGATTTGATTGATGCTGCCACACTAATAGCTCTGCATTCCTGAGGGGGGGGGGGTTTATCTGAACCAAGATAACACTGTTCCAGGATGACAAATATACAAACTGAAAGTTTACATCTGTCAAAAGGGCCGGTGTGTAGGATTTAGTGATATCTAGTGGTTAAGTTGCAGATTGCATTCAAATTAATACTGCTCCCAGTTTGCAGGAGGAACTACGGTGGCTGCAAAGCTTGTAAAAAAACACGAAAGGCCCCAATCGAGATCCAGTGTTTGATTCTGTAGATAAAAACAGCTCATGTAAGGTAATAAAAACATTGAATAAAAACATGATTCCTATTTTCAGGTGATCATACACTAGTGAAAACATACCTATGAATATTAAATTTAACTTCTACCAATAGATCCTCCTAAATGTTACACACTGGACCTTTAAGGAAAATAATCCAGAAAGCATCTTTGTTTTTTCCTTATTGTACATCTACAAACAACACTTGAAACGATTGATCATTTATTTTTCAAACAAAACATTTACAACCAACAAATTCTTAAAGTCTGATTGATCAATTCATACAGCATGAAAGAAAAATGGAAATGATCATTTAGAGCAGTGCCACATGGTACTTTCAATAACCTTAACTGTGACAAATGAGTTTAACAACTAGCAACTTAATTAAAACTACAGAATCTGGGTCCTGACTTGAAGAAAAACAACATCCTGTTCATGTATTAGGAGTTATAGTTATTTGTAAGATATTAGATTTCTTTGTGTTTGTATTCAAAGACCCAAGGCGAACAAAGAAATGTTCATCGACTCATATATAAAACCATGTTTTTTTCTAAAACTACATGAGTTTTAGGTCCACATTTTAATATTTCTTAATGACATTGCTGATGGAAAAACATTCAGTATCTGCTCCATTTAAAAGATTCAGAGACACAACAGGTTTTTACTTTTAAAAACACACAAATGTAAAGATTTCCAGTTCCCAGACATCCACAGTAAACTGATCTGATTCTTGTGACACCCCAAACAAATAAAGTCATCTATTTCACTTGTTTTCCCTCTACAAGAGGTCAAAGGTCAGCTGGTGCTTTAGTGTCTCGCTCGAGGACACTAGGTGCTGGATTCTCGCGGTCCGGCTCAACCCCACCCTGCTGCTGATAAATCCAACACACATAACTGAAGAAGTTAAAATCAAAAGAATTTTGAATCCTACAAAAATACATGTTACGGGTTACGTCAGAACAAAAAATCTCATTATTATATAAATATTTAAGGCATCTCGGTCATTAGGCCTCAGAGTCAACACACACACACAAGAACACAGATGAGCCGACACACACACACTGTACACAAACTGATCTGGTTACATGAAGGAAACAGACCAGTTTGCGCTGAGATTCAGAACCGAAACATTCTTAGATAATTAAGATGAAGTCTTATCTGTGCTACATGTTTTTAAGAAAAGTCCACGGAGGAAAAACATGATGCAAAACACTAAAAAATAAGAATTTGTCTGTTCAAGAATTTGTAATGACATTACCAAGAACTCATCATTTCCCCATCATGTTTCCAGACCATAATTATATTATTTAAAATCACAACTTTGTTTGTCTTTCCAAACTTTTCTGCAGCCGTTCAAGTCACAAAACGCAGCGTTAAACAAACCCAGACTGAACAACAAACACAGTGTCTTTCCGAGCAGAGATCTGGGTCATATTTGTTGAAATTATAAACTCATTTGGCTGATTAGAGATCAGCTGATGTAGAAATCAGTCCTGGTCCTTCCAACAATGTCTCACTCATCACTACTCATATAAACGATGATGAAACTGGTTTTTAAAAGAGTCTCAAAAATCTTTAACTTCTTCCCACTGACCCGACAGGAACGGGCTCATTTTGGATAAAAACTCGCTGTTTAAAAATAAAAAATAAATCTACTCATTGTGGGTCCCGAACCGAACGTCAAACAGGAGTTTTACAGTTCATCGTCATCGCTGCTGTCCCAAGACTCAGCGACGTTTGTAGATCTCCGCGCCAGGAGTTGATGCTTCTGTCAGGATTCCTCTCCCACTTCCTGGTTGATCACGTGATGGTATCCCCGGTTGCTCATTGGCTCCCTCTGCCAGCAAATAACGCCGAGGAGGAGGGCGATGAGGAGGAGGAGCAGACAGCCGGACACTGCCAGACTGATGATCACTTCTGAAGACGGAGAGACAAAATAAAGGATCAGTGGTGGAACAATTCATTTTATCAGTCTTTTTTAGTGTGAGTGTGTGTTTGAAAAGTTCACCTGTGTCTCTCCCTTCTGAAGGAACCTGACACTCCTTGTTCCTGTCTTCTGAAATCGAGGACTTTGTAATTCTCACAAACTCATCTAGGGGGCAGTCGAGGGAGCAGCCTGGTAGCTGCAGAGGGTACGGCTCCACTGTGCTGTCATTCCGGTAAAACAGCGACACCGAAGAAGAGCTGGATGGACGCAGAAAGAGAGAGAGTCAGTTTTATATTATTTGGGGCCTTATAGCATAAATTTTAAACAAACTGCTTTATACATGTTTATATTTCTGTTTGTGTTGAATTTCAAAATAAAAGTCTCATCCATTTGTTATGTTTAGCAGCTCTCTTTCCTTTCTTTCAGGTATGAGCTCCTCAATATGACATGGAGACTGTTTGTCAGTATAATGTTTGAGAGGTGTGTGTGTGTGTGTGTGTGTGTGTGTGTGTGTGTGTGTGTGTGTGTGTGTTACCCGTTTTCATCCTGGTACAGTTCAAATATTTGGCAGGATGCATACGGCGGCTGTCTTCCACTGAACACATTCATACTGGCCTGGAGAGCAGCTACAGTGGTGTCATGCTGTTAAACAGACACACACACACACACACATTAAAAAGGAAATACTCTTACTTCCTTTCTTGTCAAGGGTTGCATGAGAAGACAGATACCACTCTTGTGTCTCTGTGTTATCTATAGAGTTACAGCCAGGAGATGTGCTTAGCTTAACATAAAGACTAGAAACAGGGGCAACAGCTAGCCTGGCTCTGTTTCAAGGTAAAAAAAAAAAGTAATAGTATTGTCAACTAGCTCACCGCTGACAGCATCATAAATTTCAGTCTCTGTTTGGGGTCTGGGACGGCCATCTTGGAAAGATTCTTCACTATTTCACCCAAAAGGATTCCTGAAACACAGACAGCAGTTTATTATTTCCCCATTTTATCCTGTAGTTAAAGCAGAAGTCTGATGTTGTCTAAACATTGTGTGCATCTTATTCCTCTGTGCCACGGAGCGCCTTTATTGACTGGATGATATGTTCCTTCGTTACCACACACAGGTTTATTTTTACACACCGTCCTGCTGCCACAAATACTCACTAGAGCACCAAATGTGGATTAATCCGCAGCTGAAAATAGTCCCCAGCAAATGCACTATTTCCTCCTGTTTGAGTAACGTTTGTTCCAGTGTCCAGCTGGTTTATTAATTTATTCAGCCTCTCTTTAAGAATGAAATTATATTTGTCTGCAATGATTAGTTTGTAAAGCAGTTGGATTTCACTGATCTGCACACATACCTCCCTGCAGCCGGCTCTTTTCTTGCTGTTTGTAGACCCCGAATGTGACCTGTTAGATTCAAACAGAATCAATACATTTAACATTGAGACCATCACGAGACACTCTGAAGAGACTTCTGAATGAAACCACAGATGTTGTCAATACTTTTTACCTGAAATCCAAAGTCTTTGAGCACTCGCAGCTTCTCCATAACATCAGGAGTCACCCAGTCAGGAGCTGACATGTTGTGGCGGGACTGAATTCATACACACAGACACACAAACACACAAACACACAGTGGGAATTATGAAAACCATGAACATCTAAATAAGGCCTGGAGGCTTTAATTAAGTAGTTTTAAAACTGACAAACTGTCCTCTTGAAAGCACTTTGTCAGCAGTCCTCTGCCTGAACCTCTCTCACTGCAACCATCTCTCACATTGTTGCTGAATGTCTCTCATTTCATATTTGGCTCATACTTGAAATCTCACACTTTTGTGTGTATTTGTCCACAGAATAATTTGGACATTATCCCAGAAAACTATAGACACTGACGGCAGAACCTGAGATATGTATTGACAGTAATACAGCGTATTGATTGGCTCACAGGGTCCATTCAGAGCCAAGTGCTGAAATGAAGGCAGTGACCTTTGTGAACTAGATAAGCCAAAACACAGATGTGAAACTGCTGCTAGTTACACAGTCCTCTTCCTCTAACAGTTTGTTTGCCGAAATAGCCATGTGTTCCTCAAAAACTGGTGGGGCTGGTTGAGTCACAAGACAAAAACCAACACGCCTGAGATTTGGTCAGTTACCGTCCCGCCAGACGTTTACACTTGAATAACAGGATGCTGTTATTATAAAATGAACATAGCTATGACGATGATAGAGTTCTTAATAGCTGAATCATGTGAGAAATACGACATGCGTTCTCACCTCACAGAAGAGTGTGTCGTACACGCTCCACACTGACTCCACATTGGTCTTATTCAGGCTTGTTTTGTTCCTCACCAGCTCTATGATGTCCTGGAGAGAGGAACACAGTGAGCTCCACATACATATCATCCTCAATAAACTTTAACAATGTATTTCAACTTTTAACACTTTTTAGACTACTAAATAGCAGAGTCATGCTCTAAAAACAGACTTTATACTCCTTTTGATGAAATATAACCCCCAAAAAATCCTGTTATGTTTGACCTCAGTGTCCTTAATAGTCGCTGTGTCCCTGAGCTTGGCTCTGTTACACTGTATGTGTATAATTTAGAGGAGAAAAGAAAAGGAGAGGGTACCTGGTATGTAGCAGTGACATTAAGAAATTCCTCTGTATGTTCAGTTTCATTCATCAGCTGTTTGTAGCGAGGACAGTTACCCAGAGGATAAGAGAGGAGCTAAAAGAAGAGAAGGAAAGTTCAGTCAGTGAAGCACTTATAGTGAGGAAGGAGCTCTAATAAAACTATTTAAATCATATAGGTACCCTCTCTTCACTTTGTGGCACAGTGTGTACAGGTATCGGCTGCCACTTCAAGCCTGGTTCAAAGACCTGCTGGCCAGTGGGGGGGTAGAGACCTAGATGGTGGCAAGAGCCAGAATAATACCGACTGTTAATGTGAGTAAGGAAACTACTAGAAATAAATGAATTACTGGTAGAAGAGAAGTAAGAGGAAGAGGAGTTAGCTGGTGTTCAGACCTGCGAGGTTGGCCTCAGCACTCATCAGGGTGCGATCGTAGTCTGTACTGCGAACTGAGATCTGAGGACGAGGAACAAAAATGTATTTACAGACTGTAACATGGTACAAACAGCATTACATTTATTAAGTCCAAATATACAGGAGAGTTTGAAGAGAAGAGCTAATAACAGACTGAGGCCCTCCTCCTGGTAAACACCTCTCAGTAGCTGCGTTTGCATCCAAACTACCTGGAACTTTTATTCCCAGGATCTACTTTTAAAGGAACTAAAATGTTCCCTCAGCCTGTCATTTGCCTTGTTGCCTAGCATTGCTGTCTGCGTTCCCACCGCAGACTACAGACTTCCACCATATTCCTGAAATTCCAGCACCAGTGGGAACCCTGTATAACACCAACATGGCAAGGCGCCCTTTCTCCTAAACATTAATATGAATCATCGTCTGTCTGCGAGGGTTCAACTGAGGCGTCATGTGATCTGACAGTGAAGAGGAGAGTTCATCTACCTCGTGTCTGTCATAGGAGTCGTTGAGAAATCCTTTGTATCGACTCCTCAGATATTGTCCCAGCTCAAAGTGCTGCTTCATCCCCACCTGAAAACACACACAGACATCGACATCATACTCCTGCTGCATCACTGGATCTCACATTTCTACAGGCACACGTTTAAAATGGGTCAATAACATCAAAACAGCAGGTTAGACATAATAAACTATATTGTGTATACTAATATTGTGATTGCTGTGCACACAGATACTAATTGGCCTGATTTTTGAATGTCTAATTGACCTAAATATACTGGCTGAGAAACAATAGGAGGGAATCAAGCTTTAAAACAGTATTAGCCTTTAAAACATATTAATAATCAGGTCATTCTATTTCTGTGTTACATTACAATGGGGCTGATTGGGCCTCAATAGCCTTTAATGCTGTATGTAACTCAAACTGTGCATGTCATTATAATAAGCCTACATACAGTTAAATGCTGAATATTTTCAAATTCATATAGAGTTCATAATGTATAGAGGTCCTCAGTTAGAAATATAATGGGAATGAATGAGTCTTCATAGGTTAGAATGCTATTCTACCTATTTTGATATGAACAATAAATGCATACATAAATTCTGACACACTGCGATTACTCCAATTTAAAAAAAAAGTTCATTATACCTGTGATAGCTGTCCAAAGCCTTGTGGCCAGGCGCTCTCTTGGTACGGATCGGTAGGATAGGCTTTGACTGGGGACCTGTCACCATGCCGAAACAACTGGAGGGGAGAGAGAAGAGACGTCAGGTAACACCCAAACTAACAACACTATTTCCTCTTAACTGTGAGAAAAGAAATACTTTCACTATGGCAAAAGAAAAAGTCACACACAGTCACGTTCAATATTTTCTATTAACCCAAACAGTTTCTAAACTCCCAGCACTGCTGCACAGACACTAAAGAAGGAACATACTGTAATTCTGTGATAAGATGAGCAGGGTTGGATATCAGCAGAATCACTCACTATACAATTTTACATTGAAAGATATTTTAAACCTGATAAACATTCAACTAAACATGTGACACATAGACGGGCAAGAGGCTTAACATTGAGATTTCAGAGAGTAAAATATGCTGAAGTTCTCTGAAAGAATAAAAGCATATATAATGGAAAAATGTGACTGTAGCAAACTTGACTTGAACAAACTGATTTACAGACTGTAGCAAACCTTCACTCTTTCATCATGTGACTCGTGTTTGACTTTATAAGCCTACTTAGATTGAAGCTCTGTTTCTCACTGCTCGAGTGAGAAGAGTGCAGATTTCTGTATTATTCTGAAACACATTTATCTCCTCTAAAACAGAATCAAATCAAAACCTTCGTCCTCGTTTTATCTGTGTCAACACTGCTGGCTGTTATAAAAACCAGTCAGCTGATAGTAACGATCCTGTTTGTCAGACTCTGTAATGTCAGCGAAAACATGTCAACTGAAAGCACCAAAGGCCTTAAAATGAGTAATAACCACAGTGTAAGCACATCCAGAAAGCAGAAACAGGAAGAACACACACAAATGCTGTCGAAGCCATTAAATAAGTGAGTATTAAGAAACATAAAGCATATTGTGCAGGACAAACATCCCAACTAACTCCAACAGTTATAAAAATGCCACAATAAACTGTACAGGGACATTTTCAGGAAATAATAACTTATATTTGAAACTGCTCCTTTAGAGAGGAGAACTACTAATGTGGCAGGTTTAAATCAACATCTGCATCCAGTCAATTAGCTTTTGTTCCTGCATCAGCCGACTATTCAAGTAGAACAGTTTCAAGTTTCAATCTTCGAGCACACTACAAAGAAATGTGGGTTTCCGTTTTCTGGTGTGAAGAGCATGCATGACTGATCCGCTCAAAATAGCTGAAAAGATGTGTAAACTCCATTTGAAAGGGTGGATTATCCCTTTAAAACTCCTAATCTTATCTGCCCTGCGATCCATTAATGGCCATCTAGCACCGTTTCTAAGAAAGACTGCGAGAATAAGAACACGTTAACATTAAGCTCCATCTCTGTTGGAACAACAATCAACAAAACTTTCACATGACCGAGCTCTCTGTGTCATACTTTACATGCAAGATGACTGATGTCATGGCTTTAAGATGGGAAAACACAAGTGTGTCCTATGCTCAATTTTCACAACCATGACAGATTCCATGAAGAGGGTTAAAGGGTGGGAAACACTAAGTCTATATATAATATATGTTAATTAATGTGTTTTGTGATTCTTTATATTCAAAATGTGCAGGATGCTTTTAAAAAGTATTGTTTTTTACCCATAAGCAGTCACAATGTTTGTGTTCACAGCTTCAGTGTCTATTACCATGCTACATGTGTCTCCGCACTGTGCATAGGAAGTTACTGGACAAATTCACTGGCCTTCATTTAACAGCTAGTTAAGTGCAATTAAAGGACAACATTCATATACACTAATGTGTGCAATTAAGGTGGAAGTGATGCTTTAAAAGATGTTTTTTTTTTGCTGCTCCGTAAGGATGATGTTTAATGACTCTGTGAGGATTAGACAACATTTAAACCATCCACAAAGCGAGAAGTTACACAAATATTATAGTTAAATCTGTATATTCTTACAGAAAACAAAGCCTTGGAAAAGCCATGACACACGTTCACATTGTATTCTTAAAATTTACATTTCATGTAAATAAACAGCCCTGTTGAAGCATAGGACAAGATGTTCTTACAACAGTTTCAATTTTGCTTGTTTGCGTCCTCTTGCATTGATGTCTGTGTGCAGCTTACTGCTTCTCAGTCAAGACAATAACTTCTGTATCCTTGACTACACTGCGTTTCTCCCCTGGGGCAAGCAGGGATTCCCGGTGAGCTGCTGAACAGGTCCGGGGCAGCTGCATCTGCAAATACTTTGGTAAGTGTGCCTCTGTGTTTGGAATCAGGGAAACATCCACACAGAGACATTGGAGGGTTTCTACATGACCTAAATCATTATCTGACCAGAAATACCTCCGAGATTAGAAATCCCCCAAAGAACATCAGCATTTACGAGGACACATAAATGTTTTCTAAGTGTTGTTTGGTGTTGGTAGAGCTGAGTAGTCACCTGATCAGTCCCTGACAATGAAAACACAATATTGACTACTGCTATAGTTCAAGCTGACAGGTCAGACAGGTCAGGTTTGTAATGCAGTGCTGACTCCTCTTTTGTCAGGAACAACATTAACATGAGAGTTCAGAAACCTCAAATGTGCCAGTTTGTTGATGCAGTTCCTGTTTGGAGGGCTGTCTCTGCGCGATTAGCTCTGAATTCAAAACCATTCACACCACATATTCATTTTTTTTAAATGTTGAATGTTACAATTATTTAAATAAAATGTCCACTTTTACAACGGGTTAAAGTGTCAGCTTCCTAAGGCAATGCTGCACAGAAAATGCTTACTTCTTAAAAAATGAAGTGTTGCTAGGTGGATTACACGCCGAATTCACGACAACACCCAAATGATTTCGGACAGACTTAATTCGTGTTCAGATACAAGCACATGTTTACAGACAGGCAAAGAAAACGCAAAATCTCCGAAATTTTGAATGCAGTTCCGTGAGCGTCAAACTACAACGAAGACAAACGAGGCGACTCGCCGTAGAGCTCAACACAGCTCCCAAACGGCTCCACACATATTAATATTACACTACTCACCACAGTGACATATACTAGTCTTCTTTCTGCGGCAGCTTTTCCACACACAGCTCCCACCGTTACGAGAAGCAGCACCGCAGGAGACACCATGTTTCAGCCCGTACAACCAGAGGGCTAATGTTTGCTAACCACTGATAGCTGATTGTCGGTTTCCTGTGTCTTGTCGGCTGCAACTACACCGGAAGTTCAAGTATAAAATACGGCGTGTAATTTTAACAAACAATGTGAGAGACTGAGGGAACATAAAGCGTTAATATATATATATATATATATATATATATATATATATATATATATTATGTTCTGTTACTTTTTGATGATTTGTTTAAATTTCTCACATATCAGGCCTATTTGTTTGTGAAAAAATTTGACATGTTGTTAAGCACGTATTTTATTTTGAAATCAATAGGTCCTGAAGGTTTCTCGCTGCTGTAATGTAAAGTTATCTATGTATAAAGAACAATAGGAATAGTAGAAACAGAAAAAATACCATTAATAAAAATAATAAAAGGGTAGGCCGAAGCCAAAATTAGACGATTGACGATTATTACTACTTAATTTTGGGGGTCAAAATGTCATAACTTTGACTTAGTAGACATATTGAATTACCAATTCAGACTTATTAGATACTAACTACATCAAAATTATGAGATAGCTAAGCATTACTTGAAGGGAAGGATGTCAGTAGTAATACAGTAAAAATAACACTTAAGACACAGCGATTCTGTGTCTGGGGCAAATTTGGGACAGTGGAGAAATGTATTATTACAAATTAAATGATTATGTTTATGTGTCATTTTAATAGTTAGGTCTCTCCCTCTCCTCTTGTGGCAGACAGGCAGT
This sequence comes from Dicentrarchus labrax, assembly GCF_905237075.1. NCBI lineage: Eukaryota > Metazoa > Chordata > Actinopteri > Moronidae > Dicentrarchus > Dicentrarchus labrax. The sequence continues at coordinate 8,935,879 of NW_026136716.1, forward strand.
GGGTGTGGTGGGTGGGGCACATTTAGGCGTCTCTCTCACTCCATCTCTCTGGATTAGGGAGTTCCTATATCTTATATGTAAATAGTTTGTTTGAGCTTGTAAATATTTAAATCATTTGTTTGATCTTCTCTCTCCACTGTAGATTTCCATCACCGTATATCAGAAACAGGTTTGCCAGTGTACTGTTGTTTGCAGTGATGCATTTATTGACCCACCTGTTTGAAATAAAAGAGAAACAGTAACTAAAAGAAGAATGAAAACCAAGTAAAATTGTTATTCAGAGATAAGTGCAGGGAACAACTAGCTGAACTTTACTAACTTACTGAAACAAAGTTATTAAAGTATATTCGTTATGTAGAAAGTTGGGGACAGTAGTGGAAGTTGTTACTATATCAACAATAAATCATAGAAAATAAAATATAAAGAATCTTGAGTATTTTTCATTATCATGTCTGACTTTTCTCTTGTTCCTTTTTATTTTTATTTATATATATCCTATTTATATTTTTTATCTTTTTTCATTTTCATGGCAGAAATGAGCTGCAGTAACACTCAGATCAGTCAGCTGAGTTGCAGTGTTTCTCCTCTGACACTAGAGGTCAGTGTTGTCTCAATCAATAATTAGTGTCCGCACTGAGATAGCGGTGCTGCCTTCAGTGTCTCTTTAGTAAGAGTGCGCTTTTTGTAGTCCATCTTCGGAGCGTTGTAGTTTCACAGCAGACGTACGCCATCAACACCCGCCGTGGCGTCATTACGTATTGTATTAAAGTGCAGTCGGACGCTTATCTAATGGGACTGAGACCCGAGGAAGCACAAACACAGACACAGGCGCTTCTTCAGGTGATGTTTAAGGCTAAAGCCAAATATTCCCCAGAGCTCAGAAAATACAAGTAAGTCTTTCCTTTTCCAGTTTTCTGGCTTTTTGCCTTAAATTTATCTCAGAAATTATTTTAAAAAAAATGTTTTAAGAGTCATCCTCCTTCCTCTTCCTACTCTTTCTTCTCTCACACACAGTTGGTTTGCAGCTTAAACACCCAGAATTTTAATTAGTTGTTGTTTATGAATAAAGTCACCTTTTTTAGGGGGGGCCATCTTCTTACTGTCTGTCTGTGTTTCTGTCTCTCTCTCTCTCTCTCCAGGGTTCCTCTGCGTTTGTTCTTCCTGTGTCTCAGCATATTTTTCCTGGTGGTGAATTTAACATGTGCATTGTTGGTGCAAGGAGCTCTGGAGCGCTCTGAATCACCGAGGTAAACAACCATTAATGCTACATTTTAACCTTGCATTATAATGCCACATTAGGCACACAGAGTATACCTGATTGTCTGAAGTTAATAACCTCTGTGTCTGCAGTGATGGGGGTATCAGACATGCAGTCCTGGCTCGGGTCTTAATCAACAACAGTCTGTTTGTCCTGTGTGCTGTCTCTCTGGCTGTCTGCATCTTCAAGACGCCAAGATGTCCTCTCTCAACGTTTACCTTGAATCAAAGGTAGACATAAAACCACGCATGCTACGCTTTAGAGACACCTGTTAGCCTTATATATACAGTCAACAAATAAAAGTCTCAGACTGAAGTTCTGTTTTCTTTCTACATAATTAAAACAATAAAATCTGAATAGCAAATTCAACCTAAGTGTTTGGCTACTGGATCAGTTTTCATTATTCTTTCTGTAATATGATCATTTTTAGTCCGAGACAGTAGAGAATCAGCAAGAATCTATATATACATATATATATATTTATTTTACAATGAAGTTGAGAGGACACAGAAACTTTCCAGAGGAAACAGGTTTTATCAGGAGGAGGACAGCTGTATTACTTGGAATAAATTCCTTGGCTGCCACAGTTGCTCTCCACCCACTGCAAGACCCAGGGAATGATGGGAAATGCCTGGCTGTCGCCTGATCCAAGAGCTGATTGGCTCTTTGTTTTGCCAACAAACATCACGTTTGCCAAATTTTCTGTGTGATTAAATATTTACCTCAAGATTGCTTAATGTCCTCTTCACAAACATATCTTTTGTGGTTGATAATACAAACAGATGGTCTGCAAACCACAGGCAGCCTAAAGCTAATCTAAAAGGATGGAAAAGATTCTGTGACTTCCTGTATATTATCTGAAGGCTGCTGGGGAACTGTACGACTTGACTGCAGCTTTTTGTCACCACCTCCTGCTGCTGCTGCCTGATCTCGTCCACTTTCAGGGAGAGATGCAGTTCATTTTGATCGAGCCTACAGGAAACCAACAATCAGCGCCCAAAATGGTGTCCCCTGCGGTGCTGTTTCTTCTAACAGTGGGCGCTGTGTGTGGAAAAGCTGCCGCAGAAAGGAGACTAGTATATGTGACCGTGGTGAGTAGTAATTGACTGGATGCAGATGTTGATTTAAACCTGCCACATTAGTAGTTCTCCTCTCTAAAGGAGAAGTTTCAAATATAAGTTATTACTTCTTGAAAATGTCCCTGTACAGTTTATTGTGGCATTTTTATAACTGTTGGAGTTAGTTGGGATGTTTGTCCTGCACAATATGCTTTATGTTTCTTAATACTCACTTATTTAATGGTTTCGCCACCCTTTGTGTATGTTCTTCCTGTTTCTGCTTTCTGGATGTGCTTACACTGTGGTTATTACTCATTTTAAGGCCTTTGGTGCTTTCAGTTGACATGTTTTCGCTGACATTACAGAGTCTGACAAACAGGATCGTTACTATCAGCTGACTGGTTTTTAAAACAGCCAGCAGTGTTGACACAGATAGAATACAATAAAATAAAAAAAATAAAATACACTCTTCTCACTCGAGCAGTGAGAAACAGGGCTTCAATCTAAGTAGGCTTATAAAGTCAAACACGAGTCACATGATGAAAGAGTGAAGGTTTGCTACAGTCTGTAAATCAGTTTGTTCAAGTCAAGTTTGCTACAGTCACATTTTTCCATTATATATGCTTTTATTCTTTCAGAGAACTTCAGCATATTTTACTCTCTGAAGTCTCAATGTTAAGCCTCTTGCCCGTCTATGTGTCACATGTTTAGTTGAATGTTTATCAGGTTTAAAATATCTTTCAATGTAAAATTGTATAGTGAGTGATTCTGCTGATATCCAACCCTGCTCATCTTATCACAGAATTACAGTATGTTCCTTCTTTAGTGTCTGTGCAGCAGTGCTGGGAGTTTCGAAACTGTTTGGGTAAATAGAAAAAACTGAAAGTGACTGTGTGTGACTTTTTCTTTTGCCATAGTGAAAGTATTTCTTTTCTCACAGTTAAGAGGAAATAGTGTTGTTAGTTTGGGTGTTACCTGACGTCTCTTCTCTCTCCCCTCCAGTTGTTTCGGCATGGTGACAGGTCCCCAGTCAAAGCCTATCCTACCGATCCGTACCAAGAGAGCGCCTGGCCACAAGGCTTTGGACAGCTATCACAGGTATAATGAACTTTTTTTTTAAAAATTGGAGTAATCGCAGTGTGTCAGAATTTATGTATGCATTTATTGTTCATATCAAAATAGGTAGAATAGCATTCTAACCTATGAAGACTCATTCCTTCCCATTATAATTCTAACTGAGGACCTGTATACATCAGCATTTAACTGTATGTAGGTTTATTATAATGACATGCACAGTTTAAGTTACATACAGCATTAAAGGCTATGGTGGCCCAATCAGCCCCATTGTAATGAAATATAATGACCTGATGTCATGGGAGATATGAAATAAAGAGATTGGCCTCAAACCCATTCTTTGTGCTTATTTATTAAACCTTTATAAAGGGATCAGTACAACACAGACAGATGTCTGCCTGTATTCAAAGCACTTACTTCTAAAACCTTGGGTGGAACATCCTCTCGGGAAGCCGGTGACAGATGAATAGAGGCATGCACATTGGAGCACGTCCGGTGAAGCAAACACAACAAAAATGTGTCACCACAACTTCCCCTTTTGGTCATTTTTTGACAAATATGAGAAGAATTAAACATTTAGACCTGCTTTGTAGGTCAGAAATGTCCACTGTTGGGGTAAAGGGTTGCAGCAACGGGCAGGAAACCGAGTGCCATCCGCTCTAACTTTTCCTGTGGGAACTAGCTCAGAGTTTCACATTTCCAAACAGAAGTTTACTTCGAGAGGAGGATTAACAACCCGGCCTACAAGTCTGTGATGTTTACCTGTTGATGTTTAGAATTTGTATGTTTCTAAAATGTGCAAAAATCACGTACTACACCAAATGCAGATCTGCTGTCTGTAACTGCTTTGTCCTCAGCTCGTTTGCATGCTTCTGTGAGGGCTATTCATTTAGCAGCTTGTGCGGATAGGTGTGAGGGTAATGAGCCTGATAACAGTGTGTCATGTGCCGTTACCACAGCGTGTCCGACTTGATTTAGCCCTGTGTCTGGGTTGCGAGAGACCGAGCCGTCCACGCAGAGCTCCATGTGCGGATTTTGGAGCGATGTTTCTTGTACATCAGGTCTTCAGGCTTTGCAAGATGTTTTTCTTTCAAAATAAAAGATAGCTGTGTCTAATATTGTGGAAATCTTCTTGTGTGTCTGTTTTGTGTGTGTTTGTGGTGCACTCACCTTACTGACATGTAGGCTGTGTGTCATCCAGATCAGCTGTGTCTACGTCGACTTCAGAGGCACTATTTCTTTTGTTTTGTTTGGGCATTCTCACACCTAATATCCATGTTTATCGCACTCAAAACAGGCATAAGGATCGTGGCTACCGGGCCTGGGATTCCCTATGCCCCCTTCAGCTTCGCCTCTGGCTCCGCCCTGTTACTACCTAAAATTTTAAAATTGTTGTCCTGCCTTCTAAACCATATTTGGTGATCATAAACTTTACATTTGCTGGAAGATCATCATCTTTGTCTGGTTGATGTTTGCTGTTGAGTTTTCCAATTTTGGTTGTGTTATTCTTATTCTTAAGTTAGGTTAAGTTATTATTTTCTATTTATTCATTCATTCGTTTTTTATTATTAGTCAACTTAACAAATTACTACTACCACTTAAGCGCTTGTAGTTTTGTTAGTGTAAGTATTTCGAGGTGCCAGACCTATTTTTCTATCATTAGTATTTCATACTTGAGACTACAATTAAGATATACACGTCAGCATAAATCCAGGTTTCTTAATTATAAAACCTCAGTTAAAAACTAGAGGATAACATTTCAGAGTCGGGGTGCCCTATAGCTCACCTGGTAGAGCTGGTGCCCCATGTACTAAGGCTGAGTCCCTTCTGCAGTGGCCCAGGATTTAAATCCAACCTGTGGCCCTTTGCTGCGTGTCATCCTCTCTCTCTCTCTCTCTCTCCCCCTTTCCTGTCAACCTTCAGCTGTCACTATCTAATAAAGGCAAAAAGCCCCAAAAATATCAGAATCAGTGGTCCGGCTCCAGGTCACCGGTCATCTCCTCCTCCTTCTTTGTGGAGAGGTTTATTCAGGCTGAAGTTTTAATGTAACTTCAGGAGCCAGCTTCTCATCGAGACCACAAAGTACAAACCACCTTTGCCATAAGAAGCCACCCTCGTCGCCAAATTGTCATGGGAGATCTCAAGTAAAGAAATTGGATTCAAACCCATTCTTTGTGCTTATTTATTAAACCTCTATATAGGGATCAGTACAAAACAGATTTATACATGAATTTCACATGAACCAATAAGAAAAGGGACAACTCATCGGGCGGGAACATTTTACCTCCCAGGAAGGTGTTGTCATATGAGTTGGAGGCATCCACATCCAGTGAAGCAAACAAAACAACAAAAATGAAAATAGTAAAATTTCCACTACACTGATTATTTATATATTTTAAAGGCTAATTTTGAATCTCTATTCACTCCCATTGTTTCTCAGCTCATTTAGGTCAATTAGACATTCAAAAATCAGGCCAATTAGTATCTGTGTGCACAGCAATCACAATATAAGTATACACAATATAGTTTATTATGTCTAACCTGCTGTTTTGATGTTACTGACCCATTTTAAACGTGTGCCTGTAGAAATGTGAGATCCAGTGATGCAGCAGGAGTATGATGTCGATGTCTGTGTGTGTTTTCAGGTGGGGATGAAGCAGCACTTTGAGCTGGGACAATATCTGAGGAGTCGATACAAAGGATTCCTCAACGACTCCTATGACAGACACGAGGTAGATGAACTCTCCTCTTCACTGTCAGATCACATGACGCCTCAGTTGAACCCTCGCAGACAGACGATGATTCATATTAATGTTTAGGAGAAAGGGTGCCTTGCCATGTTGGTGTTATACAGGGTTCCCACTGGTGCCGGAATTCCTGGAATATGATGGAAGTCTGTAGTCTGCGGTGGGAACGCAGACAGCAATGCTAGGCAACAAGGCAAATGACAGGCTGAGGGAACATTTTAGTTCCTTTAAAAGTAGATCCTGGGAATAAAAGTTCCAGGTAGTTTGGATGCAAACGCAGCTACTGAGAGGTGTTTACCAGGAGGAGGGCCTCCGTCTGTTATTAGCTCTTCTCTTCAAACTCTCCTGTATATTTGGACTTAATAAATGTAATGCTGTTTGTACCATGTTACAGTCTGTAAATACATTTTTGTTCCTCGTCCTCAGATCTTAGTTCGCAGTACAGACTACGATCGCACCCTGATGAGTGCTGAGGCCAACCTCGCAGGTCTGAACACCAGCTAACTCCTCTTCCTCTTACTTCTCTTCTACCAGTAATTCTTCTATTTCTCTTCCTCACATTAACAGTCGGTATTATTCTGGCTCTTGCCACCACCTAGGTCTCTACCCCCCCACTGGCCAGCAGGTCTTTGAACCAGGCTTGAAGTGGCAGCCGATACCTGTACACACCGTGCCAAAAAGTGAAGAGAGGGTATCTATATGATTTAAATAGTTTTATTAGAGCTCCTTCCTCACTATAAGTGCTTCACTGACTGATCTTTCCTTCTCTTCTTTTAGCTCCTCTCTTATCCTCTGGGTGACTGTCCTCGCTACAAACAGCTAAAGAATGAAACTGAACATACAGAGGAATTTCTTAAAGTCAAGGCTAAATATAAGGTACACTCTCCTTTTCTTTTCTCCACTAAATTATACACATACAGTGTAACAGAGCCAAGCTCAGGGACAAAGCGACCACTGAGGACACTGAGGTCAAATGTACTATATTTACTGGAATTTTGGGAGGTTAAGCGTCATCAAAAGGAGAATAAAATCTATGATTACATTGATTCCCTGAATTTCAGAAGCCTAATTCTGGTATTTTGTAGTCATAAAAGTCAAAAAATCTTGTCAGAAGTGTTAAATGTTGAAGTACATTTTTAAAGATTATTGAGGATGATATGTATGTGGAGCTCACTGTGTTCCTCTCTCCAGGACATCATAGAGCTGGTGAGGGTTAAAACAGGCCTGAATGAGACCAATGTGGTGTCAGCCTGGCGCGTGTACGACACACTCTTCTGTGAGGTGAGCACACACACACATACCTTGTGAAAGCTATTGCATTGGTGGCGTTGGCTCACTGAACATCTTTTGTGGTTTAACAGTTTATTTCAGTCGGTGGGTAGGTTATGGTTTGCACAGGTTCTTGGTAGATGTGCATGTGGATAAGAATATTAAAGAATAATCTGAATAATTACAAACAAACAAAAGTACAAAGAAATAAATTAGATCATTTAACCAATGCATCCACAATCTGGCCTTATTTTGAACTTCAAACAGTATATAACAATTATCAATTGTCAATACATATCTCAGGTTCCGCCGTCAGTGTCTATAGTTTTCTGGGATAATGTTCACATTATTCTGCGGACAAATACACACAAAAGTGTGAGATTTCAAGTATGAGCCAAATATGAAATGAGAGACATTCAGCAACAATGTGAGAGATGGTTGCAGTGAGAGAGGTTCAGGCAGAGGACTGCTGACAAAGTGCTTTCAAGAGGACAGTTTGTCAGTTTTAAAACTACTTAATTAAAGCCTCCAGGCCTTATTTAGATGTTCATGGTTTTCATAATTCCCACTGTGTGTTTGTGTGTCTGTGTGTATGAAATCAGTCCCGCCACAACATGTCAGCTCCTGACTGGGTGACTCCTGATGTTATGGAGGAGCTCCGAGAGCTAAATGACTTTGGACTGCAGGTAAAAAGTAGGAACAACTTCTATGGTTTCATTCATATGGTCTCAGTGCTAAATGTAGTGATTCTGTTTGATGTCCAATTCTCACAGGTCTTATTTGGGATCTACAAACAGCAAGAAAAGAGCCGACTGCAGGGAGGTATGTGTGCAGATCAGTGAAATCTGACTGCTTTACAAACTAATCATTGCAGACAAATATAATTTCATTCTTAAAGAGAGGCTGAATAAATTAATAAACCAGCTGGACACTGGAACAAACGTTACTCAAACAGGAGGAAATAGTGCATTTGCTGGGGACTATTTTCAGCAGCGGATTAATCCACATTTGGTGCTCTAAACCTGTGTTTGGTAACGAAGGAACATATCACCCAGTCAATAAAGGCGCTCCGTGGCACAGAGGAATAAGATGCACACAATGTTTAGACAACATCAGACTTCTGCTTTAACTACAGGATAAAATGGGAAAATAATAAACTGCTGTCTGTGTTTCAGGAATCCTTTTGGGTGAAATAGTGAAGAATCTTTCCAAGATGGCCATCCCAGACCCCAAACAGAGACTGAAATTTATGATGCTGTCAGCGGTGAGCTAGTTGACAATACTACACAACAACAATTACTCCTTATTCTAAAAGTATTTCCTTTTAAGTTTTGTGTGTGTGTGTGTGTGTGTGTGTGTGTGTGTGTGTGTGTGTGTGTGTGTGTGTGTGTGTGTGTCTGTTTAACAGCATGACACCACTGTAGCTGCTCTCCAGGCCAGTATGAATGTGTTCAATGGAAGACAGCCGCCGTATGCATCCTGCCAAATATTTGAACTGTACCAGGATGAAAAAGGGTAAAACACACACACACACACACACACACACACTCAGTTAATAATGCTTTTATGTAAGGCTCCAAATAATCCAGTACACTGAGTGTTAAATGGGACATTTAATTGACTCTCTCTCTTTCTGCGTCCATCCAGCTCTTCTTCGGTGTCGCTGTTTTACCGGAATGACAGCACAGTGGAGCCGTACCCTCTTCAGCTACCAGGCTGCTCCCTCGACTGCCCCCTAGATGAGTTTGTGAGAATTACAAAGTCCTCGATTTCAGAAGACAGGAACAAGGAGTGTCAGGTTCCTTCAGACTGGAGAGACACAGGTGAACTTTTATTTTTTTAACACACACTAAAAAAGACTGATAAAATTAATTGTTCCATCATTGATCCTTTATTTTGTCTCTCCAAGTGTTCACTTCACAACACATAATCAGCGGCCTGTTGGTCTGTCTGCTCCTCCTCGTCATCTTTATCCTCATCTGCGTTATTTGTCACTACAAGGGGCAAATCGGCAACCAGAGACACAACCAGGAATTCGGAGAGGAATTTTGACAGAACTTTTAAAACCAGTTTCATCATCGTTTACATGAGTAGTGATGAATTTAGACATTGTTGGAGGGACCAGGACTGATTTCTACATCAGCTGATCTCTAATCAGTTTATAATTTCAACAAATATGACCCAGATCTCTGCTCGGATATTCAGTCTGGGTTTGTATAACGCTGCGTTTTGTGACTTGAACGGCTGCAGAAAGGTTTGGAGATGTTGTGATTTTAAATAACATAATTATGGTCTGGAAACATGATGGGGAAATGATGAGTTCTTGGTAATGTCATTGTAACTTTTCTTAAAAACATGTAACACAAATAAGACTTCAGAAACCTTAATTATCTAAGAATGTTTCAGTTCTGAATCTCAATGTAAACTGGTCTGTTTCCTTCATGTAACCAGATCAGTTTGTGTACAGTGTGTGTGTGTGTGTGTGTGTGTGTGTGTGTGTGTGTGTGTGTGTGTGTGTGTGTGTGTGTGCGTGTGTGTGTGTGTGGACTAATGACCAAGATGCCTTAATTTTTTTATCCTTGTTTCTGAGATATAGATATATATATATATATCAACAATACATTATAGAAAATAAAAGTATAATTTTGACTAAGAATCTTGAATATTTTTCATTGTTCATTTTGTTCCTTTCTTCCTCAGACACTAGAGGTCAGTGTTGTCTCAATCATTCCTCTCACCTGTCAGACATACAGTGTCTACAGTGAGATAGCTGTGCTGCCTTCAGTATCTGTCACTGATTACAATGATTACAGCCTATGTCGGCTGCTTATGGGTACAAGATGTTGCTGTAACTTTTATACAGGTTATGACAAATTTGATCTGTTGTATGCATTTGTTGATATTTTATAGACTAAATGAGTTAAATGAATTGGTTAATTGGAAAAATAACAGACTATCTCATTAAATGAATCATTATCTGCAGCATTAATGTTAATTTCAATAGTATTTTGTGTTTATTCCAGTAAAGCTTCTTTGGATATGTGGGTTGAGTTTGTGTTTCCGAGTGCATGCGTGTGGGTATTTACCACTGAGACCTGGCTTACATATACCACAAGGCACCGTGTCATAATCACACTTGTTTTAAGTGAGTTACAATCACGGAGGTGTTACAAGTTAAAGCTGTATGTGTGGAGCATTTGATGTTTGAAAAGGCTTTCTGTGCTTCAGAGCAGTTAACACTGAAAACCTTTGGTCCTGAGCTGACCCGTTTCGCATGACCCTGTGGTACGCTATTTATACAGTGAAAAGCAGCTTTGTTGTATGAGGGTCTGGCAACCTTAAGCACTAAGCCTGGATCCTAGTGGGAATCTGATTTTGGTCTACCTTTTTCATTACCAGTATACAATCACACTGCGATTACGTAGTGAAAATGTGTTTTCTTGTGCTTTCGTAATGGTTTTTTCCAAACAAATAGACTGTATAAACCCTTTGGGAACATGATTCCCCCAAGTGTTTTGGTGCATTTTCCTCTGTGCTAGTCACTGTGTCAACACTTTCTTTTTCATCTTGGTTAATGAGACGCTACCTTGTGCCATGAATGTAGGATTTGCTCCTTAATATCTTTAACAATTTTAAAGTGAGACACACTGGGCCACTGTGTGACCATGGACGAGACGCAGAAGGTAAAGTGAGGAACACCGGTCGTTAAGTGACCTCTTTTCCATCATTTAGTAACCTGACGACTGACTAAGTGACATAATTTATGGATATTTCATATTACATACAAAACTGTACAATGAATCCAAATGGTGAACTCAGTAACTTCAAGAAGTTTGGGTAAAACAAGATATTTTAATGAATTATGATCAGATCTTTTCCTGTTTCGGAAACTTTTTATAAAATTCTCTGTCTGTATTTTTTATAACTTTTAGCTTATTTTTTGACAAACTCAGTGCTCTCTTCTCACTGATACTTGGCCTTTGTTCTATTAAACTATTTACTTTTCTTCACAGACTCTGACTCTGACTTGGGTGGAATTCATATGATGTGATGCAGTTAAACTATCTTTGAATCAAATATTTAAATGTATTAAATGATAGATTAGTTTATTAACTAGCTCGAATGAACAGGAAAGCAGAACACATTTAGTTTGAAGATTTAGATATTTAGTATTAGACTCTGGTGGCTAACTGCTCCCCACTATTATAATTATATTATTACATGTACTAATAGATCTAAGCCTACTACTGCTATTAGGTAGTGTTTTTAACTGGTTTTGAGTCCAAAAGAGGTTATGTTCTTCCCCATTATGTTAATGTTGTATAAAATTGAACATAAATAAGATTAGCACAAGGAAGGCTGTTTGTGTAGTTGAAAGCTCCAGAAACAGCTAGTAAGTGGCCCATGAGTAGCTCTGTTGTCAGAAGTCTTTCCTTCAGACAGTGAACTGACTCTCAAACTGGAGCTGCTCCAGAGAACCGTATAGAAACGCAAAAAGTGAGAGATTTTCTGGAAATAAGAGAACAAGAGTCCTCGGGCTTATTCACACCGGGGTAGAATAACGTGGCGGCTTCATGGAGTTGAAAATTAACCAGCGGTGGAAAGAATTCCAAAATATCCCACTGAGGTAGAGGACCCCATAAATAAATGCTGATGTTTCGCTTAACTGGCATCAAAATCTGCGTACATGAAAGGAAAATATATCTTATGTTATGTGGAGTAAAGGTTTGAAAAAAGAAAGAGGAAGACAGTTTTGGTTGTGGCACACCTGGACATTAGCACAAATAAAAGATTCAGTCAGAAAACACCTAGATCAGTGTTGAAATAACCCCTGTGGGAACATATCAGTACACCACATCCCATGAACTGTCTGCAAAACATAGAGCAGCAAAACAACACTATTCAGCATTCAGCAATATTCCCTCTGTGTTGTTGCCAAGTTATTGTATGGCTCTGCCAGTTAAATGTCAACAATAACCTCTTTGTCTCTTTGTTTTTGCCTCAGGCTGTTTATGTATGCGGTCAAATACTATGTGTTACTAAATCCTGGTGGAGGTGTTTATGTTTTTGCTCATATCTCAGATTATAGGTGACAGCTAATGCTGAAAACACATGCTGCTGCTGAGCTTAACCCCCCCAGCCCCCCGAGAAATTAACACTTGTGGAAAAACAGAAAAATAGGCAGCGGCCAAATGTCACTAGGATCACACACACACCCACACACACACACACACACACCGGCATCAACAATAACAATAATGAGAACAATAGTGATTAGAGAAGGCAGGGATTACCCTTAATCTGCAGTATCTATGTGTTTGTTTAAGGGGGTAGATATGCTCATTAAGGAGGATACCCTCCATTCATCTGTTCACACTGACACCTCATTGATAGAGGTGTAATCTGCTTGTTGGGAGATTATATAAAGCAATCCAAGTGTGTGTTTTGGGGGGGGGGTCTGATGGCCGGGGTCGCCCCACATGGACATGACTAATGATCATGAAGATCACACGGAGAATTACTAACATAATTACCGAGATGATCTGATGAACAGATGTCTGCGAGCTTCCTCCTGCTGACAGGCCCTTCACTGCCTAATGCAGCCACCCCAAGTGCTTGCTATTGAGCAATACTGTACCTTTGGTGCCTTCTGTTTGTGACTGATTGTGATGCAGGAAAAAATAGTTTTTATAAGGTAGGATCATGTGTGGGAAGAGTTTGTGTGTGTGTGTGTGTGTGTGTGTGTGTGTGTGTGTGTGTGTGTGTGTGTGTGCTGATGGCTGCAGAGGTGCAGAGTGAGCCAGAGCAGCCAGATGATGGCAGCATTTCTGCAGCTTGTTGTTGCTCTGAAGCCTCTGACGCATTTGCTTTAGTCAGTCCCCCCTCTGTGAGGTGGCTGTTTTTCATTCAACATGAACATTTAGTAAATATGCAGCAAAGTGCAGCATAAGCAAATACATCAAATCATACCTGCCCCCCCCCCACACACACACACGCTGCTGTTTGTGTTTTTGTTTATTTTGACACAGCAAAAGCTACATTTTCAAACAATTATGACCATAATTATTACCAAATGTGGACACTGCACTGCTGTGCTGGATGTGAGGATAAATGGTGAGGTACTGAAATAGGAAACCAGTTGGAGAGGAATACCCACAGGTTTAAAAATAGGCCACAACAGTCCTTATATAACAAGTGGGACGTCAGGGTTGTTTACAGTGTTTCTGCCTGAGAAATGAATGGTTACAATCCAGCATTATGTTGCACATTTCAAATCCTCATTAATCCCAACAGGCTCAAATGGCCTGTCAATCACACTGCACATAAAAAATATATAGCTATATTAGACACATTTAAAATCTAATTTTAATGGAGATATTCAGATGCTTTAACAGATAAAGCAAGCCTTGGGTGTTTTTTTTTTTTTGCACAACACTTTCATTTCACAGTGCACAACACAGCATTTCACATCATAAAAGGGGCTTTCTGATTTCTGTTTCTATATGAGAGAGCTGTTTGGGAAAACAGGGGGCGGGGTTTTGCCTGATTTGAATTATTTAATGATCCAATGGGAGGCGTCGGAGCCGGGTGATGGACAGGCACGGCCCCTGCAGGACGCACCGCCCCCCTATGACTCCGTGTTTTAGTCTGTTTTTAGAGCAGCAGCGTCACATGTTGTTTTTCTCCAGGATCAGATCAGTCCCTGGTCTGGTCCCACCGCACTGTTGCTTCTACCGCGGAGGACAGCGGACACAGCTATCGGTGTCTGCTATGGAGTAGATCAAATACGAAATTAAAAAACGGGTTATCTTTAAAGTTTATTCTGCTTCTTTTTTTTTTTTTTTTCCGAAACACTCTGCTTACCTGGAACTTGAAAACAGAAGTGGAGAGATAATGGCAAGTCCTCCGGCGACGGGAGGACACCTGTTATCTAATGGGACGAATGGCGTGAAGAAGTACGGGTACCTGAGGAAACAGAAACACGGACACAGGCGCTTTTTCGTCCTACGGGAGCCGACGGAGCGCTGCCCGGCCCGGCTGGAGTATTACGAGAGCGAGAAGAAATGGAGAAACAAGTCCGCCGCGAAACGGGTCATAACTTTGGACTCCTGTCTGTGCGTAAACAAACGCGCCGACGCCAAACACAAGCACCTCATCGCCCTCTACACCAAGGACGAGTACTTCGCCGTGGCTGCTGACAACGAGCAGGAGCAGGAGAGCTGGTACACGGTTCTGACGGATCTAATAGCCGAGGGGAAGGTGTACGACAGCCCCGCTTCCACCTCCTCTTTAGTGGGCTTTGAGGAGACCAGCTACGGACTCATTGCTCCTGCAACAGCTGCCTATAAGGAGGTATGGCAGGTCAACTTGAAATCCAAAGGCTTGGGTCAGATCAAGAACCTCACTGGAGTGTACAGGCTGTGTTTGTCCAGCCGGACCATCAGCTTTGTCAAACTGAACTCGGAAACAGCTGCTGTCAGTTTACAGCTCATGAACATCCGCAGATGCGGCCACTCAGACAGCTTCTTCTTCATAGAGGTGGGCAGGTCAGCGGTCACCGGGCCTGGGGAGTTCTGGATGCAGGCGGAGGACTCAGTGGTGGCTCAGAACATCCACGAGACCATCCTTGAGGCCATGAAGGCCATGAAGGAGCTGTCCGAGTTCAGGCCGCGGAGCAAAAGCCAGTCAGCCAGCACCAACCCCATCTCTGTGCCCACACGACGCAACCTCAACAACCTCCCCCCCAGTCAGACGGGCCTGGTGCGGAGATCCAGGACAGATAGCATGGCAGCCACGTCCCCAGGGAGAAAGTTCACATCCTGCCGGATAAGAACGGCCAGTGAGGGAGACGGAAGCGTGACCCGGCCAGTGTCCATGTCCATATCTGTGACTGGAAGTCCCACCAGTCCAAACTCTGGGAACCACCTCAGCAGGTCCCATACCCTCAGCAGTGGGCGCACCTGCAGGATGCTAGAGTCCTCCTCCAACCTGCATCACAGCCGGTCCATGCCGATGTCCAACTCCCCTCCTGCTGCCTCCAGCCCCATCAGCATGTCTCCCAGAGGGGGGGCCAGTATCTACACTCCTGACAAAGCAAGGCGACCTTTCAGCTGCAGCGCCTCCATCTCCGGCTCCCTCAGCGACACTGGCTTCATGTTGTGTGACGATTACAGCTCCAGCCCGGGCGAACCCAAATTCCTCCCCCTGACCCGCAGCGACACCCCTGACTCTCTGTCCAGCACGCCTCCGTCCCGTGACATCAGCGACCCTTGTGGCTACATGATAATGGAGGGGGCGAATGGCAGCAGGTCTGGGGCTTACGGCGAGGGTCTGGCGTTTGACAAGGCTTACAGGAAGCGGACGCACTCCCTCACCACACCACGTCAACAGAGGGTGGTGGCGCCGCTGTCGTCTGCCTCCCTGGATGAGTACACGCTCATGAGGATGGCCCACGGACAGAACTCTCACTCCGCCTCGCCCAAAGTGTGCTACCCTGAGGATTATGGAGACATTGAAATCGGTTCATCCAGGAGCTCCAGCAGTAACCTTGGCGATGATGGCTACATGCCAATGACGCCAGGTGTAGTGTCCCAGTCTGGCAGGGCAGACAACTACGTACCCATGAGCCCCATGTGCGTCTCAGCACCAAAGCAGATTGTGAACCCTAGGGTGCACCCTCAGGCGGCTGCCAGCGGCGGCTACAAGACCAACTCCCCCTGCAGCAGCTCCCTGGAGGACAGCGGCTACATGAGAATGTGGTGTAGCTCCAAATCCTCCATGGAGAGCCCAGACAGGAATGGTGAATACATGAACATGTCACCTGGAAACCCACCTCCACTCCAGACCCCCCCTGACTACTACTTGGGCCTGATGGCTGGCGAACCCACATCAGCGAGGCCGGCTTACCAGGCCGGCTCCCTCACGCTCCCTGCTAAACTTCAGGCCTCCAAGAATGAGGAAAGCAGCCAGTATGTGTTGATGAGCCCTCAGAGTTTGAGGCAGAGGGCGGGTGAGTCAGACTATTATTCAGTGATGCAGCCCAGTGCAGCTCAGACCTCACCCCTGAGCCCCTCGGTACCCTCCCCAGTCAGACACGGCCGGGCGGACACGCTGCCCTACAGAGGGAGGCTGGGCAGACCTAACAGGCTATCCCTAGACACCCTGAGGACCCTGCCCAGCATGAACGAGCACCCCCTCCCCGGAGAACCCCGAAGCCCTGGGGAGTACATCAACATTGACTTCAGCGGTGCCAGATTCTCCCCGCCCTCCATTGTATCCGCAGAGAGCCGGTCTTCGTCGCTGGGTTCCAGCGGCGGGGGCCCGGGGAGGTCGTCTCTGACAGACTACATAAATCTGGAGCTGGGCTCACACTCACCCAAGGGGGCTGACACTCCCGCTGAGCGCTTGGACACACTCCCAGAGTTATCAATGTGCCCCTGCTCAGAGGAGGATGGCGTGTACCATCTGGATAGTGAGAAAAGGTCTCAGGGCCTCGGTGATGAGGTGAAAAACGACTACACTGAGATGACATTCGGGATGACCAGCTCGCCTCCACAGCTTGTTCCTCAGAACACAGCAAGGTATGTGTATCTGTGTGGGGAGGGGAGGGAATATCTGTCATTTATTCTCATTTATTCCAACAGTCTGGCTGTGTGACTGATCCCAGGCGGAGACAAATATGTGGTTGAAATATTACAGAACATGCATGTTAATTATTATATTTTTTACTCAATGAATAAATGTGGAATGGAAAGTGATTGATAATCAATATTAAATGAATGAATCCAGATAGATAGACAGATAACATTATTCTTGGTTGATTTCCTTTAATATATTTATACTGATCACAAAGGAGATCACAAACAGGATGTATAAGCTTCAATATACAGTAACTGGAATGTAAATTGTGTAAAGAGGCTGTAACTCAACATCCAGTAAATATCTTTTAATATTTTAGTAATTGGATTGTATTTTAAATCTTTAGTTTATAGCTTCTCTCATATTATAAACATTGTTCTCCAGCAGCCAGAGCAGCATGGAGAGGAGGCTACCACTGGAGGATCAGGGAGTCCCAGAAAGCATTGGGGTCTTCCTGCTTGGGGCCACCTCTTCCTCCACAGTTGACCCCGACTGCTCCGCCAAGGTGATCCGGGCCAATCCGCAGGGACGCCGGCGCCACAGCTCCGAGACCTTCTCCTCTACCGCCACAGTGACGCCGGTCTTCCCCTCCTTCGCCTGTGGCGACATGGTGAAGAGGCACAGCTCGGTGGAGAACATCTCGTCCCGGAGCAGCGAGGGCTCCGACGAGGAGTACGGCAGCCCGGTGAACCGGCAGAGCGCGGCCGGCTACCCGAACGGACTGAACTACATTGCCTTGAACCTGCTGGACAACAGGGACATGGAGAAATGCGAGGACCTGGCTGGCTTCAAACCCACCAGCAGCTGCAAAGGGGGTATCAATGGATTACACAGCACACCATATGTCTGTTTGGGATTCAAGGAGGCTGCAACCACTGCCAAAGGTGAGCGAGGCCGATGTCAGATGTGTTACTGCTGAATAATGTGTCCAACCTTTCAGCTTAAAGTGCTGCAGGTGTTTTTGTTTAAAAGGAGGGAGTGAATTGTTTCAGGAATGTGAAAGGTAGCTCTTTTTAAACCAAACAAAAGAGCAAAGCAGTTCGGTTTTACTGTGTGAAAGAGCTGCGATGTGCAGTTGGAAGAGGGGAAAAAAACAAAACAAGGATGAATCCAAACTTGCATTTCCTCTAAATTCAAATTCAAACGGTCTCTGTGGATTTCAAAGTATGTAAGTAGGTGGTGCTGATGTGGCCTTCAGGTGCTCCTCTTTAGCTCCTGCTTTGGCGTACTCACAAATCCTGTAAACACAAGCAGCGTCAAAAAGAAGACGAGTGGCTTCTGATCTTACTTGCAATAAATCACGGTTTTTATTTTTTAATGCGTTTGGAATCATTCCCATTCTGTAACCCTGACATTTCCCACAACACGTGAACGCAGCACAAGGCTGCTATGAAACGTGATCAAGCCGAGGGCTCTGAAGTAAACAAGCACCATGACTGAGCAGGACGCTGCCTCGCTGCTACTGTTGTGGGCTGCAGACACTAAAAATACACAAACACATTTCGGAATTCCACCAACGCATATTGTGAATGGAAAAACAGAAAGGAGAGCAGAAATTCATTTTAACGCATCAGACACAAGTATGCTGTAAACATAGTCAGGGGTATTAAATAGTTCCTTATCAAGTCTATAAAATTGGTTTACTATGGCTTGTTATTAGCAGTAATGCCAAAGGAATGCCACCATGCTGATAAGTAAGGCTTCCTCTCAGTTGTAATGTCACACTGAGCCGCGGGCATTTCCGGCTGTTGTTTTTCAGTTGGGTAGGCTTTAGGATGTGTTGCACATCAATGTGACCCCTTACTCCCACCATCCCGTGATCAATACGGTGTCCCAGAATATCCCCGGCGAACAAAATAAAGCTGTGGTCGTGGGACAGCAGACGGTGTAAACGAAGAGCGCAGGGACAGCAGAATGTTGACTTTAAAGCCACATTTGACTCTCTGTCCCCCACTGGACACAGAGAGCTCACATGTGTTTGCGGTGGCCGGGGGTGAGGAGGGGGGTGGTTTGTATGCTTGACATGTGAGGCCCAGCACAAGTGGATATGTGTTTTTGTGTGTGTGTGTGTGTGTGTGTGTGTGTGTGTGTGTGTGTGTGTGTGTGTGTGTGTGTGTGTGTGTGTGTGTGTCCTTGTAGGCAGCGGAGGGGGAAAACAACAAAGTGGGCGAGTTGCTATGCGGCCATCAGGTAACTGGATGTCACGGTCCGCATTCCTGGCAGAGCGGGTTTTGAAAAAGTGGCTGTGAGAGGGGCCTGTTTTTGTCCCGGCTCCAGGCCCATTTTGAATAGAAAGTGTCTTTTATTTCACCACAAGGCCCCTGTGTACAGAGAGGAGAGAGAAGTCATATTACGTTTCATTTTTAACACTCTGAAACTGATTATTTGCACAGTCGGTGACATTGTGGTGAATAAAGAGGGATGTACCAACTCAGCACAAGCCCCCTCAGGATGGAAAATCAATTATTTTCTCAGAAGGACCTTCTGCATTTACTTGCGTACATGACTGAAGTCAAATGGCTGTTTTTCTGTTAAACAGGTGGTAAAGTGAGTTAATGATGGTCTGCTGCATCCTTTCAGAAACTTGATTTGCAGCGTAAGGGCTATTAGCAACGCGTTGTTTGTTTTCTTACCCGGGGTGTGTTTGTTTTGCACTGTTTTGTTCTGTACTCCTGTTTTGATCGAGCGCAGATATTTTTTTATGGCCCTAATAAAGCTTGTTGAAAGTAACTGACCAGGGAGAAGGAGGGGAAAAGACTCCCAGCACATACATGTGGACTCTAGCACGTACACATGTGGGGCAGTCGGGGGGTGTTTTTTTTTCCCTCTCTTCTCTCAGGGACCTTTTTTTTTTTTTTCCAGTGGCGTAGCCTGCATCCGCAAAACACTTGGCAGAGATGTGCAGAGAGAGAGAGTAGCCTGTTTTGTTTTCCAGCGCTGCTTGCCTGACTGTTTGCGGGAGAGCAAATTTAATGCGTGCATAATGGGGCAGGATGGCACGTGCACTCCGCTGCCCTTCTGCCTCATTAGGCTGTTCACTTAGCAGAAGTAAGACAAGCAGAGAGCGAAGGGGGTGGGGGGTGGAGGAGATGGAGCACAGCCTTGTATGCTCAGTAGAAAGAGCAGGGGAGGGGCTTGAGCTTTTTAAAGCAACAAACAAACTCTTTGGTGAGGCCCCCTTCCAACCAAGGTGCATTCTGGGAGCGCGGGACCCAGGATGGTAGGCCCGATGGCTTGTTTACTGAACACAAAAAGCGGGGTGAAGGAGGTCAAAGCGCGCTACGGGGCCGGGGCGTGGGGGTTAGTTTGGCGCCGGGCCCCACTGCCGGATTTGATTTCGTGTTTATCGGGACGTCACGCTGGGCCCCCCTGGACCATGTGCCATCCTGACCCAAATGTCTGCAGGTTTTCCTTCCAGCCAAACACCTCCGCGCCTTGACTGTGCGGATTAGTTTGCCCTCTCCGTGAAATGTAGTTTGCCTGGAATGAAAACCTGCTGACTCTCACCACTCTAAACCAATAAGCCCCGGCTGCCCCTTAGAATTCAGCATTCGCCCCCCCCCCTACACCCATGTGACTGCACCGCTTCCAGTCAACAAAACCCTGAAGTCATACGCTTTTGGGTTCATGTTTGTGGCGCTCCACCTGGAGTCAGGTAAAGACGTCTTGCTGCCTTGCACAGTGGGGGTCAGGTGTTTGTTTACATCTTGTTTTGTCAGCAGGCCAGCCCATGTGAGTCTGAGGTGGTGTTTACCTCTGCCCTGACCCAAGCCGCTCGCCTTCTCTCGCGGCTCTCTGGCTAGCCGCAGCTCAGCCAGGTGGATGTTCTGTACCAGACCCAGATTAGCCAAGTCAGCCGTCTCTGTTTCCAGGTACTATTACGTCTGACTAATACCTTTTTATCTGACGGCGGCAACCAACTCATGCTTCCTCGTGGCGACTCAAGACGCTTGATTAGCACAGAGAGGTTCTTACTACAGTTAGGCAGTTTGCTGGTGTATTGATTTGATTTCTTTTATGTTCATGATCCTTTCATCATCAGACACAGTAGCAGGTAGAGGATAGGGGATAGAAGGAGGGGGAAAACACTAAAAGGGGGCTCCAAGACCAGAGGAGCCCCACTATGACGCTCAGAGTCCCTCCTGAGTGCTAGTGGCAGATGGTCACTCTCTGGAGGGCAAGTGTGTGAGAGTGTGTGTTGGAGATGGGGAGGGGGGTAATATGGAGTGGGGGGGGGTTAAACACCTGCCACCCTGCCCCATCTTCACACACATGCAAACACTCTCATTACACTGATTTCCATTCCCGCTCTAGCATGTAAACACATACATGCCGCTATATGTCTCTCTCATGCACACACACACACACACACACTTAACATCCCCACCCACTCACCATCCCTCCGCTAATGACAGCCCGCCATCTGCCGCGCCCACAGGCTGCAGAGTATGACCATCAGCATCGAGTGTGTGTGTGTGTGTGTGTGTGTGTGTGTGTGTGTGTAGTTCATGGGCCAGATTAGAAGCATTCGTGTCCATCTACTTAAATGCCGCTTCCGCTTAACGTCATTCAGTCGGTAGTATTGCGAGTGATGTCATCGCAGACGTGATGTGGGGGGGGGGGCAGATCCAAGCGCACCCGGAGCGTGTTACGTATGTTACTTACATTTCCTGTTCTGTGTTTGCTGCGATGTTAGCGGGTGCAGCGAGCGAAAGAGGTCTAGTTGCACAGCCATGCATCCCTAACTCGCTCTGAGCATGCTCAGTAGCTGTGGCTGTAGACACAAACCCTAACCCAGCTCTACTTCTCCTCTCTGTTAAAGTAGAGCTGCAGCGATGAGTCAGAAAAATAAATGATTATGCAACTGATTTGATTAATCGATTAATAATTTATGCCAAATCATCTCCAGTTCCAGTTAGATTTTTTCCTGTGTCAGTGGTTCCCAACCTGCCTGCGGGTCACTGGATGAATCTGAGGGGTTCAGGAGATGCATCATGGGAGGGGTTAAGAAGACAAACAGAAAGCTCTGTTGCACAAATTAGAATTCTTGTGATGAGCGTCACAAACATTTGGGAAACACTGTCTTGTGTGATAGTAATTGTTACAAATATAGAGATAAATCCATGATGAAAACAGACTTAGACATTTGCATAAGAGCTGCATTGATACCACTTTTTCCACTGCGCCCTTGTGGCTCTATTTCTGATTTTCTACGTGTGACATTTTGTTCAGGCATTTGTGGAATTACCCGTAAGGGTGACACCTGATTTTTACCCATCAGCCTGATTGTCCAATCCATTGTTGCTGCCTCCCTGCACGCCGGATCAAACACACGCATAGCTGTTAAATAGTTTATTTACATCCGCGTCAGACCTGCACTGAAGCTCAGATCTCGCAAACATGTCAAAGCAGTGCAAATAGCCGAGGTAGGAAATCCAGAAATGCCATGTTATTTGATATATGGAGAACAAACATGCACACGTAACACACTGCAGGCTCTTGTGTCAGAGTTTCCAGGCAGCGTGTCTGTGTGTGTAGTGTGTGTGTGTGTGTGTGTGTGTGTGTGTGTGTGTGGGTGTGTGTCATGGCACGGGGAGGAGGGGGGCTAAAGTAGGCCGGGATGTTCCAGACAGAAGCGCTAGCTGCTAGATAACTGCGTGGCCAGCGTTCCCCACATTTAGCCAGCCACGGCTCCAGATGAGATTACAGCCTCTGCAGGCGAGATTAGACGGCCAGGGGTAGATCAGTGAGAGCCAGCGGCTACTCCACCGACAGCAGCTGGGTAATACGTAATGCAAGGTGTGGGCATTTGTTCGCTTGAGCCTGTCCAAATTTTTAGATTGTAATTGGGCACAAAAGGGCTAAAATCAACAGGAATCCATTTGGAGATTGGCTGTAAAATCATATCTGAGGAGCATTTTTTCCCTCACATCAGTCAAACAGTAATATCCTCCCAGTTATCATTTGTTGCTCCACTTTGTCCCCACAAGTCAAGTCAATGTATACCAGTGAATTCTGGATGTTTTTGTAGTAAATTATATAAGATACAGGGACTTATCTTGGGATTTAGTGACTTAACATCCCCAGTGTCCTCAACTACCCTCCGTCCCTCTGTCTTTTTATCGTGCTGAAATAGAATTAACAGTGTTTGTTCAGGCTTTTTTATGCAAGCGTTTGGTGACAGCTCCAAAAATGGCCATCAGCCTCGCTCTCAGCCCGACCGCCGCACATTTTTGCGGCTATCCGCCGTCTTTTTAAAGGGTTTCATCAGCCTTACGCTGATAGAAGTCTCCCAGCCCAGAGACAACCATGTAATCCTTGTGTGGTTTCGTGACACATGACTGCAGCGAGGATATTGTCCCCCCCCTGGAAACCACTGCCGTAGCGTCTCTAGGGCACGTCCCCTTCATCCCCTCCCCTCCCCTTCCACACACACACACACACACACACACACACACACACACACACACACACACACACGTAGTGGGTCTCCAGCTCTTTCTGGAAGCTTCCATTTGATCCATCGGGAATTCTTCCTTCTTCCTG
Organism: Dicentrarchus labrax; assembly: GCF_905237075.1. Taxonomy (NCBI): domain Eukaryota; kingdom Metazoa; phylum Chordata; class Actinopteri; family Moronidae; genus Dicentrarchus; species Dicentrarchus labrax. Next base: position 8,959,470 of record NW_026136716.1, read on the forward strand.
CTCCTCCTCCACACACACACACACACACACACACACAGAGCAGCTTTTAAAACACCATAAAGCGCCTCAAAAATTATCACTATCTGCTGCAATATGAGTGCAACCACAGCTCTCTGTATGTCTACCACAGATGCATCAGCTACTGTACTGTAAGCTGGTCCTCCTCTGTACAGAGTGTGTCCATAGCAACACGGCAGCGCGACAAGAGACCCCCACCCCCCATCACTCTACATCCCAGATTATGTAATTACGACCGTTGCCGACCAGCCTCCCCCTCCCCCAACGTCCACCAAGCGCTTCCCGGGCGAAACAGCCGGCGTGTTAAGAAAATGGCACAACCCATCCAACCACAGCGTGATAGAAAGAGGGGTGGAGGGTGGAGGGGTGACCACATCCAGGTGGAGCAAAGTGAACTCCAGCGGCCGGCTGTCCTACCTATGTACAATCCCACTGCATGCGCACTAATAAACCCTCCACACACACACACACATCATAATGAACCACAATTCATACCAAGTATCCTCATTAAAAACAAAAATATGCATAAAACCATCACACATCCAAATCCCCCCCATTTAACGTGTGTGTGCAGCACTCTCTGTTCTTGTTATTCAAGCTGTTTTTCCTTGTAATTGTGGCACAAAAACAACCTAATCTGAGTTCACACTGTACAGTATGAGACTGTTCTCTCAGGTCTGCAGTCTGAAAGGTCGGAATTGTTGGCTCCTGTGTTGTTTGTGGGGGGAAATAATGAGACTACAAACTGGGGTTTACTTCTTTTTGCAATCAGAAATGTTGCAATGGGAAGAAGAATCTAGCAAAGTTGAAAGTAAACAATGTATGGTTTAAATTATTAAGTAAATCAGCTTTACAAATGTTTTATGAGGAAGGAAATTAATTGGACACTTTCCTTGGTTTCTCACAATGAGTTTTGAAACATCAAAACAACAAAAAAACACTGTAGTGCTTCAGTAATTAACAGTTTTTGTTCATTAACAACATACAGTGTCATGTAGTGAAATACCTTCAGAAAAACTGTTGAAATCATTAGATATTTCCACTAACTCCCTCTTTTTCCTCTCTTTTGTCGTCTCTTTCAGACTGAAGGACTCCTTTATCCTCAGACTTGGCGTCTACACAACCTGCTGCTCGACAAAAAAGAAATCAACTTAGCCCTTCTGCTGGGCACCGTGGCCCTAAAAGACTGTCTGGACCCTCAGTGACACTCGCACACAAACACATGCACACAGGAAACAAGCAGGTCATCATCTATGCATGTCATGAATTTGCTGAAGGCGGGACAGGTGTGTTTGTGTGTGTGTGTGTGTGTGTGTGTGTGTGTGTGTGTGTGTGTGTGTGTGTGCGTGTGCGTGTGTGTGGGGTTGTGCGTCTCATGTTCCCTGCACTTTTCGGAGGCCATTTTTTTCCTCTGACCCAAATTTGGGCGCAAGCACAGAAGCAAAGATAGTCAGACAATAACAAAACTCTAATGGTACCCAGATACTATTTATTTACTTGAGGGTAGTTTCATGGCTGTCTGTATGAGTGCGAGTGTGTGTTTCTGAGGCAGAGTACGACCAACCGGCATGTCAGTGAACAATGAAACTATAGAAATGGCCCAGGGAGCGAGGATACCAAGGTACACTGAGTATATAACTATATTTAGAGATAGATATTAGATATTTTATTTATTTTTGGAAGATGAATGTCTGATAAGACCTACCCAATGCCTTAATGTCTATACTGTCCTTATGTTTTTTAAGAGATAAATATTCTATTTCAGTATGTCTACCTACATCTCTATATTGTTATTCTGTTGTGAAAGTAACAAGCCTAGCTTACCATTCAAATATTATTTCAGAAATGTACAGTACAGTGGGGCTGCTTGAGAACTGATTTATCGTATTGATATTAAAGTATTTTCTTAATTACTAATTTCTTATTTATTCTAACCTAGTTTATTTTTTTGTCCAATCAAAGCGCTGGACTTAAAGAAATATATTTCTAAATGTCTTTAAGAGTTATGCATGTCCTTATAACTCAGCTCAGACCCCACAACACCAGGCATCTGAATGCACTGTACCTCCCACAGTTCCTCAGTCACTTGAGCCTGAAAACCTCACACACTCCTACCTTCAAACCTACGGCCTGCTGTTAAGCTCAATGCAGGCCGCCCTGCTGTGATATCATTTAACGGTACAACTGTCGAGAGGTAACGATGGAGGGGCGGAGCCGATGATAAATGTTGGGGGGGGCACAGTCGAGACAGTTTCCGGTCTGCGAGTTGAGGGGTGAGGCGAGGGGGGCGCCAGTGTGCGAGCAGTGAGGGGAGGAGGGCTCTGCAACACAGACAGAGTAGAAAAGGGGCCAACAGCCACATCTGGCAACATCATGGAGGTTCACTGGAGAACCAGCTGTCTGGAAAATGTAACTCTATTGCAGACAGCGTAAAGAGTTTGATTTGGCTGAAGAGAATTATGTAATGTTAGACGTTAAAGCAAGACTATGTAACGATTTAACAATGTGACAACTGTGTAACAATCACGGGATACAGCTAAATGCTGGAACAGTGTAACAGCAGCACTGACTTAGTAAAGTCTATTGTACAGCACTAATGGTTGCTAACATTAGCTATTACAAAGTCATTTAATTTGAAGACATTTTTTTAAAAAAAGTGAAATTCTGCTGCTCCTCAAGAGCTTTGAACCTCCAAAATGGCCGCCAGATGGTTTGTTAACATGCTCTAAAAAGGCCTCTACGGACATCCTAACTGTGTGGTCTTTGTGTCGTCCACTGTGCCGACTCCAACTGGCTCCCAGCCCCTTTAGTGTACAGTAGATTGTAAAACTTTTAACCATGTCTGAATGTATCGCTCAGCTGGTGGGAACACCGCAGAAACATAACGTGGGAAACGGTTGACTTGGAGTTGAATAATATTGGAGCTGTACCCCGCCAAGTGGTGGTATCTATTTATCTTCAGAGTCTTGAATGTGTATATTTTGTACATAAAAAGAGTTTAACTAAAAACAATCTATTGAAAATACATAGAGTACCTAGATTTGACCTATGTTGCAATGATATTCCTGTGTAAAGACTTTGGCTACAGATTTTTAAAATGGGGACGGGGTTTTTGCTTTGGGGTTGTACAGTGTATTGTATGCTTTTCTCCCTCACAGTCTCTGTGACTATATGAAAAAAAATACTGTCTATTTTATTATAGCGATCTCTTTGCCTTGTCGACACACTTTACCTAATGGCATATGCAATAGTGACATGAATACAATCTAGTTTACAACCGTGGAACCAAATGTAACATTGCATTGATTATTTTGTTTTTGTTTGTGACGAGCAGAAGCTGTTTTTTGCTCCTTGTACATTTCTCTTTCTGCCAAGTGTTTTGTTCTTGTCGCTGGGAACTTTTGTTCTTGACATGTCTCAAAGCGCTTTCCCCATTTCTGTGTCCATGGACGGACTCTTGTTTTACAGATTGATCTCGGATTGACTCAGTCTGAATGTGTCGTTGTCTTCCATTGTACATAGTTCAATATACTGTTTATTGTGATGCTCACAAGAGATGATTATAATGATTTATAAATCCTGGTAGTCGAGTATTGCTTTTGTCTGTATTGATTATGGATAGCAACCTACAGAAATAAATGAATTTATTTAAAGAGATACAACTTTGTCTTCATTTCTTTCCCACAGGTAATATCAGCTTGAATGACATATAGTATAGCTGTGGTGTAATATTAAGATCCCCTCAGTACAGTTATATCATAAAGTTATCATAATGATAAAGAAATAATAGAAATATAATGTTTCCCAACGGAAATACCTTCTAACAGTACAATAACACACTGTTGTTGTTTTTCATATAAAGATATATCCTTGAAAGAAAGATTATGTAACTTTTGCTGACCAGACTTTAGTTTATTGCTTGTAAATTAAACTTTAGTCTAATTAAAAAACTTTTTTTTTGCCTAAAAGTTGGCAAACTGATTTTAAATCCTCCTCCAAACCTCACGAGACTCCAACTCCCATCCTGCCCCTCTTCTTCTCCCTCATCCACTGGAATATCATGCATTTGGCACAAAGTCTTATAGCTTCCTGTCTGTGTGTCGAGAGAGGAGGATATCCTTCCTCCGTCCTGTGGAGAGCGAGTTAGCTGAACTCTCTGGCCGTCTCTCTCTAAGTGTTTTTATTTGACACACAGGCCGAGGCAGGAAGCTCATACTGAGCCAATGACTTCCTGCCAACCCACGCGTCTTGTCAGAAAACACTGTGTAGTCAAAGTCGGGAGGTCAACAGGTTCGAAACATGAAGTGAAGAACACATTTCACCTGTTTCTGTCTCACACACGCTCATATGGGGAGCTGGGACACAGGAACCTTGTGGCATATTTTCCATTGACGAGGCTACATTTCTTATCATTGGTTACTTATTATTGGTTAAAACAAGCATACAGCCTTTAAAGGTCAGGTCATATGAATCACAAAAAACATATTTTTCCACTTTCGTATTTAGCCATGCAGGAATGTTTTTATATTTCCAAGGTTTTGAGACCGTAGCTGTCAACATGAATGGAATTTAGTTTGTGGTATTTAAAATGATAGTTTATATTTCCTTATATGCCACCTTATGGAGAGTAAGATAAGACTGATACCACGGTTTCTTACATACAGCTGGAGCTAGAGGTGATTAGTCTAGCTGTACAAAAACAGCATTTAGTAAAACACTACAATTTGTTCTGTTGTTTGTCAAGAATTAAACTAATGATCATTGTTACTTTTAGTGTTAATTGGTGACATTTAGAGGTGCTGGTTGGCAGATTTCTTAAACTTTGGACACAGTCAGGCTGTTTCTTTCCCCCTGCTTCCAATCTTTGCTAAGACTGTTAACTGCCTCCAGACTGGCCTGGCTGTAGTCTTAGTAAATGCTCACTACAAGCAAGTTTGAAACCAAAAGCACGACTCTGAGACCAGAAAATAAAAAGTTCAAGTTTAATCGAAGTCGAAACCAGGCAATTTGGGGAGACAACGTATCTAAAAGGGGATCGGGTTAGAGATCAGGACTCCAAAAGGTGAAACAAACAAAACTCAGGCAGGAGGAGAAAATGGTTGGACCTTTAAGGCAGGAGCTGCTGGGGGAATGCATGGAAGCGGTCCAATCCTGTATATAGGTAGGTGGGGAGACTCAGGTGATAGGGGAATGGCGGGAACGCAGGGGTTACTGCAGGTCAGGTTGCAGGATCTGTAGCGACAGGATAGTTAGGACACGGCGGGGGGAAACGAAGACAGGGAAAATGTGAGGCCAGGAATTTGCTGACATTGAGACAGTCTTGTTTGAAGCAGAAAGTGAGCAGCATTCAGGGTACTACCACTCTCATTCTGCATTTATCAGCTTAATTAGTCACCCCGGGTCTCACCCAGTGTGTCCCCTCGAAACACTGAACCCTGTAATTATGAAAAATATCTCACTCTCACTCAATGTGATTATAATGCAGCTTTAATATTCTTTATGGGCACCACATCACAGAGTCTCTGTCTCTCCGGTACAAAATCAAATCACACACACACACACACACACACGCACACACACACACACACACACACACAAGTGGCCGCTGAGGGCACACCTCTAGCTGGCGTGTATTAATTAGCAGTATGACACTGTCAGTGGGGCTCTGCTCTGCTGCCAGCCAGTAACCAGCCTTACATAAGAGCCCACCACAAAGCCACAATGAAGGACACGTGTTTCTCACTGTCTGTATGAGGGGAAAAAAAAAACGTCTTCTCTTTTTCTTTAACAAAATCTGTATGGGCACATTTCTGCTCTGAAGGCAAACCACAGGAGAAGGACACGAAAGCAGAAGTCTTTGTTGCACGACGCTTTTGTTGTCTTCCTCGAACTTAAAGGACAGCTTGCTAAATAAAATGTGTCAGGGATGTGAATTTCTCAAGCTGTGCAACAACAGTTAAGGGCTCCTAAAATACAGTTTACAGGATGCTCCTTTGAAGTGACTGTGTGTATGTGTGTATCTGGTCTATTCCTGGATGGCCTCAATTATTCCCAAATTTAGAATCACATTCACAATCACATGCTTGCACACACACACACACACACACACACACACACACACGCAGGCAAAGCAAGCAAGAATTGATCGTGGCTGAGATACACGGAGCCATGAAATCTACATCATCATTGGGGTCTCGCTACTGTCGGAACTTGTGACATTTCTTGTCTCTTTGAAGATCAGGACATTTCCAGTTTGAGTGGAATCAAGTGGCATGCATACTTTCCAAAGGGGATCATGTAAAGACAGTATGAAACATGTTAACTAAATAAGCAGCCTTGAGTGGATTTGTTAATCTGATTACGCACGAGCACATGAAAATGTACTGTAAGCACTCCAAACATTTGCACATGACATCCATCATTTTATTACATTATTTGATAGTATTTAATAATAGTTTCCACTATAAAGCAAATAAATGTTTCTGCAAAATTGTATTCTGTGAAATCATAAGGGACCAGTTCTGTTAATACTGATGGGATAACAACTGACATTCACGGTGAATTGGTTAAATAAACGTCGTGGAAGAGTAGCTCCACTGGGAATTAAACTCGTGACCCAGGCCTGATTTGTTAGTGCCTTGATCTGCAGATATCGGCCAAACTGGAAATAATCACGTGAAATTGAACTTTAAACGTACGGTATGGACTCGATTCACCCCGCCGTACTGTACAGCAGAATAGCGTGTGTGGTATGCGCTGTAGATTAGGGTCTTAAAGAGTGAATAGCTGCTCCTTTGGCAACCTTATCCACCCTGTGCTCCATTGGGCCTTCCTGCCAGCTTGCTGTACTGCAGCTCTTGAGGGGATTGGGAGTCGCTGGCCCCATTATTTCTCCCTGAATCAGCCTAAGGAGGGTTTTTAGCCAGGCTCATTGAACTTTGCCGCGCAGCAGCAGGGCGGAGCTGTGACCCACTTACAGTAGCCAGATCTGGCTCTCCACTGAAGAGGCGACAGAGGCACACATATCTTGTGATCCCACATGAAAACATAACATACTGACATATATTTTAGAAATACCATACTAAATCAAATCCTGATCAGAATATGTTGCTTATATCTGTCACCACCCCTTCTCCAAAACTCCTGCCTGTAATGAGTGAGTGTTTTTGGTTATTTTTTAGCCTTTTAGTGCGAGTGAGACGGGTTTCTGTCTTTGTCCTCTCTCTGCTCAGCTGCCCGTCATCTCCAATCAAGCACTGCATGTCTTCACCTGATCACTACGCTGACATCTACTCCCCACTGGATCATTGTGTCATACACAGTATGTTCATGTGCCTCGCTTCAGCTCAGTTAAAAGTTATCTACCAGCTTATTAGTTTGCATGCTTGCCTGTCTCCCTGCCAGAGTTACTTACGCAGGTTCTCTCTGTCTCCAGGATCACCTATCTGCCAGCTCTCCACCCCAGTTTGCCAAGCCAGGCGGCAGCTCTCATTTCCCGTTTTTTCTCTCCCGCTGTAAGCCTTCACCCCTGGATACCTTCCCTCACCCATGCCCAAACATCAGCCAGCCACCAGCTCACCTTTTCTTGCTAATGTTATTGCATGTCGCCCCGCGGGAGATAAAGACAGCTCATCGCCTTGGAGCTGTTGAGCTGAGTGCACATCAAATATTTGTTCATGTATGTTTTGCGTGTGAGTTCCTGGATAATCCTAAACATACAATGACTGGAAGCAATGATACTTTGGCATACATTGCTGCATGAATTCAGCTAAAACCTGGTCAATTAAAACACCATGTCATTATTCTGAATCCCCAGTAGTCTGAAAAATGACCCTTTGGATTTGTCCGACAGCCCATTATCCTGAAAACAAAAGCCAAAAGGCCTTCTATTCTGAACATACACACTCAGGTGTCACCAACTTACTGTACAAAAGTAACTGATATTAACTAATGTACTTAATTAAACACAAACAGTGATATTTCCCTAAAATGTTTCAAGTATTTTTGGAAAAAGCAGACTTTCGGTTGAATGGGACTTTTTTTTCGACCTATCTGTGTTTCGGAAAATGGTCCTTTGTTTTCGTAATGTGTTGCCACTGTCATGTTTCTGCTTCTCTTCCACTGTTCTTCGCTCCCTTTGGTGACAAGTTCCTGATACCAAAAGTTAAACCTGTGTCGTAAGCTATTGTTAGCAGGGCAATAACAGTAACCACCATTTTACTGCTGCGTCTGTATATATATATATATAAAAAGAATAACTTTGTACCAAGCCTTACAAGGTGGAGGTTATGGGAACCATGTGAAGTTAGAAAAAGGTGAGGCTGTCTTGTTCACTTTTGCCCCTGTTGTTTGTTTGTGTCTAACTTGTCCAAAAGAAGGAGGAGAACTGTAGAAAGTAAGGGGGTCATGTGGTCAGCGACTGTCTTTAGTACCAGTCTGCAGTCTCTTTAGGTATTTCTCCTGAAGCAACAGCAGCACTCTAAGTTACACTGAGGTCAACAGGTCAGCCAGCCCTGATGCATTCTCTCTGAACCTTTTTGGCTTTTATCAGCCATCACTTCTGCACCCTTGCTCAAACAGAAATCTGCTCTGAGGCAAAAAATATGGATGCTTGACTTAGTATATGAAGACTGGACATTTTTCATTTTGACCTATCATTTTTGTTCACAGAAATTCTTGCTGCAGTGCCAGTGAAAGTTTCTGGGTTAAGTTTTCCACTTTTTTAAAAAGGTCTTGAGAGCCTTACGGACCATGTGTGTTAGCATTAGTATTCCCGGGCTTGTGCCTGCTCCTTCTCAAGCCAGGGTGGTTTAAGTTGGTACAGAGGGCATTAAATGATCCCCAATATGCTCTTTTAGAATTGTTTGGCACTCGTTTTTCTGCTGCTTTCGATAAAAAGGCAGAGAACAAAAACCTTGCACATTTTTGTCTGTGAGGGAGCCTGTACACGCATGTGAGTTTATTTGTGTGTGTGTGTGTGTCAATGGAAAGCTCAAGTCTCTGCAGCTCTGTATCTCTTGGTCCATAGCATTCAGACTCCACGTGTTTGGACAGCATTTGGAGCTCAGGTCCCGCCCACTCCGCACAAACACTCCTGCTGCTGTTTACCACGCTGGCAGTGGAGTGGAAGACTCCAGCCTGCCTTTCCACATGCCGTCTTATCAGCCGACACTCTCTCACAGCTCGTAAACATGTTTTGCAAATGAAATTCTCTGGGAAAACACTGTTGTAATAGAGCCAAACATACGTCAACTCATATTTTTGTGTCTCTGATGAGCTTGTATGATATCCAGTGGGCTGAAAGCAAGTCATGTAGACAGCATGGTATGTCCGTTTACTATTTTGGAGTGAGCTAAAACAGATTGCAGACCAGCCAGTATGGTGGTTTTCTCCTATGCAATGTTTATTGCAAAACGTGGCATGTGCCCAATGACATCTTGAGTGGCTGTGCTTAGGGTCATCTACTGATTACAGGGTTGCGGGTTTGATCTCCACCTCCAGGTCGTGTCAGGAAGGACATCCGGCATTAAAAAGTTTATACCAAATCAAAAAATGCGGATCTCAATGCCGGGTTGGGCGGGGCCCAGTTTGCCAGTGAGGTTTAAAAAGATAATCCTCTGAAAGAAGACCCAATGACGTCATGCTGGAAACCTTTTTCAGGTCTGGAGGAAAAGTTAATCTCTCTGGTTGGGTTAAACATCGGGGGCAGAGCCTATCATTTAAGAAGTAAGAGGAATGTTATCAACAAAAGGAAGTGGCAGAATAGGAAGTTAAGCGCTACTATGGCCTTGGTCAGCAAGGCTAACATGCAAACTTAAGGTTGGCTGCACAATTTAATGATCCAGAGATTCAGGTCAAGTCCTTCACAAATCACAATTATCCTCAAGGGGCTTTATGACACCCTCTGTCCTTAGAACTTTGATTAGGATGAGGAACCCCCCCCCAATTTAAAAATTGAAGAAACCTCACTAAGGTATATATATAAATCTGATAAACCACATTTTGTATTCAATATCCATATTTTCAATGCAATTGTTCCATAAACTGTCAACTCCCTGCCACCGAGAACAACACAGATCATCAGTGAAGCACAAGTGGTAAGTCGTAAATGCAGCTGATCTAAGTTCAATGCAACTTCAATGCTGTGTTAGTGTTATTGCAAGATAACAAAAAATATGTTGCCATGAATTTAGTGACAGATTTGAAATAAGTATTATAATGTTTTTCCAACTACATTCTACACAAAATTCTTCTTCTTATACATCTATTTCACCCCTATTGAGCTATAAAGATAAGATCATTCCTCATGGAGGTATCAGCTCATTTGAAAATATGATCTCAGTGTACTTTATGTTTTTTTGTGTAAGTTCTTTAGATGAGAAAAACAGCTTTGGAAACCTCTGGTTGAAGCATGATGGCCTACATGAGTCACTGCAGTCCTCGGGCTGAACACGTGAACAGACCAATTAAATGCTGGCTAAAAGCTAATATGCAAATCCGCAGTCTGACAGCAACAACCTTTAACTCCGCTATGCAGGTAAAAGAGTTACGCAAAACCTTTAGACGCTGAGAGGATGATTTGTTTCAAGCTATTTACTTTACTCCCTCAGGTTTTTAACAAAGGAATCTCGATGGCTATTTGATGGCCTGCAGCTACAGGATGATGTTTTTCTGCACTGCATGTCAGTCTTTGACTTATCGAGAACAGGATGTACTTGAACTAAATGCTCACATCGGCATGATGACATTCAGGAGGTAATGTTTACCTTGTTAGTTTAGCGTGTGAGCATGGAATTAAATTTTGATGATGATGCTGCTAAATTAAAAGTCAAATTCATCCTCCTGAGACCATGAATATGTACAAAATATCACGGCAGCCCATCTAACAATTGTGGAGATATTTCATCTAGCACGGCTAAAAGGGTTGAGCGCCACATTCGTTTTTTATGTAATTTAATCCATTATTTACCACGAAAAGCAGACTTCTTGCTTTATTTTGTGTACACATCTTTTGAAATTCGTGGAAAAGCAGAATAGAAATGCAAAAATCCACATTACACTGTTTGCCCTCTGACACTTAATCCACACGTCAGGAAACGCAGCCTCTGCATGATATCTGAGTTTTAAGCACGGCATTCTCCGCCACAGTCAAAACCCCAAAACACGCGAGGAGAGATTAGCAGTTATGGTGACTTTGATGCACACATACAGTCATGCACATAAATCCTGCCAGCTTATTCATGTTTCCAGCTGTGTGGGTTTGACCTTTACTGCCTGAGAGCAAACAAAATTAAAGACACACAGCTGTAAAGAGCATTTTCTCAGATAATTACTGAAGACACCTAGCTATGTGTGATCACAGTTTGTTCTCTGCATTGCAGTTAAAGACCCTGTAAAAAAAAAGAAGCACCTATAAAACCATGTATTTTGGGTTATTTCCTGGAGTTGTTTGTATGATGTTCTCACTCATACTACAGTGTTCAGGTGTGAGGTCATTTGGTGCCACCTGTGCTCAGGAATTTGAACAAACCACACCAAACATTCTTGATGTGAACACGCCCTTCAGATGTTTTTGTGAAGAAGCTTGACTCCACACACGTTCCTATTTCTTAATACAGCTTCTCCGTGTACATACTATACATGTGATACATTCAGCATATCAGAGTCGCTCGTGACGTGACATGCCTTTTTTTTTTTTTTTTTACTGTAGCTTCCTCCGGCTCTGCGTGGTTGGCAGTGATGGTAACAGGTCCGCTGTAGTGGACGAGGATGCTGTTTCAGAGCAGAGTCACTGAGACACTGATGCTAATGAGGCATTAGCTTAAGCCTATAATGCAGAGCATGGCAGTTTAACATAGAGGGAGGCCCTCAGCACACGACCAATCTGACTCACTGGATTTGGGATGATACCGCTGGGGGCCTAAAAGCTACAAAACACACATTCAAACACAGACACACACACTGATGCATTGTTTACCCAATCTAATCATATATGCATTATTATATTTGATTATTAGCTGGAGTATCACTTGCATTAAAATGGTCAAATTCAGACATAATAAATATTAGCACGATATAGTAAGACTGCTTTTTCATTTTCAGTTCACCCAAAAATGGTCCAATAGCATCTGCACATTGTCACATAACTGCTGCAGGATGTCAGGGAGTAAGAATCATTATAGAATTAACATTAGTCACAGAAGAGGTGCAATAGTTACTGGCCCACAGGCAAGTGAGAAAATACATGCATTCTGAGTATTCCTTATTCCTCACTTCATCCCCTCATGGAAATGAGGAAACTATAACTATTTAGAAGTAGGTATACTCTGTATACCTGCGTGTACCCTGCACTGCACCACTGATAACTACTACATGAACTTGACCGGGCTCCGACGAAGCACTACGGAACAACATCTATAGAAAAGTACATAGTATGTAAAATGTTGTGTGTCAAGGTATATGGAGGGAATGGTATTTATTGATTTCTTGCCAAAAAATGAATTTATTTTCATTTTGACTTTAAAAGCTGACGTGGAGGCACAAACATGCTGACAAACACGTAGGCCTACTGATCTTGATCTTGAAACTGAAGATAAATATTCCACATTCATCCTCTTAAAGGACCAGTGTGTAGGATTCAGTGGCATCTAATGGTGAAGTTGCAGACTGCTTCTAACTGAACACTGCTCTCGTCTGTATTTGACAACTGGGTAATGAGAACAGGCTGTGAAGTGTGTAGGAAAAACTACGAAACACACTAAAGCCCCTCTCTACAGCCTGTTCTGGGCTCCTGTAGAAACATGGCGTTTCTTATTTCAGGTGATTATACACGAATGAAAACATATGAATACATGTGAATATTATATTCCATTTCTGCCAATAGATCCTCCTAAATGTTACACACTGGACCTTTAAAATTATGCCCTAGACAAACACAGACACGCGATGGTTTGTCAGTCTTTTCCTACCCAGAACATATTTTATCTTTCTTTAAAGAGCTTTATTTCCATGGGGATTGTATAATTTGACATGTAATATTACTTCAATGCTCAGAGTATCTGAATTTGAAGAAGAATGAGAGAACAAATGAAAAGCATTGCTTGAAAGACTCAGATCATGCTATACAGCGTTGTCCCCTCAGATAATCTTATTTCCCCCCTATACATTCCTCTAATCTCATCTCTGTAAACGTATTAGTGCAGCTCTATCTGTAAAGGAGAGCTGTGAAACCAGCACCTCCTCTGAGCCTGTTCTCGGTCTTAAGGTTAAACAGCTATATGAAAAGTGATTTGTGTCAGTCTGCATTAAAGTTTTAACACTCGGGGTAATGCTTAAATGTGGACGTCCGAATGAGGACCTTCTGTGTATTTAACATGAATGTAATCAGCTTGTAGTCTTGTAATGTAACCTGTCTGCCTGCGTCTGTTAAAGTCTGTTTCAATGCTTCTTTAAACAGCAGCAGCTCTGAGTCTGAGCCAAGTTTCCCCTCAGGGTACTATAAAGTACAATAAATTCTATCTTATCTTATCTTTCCATTAGTGTGAGCGTGTTGCCTATGAATGAATGAAGACAAGAATTATTTCATGCTCACTCCTGTTGGACTACAGGCTTTTAGTTCATCTTTCAAATTCCCTTTTAAACCCAGACTTTTATGAACTTTGCTCTAAACCTCCGGTACTCGCTGCACTGCCAAATGAGAAAAACTATCCAAATCCATCTGCTTAAAGTCTAACATGAACTTCTGGCATTTAACCTTTTACTAGCTGCAGGATGCTAGGCTAATAGAACATTAGCGGGCTGCTTAATATGTATATTAATAGATTAGACTTTTGGCGTGTTTGCAGCGTATTTCAGTCCTTCCAAGCATTCTTCCAGCATTCCTCGACCTGTCACTGTACCTACAGTGGCAATTAACTGACTACGCAAATGGATGCTTGCAGTTCTGGTTGATTACTGAGCTCTCTAAGCCATGCAGATTTTAATGACAGCTTGAGTTTGTATGCATGTGGGTCACTGAGGCCTCGGATCTGCTTCAGCCTCCAGCGTCTGGCCTCCGTAGTCGTGCCGGTGCCTCCCTGTTTTTGACCTTAGTCCCAGTGCTTGTTTACCTGCTGAGTGGAATGTGGAGTTATGTAAGGCTTAATCTATCAGAAAGTACATGTCCCTCGGTTACCTGGGCCACAGGGCAACACACACAAACACACACACTCGGACGTCCACCCTGACTCACACGCAGACAAACAGCTTAATGATACGGACTTCCTGGTGTCGCACAAGGTATATGTGAATTGTGCTCAAATAAAGAAACATAAACCTGCGCACACACGGCTAAGCTTTACAACACACACAGCACACACACGAGCGTCAAGGCCTTACACTGCGTCTGAGCTCACCGAGTCCTGACGCGTGGACTTTTACAACCAATAACCTGGCTTTTACAGTCACACAACAAAGATAAAGGCCCAATCAGCTCACACATGCTGAACACACACACACACAAACACAGTGGAAACACACACCTCAGGCGTTGTTAAGCAGTTGGAGTGTTACCATTATAGAGTCTATGGAAATTCCCCCTCATGTTTGCTGAAAACGTACCTCTGACGTGTTTCTGTCATATGTTTGTGTGTTATTGACGCACAGACGAGGTCAATATTTCTTTCCAAAGGTTTCTATTCATGGAGCCCCCCCTGTTCGAATTGTGCCCGCATGCATCTCCTGTGTGGGACGAGGTCAGACTGCTCTTAAGCGCCCTCGGAAAGTCTGTTACTCACCACGTCGGGTATCAATGGGCCATGGCTTGTAAGGTTTCCACATAAACATATCAGTTTATTGAAAGTAAAAATAGACGTCTGCACACAAAAAGCACACGTGTGACAAATATATGTGCGCAGCCGCTGCACAATAAGAGACGTGTTGCAACCATTTTGCTTTGTATGCAGTTCCAGTTCAACATACTGAACAGTACATTTCATAATCTTATATTTGAGTAAGATCATTACCAGAAATTCAGTTTTGTGTTGGTGTCACATGCAGCAGAGCTGAAGTTGTTCCTATTGTTTTTTAATGTAACAGCAACACTAGAGAGGTTCTGCTAAATTAGTCAATTGTGTGCCCTACTTCCTGCAAAGCTGCACGAGTTGAGTTTTTTGTAGGTTGTATGCACAGAAGTGTTACTCCACAGTCTGCTACTTCCCATATGCCCTGTACAGTATAAACCTTTCACCAGCAGCTGTCTGCAGGAGTTTGAACCCGGGCCCAATCCTATTAGTGGGACTGGGTTAGTGCCTATAGGAATCTTAGTCAGCAGCACAACACCCACCAAACCGAGGTCACACCGGGGGCATGTTTGCGTGCGCAGCAGCCAAGTAAATCATCCGTCAAACACGCCAGCCACGAGGCTAAAGCTTACAGAACAGGACAGAGTCAGAGACACACATTCAGAGGGGCTTAATGGAGAGTGGTGGCACGCAAAGATGCAGTACCCAAAAACCAAATCCAGCAAACAGCCCTCTGAGAGTGACCCGCATGTACTCTGTGCTGCCTGCGAACACGCAAATGAATTCAAAAACAGAGATCCAAATGGCCGTGAACTCAACAGCAGGTGCGGGATACTAGCTAGATGGCCAGCTGTGGACCCGAGGAACAACTGCTTTGGGTAGCTGTGATAGGCCGCCCCAATGTTCCCAATAAACAAAATAAACATGAGATTATCTTTGTATTAATGGCAAGTGTGCTGTAAACAGAGTGTGACCTTTCGTTGTGTGCCTGATGCATACAGGACCAAATGAGACACCTGCATGTGTTATTATGAGTAGAGCTACACGGCTGTTTTGCTGTCAACTCCCAGTTGAAGTTCTCTTTTTTCCGACAAAACACGGACTTGATACTTGTTTTTGTCCTACTAAGGAGAAAGCCAGAGCTGGGAGGGGGAGCAGGGTTTCAGACGGCTTATTGTCATCAGAATAGCTAACTGTGGCCTTGGTGCAACGAGCAAGCCGCTTTCTGATACAGAGAGATTCATTATGTTCACATTTGACATCAGAATAACACTCTCACTGCAGAAAACAGTTAGCTGAAAGGTTTCTAAAGGCAACACTTAAGTAAAGGTAAATGGACTGCATTTACACACTGATGGCACAGCCTTTGGGAGCACTTTGGGGGTTCAGTATCTTGCCCAAGGACACATCGGCATGTGGACTGGAGGAGCTGGGGATCGAACTGCTGATTGGCAAATGAACTGTTGTTGTTGTGTTTACAACAGTGATGTCTAGCTTTGGAATATTAAATCATCCATCTTTGCTCATTAAATCTCAGCCTTTCTGTGTAAAAACTACAGGTTATGAACTTCTTTTTGTAGAATAGAAAAATGGGTAATTAATCATCATCATATCGGCCGAAAAAGAATCCATATATCGTGCAAAAAAATAAAGACTGTGAGTAAATGTTTGTTTACAAATGACCAGATTTTAGCCGCTCCAGTTGCTCATTGGATTACGGAGAGCGACAAGTGCCTCAGATTGGCACCACACACTGAGGGCACACTAAGTCCTGGCCTGAGGAAAACAAAAACACGGCACAAACGCTGAGAAATAAACAACACAAAAGGGAGCAGATCTGTGATTTAATGGTCCCTGCAGGCACGTTAAATGCAGCGTTAGAGAAATCAATCCTGCCCTGTCGTTAAAATTTCAAAGGAGCATAAATGATCTGAATTGATGCCTTTGTGGTGAAACAGCAGTGGGGTTGTATGCTGTTTTTGTTGTTGTATTGTTTCACTGTGAAAGAATAAAGGCAATAGATTAATAAAGGTAAACGACCTGGCAGGAATGTAACTACACTGAACAAGACGGTTCAAAGCTCATGTAACTGTATTTTAGATCAAACTTCACAGCTTACTCTCTTGGCACCATTCCCTCGGTTTGAATCAAAGTTGACCCCTGTGCCCAACAAGATGCTCCCTCAGAACATTGCCCTGTCATTAATTTCAATCTTATGTAAAGAGTTGTTTTTGAGCCGAGCTCCATATCTTAAGGCAGGGCCGGTGATAACACAACGTTGCATAAGACGTATCACAGGACGCTGTCTTGTTGTGTTCTCCTTGATCGCTGATGCAGGATGTGTTTAGCTTCTTGATGGACATGTTAACAGTTAACAGCAATCCATCAGGGCGGGAGCAGTTAGCTCAGAGAGCTCTATCAGTCAGTTCAAAGAGTTCAAAGACAACGTTTGGATAATGAAAGTGCAATGGACAACAATTACAGTAATCACAATGTTCAGAAAAACAGTGTGATCGATAATATGAGTTTACTGGAAGTGATGCCTGGCAATATAAATGTCAACACTGCAAGTGTTTGTTTCAGGTTCAGAGTCTTTATATGAGAACACGTTGAGTGAGCGACTGTGAGGCTTTGTTTATGTGACCATGGTATGAATCTGAATGTGAGTGACTGTGTGATGATGCACAATATTTCATTGTAGATAATATATAGATAGATAATTGATATTTTAAAACCCAGATATGTGAATAAACCTGTTATTCACATGGTCAAAATGCTAACTGGTTGTCTTTAAAAGTTGAGAAATATAGAAAGAAATATATACTAAAGAATATATAAAGTATATGGTGTGTATTTACAGGATTATCCATTACATCCTTCCTGCTTAAGCCAGCCACACACAGACTTTAGGTGACGAAAGCTCATTTGGATAAACATATATACAATAGTATTCCATGTTTATTTAGAAGACAGGTATGTCTTGTTTGCACATGATAGGCTTCACAATGACTCATTCAGGTTTCAGCTGTCAAATAAATAAAGGCACTGAATGGTAAGTTTAAAAGTGGTGAATAGATAGATTAATGTTTAACAATTACAGTATGTTTAGATGGGAGCCTGCTTGCTGCTGAGTTTAGAGCTAACAAACAATTATTAACATATAACAATATAACAGTTATTTTCTTGATTAACTGATTAGAATAGTAAAAAAATTAAAGCTTAAACTTAAAACTGGTTAAGCAATGTTCCTCTATTGGACGTGTCAGGACTGCAGCAGTTATTTAATGTAATTACCACATTTAAGATGAGAGGTAAGGCTTTACTGAAATATAAAGTTGTGTATCATACACATACACATTATACAGCAAAGTCTTTTATATAGCATTTAGCATTTATGTAGGAGATGTAAGAGGCCCAAAAATGGAGCCCTGAGGCACACCACATCCAAGAGCATAAGAAGAAATATATCTCCCATTTAAGATGACCAATTCCTTCTATGATAAGTAAGTGGGAAACCAATCAAATGCAGATCCTGATGTGTCAGCTGAGGGCTTAAATTAATATCATGATGGCGTGATCACTGGTGTCAAAAGCAGCACTTAAATTTAACACCATCAAAATGGTCAACTGCCAATCTAGTAAAGCTTAGGTGTCAGTGGAAAGAAGCGTGGGTGAGAGTTTATGGCATTAAGCCGACACGTCCCCCACACACACACACACACACACACACACCCACACACCCACACACGAATCCACCAGGCCGATTATGGACCCAACAACAGTCTTTATTGTTTTCCATATCTTAATTAGCCCCAATGACACCTGAGCCTGTCTAGATTGGAGCTCATTTAACTGGGCGTAGTGATATCTGAAGATAATAACACACACAAGGAGCAGAGGAAAATAATAAAACATTTAAAATGACTAATTACAATTTCACACTGCATTAACTTTGGTTAAAAATCAGTAAACTCATTGGTTCAACCTACCTATAACTTACACGTTTGCTTTTTTTTAATTAGATCCTCATAATCTAACCCCGACCTTCTTTCTTTTTAAGTCCATCTGCTTCACTTTATTACCACAGGGACTGTTATCTCACGCTTTAACCCAAACCAAGGCCGGGTCAGGGTCACCCACGGCTGCCACGGCGACCTCTGCACAGGTCAGCTGTCTGTCCGGTGAGTTTGATGAAAACAGAGAACGGTCAGGGATTTCATCAGAAATTCAATTTCATAACAACAGAGAGAGAGAGAGAGAGAGAGAGAGAGCTGTTATGACACAGCATGTTATGACAGAGAGTGAAAGGGGGGAGACAGACAGACAGCTATTAAACAGGTATTTAAAGAGGGCAGATCGCTGTGTGGAATGGCAGTGATGTGTGAAGCTGATCTAATTTTAGTTGAGGGTCACTGGGTACTGTCTGGCTCGCCCTGCCAGCTGAAAAAAAAAAAAAAAAGCCTAGCACAATATTTTGTGGTCTGAAATTTAGGTGAACAGGATCTCCTTGTCCTCATCTTTTCTGGCATTTGTGTGAGATTATGTGGTGAGGAGTTCAATCGTGCCTTGAGGCAGCCGTGCATCAAAAGCGGCTTTGGCTAGTGAGCAGGTTTTTTGTTTGTTTTTTCACTCTGTTTATAAAACAACTGCAGGGAACACACATTAGGCACCGTATGATTGGGAACATACCGTACTGAAAACACACTGTATCTTTGTTTGTCGATAATGTATGTCAGCTTTAGCGTTTTGGCCATCATTGGCAGCTGGTGCGCAATACTTGATACCAAACATACATACAACATACCGTACTTCATTTTACATATTCTATACAGAATTTAACAGAATAAGATAAGGTACACCTTTAGAGGGGATATTTAGGTGTTGCAGCAGCACAAAATTAGAAACACAAGTAGAGATAAACAGAGAAAAAGTAAGAAACCAATAAATATATAAAAGAGAAGAATATAAATATTTAAAAAAATGATAGAATGATGAGAATGATGTGGAATGATAGAGGATCACATGTGAGATGTTATATTACATCTAGAGTAATATGATACAAACTACTATAACAGCTTACATAATAATATAATATAATATAATATAATATAATATAATATAATATAATATAATATTTGAGCTACAATCCACAGCTCAATGATATTAAAGCTTGGTTTCATTAAGTTGGAGGACATTGGATCCTACATTTCCCATCATGCAACCCAATAGTTTCTCTTCTCTACATCTTTTCTGGTCAAGCATTTTTCAGACCTCGAGCTCCAAGTTCACAACACAATTTTTGTTACAAACTTGACGCCTCAAGCCCATGACCCTGATGACATCACTGTGACATCATCAGGGTTATTTTCTCATACTTGCCTCGGCCCTCCCTCCGGAGCCACAGAATACATTATACAGCTGTTTTCACCGGCCGAGAAGTCCACCTCATGACTAGTAAACTGATCTGCATGTGTAAACTGAGTGGGGCTTTTAAAGTCCTTCTCGACTCTTCTGCTTCTAGTTATTTCCGTCTCCCTCGTGCGTAATCTAATAAGGAAAGTCTCCACCGGCTGGATTCACTGCATCAGTGTCCATTAGGAAAAGTTGTACAATCGGAGTAAATAATCAATGGGAACCTCTTTGGCAAACAATGTGTCATCAGTCAGCAGGGAAGAGGAAGTGTTTACGACTGTCTCTGCAGTCACACATCACCAACAGCTCACTCTGAATGAGGTGACTGATGCACCGCTTAATGCCAAAATCTCACTCAGTCCTACACCAACACAAAATACACCAAACCCCCTTCCTCCTCCTCCCTCCTCCTCCTCCCTTTCCTCTCCATCCTGGTGCGAGCTGGTCATGCCACGGAAGCAGTGACGTCAGTTGTTTACTGTCTTATAGGCTGCAGCTCGTTGTAGTGCAGCAGCACATCCAGCAGGGCTTATGTAACCCCACTGCCTGACAGCATGACAGGCCGTTTACTGCGGAGTGTGAGCAGGGGGTTGGGGGGTGTGTGTGGGGGTCTTACGCTGCAGCCTGCACGCCATCACCCACTCCCACTTAAGCACAGGCAACCACACACTGTATGCAGACATACGGTGTAAACAGCCAGTCAGTTATAGCTCTCCTACCCCGCTGCACTGCATTGTGTGTGAAGTGAAAACACAGTGGGTTCACTGCTGGAGCACATAGTAGCTCCAAATGGACCTCCTCCCTGCCCACACATATCCCAGGATCCTCCACTGCAGCAGCAGCAGTAAACAACTCTGGCTGGCTGTGACTCAGGGCTCAGAGCTGTGCAGACACTCCTGCACAGACACACATCGCCCCCTGATGGCGACAGAAAGCAATGAACAACAGCAGAACTGTGTTGCTGATAAGTGAGGAGTCTATTTTATTTTTCACTCTAGACTGGACTTCTATTCTTACAAAGGCATCACTTTTATCAAAAAATAATATTCACTGAGGGAAACAACAAACAAATTCTAGATCAAATGCGACCCTGTGATTTCACTTTGTTTTTTAAAGAAAGGATTGATACATGCCAACAAATTGTGTTTACTTTGGCAATATTTGATACCAAACTCAGGGTTTATGACACACTATAATATAGTTGTATGCAAGTTTAAAGTCATTTTAAAGCGCTTATTAATTAATACACAGTATTTTTCAAGTATAACTTTTCCTATGAAGACCTATATTATTAAAACTGTGTTTTATATCTATATTTGTCGTTCATTATCTGTTTATTTAGAGTTACAGTTCTTATAAAAAGCATTAAAAAAACTAAATGCAGTCGTGTTCTTGATATCTTCCTGTCTCGAAGCTGTTGTTTTTTGTTTTTTGTATCTTTTATGTGTGCTTTCTCCATTGTAGCAGTCAAATAAATAATCAGTGACATGCTTTATTGATCCCTGTAGGGAAATCTCTACTCCCACACACACACAGGTCAAAGGTCAGAGTCACTGACTGAGCAGCACCTCAGGCCTGGAAGAGATTCTCTCTCAAAGACACTGAAGCTGCAAATAAATGATTAAACTACACGCAATAACTCAACCAGTCAGATAAATCCCTTTTGAGTGTCAGTATTTGTGGAATCTACGTCGGTACAAGCCTCAGATACTTTCGATCGGGAACAAAACATCACTGGAATGATTTGGCATCACTTTACAAGTAACAGCGTGTACTTGGAATTACCCCAGCAAACACCTACTGATGTGAGTGTCAAAACAAGTTTGTAATGGAAACAGAGCGCAAGGTTAAAAGGCGTGAAGCTGTTATCCAAACATGCGCAGGAAACAAATACGCTTGTGCAACCTTAAATGACCGAATCTTTACATGTCAGCAGACTAAAACATTACATTCAGGTCAAATATGTCAGTATTTAGGTACATATAACAACCTTTTGTCCTTTGTTAACGCATGAAACCAATTAAAGTGTTATTAGAGGCATCAAGGTGCCAGAAAAATGTCCAAACCCTTTACTGGCAGCTGAGAGCGACGCTGAAAGAGTCATTAACACTTGTCCAAAATGTTCTCCTCTGTCTCCTGACACATCTTTTCTTTTTCTGCTGAGTCTCGGCTGATTTTGATTTCGCCGTACGGAAGGAGTCACACCTTCTCGTTCCCAAATGCCACTTGTTGTTTTCACAGTTTGCACTTGGAGGAGACCCGTGTGAAGATCGGGAGACCGTGGAAACTCCACTCAGAGGGCCGAGACCCAAAACCAGGACTATTTACTCCCTAGAAGGGTTATATAAGATGATTTTAATGGCTTAATTATACAGTATTTGTTTGTTATAAATGATCCCAGGCCCTTATCTGGCTTATCCTCCAATACAAAATGACTGTCATATTTATTGTCAAGTCACCGCCACTGCTTTAATGACTGAGTCAGATTTTAAGTTAAGATAATTCTACGTCTGATCCAAATGGGCCTAACATAATCATTGGAGTGAAGAGAAACGCCCTCTTATGGTCAACAAGTACGCATTCCTGTCTTTTACTACCATTACTACTGTCACACTGATGGTGAACGACCTCACTGACTGCAGCGCCTCAGTGTCGCCCTCTGCTGGTGGACAGAAGAGCAACAATATTATGTCTACAGGGAATGTGCACGCTTTTTAAAATGTTTGTTTTAATGTGACATTAAATCAGAAACACTTTCCTTCTTGCTGCTTTTAATTAAAAACATCAGCACAATATTTATAAGACAACATGTACTTTGAGCAGAATTTTAAATGTCCAAATAAGACGTTTAAAATATACAAAAAGTGTCAATTTCAAGTGTGAAACTTGAGCTTAATTAATATTAAAGGTTGAAACACAAATTGTGTCCGAAAACACTGTAAGGGAACAAAGGTTCCGCTCTTGTTTCCAGGGGAAGGTTTTCCGTGGAGGTTCCTCCAGGAGGGAGGAGGAAGTGTTCAAAATGTAGCTCACTGTGAGGAGTCTGACAGAATAAAAAGAGAAAGGTAAGTTAACCCTCAACTCAAATTTATATATATCTTTATTTATTGTTCCTGGAGAATAACACTTCCGGCCTCGGAGGTCTGTTTTCAAAATGAAAGCGCGACAAACATTAAACGCTTAATTCATTCACTTTTTGTTGTGTGGACAGAATATAAGATTAAGAACACAAAAACACACTTAAACATTGCCTTGTTCGCCGTAACTTATGTGGACAGACATATCTGTACAACACAGTCGTCATGTGACCACAGAAACTCTTATTTTGAAAATGAACTCAGTCGGCAGTAGTTTTCTGTTAGACAGCTATAAATGTTAGTAAATACTTTAAACCTATAATTAGTGGCTAATAATCGGTAAAAGAGTGTTTACTTCATGTGAATTTTAAATATTATATACAGATATAGTTTGTTTAAGTCTGCTGTTCAGATTAAAACCGCCCTTGTTGTTTTCAGACATGTCAGAACATGTCAGGATCAGTAATCTGCATCTCAGGGGTACATTTATTAGAAAGAAAGGCCATTTTAAATGGGTAATATGCACATTAAAACACTAAAAACGTACTATGGTTGTTCGATTTCTTTCTTAATCACTGCTTTCAGCTTTGTATTGTCTTATAAATGGGATGAGTAGATATATTTTATAGCCTTCTTTAGAAAAGGTGCAGCGGCACAAAAGAGCTGTAAGCAAACTATTGAGGTCATATACATACTACATGGGGCACATTCTGCCTCTCTCTACATGTTAACAAATCTCCATGTTATGTTTGCATTATAATCTATCAACCACATTTAAGATGGGTCATTTGTCTGACGAAAACAAAAATCATATTATTTTATTTTTCAGACTAATTGCATCAGAAAATGTTGCAAAACATATTTATGGCTTCCTTCCTATTACATGTGGGGACTGTGATGTGCTGCAGATTTACAGCCAGTCTTTATTTAATATGACTTCTCAATGTCACAAACCATTTCGCCTGATGAAGGCCTGGCACCGAAACGTTACAAATAAATGTGTTATCACAAGTTCGACTCCCGTGCACCTGTCTCATGGTGCAAATGCAAAATGTTCCTCTGTTCCGACTAATTTCATCTGCCAGAGAGAAAATTATTTGACCAGTGCAAATCACTCATTGATAATCTGATTATATTATCAGTCGTAGCCTGTAATTGACATGCTTGTAGGGCTACAACTATCAATTAATTAATTTATTTTATTGTGGAAATTTAAAACACCAATAATAAAGATGTGTTAACACTTAATGCAGATATTTAAATCTTAAAACTGAGCTTTTTCATTCAAAACATATCCCAAATCACATGTGAACTATTTCTAAAGGGCATCATTGATCTACTCGGCTGTTCTTTACCTTTGCTGGGTGCTACAGATTTCATCATGGAGGGAACTTCCAAAAGCGCTGCGGCAGGTCAGCCCTCTGTTGCTGCTCAGGTTCCCTTCCTTCACCTGTGTACCACTTTAGAGAAAATCCAGAAGTCTAAACTCCGTCCAGATAAATCCAAGATTCTTGGGGATTTCATTGGTTCATGGAGAAAGTTTCACTCTGCCCTCCACAAAGACAACCCCAAAACAACAGACTCTTTCTACCAAGCTATGCGCCTCATAGTCCCCCCCTTCGAACGAGAGCGTATGGCGTATGGCATCAAAGAGAGCATGCTGGCTAAACTCTACATCGACGTATTGGGCCTCCCAAAGAATGGCCCAGAAGCCAATAAACTGCTGAACTACCGCGCTCCGACTACATCCCAAGGAGAAGCCGGAGACTTTGCCGGCATGGCGTACTTTGTGCTGAAGAAACGGTGCACTAGTCAGGGAAACCTCAGCATCAAAGAAGTCAATGACTTTCTGGACTCTGTGGCCATCAACAACGGAAGCAAGCAGAAGGACCTCGTGAGAAAGAGTCTGCTGCACCTCATCACCCAGAGCTCGGCTCTCGAGCAGAAATGGCTCATCAGGATGATTCTGAAGGACATGAAGCTTGGGATCAGCAAAGAAACTGTTCTCCAAGTCTTCCACCCAGATGCTAATGACCTCTACAATGTCAACACGGACTTAAACAAGGTGTGCCAGCAGCTCCACGATCCCTCCGTGTCTTTAAGCGACGTCTCTATCGGACTGTTCTCTGCTTTCAAGCCTATGCTGGCAGCCGTGGCCAACATCCGCGGTGTGGAGAAACAGATGGGAAACAGCCCTTTTTACATCCAGACCAAGCTGGATGGCGAGCGTATACAGCTGCACAAAGACGGGGACGTGTACAAGTACTTTAGCCGAAATGCCTTCGAATACACGCAGCAGTTTGGAGCATCCCCACTGGAGGGCTCACTGACGCCTTACATCCACAACGTTTTCAATAGCCACGTCGTAAACTGCATCCTGGACGGTGAGATGATGGCGTACAACCCAACCACAGAGACCTTCATGCAGAAGGGGAGCAAATTCGACATCAAGAGACTCATGGACGACTCTGAGTTACAGACGTGCTTCTGCGTGTTTGACGTTTTGTTAGTCAACGACCAGAAGCTCGGAAAGACAACGCTGGAGAAACGCTACGAGACCCTTCAGACAGTTTTAACTCCGGTTAAGGGAAGGATTCACCTGGTGCCAAAGACTGATGCCCGAACCATGCAGGAGGTGGTGAACGCCCTCAATGACGCTATCGACAGCAGAGAAGAGGGGATCATGGTGAAGGATCCTTCATCCATCTACAAACCTGACAAGCGAGGAGAAGGATGGCTGAAAATAAAGCCAGAATATGTGGATGGCTTGATGGATGAGCTCGACCTGCTGATTGTTGGTGGCTACTGGGGGAAAGGGAGACGAGGTGGTATGATGTCCCATTTCTTATGTGCTGTTGCCGAGGCTCCAAAGCCTGGCGAGAAACCCTCAGTTTTCCACACACTCTGCCGCATCGGCTCCGGCTACACCATGAAGGAGTTGTACGAACTCGGTTTGAAGCTGGCCAAGCACTGGAAAGTCTATCGGAAAAATGACCCGCCAGCATCCATCTTGTGTGGAACCGAGAAACCAGAAGTCTACATCGAACCCTGCAACTCCGTCATCATCCAGGTCAAGGCGGCCGAAATAGTGGGGAGCGACATGTATAAGACCAACTGCACCCTGCGCTTCCCCAGGATCGAGAAGATCCGTGACGACAAGGAGTGGCACCAGTGCATGACTCTGGCCGAGCTGGATCAGTTCCGCAGTAAGGCGTCTGGGAAACTCGCCTCGCGACACGTTCGCATCGATGATGACGAACCGCAAAAGAAGAAACGCAAGCAGCCAGCCAAACCCAAGAAGGTGGTCGGGATTGTCGACCACTTTAAGCCTCAGGACCTCTCTGGGGTTACCAAGGAGACGGATATGTTTGAGGATGTGGAGTTCTGTATCCTGAATGGCACGGAGGATCACTCCAAGGCTGAACTGGAAAAGGGCGTGGCCAGGTAACACGACATCTATAAAAAATCCTTTTGTGTTGCATTTAAGACAGTAATTGTTCATATATATATATATATATATATATATATATATATATATATATATATATATATAATGAGGATGATTGGCCATTTGGGAGCAGTGGGAACAAGCAGCACTGACATATTGTTACCTTTTTAGGTTTATTTGGCTAACATGAATGCAAACACTTGCTTATTTACACATACAGCAGACATAGAGCAACATTAGCTGTCATTTTCAGTCATGTTTGTGTCCACCTGATCAATGTAAGACCAATATTCACTCTCCTTGTAGCTCTGTTTTGGTCTCCACCAACTCCTGATATCTGGCTCTTTAGCTGCTAAATGCTCCACTATGTTCACCAGCTAGTTGTGAACTTTGTTTGTCTGCTGTTGGGTGCCGGAAACCAAAACAACGAGCTGAAAGACACTAAAACGCTCAGTAGAACTGAGAGGAACTGCAGAGTCCGACAAATAACGAATGAATACGAGTCAAATGTTTTAATTATAAGAGGAAGATTATGTTAAAAACGCTTTAAAGTATCCTGTCACAAATAACCGACCACTGATGTCATCTTCTCATTAGGTGTGGCGGTATCGTGGTTCAGAACCCAGGACGGGACACCTACTGCGTGATCGTCGGCGTGGAGAACATACGCGTGAAGAACCTGATTTCCTCTGACCAGCATGACGTGGTGTGGGCCGCCTGGCTGCTGGAGTGCCTGAGCCAGAAAGAGGTGGTCCCGTGGCAACCGCGTCACATGATCCACATGACGCCCTCCACCAGAGAGCACTTTGCCAAAGAGTACGACGGCTACGGCGACAGCTACTTTGTGGACACCGACGAGCAGCAGCTGCGGGAGGTGTTCGGCCGGATCGGCAGCTCGGATGCGTCCGCGGCCGTGAACGTCTGCCAGGTGGAGCAGCGTTACGGCTGGGAGGACCTTCCCACCAGCTTGTTCAGACCCTTCACGGTTTACATGGACAGCTACGCCGAGATAGGAGACCCAAAAACCACCATACCTGCCACCTGTTTGGACATCAGGGCGCTGGAGTTTCGCTACCATGGAGGGACGGTGGTGCAGAAGTTAGAGGAGGGGGTCTCTCATGTCGTTATCGCAGAAGAAACGAGACTCCTGGATCTGAGGACTCTGAGGCGCCGCTTTAGGAAGAAGTTTAAGATCGTAAGAGACTCGTGGGTGACGGATTCAATCAAAGAAGGGTATCTGATGAATGACGCTGACTACTTAGTTTGAGGAGTGATGTGTACAGTAGTTGAGTTGACACTGGAGAAGAAAACTCTCTTTTAGCTTGCATTTTAATTAATTCTTAATAAAATTGGGAATAAACTATTTAATAAAAGTAAAAAAATGAAGATCCCAGACAGTCAAAATAAGCATTACGGGTCGAGGAAAGCAATGTGATTTAAATTTAGGGATGTTACGTCTCAAGGGTTTCATGCAAAACCTTATGAGTTTTATTTTTATCTTCTTAATGAGGGATTAAGGCTGCTTGTTATTTTGTATATTAGTTTTAAATTGATAGGCTGCTGTGAAACTCAGGAAGACAATGATTGGTTTTTTAGTTTTGAAAGTGAGAATTGCATTATGAAGTATTCAAATGTGGAAGCTAATTTATCTCTTCTCACATTTTTAGCTGTGCTGTTATCAATATATTTTACGGAAAGGAAAAGAAGGTTTCGACTTGACCAAAACTGAAGGGTTTAATCTTAAAAACTGCTAGAATTTTTGGGGGAATATGAGGCTTTTTTTGATACAAAAAATGTGGATTATTGTGCTAAGCAGTTAGCCCTCCTCTGTGCCATTGTGCTTTTTATGTCTGTTTACCTACACATTAAATACAACTCTTAATAAATATAATATAACTGCTTTAAAAATTGGTAATTAACTGAAATGGGGCGTCTGCGTGAAGGGATGGCCTTTGCCTCGGCTCTTCAGCGTGCAGTCAGCTGGCAGAGAGAGACTGAGGGACACCACGGGGGTACGTTAAAACCGGTTCAGCTCAAGGCCCTCCAACAAAGATGTCTTCATGTTTTCCTGTCTTCAAAAATGTCACCAATGTGCCTAGGGATTTATTGATATGTTATAACCTTCACTACCGTCGCCTCTGGGGTGCGGGTAGCTGCCTGTGGTGTCCTGGGCATTGTTGTGCGTAAATGCCGCATGAATACATTGTCAAAGTGAAAGTGATGAGGCACCTGTTCCTAATCATATACTGGGAATAATGGCTCTTATTGACATGTTGTAGTGTTCCCTGTAGGGTTCGGATTTTCACGCCACTGTTCAAAGTCATTGAAGTTTTAGCTCGGCAGTTAGCCGCTGTTTTAGCTAAGGCAAGAGATCTCTCGGAATCAACACAAAAGCATGAAAATGATTTTAATTATTACTAAAATAAAACATTACAGGGCCTCAGTAAGCATTCTGTAACCCCTCGCCCACTCTGAACTATTTCCAGGTGATGCAGAGTGAGTGTTTGACTGACAGGCTTTAATTAGAGGTACTCAACTAGTGCTTATTCCAGTGTGGCTTTGTGCATGTGATGCATTTTATCCCTGCAGCACGTCCGTTGTTCATGAAAAGGTCCAACTGCCTGTACTCTGAAAGGACGCGCAGGAACAGATTATCAGTGCTAAAGGATCCGAGCAGCCGCTGAAAGCTAGCTTTGCAGTAATACTGTGTCCTAATGGGATAAATGCTCTAATTAGGCCTGGCGGTGGCTGTTGGAGAGATGGAACCGGCGAGCGCGCTGGACAAGAGCAAGAAACAAATGGTTTGGAAACGACCCCTAGACAAGCAGCGGCTGCATGCACTCAGCTGAAATAAATCAGCTCCTGTAGAGACCAAACAGAGGCTCGTGGCTGCAGGGGAGGTTTGTCTGCAGCAATTAGCGCCGGCCCACCCTCAAATGAAGGGAATTCAATCAACAACAACAAAGAATTGAGCTCCTTTTTTGTGCCTTGTAAATATGTGTTCATAAAGTTCATAAATATTTATATGTATTTGACCACAGTGGTCGATAAAAGTCTGTTTTCTCCATCACATCTTCACCCAACTGTGAATTAAAGTGTCTAGCACGTTTTCAAAAAGGCTCCCATTTGCTTCAAGGCAAAACATATTTAAGAGAGAAATAGATTGTTTTTTTCCCAGCCCTCTTTTCCACCGCGGAGGACTGGAGCCACTGGTGATAACTGGCTGCGCGGGCAGGTGCAGATTGAACAAATAAGATGCAGCATTAGTAAGATTTCGAGGTGTTTGTTGTGTTACCTTCAGACAGAGCCAAGCTAACTGTCTTAAGCTCGAGAGCGGTATCAATCATCTCATCTATTTCTGGGGAATAAAACAAATAAGTTTCCCCAAAATGGCAAAGTATTCCCTTTAAAACGAAACAACCCCTCGTCGTCGGTTGGAGGCAGTTGAACTAAACAGGCCTGAAGAGGTCAAATCGTCCTGTAATTCAGGAAAATAGTAAAAATAAATAAATAAGAAAAAACGAGAGAGTATAAATGCAGAAAGTTTTATCTGTTTTATCCCTCAGACTCATCTTGGGTCCCGACCCCTATGTTGGGAACCAGTGTTTTAAAGCTGCTGTGAAGTAGATTATTATTTGCCCTCATTAGAAAAAGAATACAGCTTAAAGTTAAGAAAACACATTTAATTAAAGGTCAGTACTTTTCTCTTTGTATGACATTAGTGCAGGATTTAAACATCATGCTGTAACGTGTCGGACTCTTAAACCTTGTCCTTCCTCCTTCCAGGCAGCCGCTGATGTTCAACCATTTCATTTACTGTTCTGAGATTTACTTGCAGAGACTTGCTTTGACTGAGGTAATCCATCTCAATAAACATCACGTCTGCTTTAATTGTTGTCAAACTCGTCTCGGAGTGGTAATGGAGTTGGAAGCGCTCATTGATTTAACCATCTGCACTGCATTTACCGGGCAACAATAGCACAACTTAATATAAAAACAGGTTGTTCGCTGTGATGGATTACCTATCTGCAGTGTAAAGTCTCAGCGGGTTGGGTTTTCACAATGTTTACAGACTCCAGTGAGAACAAGTGGTCGTCAGGAGAAACACTGTGATGGCAGAAAGAGGACAGCAACCTGTGCTTTTAAAGACTCGACACTGGATTTTAAATGGGCTTAAACGTGCAAAAGCATCGGTATTGTCCTTTAAAGTGGAGACAGGCTCCTTTCTTGAGAAGAGCATCCTGCCTGAGGCTGAAACCAGGTGAGTACCAACCTGTCTGACTGAGCCAGGGTAAAGCCAGCTGCAATAAAGACTGTAAGAAGTCTGCTAGTGGATATTTTCAAAATAAAACACCTATAACAAACTCCCCTCATCCCAGTCAGCACGTTTTATTGTCCAGTATCTTCTGAACAGCTGCGTGCTTTTACTTTTAGTGGTTCTAGTTGTTCTTTACCTTTTGTTCTGTCGACCTGAGTGGCTGATATTGTGTGTTTATTTAGGAGACTGGAATCAGTGTGTTTAATTTTGAAGTCAGAGTGAGGAGATGTCTGGTGATATTTCAGCGGACTCGACGCACCTTCGTACCGAGGGATGCGGTGACTGCGGTGCGCGCGCATAACGTCAGAGATGGAGATGTTTTGTCAAGGTAGCGAGATTAGATAACACAGTACCGGAAGTTGTGCGATTCGACCTTCAAAATAAAACAAAATATGTATCTCATAACAGGCAGTTTGTGCAAATTTAAAATTTTTATTGTGCTTCAGATGTTGTAAACATAATTATTTCCCCCTGCTTTACTTTACTGAGCCGAACAGTGCACATCTGTAAAATCTGTCTAACATTTAAAAAAAAGTGAGAATGACAATAGCACCTGAAGGAGCCAATTATTTGTTATGTTTTTAAATAAACGCTTAAATGTATTTTAAACAGCTAACATAAGCTGGATCCTCATAAAGCTTAGACCAGTGATTGCTTATCTAGGGGTCAGGACATATGAAAAGGAAACAAATCTGACCCGCCGAGATAAAACTTTTTACCCTGTAAAATAATAATAGTTTCACTTTAAACTGAAACAATCTACAGTGCTCATAAACTGTGATAAAAGGTCACAAGTAGCTGCTTCAGATTAAAAGCTAAAGAATTGGGAATGTGTAAATAATCTCTGGCACGAAGCAACGCAAGCGACCTTTATTTTGAATGTTACAACCGGAAGCGCTCGCCGGTCATCGCCGCTGACTTGACGCGAGCTCCCTTCAAACACACACACCGTCTCTTGGCGAACATGGCGGCAACTTGACAACGGCAGCGAGATGAAGACGGCGAGGGCTTGAAAAATAAAAAAAAGAGGTCTGTTACAGGCTGTAGGCCCAAACGCCGACACAAAGGCAGACAGCTTCGCCATGTTGGAAGAGGATAGCGCCCTTGTCCCTGCACGACCGAGGCCGGGGGAAACGTAAACGCGTCGGTGAGTGTTTCTAAAAACGGGAGTCGAGGCTACGCAGAGGAGCGGAGCG
Organism: Dicentrarchus labrax; assembly: GCF_905237075.1. NCBI lineage: Eukaryota > Metazoa > Chordata > Actinopteri > Moronidae > Dicentrarchus > Dicentrarchus labrax. The sequence continues at coordinate 8,991,719 of NW_026136716.1, forward strand.
GCGCGGCGCGGAGCTCAGGGCGGACGGGGAGGACAGCGGCTTCACCGGTCAGCCATGGAGGATGCGGCCCGTGGTCGCCAGCGTCTGATTTGCCGTCCGGCCCACGCTCATTTTAATGGGAATTACCGCTGAACGCAAAGGCAGAGCCGGGACAACCCACCACCTGACGACTTGAGGGGAGGAAAACGCGAAGCGGACCCCCAACGTCAATGACTGTTGCGGCAGAGGAGCCCCCACGGTGGAGTCGGCCGGTTCCCAAAATATGACCAGGGGTGCTGGGACGTGTTGGCAGCAAGAAGATGACGACGGCTTCCAAATCTGGCTAGAGCCCCCCCGCGACAACCAAAAGCCATTCACCGACTCAGAGAGGGCGCAGAGATGGCGACTGTCCTTGGCATCCCTCTTGTTCTTAACCATCCTCCTCTCTGATCACCTGTGGTTCTGCGCCGAGGCCAAACTGGCCCGGACCCGGGTCAAGTTCGCATCCTCCCAACTCCTCTCCCCCCAGACCCACTCAGCACACAGCAGCCTCAGAGGAAACCCAGATGCTATTTTTATAGGAAACTCTACCAAACATTTGTGGCGGCTTGAAACTTGCCACCAGGATAGTTTATCTAAAGACTGCTTCGCTTTCGCAGATGCCGACCATTTGTGCGGGGGCCTTTCCGACCAAGAGGGGACGCGGGCTGTAAATATGAGCGATTTGTACCTCTCCTTTTGTAACTCCTACTCTCTGCTGGATTTGTTTTACGGGTCGACGAGTCCGGACAATTTGAACTGCAGCCTCGACGTGCTCGGCGACGGGGACACCACCAGATGCAGTCTGTGCGTCCAGGCGTACCAGCGCTACGACCAGCACGCCCAGGAGAAATACGAGGACTTTGAGCTCCTGACTCAGAAATACGAGCCGGGGGCATATTCAGTGAGGACGTGCATGGAGCAGTGCAAGGTAGGATGGGAAAGGTTGGGGTGTGTGTGTGTGTGTGTGTGTGTGTGTGTGTGTGTGTGTGTGTGTGTGGGGGGGTGTTTTGAGGAGGGGAGGAGGGTGGTGTAGTGGTTGATGTGGTGGCCATCTGTTGATTTGGGCCCGGATAGATGCCAGTTTTGGTCCTCCTCCTCCTCCTCCTCCTCCTCCTGTCGCCATGGAGACGGATGACAGATTCAAGGAGACTCCCGGCTCCGGGCCTCATGTTCATTCATCTCCTCATTGTGTTTTAGGCCCCATGCTAATGTGCAGATGGAGGCCCTGCTAGTGGAGGGTTTTTTTCTTCCAGCCAGCTCTCTCTCTCTCTCTCTCTCTCTCTCCTCCCCCCTCCCACCCCCCCCACGCTCTGTTCTTTGACATTGAAGACCACCCCGGCGCCTCCTCAGCTCATAATCCACCCAATCAGCCATCGATAACCTAGATAGGGTTATTAGACCGGCCCTAGCTTTTATAGCCAGGCGTTTATAACAATTTAATGAGCAGGAAGGAGGCTGCCGGGCATATGCAAACAACTCTGGGAGCCTGTGTGTCCTGTGTGTGTTGTCGCAGTCCGCCAGGTGTTCATCATGGCCGCCCACTCCATATCGAGAGCGTTTCATTAAAGTCAAGAGGTAGTTTCCCTGCCTAATGTGGCGGAAGGTTTTTTTTTTCCTCCCCCACCTCTCCCCCTCTCCCTCTCTCTTTTCGACTTGTGTTTGCGTTACCAGGCCCGCACAGTACAGGCCTCGTCTCGGCAAGGCCCCGAGCTCGCTGTTTTAATTGCCATGCACTGTTGACCAGCTTTAAAGTGAGAGGGGGTGTCCGGGAAAACGCGGAGGGAGCCCGGTGAGAGCCGCCGCTTCAGCACCGCGGACAGCTGCACGGCGGCGCGGAGCTGTCCGCGGTGCTGAATGACGCTCCGCCGGCTCCATTCACAGAAGCCCTGGCCAATCCCAGATGGCCTCCATTCAGCCAACCAGTGGCAGAGACACAAGCATGATAGGCGTGAAGAACGCCAATCTAATAAGGCCATCTGCCTGCTTATACAAACCCAATGCATTTTGGATAGACCCTGCATGAGAGCTGGGCCTAGTTTGCAAGGCTAGCTTAAATTTACCACAAACTGAATCCCCCCCTTTTTTTTGTGTTCATCAAACAGTGATTCATTCAGTTTCTTTTATATTGTCTTTGCTGTTGGATGTCTTAATCCCCCGGTAGAGACAACACAGGCTTTTTAGGCGAGATAAATCCAGCATTCATATGGTTGTAGACCTCACATTCTTACTTATGTAAAACACACACACACACACACACACACACACACACACACACTGTGTACACAGAGACGGCTGCACTTTAATTTATCTCACGCTCCAACATGAAATCGGGTTTTACAGTCTTATATCTGATGATTTTGATATCACAGTGTAAAGCCTCGCTGCACAGCCACTCTGAGGGACCTATATGACAGGTTTTTATGATAAGATTTGACTGATTCTGCTGAATCCGTCCGATTCTTATCGATTCCTGATCAATTTACTGTGTAGGACAAAAAAAGCACGCCTCCTCAGATATCAGGTTTTCAGGTTTGAACTGTTTTTATTATCTGAACACAGTGTAGATATAATAGTTATTGTAGTAGTTTATGTTTCATTGTGAAATGAGGCCACACTTTTCTTCTTCTTCTCCTCCATGGCTCCTTCTTGTTGCAAGTTTCCAGCAGCGTAGACGCACAAGTTTTGACGTCATTGTTTTGCAATGGGTAGCTGTCAGAAAAACATTGATTACAGGCACTGATAAGCTGCGAGACATACGATTCGGTTCATTCATTCCCTAGTTATAGCTGGTTGTTTGACATTATTCCTCTGTTCTGGATAGAGCTGAAACCATTAATCAGTTAATCGATCAGTTGACCAACAAAGAAACAAACAGCAGCGATTTTTGATAATCGATTAAACATTTCAGTCAATTTTCAAGCAAATAATAATAGAAATTCTCTATTTTTCGCTGCTGTCATATATCATTGGAAACTGAACATCTTTGGATTTCTTGTGGAGACTCACAATACAACGAGCCAGTTTAATCATGATATGAATATGTGAAGATTCAAATCAGTGAGATGAAAAATTAATCGTAATATCAATCGTGGTATCAAGGCGCAAAGGCTTCTGTTTCCCTTTTACAAAGAAGAGGAAATATGCATCGTTTTACACAGTTTATATCCTCCCTCAGAAGTAAAAAAGGATTCATCTTTTGTAGATTTTTAAATGTGTATCGAGTTGTGATTTGAGTATATTTTGTCACATCCCTGCAGAAGACTTCAGCTTGGGCTCTGGCAACCTGTACGGACACTTTTTCACAATTTCTTGACATTTTATAGAATAAATATTCTACCCTAGTTCTGCTATTTCTCCTGAATCGTCAACGCTGGTGGCTTTATATCCCGTGTCCGATGGCTCAAAACACTTGCATACCAAGGCTCTTACTCATATTGAATCGGTGAAGCTTGACCTAAGCCACTTCAGAGTCTTATTTCAAGGTCGGTCAGTTGCCAGCTATACAATCCTGCTACACAGGACAAATATAGGCAGTGGCTGCTACTGAATGCCGCTTTTGTTTTAAAATAAATAGCCAAGCCGATGCCTGGTCTTGAGGATCCCATTGATGTTAACTGAAGATGCCTCGACACTCAAGCCTCCGTGTGTTTCTATTCCTCTGCTGAACCGAAGCCCCGCACACCATTTCATGTTTTGTCCCCTGCCAGTCTAAGGCCAGTTGTTACGCCCGTCCTCCCGGCTCACCTCTTGACACTAGGAGCGAAAACAGTCATTTAGTCAAGCTGCTAATTTCTTTAACAATGACCCCTCTCTTTCACCTTCATGATTATAGGTTTGCGACAGCCTGTATATGTGGTCGGCAGCGTTACGGAAAGAGCAGTGTGACTCAAATGATAATGTGGAGCTCTTGTTGAGTTAATGGCTACCTGCCTTGGGGAAGCCAGGCAGTGTAAGTTGTGTGCCGGCTCAGACAAATGTATATGGAATCTATGTAAATATGGCAAGATTATAGCATACGCTGTGTGTGAAAACATTAACCAAATAGCTCCCTGCTTTATTGTGTTATTTAAACATGCAGTGGAACAGTGGAGGCGGGTAGAGTGAGCGTTTGGTTATCCACAGCCAGAGGAAGATCTCTGACATTTCAAGTGAGGATATTTGACATGGAGAGTAGCGTTTGTTGTGCAGCAGTGGCTTCTGTGGTCCGCAGGTGGTGCTTTGATTCCTCTAGCCTGAGGTGAAACATCACACAGTGGACACGGCCGGTGTGCTGTTCCTCACAATGGGATTCTCCATCATCTGACTCTGTGAAAACCCACCATTCATCTTGACAGCGGGGCCAGGCTCGAAACATTTAAACCTGGGCCGACGCACTAATGCTGACTTGAAAGCAGCATTTTTTCCCCCCCACATCCAGAGTGTGAACTGAAATGTCAGACTCACTAGTAGTTTCACAGGAAACAATGAAGACAAAACAGACCTGGCTTCTCAAAAAGCATGTCTGCAACACAAAAACTGTTAGCCAACAAAAGCCTGGGCTCTCCACGCTTTTATTTGATGTAGGCTTATGTCAAAAGGCTGCTGTATAACAACAGGATCATCACCAGTTCACATGGAGCATATTTGAGCACACAGATGTATAATTTTAGTGCAGGTGGACTACAGGTATTTTTTTTTTAGCATCAAAACAACCTTGCTTTGAAGGACCAGTATGTAGGATTTAGTAGAAACTCCCTTGTCTCTCCCTTCTCTTTCAAGCACCAGGAGAAACTATGGTTAACGCCTCTTACTAGAGACACACACACAGCGGAAAAAAGCTAGTGGACGGGGTGCAGACATTCACTGAAGTGAATTAGAATCGCATAACTGGAATCGCTTACCCCACCATTAAAGCCTAAAACATGGGGTTTTGCTATTGTTAGGGCTGCAACTCACAATCATTTCAATACTGATAAATCTGCCCATTATCTTTTCTATAAATTATTAATAATTTGTTTTAAAATGCCGGCAAATATTGAAAAATGACCATCACCATTGCCAGGCCCAGCCAACAGTCTAAAATCCGAACATATTCATCATAAAAGATGAGGAATACCAGCAAATATTCACATTAAAGAAGCTGGAACCAGTGAAATGATTCTCATTTCTACCCTGACAGGACACTGGACTGACTATAAAATGTCATAAAATTGTGAAAAATGCTCAGCACAATCTCCCAAACACCGAAAGTGATGTCAAGCACTCCACGTTGTATACGGGCCTCAAGGTATAATCTAATTTTAAAGCCTTTATTCTATCACTTTATCGTGTGCTTATATGTAAATAAATGAATCAAGACTAATACATAGACAATGGACAGAGAGTTTGAGAGACTGGGGGATCTATAGTAGCTCATTTTTGCCCTAGGGCCCCATTAGAAGGTTAATCCGGCCCTGGGGGGGTAATAACACTGAACCTGTTGTTTGTCGGGGTTTCCCATCGAGGGCTCTTGATTTTGGATTGGTCCAAGTAGAAAACGGCCCAGTTCCCACCTGACGTGATCACAGTATGAGACAGGAATATGTGCTATGTCATTTTTCTCCAAAAGGCTGAAAATCATTTGTCAGGTATAATGAATCGGCTGCACAGGTGTCTGCGCCCCGGTAATTTCACTCATTTATGAGTTTGAGAGACGGAAATCTCATCACCTGCAAAGTAATCAAAGAATTTCTAGAACTGATAGTGGAATCTGATTCTACTAACACTTCTATTATCTCTTCTACCTCTTTGACCCTCTGCGACCCCTACTCCTACAGCCACTACTGCTTTTCACTGCCACTACTATGGTGTAAAATCATTTCAAAACACAATCACTGACAAGTCTGTGCACAAATCCGTCTCCTCCCCCACCCTCCAGGTCCAATTGAATGTCTAATCTTAGCCGGTGTTGTGTGCAAGTGGAAAAGGAGGACAGCGTCCACAGCGTGCTCCCTCTTTAGATCCTTGTCAACCGCACACATCTGCATTGATCTGAGCTCCCTTTTGAGCCGGAGGGACGGGTGACAGCAATACCAAGAGGTTGATCCCTATTGATTTGCACGAGCTCTCCTCGTTCACTCGTCCTTCATTTGATAGTGGGCAGCTCCTCCGACCAAAATAGGGCAGCGCCTGAGCTCAGTGAAGACATCATGTTACTATCTGAACATGTTTGCCAAAAGCCCCGAGTGTGTGAGTGTGTGAGTGTGTGTGTGTTTGTGTTTGTGTGTGCTTTAGTTAATGTTAAATTTTGCACTCTTTTCTTCTCTTCTCTCCCTACCTACAATATGGACAGTTGTGCAATTTTGCAGTAAATGATGTGGAACAGCAAGGATATCTGTTCTCAGATGTGGAGCCCTGAAACTAAGTCTAAACACAGATGGAGCCTCGTGAAGTAATGCTTTCCCTCTCGGGGTTTGGAAAACGCTTGGAAGAACAAATTGGTCCTTTCAACAAAGTCTCAGCAAAATGTTGACAATGTGTAACAACTTCAATCACTTTCAGAGCAGTAAGAACCAGATCACCGGGGCCGATGAGATCCTCATCTCGATGCGTTGCCGACAATCCAATACATTAAAGATACAGCTACCAATGTGATACAATACCTGTTCACCCATATTGCAGTTTGACTCAAGACAAGGTGATTTAATGCAATATGATGCTGTAGAGATAGATAGTTAGATATTGTCGTGACATTTGGTACACACATACATGTCTCTCTCAGGATAAATTGTGACAACTTTGGTGCTGCCGTCTCGTTGAATTCTTTGGTTTAAACTAAACTAAGATGGTGAAATGGTAAACGTTATACCTCTGCGTGTTGGCATTGTTAGCACGGCAACGTTAGCATTCATCTCAAAGCTCAGCTGCTGTAATCAATATTTTTTATATTAACTGATCAGATAACTTTGTGTAATGTGAAAGGAGTTGCTTGTTGTGACAAACCCACGACTAATTGCCCTCACGCTGCAGTTCCCATCAGCTTTACAGAGCGTTTTAGTATCTTTCAGCTCATCATTTTGGTTTTATGGCCCGACACTTTACTGTCCGCTCTCAGCGCTCCCATGAGGCGCAACCGGCAGCTGTTGATAATAAAAACCTTTGTCAGACAAAGTTAGCAATGAGCTAGTTAACATAGTGGAGAATTTAGCAGCTTATATTACATTTGCCAAGTTGCCGGAAACATGGCTCCAAATGACTCCTAACTGCTGGTTGTGTTAATAAGCAACCGATTGCTAACAGATTAGCCGACTTAAAAGGTACAGACATGCCATTGTTGTGTTTATAGTTTGTTTCCGCTGCTCAGTGTTCCTCTGTTTTGCGTGTATACAAAACAGTCCAACCAGCAGTGATTATGACATATACACATATGGGTACCACACTTTGATTTGCTCCCTGAGTCATCCCACCGTGCCTCCTACTTGACAACAAGACGTAGATACGCAGACCGTCTCATCCCCAAATCTGTCAGTTACGTTAGAGTCTTAATGTGGTTTATCTCATCTGCATCAATATCCTGTGATTTTAATTGCTGCATTTGTTAGCCTTTTATTCATTATTCATTTTAGCCGACACTCTGTGTGTGTGTGTGTGTGTGTGTGTGTGTGTGTGTGTGTGTGTGTGTGTGTGTGCTCCAGTCTCTCACAGAGCCTCGTGTGCTTTAAAGAACAGCAGACTGTTCCCGTTGCGTTGCTCGCCCATATAGGTTGCACGAGAGCCGCAAACGGAAGTGCTCACATAGGATTTCCGCCATTGTGCCTCCCTGCGAAGGTTGTGAATGCTGACCTTGGAGAGGGTTTTGTCCCTTCAAGACGCCTGGCCCACTCCACGACAGGCCTTTTATGAATGGGCAGATCCCTGAGCAGCATGCTAATGAAGCAGGAAGGAGAGAGGGGAGGCCTGCTGCTGCTGCTGCTGCTGCTGCTGCTGCTGCTGCTGCAGAGCACGGCGGCGCTTCCATATTGTTTAAACTGTGAACCGCTGCACTGAGAGCAGATCATATCACGTGAGATAACGAGAGGAGGGAGGGAAACCGCACCAGGCGGAAGGGGGTTAAAGCAGGTTACCCCACTAATAGGCCTCATTTAACCTCTGTGGCATTTCCATTATGGCTGCCATGTGAAGCCACTTCTCGGGCATACAGTAATGTTGTCAATCAAGGCTGAAGATTGTAATTATTGCTGCCTTGTCTCGGTACAGGAATGATGCCATTTAGGAAACTAGATTTCTTCTGTTACACTTCAGCACCAGTCTTCTAATGAGCCTTTTGAATTTCGGACATGCTGCTAATATCATGACTTTTCCTCTAGCGCCACCATGAGGTGGGATAGATTGGGAAGAAATTTGTTACAGACATTCATGCCGCATCAGGATGATTTGTAATAACGCTGGTCATGCCCTGGTCTTTTCTTTAGCACCATCATCGGGTGAAATTTTTTATTTGTCCAATATTAGCCGCCAGACATCACCATGTTAGCATTGTGCATTTGCATTTATGTCTTCTTTGGATCAATACCACCTTTTAACACATCACACGTAAATACACTATATGTTTAATGACAGTACATTTTAAGGGGGCACTCCAGCGAGCGTTGCACTTCCGTAAAGTTTATCTTCAGGGTTGATTATGTCATCAAAGGTATCTAAAAATTGGCTTAAAAGCCACAAAGGACATTATACAACTGTTGTCACATACCTACCACGACAAGTAAACTGATCTTACCGTGTAAAATTTGCATGTCCCTTTTTTGTTTTTATTGTGGTAAGTGTGCGTTTCCCCCAAAGACACACACACACACACACACACACACACACACACACACACACACACACACACACACACAGATGTGTTAAAATGAGTTTCTTAGGAAATATCCTCCCTGGAGAAGAATTGCATTTAGTTGCCAAGCTGTTCCTGTTTGTGCAATAATGGAACAACCAGAATTTAATTATTGTAAAAACATTCATTACTTGGCTTCGTAATTGTAAGAAAATGAAGAAGTTGCAAGCAGGATCAGGTTTTTTTCCCCCGTGAAACATCTGAGGGTCAGACTAATACCTCCATTCATTTATGGGCATGGCATCAATTAGTCTAACAGTCCTATTGTCTGCATAGGTATTTGAATGGATTACTTCTACAGGGACAGATATAAGCCTGAATGCATATCCCAGCTTTTGTGTGCTATATTGAATTTTAGTATTTAGCGAATGTAGAGAATGCAGGAAGTTTTGTGCCCTTGTTCAGGGGGGAACTTGGCAGCATTGTGCATAGCTGGTGGTGTTAGATATGAAAACTAATGATGGGGTAACTCAAATATCCTTTGTGCTGCCTTCAGATGACCACATCTAAATTCCCCACCACTTGGCACTAATGGGATTATCTGACTTCCCCTTTATTCCCCAGTGAGGTACCTTTCTCCTCATGCGACTTTTTTGAAAGCTTTTTTCAAACCAGGTTTGCATGTATACAGTGGACTAGGTAAAAGGTTAGGTTTGGATCTCTGTTAAGCTCAGTGTGGCCCATTAGGATGATTGAGGATGATGTTTGTCCTGTTAAATGAATTGTCAGTCACTGGACATGCGTTTTGTTTATGAGAGCGCAGTGACAGCAATATCTTCTAAAAAAAGCCACTCACTTCACTTACAGTTCTTTCCATTAAACTGCTTTAATGTGCACCGCTGTCTTATGCAATGAGTTCATGTAGAGTTATGCCAACCTCTGCTTTACATGATTGTGTAAGGTTTTTAGTGTATTAAAATGCACTACTCCAGGATACTTTAAAACCAAATTAACCCATTTACTACCTGCAGCAGCATAACAGGCTATGACGAAAGAAATATACAGCTTTTCAGTAATCATTTTCAGATTTACATGCTGCTGATTTACATCATCCTCTTTGTGTATTCTGCTTGATACACGGTGGCAGAGAAGAACGAGAAGAAACAGGAAACGGTGACAAACGTAGTCTCAGAGTCAACGTCCGCTCGCATCAGAGATGTATCAGTGACATAGTGACTACTCACAGGGATAGTTGGTAAACTACTCTAGCTGACAAGCTAATGGCTAACATGATAACAAGCCGGGAGGATGTTAGTGCAAGTCAGTTCAAATTTTGTCCATATTGTTCGGTTTGTTCTCAGGATATGTAAATAAAAAATAAAAAGGTCTCTGAGCTCGCTCACCACAACTCATTTATTTTATTCCACAGGAAAGTTATTCAGTCTTTGACACACAGATTGACTTGGGCGGTATATTAACAGTCTGGGAGTTATTTTAGTATTTTGGGAGACATTATCTGGTGGTGTGTGGAGTAGCTCATTCAACAGTTTGGTTTTCAATAGGCGACGTCATTAATGAGCCTCCTCTTTAATGTGAGTCTCAAAAAATCCAAAATGTAAGTTGTGTTTCTTGGGCGACTTTATAAAACTTACTGCTGACCATCAAACTAATGGAACAGACACATGCAGCCTGTATATGGAGAGAGGAGCAGAGAGAGGGCAGGACGGGGCAGCTGGTGTGTGTGAGACAGAGGTGTAGTTGTGTGTGGAGAAAGATGAAGGAAAAAGCAAGTGCACAAAGTATTTAACACCAAAATAAGGGGAATAATTAAGTAGAATTAAAATGGTGATATAATAAATGAGCATATGTGAATGCCAAAAACTCATGTCTCAATAGACGTCTCAATTTTAAAGAGTTTTAAAAGGAATTAGACCTAATGAATCAGAAATGAACGTATAATATACCAGATTAATATTTCAAAGTGCAGTTTTAAATGGTTTGTTATTGAACTGGGACTTGGTTATTATTTTATGTCTGCTTTGAGCAATGTCTATCAGTCAAAAATGGCTCACAAAAATCCTTAAAAAATGTTACTCAAACAAAAGGAAATATTGTATTTCCTGGGGACTATTTTCAGCTGCGGATTAATACACATTTGGTGCTCTAGTGAGTATTTCTGGCGGCAGGATGGTGTGTGTGGGATTGAGTCAAAATAAACTACATTGGCTGTGTCACCCAGCGAAACATTAATGTGTTTCAGTAGTTTTTGTGCAACAATGAAGCGTGTTGGCACTGAGGAATAAGATATAATCAGGCTTTGGAGAACTTGTTAGTAGGATGCATTCATTGATGATTTTAACTGTTTTTGGAGGCATTCAGACTCTTGAACTGAGATAAAGATATGTGACATTGAAAGAAGGCAACAGTAAATACATAATTTATCACGAATGATGAACTCTGTCGTAAATTTACCTTTAGTTATAACATCAGAAAAAGAACGATTGGTAGCGAGTCTGCAGAGAAAGTACATTGTGAAAAGATTAGATTCTGGTTGGACAATGATGTTATAATAAAACACATACAGTGAACATACTGTTTCCTGTAGGAGGGGGAAAAAGCTTTGTTGCATCCTTTATGCGAGACTTGTTGTTGAGAGACCATTTTGTTGGAGCCAAACCAAAACCTTGCATGTGTTTGAAATATTAATCCATAACACTTTGTACAGTATAACTGCACTGTCAGCGAAATGCTGCCATGTTAAATTGTGCTTTCTGAAGGAATCATACTTCACAGAGAGGATTTTACGCCTTAAACATCTTAAGATGAGAAGTAAGTGCGATATCCTGTCCTTGAGTATTGTTGCTACCAGTAATTAACAGAAAATTCCTCTCTGCCTTTGGTATCTCTGGTTGGCAAAAGAGAAAAGGACAAACTGTCAGCTAACTGTGCTTTTGCTTTTAGAGGAAAGAAGTGATGATATCCAATATTAAATACCGCTCAGTGCATGTAAGCAAGCAGCCAAAACCAGATGCAGTAAGAGGTTTACAAACCACAGGAACATGTGGAACTGTTTGTGGTTTGAGGCAGAAGATATTAGAAGATAACAACGCTAAAGACCAGGAATAATCGAGACACAGTCAGAAAGAGAAGCACTGCTTTTGCCAATGAGATTAGTTTTGTCAGCGAGGCATAGTGACATTGATTGGTAACCATGGTTACCAGGTGGCCAATTAAAGCAATACACATTTTTTGAATGTATATTCCTGGACTTGATTGAGGCCAATTAGAATATTTGGCGAGACAAGTCTGAGACAATAAAAAAACCCATCTTGAGTCTGAGACTACAGCACTGTACATGTCACAGTTCTGTCTCCCGCTCTTCCATTGTTCAGGAGAACAGACCTGCCCTGGCTAACATCTTGGCCAGGCTGATACTGCCCTTTCTATAAACAAATTAGTCTTCAGCCGGAGATATTCTTGCTGTCTAACCCTGTGTCCACATACAATGGTCCAAACTGATGCAGGGTACGCGAGGCAGCCATCGTGCGTATGCAAACGTGTAGTTAAAAGCAAGTATATATTTGGCCTAAGAGCTCTGTGAGGCTTAGATATAATGGCCCTTTGAGCTAAATGCTACTGTCAGCCTGCTAACATGCTCTCAATGGCAATAATTGGTCATTCTTCCCATATTCACCATTTTAGTTTAGTGTGTTGCGAACGTTAGCACTAAACACAGTTTCCCAGCTCAGATATGACGTTTGAAAGCATTGGCAGAAGATGTAAAAGATCTGTCTGAGAGAGCTGCTCCATTTAGCAAAAGCAGAGAAGAGACAGAGGATGTTGGACAATTATCAGCGCCACCTGGTACACCCACAGTCCTGATGTTGCCCCGGCGTGACCTCTCCTCCAAATCCTCACATCTGATCTGCCAAGTGGCCACCTGAGTTGAGAGCTACTCTGCTGCTCTTTTGAGGAGCTGCACAACTGTCACACCCAGAGCCGGTCTCTTCAGCCGTGTTCTAGCTCTGCTCTAACAGTAGCTGTTAAATGGGAACGTTCAATCCTGGAACGTATCTCGTTTCTGCACTCAAAAACAGCTCGAATTTGTAGCAGAGATATCAGAAAAGTTATTTGACAGGGACTGGCGGAGTTTGGTTTTCAAGGCTGTGATGTTGCCTGCAGATATGGGGGGGGGGATGGAGGAGGAGGGGGTGTATCATCGCAGGAGCTTGTGGGCGGGATGGGAGGCCTCCTGGCTGTTCAGATCCATTTCGTCCTTGTATATTAACTCTATAGCTTTACATCCAGTGTATAATATAGCAGAGCTCTGCATAGCAGCCGTTCTTTATTCCTAACTTGCAGCCAAGCTATTAGTTTGCTGATTTGTCGATACCTCACATGAATTGTGTGCGCTTATTCCTTTCACTGAACCGGCGTCTGAGAGAGTTAGCTGCGTGCTACAGGTGTCTTCCCTTTTCTCAGAGCTTTTTGAGAAATAAATGATGTGGGAACGCGCCTTAAACGGGATAATGTGACACATACCGCTGCCTTCAGCTACCGAGGGATGGGAGGACACCCTGAAGAAGCGCCTCTTCTTCTCGAGCAATACATGTAGAATATTTTTCAACATGTATCACTTGAGGCTTTAAAAAAAAACCTGTTTTCTATATCACCCTCTCAGTTTGAATGATAGGATCCTACCCAATATCCTCTGCCACAGTTAGAAATAAGAGATTTCTGTATTTCTGTCATTAGTGTCGTCACTATGAGCGTGTTACTAGCGTTAGCATTTAGCTCAATGCTCACTGACAGTGTTACATGAGTATCGGGGTCTTGGCCACGGTTATCTGCCCTCCATCACTCACACAGTAACCTTTCACATGTCCCCTCCCTTTCAGACAAATAAATCTATATGCTGATTGCTCCCCCCCCCCCACAGGCCGGCCATTCCTCCTCACTCCCTCACTGTCATTACTGCCAACACTTGGCTGGTAATGGTGGTCATTTACAGTGTTTACCCTGAAAAGTGATGATGAGTGACGTCATTCTCCTCATATAGTGTTTTGTGAAGACACCAAATTGTAGAGGGGTCAGCACACACAGATTAAAATCATTGCAGGCATTTGAACAGCATTCATTTAATAATTCCACTGTGAAAAGTACACAGTCTTGCTTTAAAGTGAATTTAACTGACTTATAGCTTGTGTGTTTTGAGTATGTAGTTGCAATAAAGCTAACAGCTACAAAAAAGCTAATAGGAGATGCCACAGATCAACCACAGTCACACGCAAACACACACACACACCTGAGAAGAGGTCTGATATATGTATGTGGGTCTATGATAGGTGAGCAGGGTCTTAAAACAAGACAGGCGTGCTCATTGTACATTTAAACAGTTTTCAGTCACTGTATCAGAATCAGAATTGGGTTTATTGCCAAGCAGGTTTTCACATAAAAGGAATTGGTCTTTGTATTTTTGCTGCATACAAATGAACTTTGTGAGAGAAGATAAACAAGATGAAAAGCAAGTACTGTAAAGTCAAGAACATAAATATAAAAAGGAAACATTTACAATAGGAAATATAAAGAAGAATAGTGCTATTATAAAATAAAATATGTACAATATATCAATATTAAAGTCAGTGTCAGCGGGGGTCCCGGGCCTTGTTAATGAGGCCAGCTGCAGTCGGAAAGAAACTGTTGTTGTGCTGTGAGGTTTTGGTCCTGATGGACTGCAGCTTCCTGCCAGAAGTATCCAGGGTAATCATTCGTCCTGTCCATACTTGCCCTGAGGAGATACAGGCAAAGCTAATATGAGTCTTCAGCAGTCAGTTAGTTGAACCAAGTGGGTGTCGTCCAAAGTCCAGATTCCCTCTTTGTGTTACTGTCCCTCCACTGCAGCTCAGACAGTTGGTTGTACTCTAAAGTCGCAGTTTGATTGATGTCTGTTGTGTTCCTGTTGATTTAAAGCGGTAAAGAATGTTGATTTGTTTTAATGCGTACTGCAAAAGAACAGGTTAGTAGAATATACTATATATATATATATATATATATATATAGTATGTAGTATATAGTGTGGACAGTCAGTATGCTTAGGTTTACCTGAAGTCTTTGTACTAACAAGAATGATAGAGTTTTAATTTTCCCACAATATTACGAACAGGAGAAGTTTTTTTATCTTGTTGCAGAAGATAATAACTTGTGCTCACAAATTATTATCTTGTCGTACGGTTAAAAAAATATACATTTTCTGGACCTTTGGGACTCAACAGTCTGAAAGGAGCCGTTTTGCATAATGAGTGCTTTTACTTTTGATATCTTAAGTGCATTTTACTGCTGATACTGATGCATTTTCCTTCAAGTCATTTTTAATGCGGGACTTTTACTTCTAAGAGAATAATGCTACTTCTACTTCAGTAAGGCGTCTGTATGCTGCTGCTGCTCACAACTCTTAGAAGACCACTAATGACACTGAAATGAGCATGAATGTGACCTCAGGTGAAAGATGCAAACACACCAGTTCAAACACAAATCAGTCATTCATCATGTGCGCCATATTGTGATCACATAGGTTTGGTGCTATCTATAACGCCGATGTGTGGACTGCGTTATGTTATCACCAGATTATACTGACAAACTCAAATTCAAACAAGTCAGTTTAGGATGATAACAGTATTGGAAACATGTGTAACTTGAACAGTGCAGCTGAGCTCAGTCCAGTTTGTTTTGGTTCTTGTGTGTCAAAGCACCCACTCAACATTCATCTGTCTGTGTTTATCCTAAAGCGACATCTTAAGGGGGTTGTCCAGTCAATATATCCCGGGCTTAGGTCAGGCCCCCCTGCAGTCAGCAGGCTCTGCATCGATAGAGAAAGCACCCTGACCTATTAAGCAGCCTCCCAGAGCTCTGATCTAGCTGAAAATGAATTCTTTAAACCTTTTGAGGAGAGAGCTGCAGAGCTGGAACTCAGCCAACAGGGATCCTGCGACCAGAGCACAGTTTAATCTACTCAACGCGAAACCAAACCTGGGAAACAATCTCATATCTACTGGAAATTAGGTTTGTTTCCCACAGCAGATGAAAAGCCAATTCATAGATCTAGATAGACCTGTTTTGTAGTCTAACCGATGCATTGCTGCGCCTGTGTGCTCGACCGGGCTGAAAACCAATCCTGCCATACACATTCATGACCATGTTTTCTCAGAACTGATCTACAACACGTGGTTCAGGGAAATGTATACCATCTTTGGTCTCCATGTCCTGATAGGTGGATCCATTTGGTCGGTGAAAGCTCCGGCGCCCCATAATCCGTGTGCTCTACGGGGCATTTCCAGTTAAAAGGTTCCGGGTTTCTGGAAGCCTGTCGATACTATTGATGAATCACTAATCAACATCCCATGATCAGAATGTGCGTGTTCATGTTGTGTGTTGATCTGGTGGTAGTTTTGGTGGTTTTCAAGATTTTAGGGGACAAACCAAAGCTGTGTGACTAAATAACACATAATGCTTTAAAGATATAAAACAGATGAAAGAGTATTTGAAAGTATCTGAAACTGGTCTGAAATAAAGAAAAGTCAGAATATTTTATCACAATATAGTATTAAAGAACCACAGTAGGTCGGGAGTTGCAGTACATACTGAATCTTCAGCACAAATACTCATATTATATCGGGCAGTCCCTGCTATTTCTGCTCCCTATGGTTTCAGAAGTGATTTCCTTTCATGTAAATCTTCCAAATAACTGCGTTCTGTTGTAGATTAAAGCCGATCTGCATCATCTCCGCTGTTGTTAATCTTCAACAGGTTGATGCAAAGCTGCTTTATGCAACTGGTTATCGTCTGTGAGTGTGAATGTTTCAGTTTGTGTTGAAGCACACCTAAAAAACTCCACTAGTTACCCTAGAACTGTAGTTCAGGTCTTTATGTGAACCACCAGATACTTTATGTTCTCTCGTAACAGTGTTAATAAACCATGAGCTGCTGGGTGAGAGAAAGAAATGAAATATTCTGTGTTTATATGATGTGATATTGTAGTTTTAGACTTCAGTGGTGGCTGCATAGGATTATTTCCAACTCGTGTGATCCAAACAACTCCAATAACTCCAGAGCAAAACCGAAAAGTAGAAATATATTGAAAGAAAATGGTTGTAATAGTTTCCAAAATTCAAAACATATTTTGGTCAAATGAACTTTCTGCTGCAGACAATATTTTTATTGCCATTTACGCTTTCAAACAAACATTTTCACTGCAGTCAAAAAAGTGTTTGTTTCCCACACTTGCCACACACAATGTTAGCCACACACTACCGGTGAGTTAAAGGTGCAGTCTAACAGTACACGCCTTTTCTAAATAGACAATAACTCAATATAACTTCAATAATGTACCCCTTGACTGCATGCAAACTATATAACTAAATTAAATCATATTTCCAAAAACACAAAAACAAAAAAAATCTATTTTGGCTCTAACAGATATTTAATAATAATGTATCTATAATGATTTGTCATTAATAAAATGATCTACATTTGAAATTTCTGTTTTCTAAAATGAAAGGGAAGTTCTTCTCTATGTAACGTTTTGTTCAGTCCACAAGGGGCAATTAGTTAAGCTAACAACAAATGTAAAGTCAATTGCATTGATGGATCACTAATCAGGACTTGTGTTTGTTTACTGTTCACCAATGTTCACATTGTTCTTTCAGACGGGTTTGCTTCTGAGAAATTTGCACGGCTCTTAGCTTTTTGTTGTTTCTGTCTGCATCATGAACATTTATTTATAGTCATTTGCACAAATAAAGAGTTCTGATTAGTATTATAAACCTGAGATTGAAAAACCTACTTGAAAAACCATTTTATGGTTGCACATTGGGACACTGGGCTTAAGTATCGTGGGGCCAGGGGAGCATGTGTTTTAAAACCGAGAAATAAATGTTTTCTATTTCATTCAAACTGTTTTATTTCATTTAAATTAAAAAAATCAGATTTAATGCCTTTCATTTAGGTTTATGTTGTTTAACTGTCTTGTTGAAGAGGTTGGTATATTATATAATACATTGGATATAATATAACCCACCGCTTCTTTTTGTAGGCAAGGCCAGTTTATTTTCATATCACATTTCATACACAATGGCTATTCAGAGTGCTTTATATAATGCAATTAATAAAAAGAAAGAAAAATAGGAGAAAAACATTAAAATGCAAACTGAAAGAATAAAAAGGCTTTTAAAGGACATTAAGATGTTAAGAACAGAAACATAAATACAGGACAGTGTCAGTGAAACGAGGATTGTGCAACGGTAGCAGAGGCACGAGCTCTCCGCGCTTTCTAGTTAAATGTGTGTCACACTCACATTCTCACCCGCATACGTTAAGTGTGTTAAATCTTGTTTATTTATACAAACTCACAAGTTTGTCCCGAAGGAAATTACGCTGGATTACATGCTACATTGTTTGCTGTGAATCACTCGTGTGTATAAATCCACCAACTGCGGCGGACTCCGTCACTGACTGCTATGTAGAGAGGTAATTACAGAGTGTAGATATATGAATGGCTTTTTTAAACAAATTGCACACAGATTTTATAAAAAATATAACTTTAAATATGATTTTATTTTTGACAATGCAATTCAATTAAAATGAATCAACAGCTTGCTTGGAATTGAAGAACAAAAAACATCTCTCACAACGCTGAACCTTTAAAGTGATTTGTGTATTGCCACATATTTACTGACGCTTTGCGTACTCTTACTGCATCTCTCGAAGAAATCCTCCAATGCCGCCTGATCTACGGGGCTGTTTCATTTTACTGTGTCACAGTGTCAGTCAGCCCGCCTGTGTCAGATGTGTCATTCAACTATAGCTCGGACTGAGTTCCCCTTCCGGTTTTAAGCCCTTAGGCCATTGCTTGCCAGAAGAAATCTGATTCAGAAAAGAAACTGACACAAAAAGCCATTTTTTAAGCTCAGTCAAATGTGTAGTCCTCCACCACAGCCCCACTTTGACACTGTTTTTTCAGGAGAGCACTCGTTGGAGGAAGATGACACAGTGAACGTACAAACAAGGGTTGCACTGAAATTGCAAACCATCTAATTTGATGAGAACGCTCTGCCTCAGAGTGTCATTTTCCAGAAGCACACATACAGAGCCTGGATACGTTACATCACCAGGGAATGGGATGTAATAAGTACGAACATCAATGCAGGAAGACAAACACCAGTATGCATCCCTGTCCTGCTGGATTATCCCAGGATTGCGTCAGCGCCCCGAGGCCGCCACTGAGATTTGAGTTGTGAGTGCATCAAAGTCCTGTCAACAACATTTTGTCAGGATTGATGGTGTTTCTTTTATGTTGTGTGTGTATGTGTAGTATAAGAAAATGCTCTTTGAATTTTTATACCACCAACACTCATGATACCAGGACTACCATCTTCATTTCCACCTCGAAAATGTCCTAATTTCGCTGTCAGGAATTTGATAATATTCTGAAAATATTTTGCACACTCAGTACATTTCGGTGCTAGAAAAAAAAATGCTTCTCATGTAAAAAGAAGAAACACTGCTGAAAATAGTCCAGGTAGTGTGAGAGCTGTTTCCTGTTCTACCCCGGCCGTGATTTGTGTGAGTGGTAATGATCTGTGTCATTCAGCTCCTAACTGGGATCTCACTCTGCAGCTGACTCACATGCTTTTTATAGCCGTCTCTGTCATTCCACTTTATAGCTGCTGTGTGTGTGTGCGCGACAACACCGTCCTGCTGGGAAGAAAGAGAGTGTTGATACTTAGCGGCGTGTTGAGTTAAAGTTTTTACATACCCGGGAGTTTAAACCAACATGAGTACAGTTAACCTGCCGCTTTATTTAGGAAGTACAGTTCAGGGATAGACCGCTATAAGCTTGATTTGTGACTTCTGTGTTTGTACTAGATTATTGTACATACATTAAATATTGTTATGGATTATAATTAATACACACGTATTGGTAAAAGCATGTGGAACGTATTACACAGTCATTTAAAGACCAGAAGAGCAGCAACTCAGACATATAATGCTCTAAATTTGATGAGAAGATTGATACCACTCTCATGTCTGTAGACAAAAGATTTGAAACACGGGGAACAGCTAGCCTAAGTCTGTACTTTCAAATTAATTAGTGAGCTAGAGGTTAGATATTAGCTGGTAGTAGAACATTGAACAGCTGAAGAGCCAAAACAGAGCGAAAAGATGAGTGAATATTGGACTCACATTCATGAAATGGCCAGGAACACGGTTTCAAATAAATGCTAATGTTGCTCTTTGTCTGCAGGATGAACTAATGTTTGCTCTCATACTCGCCACAAAATATTTATAAGGTAGTGTGTCAGTATTATGTTTGCTGTTTTGTGGCCCAAATAACCAGTTAATACAGGTCAATACAAGGACACTGCACCTCTGGATTGTCAGGATGTAAAATGCACTGAAAAAGCCAAAAGATTATTATTGTAAAAACTCTCCAGTGACTATGAAATACATCAGTGTCTTTAAATGAAGAAGAAAATATTAGATAGAAAAAGCTAGAAAAGAAATAAAACCTACAGATGTTGGATTGTTTACTATCATTAATCATGTCATCATTAGGTTCATAATCCTCAACAATATTTTTACAGTTGTGGGTGTAAACTGTACGCCCACAACAATAACATTCTCTAATGTAAGAAAAAAAAAACAATGTTTTTATTCTAAACATAAAAATAATTTAAATAAAATTGAAATAAAACCTGTCCTTAATAAAGCATTTAATTAATACATGGGTACTTATACTCATACATGTATTTTATATGTATATATATACGATATCATTCATATTCATTCACACATAGTTTACCTTTGCGTTGTTTCAAAACGTTACTAATTCTTTCCATATATCTGTACTTGGTCTTTTTTGACTCCAGTTTCTTGCAGTTACTTTTAAAGCAGTTATTCTAAATAATCTAAGTCACTATATGTCCATTTATTCAATTCCAGGAGGCATTACAGTTCATAAAATAAATAAATAATACTTTCTATTTCCCTTTTCAATCCAGTGTGATTTTAAAATGACATGGGTGACGTTTAGATTGGTCCACATTCCTCCCAACACTTCCATACTTTAGTATTTTTTTTTAGTTTATGTATATGAAGCAGTTGTTCTATGTGTCCCAATACAAATGTCCTCCCAGCAATCAGCATCAACAGAAAGACAATTTTTAATTTTGCTTTATTTTGGAAGATTTTTGGAAGCAGATTATGAAAGTTGTGATTCTTTTTCAGTGTTTCTTCTATGATTTTATGTTTCGGCTGCTGGTTAAGAGTCATTTTAGTTTGAAACTTCCTCATGACGGTGGTACTTGTGCTATGGAATAAATATTAAGCGAACACTTATATATATTTCTATGCTGCTCGGCGGTTCCTCTTGTCTGCAGACAAGCTCTCCCACAGTCCTCTCTGTGTCGGCTGACAGGCATGTGAATGGGAATGGCGAGGGGAAAGCCCTGTGCCAGGGCGAAAGCAGAATGGAGGAAGGGCTGCTTTGCATGTCAGATTTACAGGAGCTGTCAGCCGCTGCCTGTGAACTGCTGGATGCTGGTGGAATGACCAAAACTGACCCGCTTTCACAACACGAAACTCACAGTGGGGGTGTGTGTTATCCATCTGAGCTGAGCTGTGGATCCCCCTGAAGCCGAGCTGAATTCTTTGTAGTGTTAAACAAGGGTCATCTCATTACATCATAAACGTGACATTTCTCTCTCTGCGGTTGCTAATTTATGTTACATTGAGCACCAAAATAGCCCCGTAAATCTCCTCATCCTTTTACTAGTACGGCTCGCTACCTGCTGGTTGCAACATCAGTACATTATGAAAGAGTGTGAGCGCCACACACACACACACACACACACACACACACACACTCCCCCGTTGAGGTAATATTCGATTTGAGATGCACATTTTTCCAACATGTCGATTATTTTATGCGCCACAAAATAATCATCATACAATATGTATTCTTAGTGTTTGTTTTTATTCGTGTAGTTATTTGCTTAAACTTGTATTTACCAAAAAGAAAAAAACTATTATTCATTGCTTTAATATGGTTTTGTTGGTTGTTGGTTGTTATTGGACATAGCCTTGGTTTAGTCCCATCTGTGATTGAATGTGAATGAAAAGTAACGTCCAGCAGGGGTCAGTACTAATGTTAGAAAGCGAGGAAGTAGCTTCCACTTTCCGAGTGGAGGTGCTAGCTTCCACTCAGAAAGTAAACGCTAAAAAAGTGGAAGCTAGTTAGCCTAGCTTGCTAGTTCCCATTATTTGAGTGCAATACAAACCTAACAGCAACAACAGGTGCCCCTAAATACTGAATGCCCTGAATCGCTCATGGTACATAACAACGCCATGTGGGCTTGCTCATAGGCTTCATACGGCTATGTGCTCCAGTCAGTAGTGCACCATGTTAGACGTTTATAATAGTCCAAAAATGTTTATCCAATAGCTGCAGCATCGCTGTATCGTTTTTATTTCCAACCAAATAAAGAGAATTCAAAATTTCACTTTGACTCTATTATTCAAGACCACCGTGTTGCATCCGCTCTAGTTTAGATTTGGAGAAGTCTGAGGTTTCTTTGTTTCTGTGTTTATAGGCAAAAAGATGTCCGGGTTTGAAGTCAATTAACAAAACATTAAAGAAAAAGTGACGTATACTGCAAAGCAAGAGTCATTTTAAATAAAGTGCTGAACAGTATGTTCTGGTTGCCGGCCCCCAGAGTATGAGGACTGCATGCTACGGAAAATAAGAAGCTGCCCATGACTTGTTCTACAGTCTGCTTCTTATATAATAGTAATCACTGTGGTGAAATTCAGATGCCAGCGCTGCTGACACTTATCTGCCAAAGCGTCAGCGTTTGAATCTTAATTTTTAAATGTTATTTTTAGCCTTCAAAAGATTTGCATGTAAGCAGTGGCAGAAACAGTCTTATTGGTGTATTTTACATCTCTGTTTTAATGTAAACGTCCAAAACACCAGCACCACCTTCTCCCTGGTTTCATCTTTGACATTTTTATTTGAAGTGTTGGCCGATGTGACGCCCAAAGGGGGTGAAACCACGTACAAATGGCCAGGCTGGGGCTGCAATCAGCTGCAGGCGTAAAGCCCCTGTGCAAACGCTTGCTCTCCTGTCTGTGTCTCTGGGCTTCAGTACATTGTTTGAAGCAGACTAAGCTGCATGGCGACAGAGGCTTTTTGAGTGCCAGGTTCCCATTCACACTGATCACACATTAGACTGATCAAATCAGACTCCAGGCCTGCTTCCTGACTAACTCAATTTGCTCTCATACGCTTCCCTTTTCACGCTGAGCACACGCACGCAGACACCGAAACACACACACACACACACACACACAGGCCTGGATGCACGCTTAAACATCTGCACACAAACAGAAAACCAACAGAGAGTGGGGCAGTACCCATTGAGCTCTAATGAAAAGCAGAAAAAGCCGTTACCTTGGCAACTGCCAGCATACATCTTCAGGAGGACCCAGATTTCCTGTCTGACTGCGATCGTATTGTTTTGGTTCTCTTTTGATAGCTGCAGCATCCCTAGACGGATTATCTCACCGCTGGCAAGAATTTATGCTAAATCATCGCGAATTAAACAGCAGCCATTTGCGCAGACAGGAAGCCGCCGCGCTGAAAATCCTCTGTCACAGATTCAACACCTCCGACTCCGACATAAACACCACAAACTCTTAAAACACACACACGTGTAATCAGTCTTTTTTTTTTTCAATTTTTTATGTTGGCCTTGAGCCGGTTGCTCCTCTACGCAGAGTCCCTCCACGCCGAGAACACTGCTGCCAAAAGCAGAGGATCATGGGAATTAAACTGTCAGTGTGATTTATCCAAAGTACCCTCTAACATACAAAGAGGTGCAGTCACTACAGTTTGAATGTTTATTATGACAGAATATCCACGGAAAATGTATTTTTTTGCAGAATAACCTGGAATAAAATGGAGAGACTCATCGAGGCACTAAAACCATAGAGTGCTGACCTTTTTTTTTTTTTTTTTTTTTTGAAGGATGAGTGTATTTCCTGACAATGAGGATTTAACCCCTCACAGTACAGTCTATTCCACACACATTCTGCATCAACATGAAGTCATACGTGTCTGGAATATATTTGATTTTACAAAGCAATCGGGTCCACGCTGTTCTCATCATTATCGTTCTCATCAACATAATCAGATTATTATAATTATTATAATTGCCCGTGCAGTGTTTGTAATCTTTGTATGTCGGTCCAAACAGGAAACAAATCAGACCCCTGTGTGATTTCTCATTTGAAAATACATGGGAGGTTAGAGGAGGGGCAGAAGATTGACCTTTTCAGCCCTGTGTAGCTCCTTGGTGTAATTTAAACATCCATGACACTTTTAAAAAACCGCAACGACAGTTAACTATCCTCCCTCCAAGCCATAGATGCTCCTCGGTGGTTAAATAACACAGGGGATAATTAACTGTGTGCAGTGTGTTCTCTACTGTGACATCTTTCTCTTTCTGTAGGTGGCGAAATGCTAAATTTAAGCAACAAACAGGAAACGTGAAAGGAATCATCTTCAGGAAAACTAAACAAAAGTGAATTTAAAGGCCCTAAAAACGATGAAGATGGGTTTTTGAGTGTTACATTTGTTGCGTAAATTGTCAGGGATATTTAATTATTGAAGAAATAGCTACTTAATATTTGAAACCAAGTTTTCCGAAGCTTTTTAAACAAGATCATGTTTCCTGTAAAAAAATGCTTTTGTGTGTGTGAAACTCTCTTAATGCTGAACATTTTATTATTCTCTTACTTGGTAATTACAGGATTGCCGCTAATGGGTTGTTTTGTCTGTGATTCATGACTTGGAGACGGCTTCGGCTTGCATGTGTCAGGTAGTCAAATGACTCTCTTAACACTTTTCTTCCCCTAATAGCTTCACGTTTTAGGGCCGCACAATGAATCAGAATTTTGGCGAAATGGCAACATGGCCGAGTGCAATATCCAAACCGCAGAAGCTGCCAGTTTTGGATAAAGATAAGATTTTACTGTAGTGAATCATATGCCAAATTAATATATAATGTTATATGACAATATAATGTGTTTTCATTTGATGGACAGACCTTTCCCTTGCACTTCTTACTGACTTCTGCATGACAGGAGGTGACATACTGTGTCGCCATCCGGTCACAGGAGACTCTGTCCCGATACAGGAGCTGCTGTGACGTAATCACGTCCAAGTTGCTGATGTTGACAGTAGAGAAACCTCGTGTGGGTTGCACATGTTGAGATGCGGCTTCGCTGTGCACATGCGTTTTCCACCGGTTAGTGACACAGACAGAAACTCTGAAACCTCTTTACCTTGCTAACATGTGCATCTGTGGATCTCTGTGGTATCAAAAACTATATATTTTTCAGAGAGTATGACTGATAAATAGGATGTGCTGACATTACTAGCTGTTGGTGTCAGTGGTGTTGAAATAGGTGCTCAAACGCGTACATATGTGAGAGTTCGACCCTAAACCAGCACAAAAATGTGAAGGTGTGTTTGATTCGAGTCTAATCTGTTGACATACATTTTCTGTGGCTTGCATCGCAATATAAACCCTGAATAATGGTAAATGAAGGATGAATTAGTCCATAAAAATGAATTAGTTATTGGTATTGGTATTAGTGCAGCTCTAGCTAATGTGGCTAATTAGCAACATTTGTTAATTAGCAGCCTAATCTTTACTTAGTGGTTGGTAATTAGCCACTTTCAGCGTGCCATTGTATTAAACTAAGAGGGTGAAAATGTTAAACGTCATCCCTTGCTGTGATCCTGTTAGCATGTTAGCAGTAGTTTAATCATAGACCGATATAGAGGTATATATAGAGATGATGAAGAAGAACAATATAGACTTAATATTCTAACTGTGAAATGTTGCTGTTGGTATTAGCCTTAAACATTTAGTGTCAGTCAGGCTCTAATTGTTAGTTTAGCCATCCAGTGAACTCGTGTATTTTACTATATTCTGCTGACACATAAAGTTTTCTTTTTCTTCTGTCCGATCCAAAGTTTGTCTCGTTGCTCTTCATTTGCTCTTTGCCCTTTTTCTGAACTGTATGTAGGCTCTCACTTACAAGAAAACCCCGTCATTATAGCAAAAGTCACACAGATTCACATGTAGGCTGTTTATTGGACAGAGTTCTGATGACCTTTGACCCCACCAGGTTGGCAGACACTTTGGCTGAACAAATCCAACTACAGTCTTTGTGCAAGGGATCTGTCTGTGCTCTTCGCTGTAATTTCCCTTCTGTGGTGTTAATCCCAGTAAAAAGCACATGAAGAAACAGCTATAAATGAGAATGAATCCAGACTGTGGTTTGCCCTTGGTTCATTTTGTTTTGCTAAGCTTTCCAAGCCCGAGGCTTTGGCTATTACATGTCACCATCTGTCTCCTTATGCACATAAGTCTGTGCATTTTGTATTACATTCTGTCTCACTGTGAATATAACTTGGAACAGGGCGAAAACTCAGACGCTTGCATCTGATGAGGTTATTTGACGCCACTTGCTTTTGAATTGCATTGTTCAGTGTTGTGGTGGTGGTGCAGTGGTGTACAGCTAAAACAAAAAGAAAAATTAATCAGCAACAATTTTGAGAATCGATTAATTGTTTGAGTCATTTTTCAAGCTGCCAAATATTCCAGCTTATCCTACAGTATGTGAGGATTTGATGTCTTTCTTTGCTTTATATGCTTATGCCTTAAATATCTTTTTTTTTAAAACAAGACAGTGAAAGGCATCACTTTGGCCTCTATGACGTGGCCTTTTTTAACAATTTTTAATGCAATTTTGTAGATGCAACTTATTGATTAAAAGACAAAAGAATTGGTTTGTAATGGAAACAATTGCATGATGCAGCCCCAGCCTGGTGTTAAAGTGCCTGTAACTTCTATTATTGTAAAAGTTATTGTGTAAACTTTACACTGTAAAGTTCTACTTCTTCCTCATAATCCATATCCCATGAATAAGATAATGCTCTGCAGTGAGATTGATCCAATATCCCAGTGGCTCTGCTAGCAGCCTTGGCTGATAATGTTTGTATCTGCTGCTCTGTGGTTTCAGTGTACAGGCAATGAGAGGACAAAGTGTTAGGCTGACAAATGACTCTTGTATATATCTTTTGCTAACAGAGAGAGGCCTAAGACCCAGCAGAGCCAAACAACTTTCACCAACCCTCAAGTGGATCATGCACCAGCATCTATTAATGTCATCTTCTCTTCCTCCTCCTCCCCAGACGGCCTATAAGCCCTGGCTGTGCGCTCAGTATTTCCCCACCACCCAGCAGTCCTGTCAGAAGAGGGTACCGTGCCACCAGTACTGCCTGGAGGTCCAGCAAAGCTGTCCGTTCATCCTGCCCGATAACGACGACCTGATCCACGGCGGCAGCCCCAGCTTCATCTGCACAGGTTAATACCGACTCACTTTCACTTCCTGTTTACAACAGCGGCAGATGAGTGCCGAGTGTTTTGCGGCGTGTGTGGGTGTTTGTGTTGGCCTTGCATTCCCTACTGCCTCAGAGAAAACCTACTAATTTAATTTATGTTAGCAAAATAGCATTTTATAAAGCGATGCACAGTATTAATTCATGCACAATGTGTGTCTCCATGTTTACTGGATGCTGTTCCTCCAGGAAAAGAGCAAAGTGTTTCTGAAGGCTTTCTGATGACACCTAGTGGTGTATTTGAGCACAGCCGAGCTCAGACAAGGACATTTTAACAATGCATTGATAAACTGAATTTGGCCTGTCTCTCAATATTTACTGTGGTTTATGCAGTAGTACTCACCAAGGACTCTGCCTCGGAGGACCAGACGCTGGCTGTGTGCCAACAAACAAGTTATCCTGAAGAGCTGAGCATCATTTTAAAGGCCCTGCCACAGCCACGCTGGTGTTTGTGTTACTCTGGCTGGTGAGAATGGTGCACAGGTTGACACTGGGTGGACCTGTAGTGGGAATTATGTGAGATCACCAAAACTTTTTGAGCTAAGGGACTGTTTAATTGTCCTTTAATAGCAGGTGGAGGGTATTTTTTAATTTTGCTGAAGGGAGTTTTTCAGCTCTCTTTTGTGGCTCACTTTATCATACGCAGTGGACAGCCATCCTGTCACTCTTTCAGGCATCCATTTTTCACCTCAGGACCATAATAGGACCACCATGTAAATGATGAGAAACACAGAATATGAATGTTAATGAATTACGGATATTAGTATTTAAAAGACCAGTGTGTAGGATTTAGTGGCATCTAGCGGTGAAGTTGCAGATTGAAACTATTTGAATACAGCTCAGCCTTCGAAGCGGGTAGGAAAAACTACGGTGGCCCTGAAACTAAAAAGGCAAAGGGTCCTATCTACAGCCAGTGTTTGGTTTGTCCGTTCTAGGCTACTGTAGAAACATGGCAGACTCCACAGAAGAGGACCTGCTCCCTCTCTAGATAAAAAACAGCTCATTCTAAGGTAACACAAACACAATAATTATTATTATCACTACACTAATGAAAACATATTTATGAATATTATATTACATTTCTGCCAATAGATCCTCCTGGATCTTTAAATGTTAATGTATTTTCCTGTTTCATTTTAGTCCGTATCTTAGCAAATGGTTTTTATAAAGTTAAATAAATCATTTAAATTTGACCCATAATTCAGCTTTTTATTTATTTATTTTTTTCATCCATCTGCGCAACTAGAATATTCATTATTTTACTTTTTTCTATTAATTTAGAACTTTCCTTTTCCACTTCTGTAATAAGTGGAACAATAATGGGACTTCCTGGTAAAATAAAGGTCAAATAACTTTGAGATATTGGGGGGTTGCAGGTGTAAATCAACGGGGGGTCACAAAGAAAATGTTGGGCAGAGTCGAACTTTTTTTAAAAGGGGAATATAAAATTCAACCCCCGTCAAATTTAAATAATCGTGCCTGATAATAATATTAAAGGAGTTAGTTTCACCCTCACAGCAACAAAACCGCCAGGGGAGTCAGGGAGGTGTCAATCAATCACAGTCCTGAGTAGAGGTCTAACCCAGGTAGAATAAGTTGAACCTGTGCAGGTGACCTGTAGGTGAGGGATTTTAAATGAGTCAGTAACAAGCTGTTCATCTACCACATTTAATGTCCTAACTAAAAGGTTAACGTCCTTTTTTCCTGATGTTTTTAGTGTAGAAACAAACTTTATCCGTGTCAGATCTGCTCTCATCATCCTTCAACTGACACAACCCGCTTCCTCTGTTCGGTGAGAAGTAAGTGAGGTTTCCCCCGTTGAGGGCGGTGACAGCTCCTTTTTTGCACGCTGGCAAGTTAAGACTTCCAGAGTCATCACCTGATGCAGGGATGCGTCAACCTCTGTGTGGTCGTGGCTTTAATTTGAGTTCAGCGGAGGGTCACTGTGTCTGGTCCTCCAGCGTCGTGATCACAGCTACAGACTGAGGTCTCGTGGGCTTGATCTGTCTACAGCGCTGAAGGATGTCAGAAAGGACGGTCATTGTTGATGAGATAACCTTCACTGTGCTACAATTAAACTAGTCAATGCAAATTTGATTGTTATTAACAGATGCTGTTTTTAACTGAACTGGAGCAGTTTTTCAGGCTTCATTCAGACGCCCTACTTCCACTTAGTCCTATAATTTCTCCTGAAGACGGATTGTATTAGATTGTACCTACTCTGTATCAGTTTGGGTATTTATCAGGCCTTTTACAACAACTCATATGTTTGACACACATCATGAGATGATATAAATGTATCTATGTCAAATAAGATTGTGCCATTATATTAGATTATTGTGCCCAAATCCATGAGTAGGACTGCTTTATAGCATTATTAGAATTTGATATCATAGTGTTATATTATACCTTGGTTTGTAAGGTATTTAATTTGCTTGATTAAACAATTTCTCCATTCTTTTTCAATATTTCTCCATCGCTTATATTGTTAGCAAGTTAGGAAGAGATCTTTTCATGGTCAGTGTGAACAGGAGGAAGGAACACAGCAGACGAAGTTCAGTTCAGTGTGTAACATTCAGGAGGATCTATTGGCAGAAATTGAATATAATATTCATAGGTGTGTTTTCATTAGTGTACAATCACCTGAATATAGAAACTGTTGTGTTTTCGCTACCTTACGATGAGCCGCAGGTCGTCTTCCATTGAAACACAGTAGCCCAGAAGGGACAACCCAAACACTGGTTCTAGATTGGGGCAAATGCAGCCACTGTAGTTTCTCCTTCTCCTTGATGAGCAATAAAAATGCACTCTTTCTCAGTTCATCACACTCGCAGGCTTTTCCAGTACAGCCTTGCTTGGTCTGGTATGATCAGTGGTTAATATTAGCTAATGTTAGCTAATGTTGTATTGCGATAATTTGTTTTGTGATTCTCAAAAACACTGTTTTGATAGCAGTGTTGTATACGAGGGCTATGATGTTGGATGTCACAGCGACTGTGATAATACAAATGCAGATCCCACTGTTAGTATATTGAATTGTAACCCCTGTATTGTGACACGTATTGTATTGCCAGATTCTTGCCAATACACAGCCGTAATGTGAGCAAACTACAGACAGATATTCCTGCAGAACAGACGCCACTGTATCATTATACTGGTTTGAATACTCTTTTCAACTGTTCTCCATTATCCCGTAATTGTAATTGTCAGTGGTTGCTGTTTATCAGAAGTTACATAGTCTGGCTTTAATGTCCTGTGATTTAAAAGCTGGCAGCTGTAGTTGCACTGTAATTAAAGCTAGAGAATACGAGCATGATTTATTGGTTATTGGCAACTTCATTCAGAAATATTCTTTATTGGTATCAGCTGTCTGCAAAGCAAATCACATTAACTCTGGTTAGTAATAGATACTGTACAGCGGGGAAAAAGTCAGCATTCTTCTCCTGTGTCATCTCTTTCTCAGGGCTCTTGGCGGATCATCTATCAGACAGTGAGGCGGAGTGCTGCGACGTCCGATGGGACTCCAAAATGGACAGCCCTTCAGGCGGGACACTAAAAAGGACTGCTTCTTCCTGCCAGCCCGAGGGGGCCTCGGTCACCTCCGCTGCCACCCCGAGACTGTGCAGCGGGCGACTGAAGATCTGCCTGCTGGCCCTCGTCCTCCTACACACTGTCATCATCATTTCAGCCTCCCATAATTCTACGTTGGTGGGCGTGGCTGCCATTTTCTCGCCAGAGGAGAGTGCTTCTAATGAGGAGTGAACCTTGGGGTTGAATCTGGTGCTTGTAAAGAGTGATGTCGCTCGAGAGGATTACGGCTTTTACAATGTCATGGCTGCCAGGGACACATCTGGCGAGACGTGCTGGAAATGCCTCTACAATCTTCCGCAGATGAACCATCAACCACAGGAAGTGGGAGGGTTTTAACTGGAGCTAAGGGTGCTGGGATTGGACATTGACCGAACCGAGATGTTTGAGAACCACCCCCCTAAAGAACTGACCTCTTGCCACTTGAAACCTGCTCATTGTTTCTATTCCATCCAAATGTTTTCTAGCATATTGTCCCTCCTCTCCTCTCCCTACCTTCCCTCCCTCCCCCATCACTCCCTTCCCGTCCTGACGTTTTTCCGGAGTGTGTATGGATGGCACGTCAGAGGATAAAAACGGACATTGGTGAAGTGTGCGCTCTCTCGCTCATCGTTACCTTTAGATTTTTTGCTGCATTTTTTTCAGGTGCCAGAATGTTTTGACATATCAACTGTGTTCCACTTCCTGCTCTCCATCACCTCCGAGGCGTCTTCTCACTCCCTTGTGTGTGATGTTGCTCGAGGGCCTGCCAGGACCAGCTCATCCATCACTCATGTGGGTCTTGTTTCTCTGAAAACAAACTGTATGTGATTCTTCTATACTATACTGTTCAGCTTGTATTTTGTCCCACTAGAAGTTCCTTTTTTCCGACCCCTTACGACAGTACATGCCTACATGTTTTAGGACCTTAAGTGCTCTGAGAGTGGCCCGCTTTCTCTTCTAACTTGTTGGGCCATTGAGCAAGTTAGGAGGGAGGACGTGGCAAAGGTAGTGACGGTTCAGATTGCGGGGTGTTGCAGGAGTCGATGCTGAGCTCCTGAACAGGAAGTGGTGTTCTCTGGTTGCTAAAGTGTTCAGTTTACCTCATACGGTAGTGTCGGTGTTGCAGATAGGCAGCCCAGTGGCTCGTGTTAGCGCCACAGAGAGTATTTAGAGTTGTCGTACACGAGACTGCAGGGACAACCCAGGGACACTAGAGAATAGTCGCATGATGCCAAAACACCAGGGACCTCATTTATCAACCGCGCGTACGCTCGTTTCTGTGCACAGAATCCGGTTCATCAGTTTCTTCTCGTGCTTAAGAATGTGTGTACTTTTAGAAACCCTCCCCGACCGCGTGTACCGACGAAACGCTAGTGATACACAGGTGTAATTGTGAAGGAACTAAACTACAAACACGTAAACCAATTCACTGTTACTGTCAGTACTAAGATTGTTATTTTAAAAGAAATGAAATCTTCGAGAGGGAAGTTATGCCGTTAAAGTCACAGTAAAACGGAAGTTAGAGCGTCTTTAGCTTCAAGTTCAGCTTAGTTACAGGATTTAAATCCCTCACCTACGTTGTTACATCTTTTAAAAATGTAGTTTTTCCAGTTGAAATCCAAACACACACACACACTCCTGCTAGGATTTTGCTCTGCTAGCGACCCACAAGCTACGATCTTAAGTGTTTGTCACTGCACATTGGTCATTAAACATATTTTTACGTTAATAGAGAAAAAATGTTTTTAAACACATTTAGCATGTAACAAGAGATAAATGATGAACTGACACAGGATCAGGACTTCCACTCTGTCTTTAATGCCTCTTTGTCTAACTTTCATTTTAAATAGAGCTGTACCTCACAGCACCGCGGCCGACAGTAACCTGGATTTTTGTTCGTTTCTTCAGATAAAGTTGTAATCATACAGCTTGATAATGACTGCTTGTTAAGGTTCGCATTCATGAGCCGTGATCAAATCTCACACCACTTCCGACGTCTGAAAACAGAAACAGAAACATCTGTAAATCAGAACGACTATATCATGAGCTCGGCTGCGTTACAAGTACAGTACATGTGATCACAGACAGCGGAGAGATTGCACACCGCACTGAACCTGGTTGCTTTAAATTATGGAGCACTTGAGCTGATTAACAGTGATTATCATCACAGCGCAGAGACATGCCACTCCACCAGAAACATCTCCTGTAAATGCACAGCAGGGAGAGGAGAGTTTATTTTCTACGACAGTTATGTTCCTTAATATCGGCAGGGAAAAAAAAAACAATCAGTGGTCGTCTCTTCAAGTTGCGATAGTCGACGTGATCGCCGGTCGGCACAAGCCTAGGCACGATACTCTTGCAAGCAAACACACCTGAAACGTAGAACTTCTAGAGTAAAATAAGACCAGCAACAATGCAGGAACTTATGTCTACTTTCTTTTTTTTTGTCTCTAACTTTCTCGGTTTTCTACCACAAACAGTAACTCTGCATTGCATTGAGGACGGCCTTCTGTCTGCATGTAAATGAGCTTGTATGTGCACAAGCAGAACCAATTTTCTCGTCCGTACAGACGCTTCCTACGCACACATTTAAAACTTGTTCTGTGCTTGGTTTGATAAATGAGGCCCCAGATCTTTGAGTGCCTCTCTGCTGCGTACGCCCAGTGAGGCAGATACTGGCAATGGAGCAATATAGAAAAAGAAAAAAAAAAAAAAAGAGAGCCAGTGTTAGTGTCCTACTTTGTGGCATCTTCACTATGGTTGGCTCGGCTTTCTCGGAGTTGGTGCGAGCGAACAGCTGGCCAGTCAATCAATCAATCAACAAATCAATCAATCAATCAATCCGTCGACTCTTAAATACCCTTAGACGAGCTGATCAACTGCTATCTTTCACGGACTAGCAAAGGGCTGTGTTAGTGTCAGCGTGCGAGGAGTGTGAGGAGTTTTTCAAGGGCTGATCCATCTGACTTTGTTGGGTTTTTTTTTGTTGTTTTGTTGTTGCATGGCTGCAAGTGAAGTGCACATTGACATGAGGACGGGTCATGCAGGGATTAAGAAGAGTTTAAACCCCCCCCCCTTTCTTTTCTTTGTTGCTAGGAATGCACTGAGACTGGACAGAAACAGAGATTCGTCCCATCTTACAATCTGATACTGTGAGCAACTAGTGATATACCAAATATTGAAGCCAAGGACGCTAAATCTCCTTCACGAAGCAGGTTTTTGTCCTCCATCCTGGTTGCCTCTAGTGATCAGTTAAAGACAGATTGGAGTTTTAACTTCATCTCCAAATTGCTCTTGGCTGTGAAAACTTGGTGTCAGTGCACCCCCCCCCCTCCCTCTCCTTCTCTCCCTCTCCCTTCCCCATTAACAGCTTGACCTTACCTCGCCTCACATCGCATTAAGACCATCGGTTTGCTCTTCACACACTCGTCATCAGAGTGGGATGTCACGTGGAAGTCAAGTCCACACTTGCCTCTGGATGTTCATAGACTTTTAGCCCCCCTCCCTCATCCCTCCCCCCTCCCCCAGTTTGCTCTCTGACCCCCCCCCCTTTCGCTCGATATTCTCGTGTGACGTGTTGTTTTGTTCGTTTGTTTGACAAACTGTGACGACGAGAACTACATTCCCTCGAAGACAGCAGCAGCGGATGTAATAGGCCCACACTTTGTGCTCCGTCCCCTTCGATCTCTAGCTGTTCACGATCTGAAGTCCTGTGGATCTATGCAGATGAACCCCCATCCCAAACTAAACCCACCCCGACCACCGCCACCACCACCCAACCCCCTTGTCCTTTCTGTTGTAAATATGTCCTGAGGATGTGGGATCCCAAAATGGCCACCCTATCTCCCGCCGACCCTCCCCAGACCTCCCCTCCCCGCCCCTCCACTGTTGGAATCTCACTGTGTTTTCTGTTCGCCTCCTTGGTTTTTGTCTGTTTTTTGAGATTTTTGCCGCATTTTTCTGTTGTCTAAAGCAGTGGTGTGAGTTGATGAGTAGGACTAAGTTGGATGTTAAAAAGATGAGATAAAGAGGTCTTAAGAAAAATATACAAAAAAAATGAAGCGTGAATTGAGAAAAGGGTTCAAATATAGAGAAAAAATTATGATAAAGTTGTCATATTGTCATACTAGAGATGCTTTAGTTTGCTAATTTACTTTCTTTTTTTTCTACAAAAGACTTGGATGAAATTATTTATAAAATGCGTCCCACGAGTCATGATCTTTTTTGGACGTAAAACAAATACATTTATTAACATTTTGTTCAAAAGAAAATAAATATAAATTATGTTAAACATTACTGGTGTTTGTGTTTTTTGACAGTGTGTGTCTTTGACCATTGATAATTAGGACTTTTTCATAATGATAGATTTTATTTCATGTCACCTGTCAGCCAATCACAAGCCTCCTGCCTCCTTTAAGCCAACAAGCTCAACAGCTGCTGCTACCACATTTAGCCAGTTAGCTCCTGTTGGCTAAAGCAACAATGTCAAAGTCAGTCAAGATAAATGAATTAACAGGCTAACAGCTAACATTCGCTGGTGATTAACCACTTACTTCTGCTACTGTCGCTTCACTTTAATATAGAGTAATAAACACAACCCCACCTAGCTAGTTAGCCTGCTTATTCATTGTAGATACTATGTCACACCTTATTTTATATTGTTGCTCCAGCTAACAGCTGCTAACTGGTTATTAAAAAAAAAAGGGGTTATAGGAAAAAAAAATTGTGATATTATTTATACCATGGTTGAGTTTGATATTATTAATATATTTTGGGGCTCTTTAGATAATTCATCTGCAGGCATATACGGTACAAAGCTGTTCCTCATGTTGACCAGCAGAGGGCAGTAAAACATCATATCCCCTCATGCAGCGGGTGAGTTGGACAGCTACAGTCTGTCCTGTCAAACCTCAAACAGTCAGTCACACCTCAGCTTCCACTTTCCACACAGGAGCGTTACTTTAAAACAGCATTGAGTCTCATCACAACCTGATTCCAACTTCTGGACTCAGATAAAATAATGTCACATCTGAAAATAAAATAAAATTTAATTGCATTAATAATGTGTCAGCTTTAGATTTGGCCTGTTAGTGAATATCAAGTTTGATATTCTGCCCAATTATGTCAGTAAAATGTTTAATTTGTTACATTTGCTGCACTGCAGGCCTGACCTATCTGATCAGAAAGTAAATTGCCTGGAAACAATATGATTAATACGATCCCTCTTTAACACACACTGTTGGTTTCTGTATGGATTAAACAAACAAAATACAACAATAAACATATTTACTGTATTGACACGGGCCACTTGAGGGCGGCAGAAACAAGCTGTAAACCTGATCCTGACATAATGACCTTTTAAATGTGATACAGCGTTAGCATATTTACATCGCTTGTTCCTTCAAATTAGATTAACAAGTGCACTGTGGTTGACACAACATCCCTGTCAGCTCTCTCTCTCTCTCTCTCTCTCTCTCTCTCTCTCTCTCTCTGGGGCTGAGTCCTCTGTCCTACAGAGGAGAGAGACACTTCAATTTAATCACATTGAGCCCCAAACAAAGTTTAAAGTCAGTTTATTATTCATTATTTCTAGTTGAATGAGCCTACTAGTGGCAGCAAATGTGTATTGTCCTTTGCTTTGTACTCACACTTTGTTCTATCTATGCTTGGTCAGCTGAGATCATAGGAGCGTAAGAATGAATGAAAATACACTGAAGTAAGCTGTAAGTGTTTAACATAAAGGTTAACAGGTTAACCTTTATGTTAGTAAGAACTGTTTATGTTGATTCTGCCTTATTTACAAGAAAATAAGGGGTGGGTTTGATCCTCACTTAATCTGAAGTAGCTGTCCAAAAACAAAGTGAGGAGTTCTGAGAGAGATAGGTGAGAGGTGTCTCATATCAAATAGCTTAGGTTGTAGGTTCGAGCCCATGTTGTCCCATTGCAAGTAAATCATGGTGTTTTTGAGGATTCCCTCAAATTTGAAGTTGGATGTTCAACGACAAAAAGTTGAAATCTCTGAGAAAAAGGATTCAGCTAATTCAAGTTAAATGGCACAACGTATAAGAACCGGAGCTGATGATTTGAGGTTGCGGGTTCGATCCTCACTGAAGTCTAACTTTTGAAGTTGTTCAAAGACAAAAAGTCATCCATTTAATCCTTTCTCTAATATATGGGACACTAAATAAGTTTGAATTCATAAAAGTCAATTCATTATTCGTGTTTAAAGTCGGCAGTAGTTCTTTCCATAAGTGATGAGGCTTCGCGGATCGATCGTCACTTCCTTCCCACCTGGACCAATCAGGTGGCCGCATTTTGAATCGACAGGTAAAGAACAATTCAAAATGGCTGTGCCCTCGTCTTTCGTGTCCGGCAGCGTGGAGGACAACATGACGACCAAACTTTCTCCAAAAGTGCGATTAAAATGAGGTTTTAAACGATGGTTTATGCCTCCAACGTCCATAAAGAAAGAAGAGGTGAAAGATTTAACTCACAGAGGGAGGAAAACATTCAGAAACACCGTCTGTCTCAAACAACAGGTGAGTAAAGAGAAATGTTTGGCGGGAAATGTTAAGTGATTCTAAATGATTGAATGTATTAAAATGCTGCACCCAATCTCAGCCTCATCCTGAGTTGAGTCATTCTGGGAATAGAAAGTCTAAAAGATAAATATAAGAGAAGTTGGTTCTGCTAAATGTTCTTAGTGTGTGTGTGTGTGTGTGTGTGTGTGTGTGTGTGTGTGTGTGGTTGTAGGCTGTGTTTATCTCCACAGGGTTGGAGGCCTTTGTGTGGTTTATGGGGTTAAAGCAAATAAGATAAGAAAACAGTGAACACAATACCTGCAGGGAGTTTGTGTAAAACCAGAGATTTGGATTTTTGTTTTTAGATTATTTCCTGTGAATATTGATCATATTTAGTTCTGATATTTTTAGGAATCATTGTGACTTAATGGTAATTGTTCAGTATTTTCTTCCACTACAGTTTGTGATCAGGTCATCATAGTTTAGATGTTAAGTATTACACAGTAATGTGATACTGAAACAGTTTACATCTGGTTTTACAGTGTAATCTAAACTTTAGAAAATAACTGTTTCATTTACTTTACGTCAGATATAGATATAGGCCTACTGTGTATATTTAAGTTTGTCTGACTCCCCTTCAAATCAACCAATGGGATAAAGGACGCAGAGATTTATTAGACTGTCTTTGTAATATTGACCACACAATTCATTTACATTGTTGAAGCAAATACATTAATTTTTATTGAAAATCCAAAAACAATAGCATTCAGTATGGTCACCTAATTATGATCTGATTGTAACAGAACTCAAAGTGAGCAGCAAACATACATTGTCTGCATCAGAGCTTGGAAAGAATAACATAGAAAACACTGAGAAGATTATTAGGGTTAGGGTGGTTATTAATCCCATAATCCTCTGCTTCTAATCCAGATGAACCAAGAACCACACAGAGGTAAACTCATCGACACATCTCCAGACCGGCTGAGTTCACTGCTCAGCTGACTGTTGGTGGAAGGGACCACTGCAGCTGCTGTGTCGACCACTGGAGGGGAGCTCTGGCATCGTCCACTTCTTGGCTGAAGGGACTTGGAGTGTGTTTGATGGTCAGTGGGAACTTCGGAAGAGTCTTCAGGTGAGTCCACTTTCCACAGTTAATGTTGGTGAAGAGTTTATGTATTCTTCCTATCACTGCTAGTAATAATTCATGAGCCAGACAGATGTTACAAAGTGCAGTGTATGTACTGTGACACCCACAATGCAATTCACCTGCGTGTGTAAAACTCTCAGAAAATATTAAATAAAATATTACATTTAATTAATATTCAGTAAATTACCTTACTCTGTTCCTTAATAAAATGAAGAGTTAAGTCAATATTTATCAGTAATCAACAATAACTTTAAATAAATTCAATAACACTAATGAACTGCTTTAATATTAATTAATGTTAAGTGCTGCAGTTCTTCACTCTGACCACCGGAGGGAGCTCTTCATTGAACTGAACACTATTATTATATTTCAATTCTTCACATTTAACATGTACGATGATTTAACATTTATTTATTTTTTTACATATAAACAGATTGTTAACAATAACATAGAACAAGTTCCTCAGGAATTTATATCTGAAATGTTACACACATTATATCAGCTAGAAAACTGTAATTGTTACATTCAGTGCTGCATAGAGGAGGATTAATAAGGATAAAAAAATGTCTTTCAGCTACTTATGTTACTCAGGTTAGTTCAGAATAAAATGGGCCTCTATGTTTCTGTCAGAGTACTCCAACATTTCATTAACACAGGTGTGAACACATTGGGAAGTATAAATCAGTTTGCATGTTATTGATATTCGATTATCTTCCTCATTTTCCATTACCTACAGTCGTTTACCTCACCTTTAATGATGCATGAGAATCTGTAGAGAATATAGTTTGTATTCACGTCTTAAATAATAGTCTAAACTTTTAAAATAACTTAAAATTAATTTGGTTGTCCCAAAAAAAATTCTTACTTTAATTTTATTTTTCTAGCTTCTAAAGAATAACATGGACCAGTGTTTGTACTGTTTACCCATTATAGTAGCACAGTAGATCCAAATGCAATTCACCTGCATGTGTAAAACTCTCAGATAAAATATTAAAGGGGACATATTATGCAAAATGCACTTTTTTAGTTTTTTTTTAGAAACACTCCCCTCACCACGTAAGAAGCTGATTAATTTGCATAGTACCGCCTCCCCACAGAGAAGAGCTGCCTTTGCTGCTCTCCACCATGTTTGCCCTGCGAGCTCTGGCTGTTCCCATCATCAGAGGAAGATACGTACTTTATTTTTAATTATTAAATTTTGAAATGTGACTGCAACTGCTTTCTCAAGGAGGACCAGCTCATGGACGAGACGGACTGTCTGTGACCCAACTTCACACTTGGAAGCTGTAAGTTTTGACTTCCTTGTTCTGTATTTGAGCTTTTCATTCTTCATCAGTAACTGTATTATATACTGTCTTACAAGTAACAGTGAATCTGCCATGTTTTACAGGTGATCTGAGTGACCTGATGAAGCTCAGGTGTTCCTGGACCCATCAGAGGACAGTGACAGCTGCAGCATCAGGACAGTCTGTGTATCCAAAGGAAGACTCATCAGGATGAACACTGACCGCAGAGCTCCATTACCAGCTCACACTGCAGTATACTAGAAACCATTAATCTTGATGGAGGACACGATCTGCACAGCTCACATTAAAGTTAGAGCTTTGTTACTTGCACTATACACACACTTTATATTTCTGTGTAACTGTAAATTTGAATGAAACATGAATAAAGTGTTTTATTTTTAAGGAGACTTTTGGTCATTTTTAAATTCAGTAATAAGTATGGGTTTATATAAATAACATGTTATTTCAGAGGTTTTATAAAAAACTTATTTAATTTCCTGCATGTAGAACGGTTGAAATCCTGCTCCATGTAATCTCTATCAAAATGACAATGGAAATAGATTTACTAGTAACTCTGTAGTAAACACCACACATTTGTTTCACAGTCAAACTTTATTATGACAGATACATTTCATAATATATAATTAAATGATACAATATTCAGTGTTTGTGTATATATGTATGTATATAGGGGTTAAAACACAATTGTAGCTTTTACAAATATCTGAAAGTTAACTTTGGTAATAAGTTAAGATACTGGACTTGTACAGGATAAAGTATTCCAGGAAGGTTTCAGCCTCATTATGGTAAGTTTCCATGGTCTCAGTAAACTAATGTGTGTAAAGAATATAACAGGTGGGAGGTTACAGTAATCATTATACTATTACTGTGATTACTTTGGTACATTTATTGGCTGTTTCAGTCAGTCAGTCTGTTTCATATGGTAATATCCCCACATCCAGTTAATTACAGTTTACATTACCTACTATGCTACATGCACATACTAATGCATTACCTCTTTAGCTCCTCACAACAAATATGCTTTACTTCACTGGGCTCTGGAGACTGTAGGTCACTGCTCACTACTGTACCTGTAAAGACAAGCAGAAAGTTTTTGGGACAGGGGGGCCTTAAAGAGACACGAGCTCAAACAATGTTTCCGACAGAGGTGCTTCAGCTACAGGCAGTCTGATAAAAATTATGTTTCTTGATCATTTAAAACCTTTTTCTGAATTATATAGAGTACAGCTGGATAATGTCCTATCTGGCTCCATGTCTGCACTAATCACCTGCACTCTCTCTCTCGCCTCCAGGGGGTGCTGGTGAGTCGTGGGACACGGACGAAACGCTTTAGTCTTTCCAGTCGCCACTTCCAGATAGAGTGAGTGAAACTGTTATTTCATTTTTATTGAAAATCCAAACATCAGAGCTTCTAGAGAATAATGTAAAAACAGTGTTTGTACTGTTTACCCATTAAAGTAGCACAGTAGATCCAAATGCAATTCACCTGCATGTGTAAAACTCTCAGAAGATATTAATAGAATAAATATTAAATTAATGAAATAAAAATTCTACATTAATAATCAAATAAATGTGTTCATCAATGAAATTAGTGAAAATGTTAAGTTTTATGAGTTATCGTATTGTCTAATATCATACAGTAGTGTTATAGTTATTGTGATTGTCTTATATAATTTGTGTTTCTAATATAGTATAGTTGTGTCTAATATAGTACTGTAGTGTCTAATATAGTATAGTAGTGTCTAATCTAATATAGTAGTGTCTAATATAATACAGTAGTGTTTAATATAATCTAATATAGTAGTGTGTAATATAGTAGTGTCTAGTCTAATATAGTGTGTCTGATATAGTAGTGTAATATAATATAATAGTGTCTAATATAATATAGTAGTGTCTAATATAGTAGTGTCTAATATAATCTAATATAGTAGTGTCTAATATAATCTAATAATATAGGTCTAATATAGTTAGTGTCTAATCTAATACAGTAGTCTAATATAGTTGTCTAATATAATCTAATACAGTATAGTTGTGTCTTATAATATAGTAGTGTCTAGTCTAATACAGTATTCTAATATAATATAATATAGCAGTGTCTAATATAGTACTGGAACCAACTGGAAATTTTTTTTTTGGCTTATGTGTGATTAGATTTTCTTTGTAATATTGACCACAATTTATTTACATTGTTCATTTTTAATGAAAATAAAACAAGTCAACAACAGCTGTGTAGGTTAAATATAATTTTTTTTTTTTCTATCTCTCTCTCCAGAACCTTGGGAAGGAAGTCTCCTCTGCTCCCTCTGCAGCGGGCTGAGGCTCCAGGAAAAAAAAAAAAAGTGGACTTGGACTGTATAAATAGCTCACCGTGTCTAACTTTTAGAGTCTTGGAGTCCAGCAGCCAAAGAGAGTGGGAAGGGAGCTTGGTGGTAGTGAAGTCACACAAGTCCCAGGAGGAGCAGCTGAAGTCATTCAGAACAACAATAGACATTACTAACCCTAACCCTAATATAATATAGTAGTGTCTAATATAATATAGTAATGTCTAATATAATATACTATACTATACTAGTGTCTAATATAATATAATATACTAGTGTCTAATATATTATACTAGACACTAGTATATTATACATTACTATATTAGACACTACTATAGTATATTATACTAGACACTACTATATTATACTAGACACTACTATATTATATATTAGACACTACTATATTATACATTACTATATTACATTACTATATTATATTAGACACTACTATATTATACATTACTATATTACATTACTATATTATATTAGACACTAGTATATTATACATTACTATATTACATTACTATATTATATATTAGACACTACTATATTATACATTACTATATTACATTACTATATTATATTAGACACTACTATATTATACATTACTATATTACATTACTATATTATATTAGACACTACTATATTAGATTATATTATATTAGACACTATTATATTATATTAGACATTATATTATATTATATTAGACACTATATTATATTATATTATACACTATTATATTATATTATACATTAGACACTAGTATATTATACTAGACACTAGTATATTATACATTACTATATTAGATTATATTAGACACTAGTATAGTATATTATATTAGACACTAGTATAGTATATTATATTAGACACTAGTATATTATATTAGACACTACTATATTATACATTACTATATTATATTAGACACTACTATATTATACTACACTCTAGTATATTATACACTACAATGTTAGATTATAGTATATAGTATATTATATTAGACACTACTATATTATATTATATTAGACACTACTATATTATATATTAGACACTACTATATTATATATTAGACACTACTATATTATACTAGACACTACTATATTATACTAGACACTAGTATATTATACTAGACACTAGTATATTATACACTAGTATATTATACTAGACACATATAGTATATTATACATTACTATATTATATTAGACACTACTATATTAGATTATATTACATTAGGCACTACTATATTAGATTATATTAGACACTAGTATAGTATATTATATTATATTAGACACTAGTATATTATATTAGACACTACTATATTATATATTAGACACTACTATATTATATATTAGACACTACTATATTATATATTAGACACTAGTATATTATACTAGACACTAGTATATTATACATAACTATATTACATTACTATATTATATTAGACACTACTATATTAGATTATATTATATTAGACACTAGTATATTATATTAGACACTATTATATTATATTAGACATTATATTATATTAGACACTACTATATATTAGACACTACTATATTATACTAGACACTACTATATTATACATTAGACACTAGTATATTATACTAGACACTAGTATATTATACATTACTATATTACATTACTATATTATATTAGACACTACTATATTAGATTATATTACATTAGGCACTACTATATTATATTAGACACTAGTATATTATACTACACTCTAGTATAT
This sequence comes from Dicentrarchus labrax, assembly GCF_905237075.1. NCBI lineage: Eukaryota > Metazoa > Chordata > Actinopteri > Moronidae > Dicentrarchus > Dicentrarchus labrax. The sequence continues at coordinate 9,035,664 of NW_026136716.1, forward strand.
TATACACTACAATGTTAGATTATATTAGACACTAGTATAGTATATTATATTAGACACTACTATATTATATTATATTAGACACTACTATATTATATATTAGACACTACTATATTATATATTAGACACTACTATATTATACTAGACACTAGTATATTATACTAGACACTAGTATATTATACATTACTATATTACATTACTATATTATATTAGACACTACTATATTAGATTATATTAGACACTAGTATATTATATTAGACATTATATTATATTATATTAGACACTATTATACATTAGACATTACTATATTATACATTAGACACTAGTATATTATACATTACTATATTAGATTATATTACATTAGGCACTACTATATTATATTAGACACTAGTATATTATACTACACTCTAGTATATTATACACTACTATATTAGATTATATTAGACACTAGTATATTATATTAGACACTAGTATATTATATTAGACACTACTATATTATACATTAGACACTAGTATATTATATTAGACACTAGTATATTATACATTACTATATTATATTAGACACTACTATATTAGATTATATTACATTAGGCACTACTATATTATATTAGACACTAGTATATTATACTACACTCTAGTATATTATACACTACTATATTAGATTATATTAGACACTAGTATAGTATATTATATTAGACACTAGTATATTATATTAGACACTACTATATTATATATTAGACACTACTATATTATATATTAGACACTAGTATATTATACTAGACACTAGTATATTATACATAACTATATTACATTACTATATTATATTAGACACTACTATATTAGATTATATTATATTAGACACTAGTATATTATATTAGACACTATTATATTATATTAGACACTATATATTATATTAGACACTACTATATTATATTAGACACTACTATATTATACTAGACACTACTATATTATACATTAGACACTAGTATATTATACTAGACACTAGTATATTATACATTACTATATTACATTACTATATTATATTAGACACTACTATATTAGACTTATATTACATTAGGCACTACTATATTATATTAGACACTAGTATATTATACTACACACTAGTATATTATACACTACTATATTAGATTATATTAGACACTAGTATAGTATATTATATTAGACACTAGTATAGTATATTATATTAGACACTAGTATAGTATATTATATTAGACACTAGTATATTATACTAGACACTACTATATTATACATTAGACACTAGTATATTATACTAGACACTACTATATTATTTAGACATTACTATATTATATTAGACACTACTATATTAGATTATATTACATTAGGCACTACTATATTATATTAGACACTAGTATATTATACATTACTATATTACATTACTATATTATATTAGACACTACTATATTAGATTATATTATATTAGACACTAGTATATTATATTAGACACTATTATATTAGACATTATATTATATTAGACACTACTATATATTAGACACTACTATATTATACTAGACACTACTATATTATACATTAGACACTAGTATATTATACTAGACACTAGTATATTATACATTACTATATTACATTACTATATTATATTAGACACTACTATATTAGATTATATTACATTAGGCACTACTATATTATATTAGACACTAGTATATTATACTACACTCTAGTATATTATATTAGACACTACTATATTATATTATATTAGACACTAGTATATTATATTATATTAGACACTAGTATATTATATTATATTATTTTAGTATATTCTACTATATTATATTAGACACTATTATATTATATTAGACACTACTATATTATATTATATTAGACACTACGTATATTATATTATATTATATTAGACACTACTATATTATATTATATCATATTATGAGACACCACTATATTAGATACTACTATACTATATGATATTACAAAGTTCAATATAATTTATAAAGTCATTACATTCCTAATCCCTCATCTGAGAAAACATATTTCCCGGAATGTCCCTTAGATCTGTGAAAACAACAAAATTAAATAGTTATTTCTAAAGTTAATAATATTCTTATTTAAGACGTAAACTTTGACGACAGACTATATTCTCTGCTAAACAACCTGTTCCTCAATATATCTCCTCAAGGTTCGCTAGCTCTCCGCTCTGTCTTCACATCTTCTGTTACAATCAGATCATGAGGTGGCAGTTCTGAATGCTATTGTTTTTGGATTGTCAATAAAAATGAATGATGTACTTGCTTCAACAATGTAAATTAATAAACCGAACATGTGGTCCAGCTAGTTTAATGAGTGCAGTCAGAATGAACACTGAACTAACCAACCTACCACTGAGAGATGTTCACTCACTTAACATGCAACACAGCTGATAGTGAAGATATAAATCCAACAATAATAAACTTTTATAGGATTCAGTGACATTTATAGTCAACATTAAGACTGTAGAGAGAACAAACCTGAAGACTCTTCCATAGTTCCCACAGAGCGTATCAACAGCAGTCCTCCTGCAACCATCAAACACAGAATAAATCAGCAGAGTTTTGAGTTGCATTAACTTCCAGTTGAACCATGGTGCACACATTCAAAGCAACCTGTGTATGAAATAAAAACTGAATATTTGCATGAATAAATTATCTTTCATTTCAAATTAGTTGGTTTTTCTCTATTTTTTCACTGAATTTTCTAGCTGATATATTTTTAACATTTCAGATATAAATGTATGAATTAGTTATTGTATGTAATTGTTGACAATATGTTTATATGTAAAAAATAAATGTTAAGAATTGCAATCTAATGATATAATAGTGTTCAGTTCAATGAAGAGCTCCCTCCAGTGGTCAGAGTGAATAACATTTATATTTTATATATATTTATTTAACATGAATTAATATTAAAGCAGTTCATTAGTGTTACTGAACTGATATTTATTTAAAGTTATTGTTGATCACTGATAAACATTAACTTAACTCATCACGCTTGACATGAATTTTTATTAATTTCATTAAGGAACAGAGTACAGTCATTTATTGATTAATGTAAATTTAATATTTATTTTATTTAATATGTTCTGAGAGTTTTACACACGCAGGTGAATTGCATTGTGGGTCTCACAGTACATACACTGCACTTTGTAACATCTGTCTGGCTCATGAATTATTACTAGCAGTGATATGAAGAATACATAAACTGTGTTCACCAACATTAACTCTGGAAAGTGGACTCACCTGAAGACTCTTCTGTAGTTCCCACTGACCATCAAACACACTCCAAGTCCCTTCAGCCAAGAAGTGGACGATGCCAGAGCTCCCCTCCAGTGGTCGACACAGCAGCTGCAGTGGCCCCCAGTGGTTCATCTGGATTAAAAGCAGAGGATTATGGGATTAATAACCACAAGCATCTCAAGTTTTACTCAAATGTTTAAACTTGTTTTTGGTTTTTAGGTTTTCAGACTTCAAATTGTCAAAATGCAGCAAATAAACCTTAAAGCTTGAACAGCTGAGGATCAAACCCACAAACTAAAGACTGACACACAGTCAGTGGGGGCTGAAGAAGTTGGTACACTCTCAATTTATGACCCAAGTTTTATTAAAGCACCCAGCAAAGGATAAACGCCGTACTCTTTCTAATGAGACTCTGCAGACAGGAGTGCAACTGAAATAGAGTTGTTTGTTACTTGCACTGTGAAATAATCTTCTCAGTTTTTTCTATGTTATTCTTTATAAACTCTGATGTATGTTTGCCGCTTACTTTAAGTTTTCTTACAATCAGATCATAATTAGGTGACTATTTTTGGATTTTCAATAAAAATGAACAATTTGTTTCAACAGTGTAAATGAATTGTGTGGTCAATATTACTAAGAAAATCTAATCAATCTCTGGGTCCTTTAACACATAAGCCAAACAAAGGCATATACATTTAACATGCATTTTATTATCCTTATTAATCCTCCACTATGGGGCACTGAATGTAAAAATTCAATTACAGTTTTCTAGCTGATATATTTTGAACATTTCGCTTACTTTTGTATAACTTGGTGTTCATAGTTTCCATAAAATGAAATGAGCAAATAATCTGTAGAGAATCTAACAATGTGCAGCATCCATAAAGACAAAAGTTAAAACATTTATACTTATAGGCAGTTTAAACAGCTTAAAACCTGCTCAAGCAGGCGACCCAGTGACCAAGACAGGACCTCATCCAGCACAATTCAACAAAGTTTTAAAAATGTAATGATGTTAATCCTGATATATTGCAACATAGACTAAAAGCTCTTCACACCGTTTACTCTACATCAGGACGCATGTCAGAATTTCCTGCAACCATCAAAAAGGTATTTCCACTAAAACTTACATGCGAGTCCTCAGACTATAAAGCGTTACAGCAACATCTGAGGGTCCTGGGGGCCGTGGCTGGTGCTGGAGCCCAGGGTTTTGGGTTAGACGAACCTGAGGGTCCAGGGTTGTGGTGGCCCCAGGATTTCATCAGTCATTTCTGTAAAAACAAATGAATGAATGAATAAATAAATGTTATATTTCAAACACAGGTTACAGACTGTTCTTTCCGTGTACAGCACTATTAAAGTTTTATTTGTGTTCTGCTGAGCGGGTCTTATTGGGGCTGATGACTGAATATCAGGCTGCATTCATACGATACTGTCACTGATCTCGACCTCGACTGACTTATAATGTGATCCTTCTAGATTCTGACAAAAGAGGTCGCTGTCACTCACTTCCCTCATAAATCATCTGGATCTGGAAACGCATTCACCTGGACGCAGCAGTAATCTATTACTGACCGAATCCATTTCACATCCCTGAAACCAGCTCATCGCCTCATCTTTATTAAAAGTCAAGGATACATGCTTTTGCCGCGTTATCCTGCTACTGGGGAAGTACAATCTGATGGTTGAGGGAGCGAGAACTGATAATGACCCCGGCCCAATTCTCCCCCCTTATCCTGCCGAAGGATCATATCACCACACCATGAATTTGGGCAGCTGGCAGAGGTTTGGCAGTGACAGGCAGGAGGCTTATCTCACCCAATTTTTGTACTTCCTTATCAGAAAACAATAAGACACTAATGTGTCTTTAATTGGCATTAAGTACAGAATCACAGTTTGACTATACGCTATTAAAACAGAAGACAGACGAGATTTACATAATTAAAGCACACATAATGTACAGTTTTCACTTACCTTCCAGACGAGATTAAGATTTACAAAATAAATATAACTTATTATTACTATTATATTATTATAGTATTATATTCTGTAAATTAAACCTGTTTCATGTATTTAAATAAAGCCATTTGAACCTGATTTTGTTTATTCACTATCTCCAACAGTTCTTTCCCACATTACCTGCAATCTTTCCCTTTCCATACTCAACCTGCTACAACCTGTTCTTTATTGTTAACGGTTTTATTCATTATGTAAAATGTAGCGTTTAATCTCAGATGATAGCAATTTAATCAACTCCTCTCTTCTCTCATCTGGACTCAACTTGGTGTTTAGACAATGAGGGGACACTGTTCAGAGACATTTTAGCCAGAAAACCCACCAGAGAGGGATAAAGATGGAAAGAACACCCTTTAATTAACTAAAATAAATTAATTTCCCTTTTTCAACAGCACTAATCTGCAGTATTCTTCTCAATCACCTTGTGTAAAGTCATTTCTATTCAGTATATTATTTCTACCTACAAACCTGAGACAAAGATTGATGCATTAGGATACTCAAGACCATTCAATATGTATAGAAAATACACTAAGCTACATTAATCATCATTAATTTAAAGTCAAATCATTAATGAAGCTGAACTCATTCAAAGCCACAGCTAACTAGAAGCAACAGCTATGATTGGCTGAACAGGTCCAACCCTATCCTGTGAATCCACCAATGCTCACAACGATTATATGATGTGAAGAAAGAGGACTGCTCATTAAAAAAAACCCTATCATTATAAGCCTCATATATCAGGACACAGTGAAGCTTTACAATTAGATAGATAGATAGATCTCAGTGTCTTCATGCTCAGCTGACCTCTAAATGGACCTTTAGATAGAGAGTCACTACAGATGGGAGTACTTTATAAGGCTACACAGTGTTTATCTGACTCTGACTGTACAATAAATATTAAATAAATGATGGTATTGTACTTTAAAGTTAGCCATGGTACCCAGCGTTTAGAAACACTTAACATTTCCCGCCAAACATTTCTCTTTACTCACCTGTTGTTTGAGACAGACGGTGTTTCTGAATGTTTTCCTCCCTCTGTGAGTTAAATCTTTCACCTCTTCTTTCTTTATGGACGTTGGAGGCATAAACCATCGTTTAAAACCACATTTTAATCGCACTTTTGGAGAAAGTTTGGTCGTCATGTTGTCCTCCACGCTGCCGGACACGAAAGACGAGGGCACAGCCATTTTGAATTGTTCTTTACCTGTCGATTCAAAATGCGGCCACCTGATTGGTCCAGGTGGGAAAGAAGTGACGATCGATCCGCGAAGCCTCATCACTTATGGAAAGAACTACTGCCCTGCTAATCATTACATGGTTAAATTGAAAAGAGACATCAATACAAACTGTTCTTTCTGTGAAGAAATTGTTTTGGTAGGTTATTGATTACACACCAGAACATTTTGGCAACATTCATCATTGACCATATTTATAAAGACTTTGCCTTATTGTGGGAGAATGTGGTGTTTTGCTTTTATAGAAGTCAAAGTAAAGAAAATATGTACTTCATTATAAATGTATTAATTCTGTTGGCAAAATTCCACATTTACAAATGTAAATTCAACAGTAAAAAAAACAAATTTTGTACTTTTTCTCCATGAAGTTGTGCATTATCTTAATTTGATTTCTGGCTCCAGCAACAAAAAACTGTCAACATATGGTCCTCTTTCTATTTTTAATAACATATAAGCTTCCCCTGGCAAAGCTTTATTTCACTTTGTTTGTATTTTATATGTTTGTATACTGTTACATATATATATCTCTGTAAGTCACATCTGAATTGTAACCCCTTTTTTTGCAATAAAGATGACTTTAAAAAAAAAAGAAAAGAACTATTGCCAAGTTTAGACCCTTATAAATTATATTTTTTATAAAACATAATTATGAGGATGTATTGTATTAAAATATTCAACAGTGATAGATAGAAAGAAAGAAGGTAACAACACCTTGAATCTGAGCGCCTTTAATTCTTCACTTTGATTGTTAGACCAAAAAATTGATTCAGTCTCTGAGACACTTCATCACTATTTCTTAGCTTTTGACTTTTTGTCTTTGAACATCCAATTTCCAACAGCAGTTTCAAAACTCCTACATAATAGAGGCTTGAACCCACAACCTCAAATCATCTATTCAGCCTTTTAACACATGGAGATATTTGACTTGAGATACCTTTTTCTTTTTTCTCAGAGCTTTTGACTTTTCCCTTTAAACATCCAACTTTAAAATTTTGACTTGAATGAGGATCAAACCCACAACCTCAAATCATCCATTCGACCGTCTAACATGTGGACATATTTTCTCAGAGCTTTTTAATTTTCCCTTTGAACATCTGACTTTAAAAGTCAAATTCTTAGCAGCACATTATTACCTCGACTTAATAACTGGAGACACTTGAGCTTGTCTCACTTTGCTTTGGACAGCAGTCTTCAAAATTCAGTGGAACTCACTCATCCAGATCCATCTGCTCCAAGTGATTGAACCTCTGACCAGCCATTCTTAAACCATCCTCTCTAACCTTTAAGCTACTGATTACAACTGAACTAAACCTCAGCTTCCACTTATAATCACTGACTGAACGTTTGGAGGAGAAAAACTGTCTGATCCAGTCAAGCCAAAGTGGTCGAGGATCTGCTCGGGGTATCTGAGCTTGTTGGTGAATTTTTTTAGTCCAGCACCAAAAGCGGAGACTTTAAAAAAAAATGTAAAAAAATAAATAATTAAGAGAGAGCACTATTATAAATGTAGTAAAAGTCTATTACTCACATCAAATATGAATTATTGTACTATGATTTTTTTTGAAGAATAACCTGACTGGGCTGACATGGTAGATAGAGTAGAATTTAATTGGGACACAATATATTAATTTTTCATACCATTACCAGATTTTAAAGTCTTTATTTTTAACAAGAGCTCTAAACACAATTCAACTCTCAGAAAATATTAAATGTGTGTTGCAGTTATTCACTCTGACCACTGGAGGGCATTCTTCATTGACCTAAACACTAAATTATGGGATTTAAACTCTTAAATATTTAATGTCATACAAAACATAGAGAGATATATTTAAATAAATAATAAATATACAGTAATAATTTAAATATTAATGGAGGAAAAGTCAAGTGAATATTGAATTATCCATTAACCCAGGGGGAATGTGAAAAAGATTAGCAAATGGTTTCCCATTTGCATGAATGTTTCATTCACTTTATTTAAACTTGTTCAAGAGGAAAATTACTTTTCAATATTTTTTAATCATCTATTCACTTTGAGTAAACTGCTATGGTGCAGTTACATGTATTTAAAATTCGGAATATTTAATTGACATCCAATAAATGGTTGTTGGGTCATTGAGTTTTTATGCCTAATTTGCATTTATTCAGTTTTTCCTAAATTTTACCAAACAAATAAATAACATGTGCACATGTAATCTGTATCTCATGATGGTAAAAGTTCTGGTTCAGCTTCAGATTCAGCTGATAATTGTGTCTGTTGTGAAGCTGAGCATTAACACATATGAGCAACGTTAAAGGTCCAATGTGTGATATTCATAGGTATGTTTTCATTACTGTATAATCACCTGAATATGGGAATCATTAACTTCCCAAAGGCTCTGCAGGATCTGAAGGAACATAAAAGCAAAATAATCACACAAAAATGTGATTAAAAAAATACATATATAAATACAAATAAATAAAAAAGGGGTAAATATCATGTTCATGGGGACAGTCGAGCATATAACATGTTCTACAGGACAGTGAGATAAATATTCAGAATATATCTGAATGTATTACATTCTGTTTGAAGGTAAATAGTGAAACTATTCAAACTTTGGCGTTAAAAGGCAACAGTCTGCAGTCTGCTGTAGGCCTCTTTAATGTCTGCAGATAGGAGGTCTTATGTGAGGTTGTCAGAGGACAGACACACATTAGAGTAAACAACATTAGTATCCTGTTTGAAATGTGAAATATACATAAGGATATTACTATCATCATTATTAAAGCAGGAGCTCCGAGTGCACTTCCATCTTACCAATACCTCGATTCAGCCACAAGGTGGCACTATAGGACCAATTTAGATAGATTGCCCATTTTTAGAGCCAAACCTGTAGGTTTAATACAAATAGTTTGATAGTTTAGCTTTTAATGTATAGATGGCTTTTAAAGGAAAGTATGGCTCTCAGTGTTAAAAACCCCATAAAGTCTATCTAAAATAATAACAGATCCCAATGGGAAATTTAGTAATGTAAAATCAAGCAATACCTGAAAGTAAAATGATACATATATACACAGTATGATGTACCTTAGTGTGCCTGTATTCACATTACAATGTCTACAGATACAACCCATCCTCCATACAGGACAATACATTCATTAAATACTATTGTGTGCACTATTATGTCCTCATTCTCCACCTGGGATGTAACATTTAGATGAGTGTCGCGGGTAATGTGGAGACAGAAAACCTGTTAGTTCATCTTTGCCGCACATTTACATGCTTTCAATTTCCAAACAGCCAAATGATTCCAGTGGCGGCTCCGGCTGTTAAAGTGGTTTGACTGCAATTTCCTCTCTGTGCCTTTGCCATTTCATGCAGTCTCCCACCACAGAGCTCACACCTCTCCCACTCACTTTTCCCTTTTTTCTTATCTCTGAACCACATGTCAACTGGTCTGACATTTCCCCATCTCACAGGCTCTTTATCTTTTTATTTTTTACTGCTCTCACACATTTGTAAAGGAGCTGGGAAAGGAGGAGAGACTTCTTGAACTCTGAGATCTTCTTATAACAAGAAATCAATGAATTCCTAATTGTATCTTGAGTGTGGAAATGTGGCTTGATGTCCATGTCGACTGATGCCACTTATGCCAGAAATCCCATTAAATATACCAAGGTACCCCAGGGGGATGAGGCAATGAATATATGTAAGATAAAGTGATTCCACTATGTGTTAGAGCCCTTTTGAACGTCTGATTATCATTATCGATTATCGTGATCGTTTAATTTGGAAGTATGTGGTACTTTTTTGATGCCGTACCCCGGGAGACTCGTCCTATGAATTAGAGGACAATGTCACCTTCAGTGCACCCGCCATTCATAGTAAGTGGTTTACAGTATTGATCAGTGTTTTAGAAATCGTTCTGTCACTCGCCACAGTCTTTTAAATGGAGCCACGCCCACTTTAAACCAGTTAGAAGAGCACACAGAAGAAAAAAATACAGAAATCTTGCATGAAATAACTAAAATTGTTTGGCAGAAAACATTGTGTTCATGTCGGACCCCAATGCTCAAAATGTGTTTTTGAGGCCCTTTAAATAGCAGCCACACAAGTAGGAATACTTACTTGTTGCTGTGTACTACTATAGACAAACCTGCACATAAAATGCACCTGTTACTGTCTGCACTACAGGATGAATGACATTTTAAATTGATGGTTTTCATCCTGAGCTCTTAATGCATCAAAGCTGATTGACACTTTATTCATGCCAAGTAAACACACACACACACACACACACACACCATCACACGTAGAGACTGTTCTTTGTGAGACTGACATTCAGAAATGCAAACAAGCAAAACACATATGATTTTTCCTCTTTCTCTTTTCTTTTCTCTCCAACACACCACCAACCGACCAACACCAAAAAGCTCAGTCTGTGTTCTCGCTGTCACACGCTCTAAATGAAATCAGAGATGCCAGCATCCCTCCCACATCTCGTCCTCTTGCCGCCCACTTTCCTCTCCAGTCGGAGTTTATTTATCGAACAAACTGGCATCCAGCTCGCCTGAAACGCTTCAGTGACTTGACACCTAAGCTACCAATCGGCCAACGCGCCATCTATCCGACGCCTGGGCTCGTCTGCATCAAAGGCCCCACTGCAACAACAGCGAGCTGGAGGGCTGACAAAAAAAAAAAAAAAACTCCTGACAGGGTACATTTGTTGCTGCTGCTGCTGCTGCCTGAGGGAGAAACAGCTGGGTTTACTACTGTACATATGGCTATGAGAAGTCTGACATGAAACGAGGAAGAATAATGTGTTTACATGATCATTTTTGTCTGAGTGAAGTGCAGAAGCAAGGTGTTACACAAACTAATACACAACACTGAGGTCCAGTGACTGTGCAAGTCTTACATTGTGCCCTCTGGACACACGTCACTTCCCATCTGTCTTGTGTGCAGTGTCGAGGGAGCTCCTGGAGCCAGTGTGTTTTCAATCTGAGAGAACCACATTAAATTTTAATGTTGCAATAGTTTATGTGGGCTCCTTCATGGGTGCCGTTGCATTTGAAAACATAGCTTTTGGTGTATTTTCTTACAGGGATAAATTGCATGGAGGCAAATAAGAGCTGATGACTAATATAATTAGTCATCAGAAAACTGATTGCCTGTCTGTGAAATTTAACCACAATTTCAAGTTATTTCATGTGGTGTAAATCAGATAGAAGATATTAGTGGCCAATATTCAAGTAGATCAAATTAGTGTGATCTAACAAGCTTAAGAGTCTACAGTCATTCTAGTAGCTGTGTGAGGCTTTGAGCTAAAGACAGCTTCTACATGCTAATAATATATTTAATGATGGGAGTGTCATTAGTTCTGCAGGTAGTTGGTCATTAAGTATTAGACAAATATATATAAATATATATAGGTCATTATACACTAATGAAAACATACCTATGAATATTATATTACATTTCTGCCAATAGATCCTCCTGAATGTTACACACTGGACCGTTTAGTTATCACCAAAGTTATTATAATTCATCCTGAGGGGAACATGAATGTTCTCCACCAATTAAATTTCATGACAGTGTCGACAGTGAGAATGATGCCGCGCTCGTATTAGCTCAGTACAACCTCACAGAGCCACTCGTCTGACTACACTGTTTGAAACACTCGCCTTTTTTTAAATCCTAATTCATGAACAGATGTTTGAAAGAGGAGAATTTAAACTACATGAGTTCAGTGAGATCAGAGGCCAGACAACCTGTGGCTCCCTGTAGTGGTGTGACGGTTATTTTTTGACATTTAAATTTTGCATTTTTAATGAATGAATGAATTGGTCAACTAAAAAGTGGGTCCTGACCTGGCACCCTGCCTTTATATTTTGCCTCAATAGCAAGTCTTTCAAGGAAAATAGAGAATTTAATAGTGCGTGGACGGAATAATCCGTTCTGCTTTTCTGCAGCAACACATCAGCTTTATAAAGCTCAGTGTTTTGTGACTCGGGACAGACTTTTTTGACTCTTTTGATAGTAAAAGTTGACCCTCAGTCAGATGGTTTTCATAGTAAAATATTTGACTAACATTCAATATTTCAATTAAACTTTCCCCTTTCCACGGTATTTTTTTAAAATGTCTCATAAGTCATAATTTCAGTTGCTCCAGAAAGATAAATACAAAGCGATCATGTGTTGACACACTGTTCACATCCCCGAGGTGCATGTGATGCATTAGCCTTGGGCTACTGCTGTTCCTGTTTGTTGTGATGCGGTCGTCGATAGTCTTGCAGGAGGTACTGAGGTCATGTTGTTGAGAAACACATTGAAAGTGATTATATTTATGCGTTGGTTCACAGGTATGTCAGGTTTCTCGCCGCAGGTTTTCCTCAATGCCATGCATTGCAGCAATATTTCACACCCATAACTGACTTGAGTAATGAATGGTTGTCAGTCTGTGTTTAATGGTTGACGTTGCATTTTCTTTCCCATTTTTTTTGTTGTGCAGGACAAGGGTTTTATGCAGGAATTATGGTAAATGTGGAATTAGTACCCACAGGGCAGAGAAGGATTGTCAGTCTGGATGTTGTACAGTATGAATTCCTGGATGTTTTTCATTTCAGTAAAAGAAGAAGACACTACAGGAACTGACTTTAATGAAACCTGGCAGGCTGTAGTATTCTCTTTCAGATTGTTGGCACCGGCTGCTGAGGCGAACTGCTCTATGTGAATCCCCACGCAGTAAACTGACTCTATGTGAGGTGAGTAATGCCGGGACATAAAGCCAACTCTTTTTTTTTTTTTTTTTCTGTGTCCAAGAATCTGTAAAAAGTCACAATTGCCAGATGGCTTGTAAGACGCTCCCGGCTGCACCAGACATTTAGCAGATATCACTCTTTCTCAATCTCGTCCTCCAGCCTCTTTACACTGTCTGCCTCTGTATTTTTTTAAAGCATTTCACTGCATGAATCATTCATAACAGTCGGCCTGTGCCATGTAGCTGAGCCATATGAGGAAGGTTTTCCATCAGTGCACACATACCACCTTGTTTAATTGTCTGTTCTTTTGCCATGACTATTTTCTTACTTTGAGAAAAAAAAATGTCTCTAAGGTCACCATGGGTTGCCTTAGAGACAACATAACAACCATTTTTCATCCTCTCTGGCAGCAGTGGAGGACACCGACACACATATGTGGCTGTTAATTAGTCTGATCTATAAATACAAGGTGACATTCTGTATACTTATAAATACTGCTGTGGACAAATAATTAAGCCCTTTGCCATTTTGTTTAATTAAAGCTGATATTATCATCATCTTACTTGAGGTAATCTCAGCATTAAGAACTGCCTAATCACAATCAAGACTCTCACGCATTATAAAGGTCAGTCGCAAGGAGTTTGATCACCTGCTAGACAGAAATGACAGAGTGTACTTGTTCTGGTGATTATTTTACAATGTGAGGTTTAATTTAATTATTCAGGATGCAATGAGATTTTTTCATTTTAGCTTGTAATATGTCTATAACATGTCTAGCTGCATTTCCTTTTCTTTGAGATCCATCATATTACGCCTAAATCTGCATAGCTTGTGACTTTGTGGTGACTTGCAATTTTTGCCTTTGGACGTAGCTTTGCAATGGCGGTGACAAATTAACCTGCACTTGACCCACGCGTGCGCAGTTTGATTTAAATCAAACAGCCCCGTGATGACAGCCGGCCCTGCTGTCTTCACAGCCAATGAATAAAAAACAGATTTTATAAAAGCGTGTGTCCTGCGGTGGTTTGACTTTTGAAAAACTAGAGCCAATCAAAATGTGGGAGGTCGTCTCCATATGTCCCACAGAAAGCGAGACACCTGAGGCCAGATGCATAAATGTTGTGTATATATATAAATAGGAATCTGTGTACACACAAAACAGGAAACTTGCATACGCAGTGTTTTCGTCAGATTTATGAAACATCATGTACGTCTGTTCCCACGGTGTTTTTCCCTCATACATCTACATCCATCACCCTGAAACTGTCCGCCCCTGCACGAGCCTTCTGACCATTCCCATGAGTTATTATAAACGGTTTGAAAGACACCCCCAACTGCCTGATTTGCATATGAAGGATCTGCATTGAGATACGTTTTGGAGGAGAAATGGTGGAGGCAGCGAAGAAGCAAATGAAGCAGAAGAAGCGCAATTTTACGGAATGTGAACTGGAGGTAATGGCGGATCAAATTGACAAATAAAACACTTGTTATTTGGATCCCTGAGCTCTTGCGTGAACAACTGAATGAAGGTGAACGACGTTAATCTCGGACCCCAGAGGAGAAAAAGTGGTCTGATCTCAAACGATCTCTAAATACTTGTTCATGCCTAAATGGTGCAATAGCAATATCTCCAAATGCAATATCCAAAGCAGCCATTGTATCATTTGGCACATCCATTACAGACGGCTACAGCCTTTATATAGTGTCGCTTTAACGGCCTGTGAATTGGTTACTCACACCTGAAGGTTATTCTTATTCCTCAATAATACAGGATAATAATGTCTATTTTTAATAAGATCATGTATTTATTTGATTATTTAAAGAAAGGTTATTAAAATATAGTGACAAACATATTTAAGCTAACCAGCTGCTAGCTGAAGTCTTATTACCTCCAAAATGTCAAACTTTTGTTTTACAGTGTTTGGCGCAGTCACAGGCACAAAGAATAAATCCTCAAAATGTCAAAAAGTAGTTTTGTTTCCTCCATCATACATACAAATCTAAGACCAACACTCAGTAAGTTCACCGTGCCCTGCTTTATAGTTTATTGCTGTCAAATGTGAAGTCTTTGTGTTTCACTCCGTTAGACTTCCAGGTGAGTTCAGTCAAATGGAATGAGAATGAAAAGGAAGCTGACATGAAGTAGTTCTCATTAGCCCTCATTGATTTTAGGCATGACATCTATTGAGTTGAAATTGGAGGTAATGACTTTTGGTTCACATGTTCACGTTCAGCCTCACATCGACATTTCCCAGGGGCAATTACAGTTATTATATTCATGCAGGTCCTCAGAGGGAGACGGAGTAAAGAAAAAAATAAAGAAATCTGCCTTTAAATGAAAAATGTCTCCAAAATACTGAAAAGTTCATGCATGTGCTTGAAACGCCTGATTTATGTGTTTTTGTGATTACAATTCACAATGACAAAGAGACGCCAGCTCAAACACAAACATGTTGGCCATTTCAAATCAATGCGTTCCTCCCACACAGCGAGTGTGGCGGCATGCAGGACAGCGTGAACTGTGGCGCCCAACGGGGCGAGACGGTGCGGTCTGCTACCTGATTACCTGGAGGGGACGGAGAAAAATAGGGGGTGCCAACACTTGAAAACCCACCTCACCTGCACACACATTGATTATAATCAGGGACGGACTGAAGAGCGGTTTGTTGTGGAGAGAGACGAACAAAGACCCGGACTGCATTTATAAACAAAGCTCCTTTTCATGACTGTGAGTCAAGTAGCTCTTGTGGATCACAGCCTTGCTGCTGTTTCTGTGGTTTAAAGGAAGTCACAGTGTGTGAGTTTAGATATGCGTGTGTGTGTGTGTGTTTGCTATGCCTTTATTTAAATTCTTCACCCGCTCTCTACAGCCATGACATCTTCTCCAGATTACTGCTGGTGGTAAATTAGCCATTAATCTTGAAATAATTTGAATTTCCTTCCAGTGCGACTCCAAATCAATCACTAAGCTCTTTGGCCTCCAGGCAGATGGAGGAGATTGGGCTTGAACTGCAAAATAATCACTGCAGCCTTTTTTTGGCGCTGCGAAATTGTTCATAGTTTCTCTTTAATAGCAGTCATACAGCAGAGAATACATTAAGGATATTTACAGTCCTCACTAAAGCACTCCAGTCAGAACCCTGAGGTCCATAGGAAACCTGATAATAATGAGTCCTGACTCTTAACAACAGACACACGATCTGAAGTTTCTATCATTTACACACGAACCCTTCAAGGAAATAAGTTGACAATTAGATATGGTCGATACCACTCTCAGGTCTGTGCCCTAAATATGAAGCTGAAGTAAGCAGGCTATTATCTTAGCTTAGCATAAAGACTGGAAGCAGGGGAATACAGCGAGCCTGGCTCTAAAGTTCACTAATAAAAGGAACAGCTGGTTTGTTTTGAGCTACTGTAGAAACATGGCGGTTCAACATGGCAGCCTCTGTAGAAGAGGACCCGCTCCCCCTGTAGATAAAAACGCCTCACTCTAAGTTAACGAAAACACAACGATTCTTAATTTTAGGTGATTGTACACTAATGAAAACATACTGAAAAACGTACAGGACGTTAGTGTCACATAGTCTTCATGCTAAAGTTTACTGCCTGCTTGCTCTAGCTTCATATTTATAGCACAGACATGGGTATCAATATTCACATCTAACTGACTACAGGAAAGTGAATATGCATATATCCCAAAACTTTCTACAAGAAAGTAAGACGGACGCTCAAAGTTTACTTTTGAAGACAATTGATGCTCAAGGAAAAGCCTTCTTGCGCTAATTGTTGTTTAAAACATCTTTAGTGAAAGTTCCGGTGAATTTCAGGAACAAAGGAAAAGTGGTAAAGTGGCTCACTGTGGCCAAAAGCTCTTCCTCGAGGATGTTCTCTTCACAGTCTGGTTGGTTTGGAGTACTCTTGCATTGAGAGCGCAGCTTAAGAGGGCGAGAGAAAGGCAGGAAACTGAGGGTGAAAGGCCCGTTTGGTATTTTGTTAAACATCCCCTCAGTATCAGTACATGCACCACACTTATAACTTAACTCAGATTCATTTATTTTACAAGTACCCGAGAATGATTTTATTTCCAGCACAGCGATCAGTGGGAAGCTGTTGGCAGTGCTGCAGGCATGCAGGCTCAGAAAACTGCAGCCTTTAGAGTCATCTGAAGTATGATTCTTTCCAAAGAAGCTCTCATAAATAAATCTGTGTCTAACGAAACAAAAAAGACTGAGTTATTCTGAGTCCCTCTGTGAATAACTGAATGAAAAACGCTTTGAGTTTAAGGCACCTTTATTTCTAGGATACGGAGAATGATAGAGAAGCGCAGGCAATAAAACCAGATTAACAAGCATGTAAAAAGTCAATTTACAGGATGAATAAACTATAATTAGTCTCTTTTTGTGAGCTAGATGATCAACAAACTTTGTTAGTGAATTGAATTCATTTGAATTGTGTGTGAATGAGATGAATAATGTAAGCAGTCTGACAGACAGACAGTTAAGACAGGCAGACATATAAAGCTGATAGAGTCATGAGGCTTAAGAAACTTTGAAAGTATTTTGTCTGTGTGGAGTATAATTCTTTCACGCTCCACTCTCAGACCAGAATATTTCACGGTTAGTTGGAGAGATGGAGGGAAAAACTCGACTCTGCCTCATTTCCATAAATGGGCTATTCTTTAGAGCCACGCAGTGTGAATACATTTTGGGGGCAAAAGCAGCATTCTTAGAAAAGCCAGTTCCTTTCCGAAGGATTGAATGTTTGTCGTGTCAGTGCTGTAGCAGCAGACATTTCCAAAAACCCTGCTGAAGGCCAAAGACTGCTCACTTGAATATAAACAGCTGTTATTGGAGTCACAGCCAGGACGGCAAGAGCTCTGACAGCGAGAACATCAGCTCGATTCATCACATTGGAAAAGTCCTGCATCTCAAGGACAGAATATTACTGTAGTGGAGATTAAAATTGCAGGTGAAATGGTGCCTGACATAGCTGCTATTACCACAATGGTGATGCAGTTTGAAGAGATTAATTTTATGATAAACCGGCGGGCCTTTGTGAGCACGTGTGTGAAATTTATCGGTTGTAAGCATTAAAGAAATATGGCTCCCTTTCTGTTAGTGCCTCTTTGCTTTCCTGCAGGTGCTGTTTGCAAGATTATCTTACCGGCAGCAAGTCCAAACGGGGTCTGGTCAGGTCTTGTACTGTGGACACAGCTGCAACCGCAACTAGATTACCCTTGCAGATTTTCACCTAACTTTTTCCTGAAATTAACTTTCCCAGGTCTAGTTACTAGTTCTTACAAAGGTGTATGCAGGTTATCATATAAAGTAGCCTAAAGGAAGCTGTCATATTAAGGCTGAGAGGAAGCGTGCACTCTGATATCCTGCAAAACCACGTTCATGATGGGTTCACATCGGGTGAAATGCCAGATTTTTAGGGAGTCCCCATCAAAAACACTCGGTGGAGGGTAGAGGAATGTAACACCTATACACTTATACTCACACATTCTTTGCACACACACAGGGTAGCGCTGCATTGTAAACCTGAAGTGATAATTTAAAGCTGCTCTAATCAGTATTTTTATTTTAACATTGGTTCCAAACACTCCTTGTGATGTTAAAATGTGCTTTTAGTGATGAACCAACAGATAATTGTCACCATCACACACCCTTTGCACACACAAAAGGTAGAACTAAATTATAGGAATATATTAAAATACATGATAATTGCACATAAAACATATGGAAGAGGCACAAATAATGCAATAATGCCAGCAGCCATAGTCACACATGGAACAGATGGCGACAGCACTTACTGTAATTAAACCTCCTGTCTTCTTTGTATGTTTTTGTCATGAAATCCCTCTGTGTTTCACAGGCAGATGGTTGGAGTTAGGTGTTAAAACTGCATTTAATAAACATAAAGAAGGAAGTCGACGTATCCAACGTGCAAAATCTCACAGGTTGAAATTAATAAAAACAAGAGTATACGGCCATGTTTGCGGCTCTGTGATGGTGTAATGCTAAAATCTGACTGCTCCATAGTGAGCTTCAGCGTTGTTGTCTGTGTGGAGTAAATAATTGAATGAAGGATGTTCTGTGTTGTGTGGTGTTGGCGACCTTTATCAGAAGGGTTTCTAATGTTGCGAGCGTTAAAGCGTGGCAGTGTTTCATATTTGTGCAGAAAGGTCAACACGTTAAGTCACTTTCTCTCTCATAAAAAAAGGGAAGGGTGAAATATTCCAGCAGAACGCGAATCCCCGCTCGCGTTGGTGTGGCTTTATCAGTCACACACACTCTCTCCCCTGTTAGACTCTCTGGAGCGGTCAGATTGATTTCCTCTGGTCGTTAACATTTTCAAGCTGTTTCGGAGCTTCTCACAACGACCCGGCAGATATTCGGCCCTTGGACTCACTCAAGACCTGTAGTGGTCACTAGGGTCGGGTTATACTAGAGAAGAACTGGTTGGTACGACCTGTTGACCAACCTCGTAACAGGTAACAGCCACACTCAAAGGCGGGTGTAAACTTGAGTGTGATCTTCAAAAGTGTCTGTCAGACCTGACCAGGACACATTTTTCTGTCTATTTGTTGTATAACAACGTAACACTAAGCATCATATACATTATACTCAATAATAACATGTTCAGGCCTTGTGTTACACTCTAATCAGTCCCTCCAGGGAGTGGCGATGCTGCAACAATTAACACAAATTCAACCAATCCCTGTGAACTCTATGCAACCTTGCAATTTTGACCAATCACTGCAACCTTTCTGCAAACATTTCACCAATCAAAGAACTCCATCAGCATCACTAACCAAAAGCTTACTACCTTAATCCACCTTCAGTGATAATCAGCTATAACGTTTTCACAGAAAGCAACACAGCACCTCACACACAACTAGCAACATTAGCTCCGTACTACTTACAGCGCTAGATGGAAAAGAAAAGCTTCTTGCATCTTCTGTGTGGATTAATCGGCTTGTAGATACAGGTTTTACTAACTCTGTCGGTTTTTAATGTTACTCACCTGTTGTCTTCGCTCAGGTCGCTGTCACAGGAGCACATCTCCTCTGTCTCACTTAAGGCGTGTCAAGATCTGCCAATCAAGTTCAGTTAGAGGCAGAACTAAGCTATAATTTCTGTAGCTGATCCATCTCTACTGGGTCAATAAGGACAATAACATCATATTAATCTATTAATCAGAGGCAGCAAGTGACTGTTTCAGGTATCTGTACTTTAATATTTTGAGTGACTGACATACACAAGTATCTATACTTTCTGTTCTTAACATTTCCAAAACTTTAGTTTTAATGCATTTGAGGGGAATAATTGAAATACATTTTTTGCATCATAGCACGTCTTCATCAAGACTGGTGCATATCAGGCCTGACAGACGTAACATGAGGAAAACATGTTTGAACAGCAGGTACAGATGTCCTTCAGAGGAAGAGTACTTATACACTGAGTACATTTCAGAGCCTGTACTTTTTCACTTTAAGTAAAGAAAATGAATTCCTACTTTTAGTCAGCACTTCTACTTGTGTAAAGAATGTGTGTACTTTTGCCACCTCTGCCCATAATGCAACACTCTCCGCAGGTGTGACAACGATACTCTCTCCAGCTGATGGTGTGAATATGTAAATCTCTCTCTATCTTTAAATAAAACAAACAAATATTATTTCCACAGAAAAGTATGGTCTTAAAAATAGGCAAATATTTAACTTGATAATTTATTTACATTTTGCATATTTGCATGTTGTGTGAACATGTGATCAAGTAGGTTGAAGCTAGAATCAGGGGTTGCTTATTGGTCTGTGTTCTACTTGTGTGTCATTCTTGCAGGATGAAAGTGCTGTCAGTGAAATGCTGCATTAAAGGTCATTTAGTCTTCTAGTGATGTTTTGTCCTGAAGCCAAGAACGGCCATGGATTTTTCCTTTTTTTATGCACTGTTATATCGTGATAACGACTTATTATCTCGTTATCACGATATAACAAAGATCTCAGCTTCCGTAATTTTGTTCCCTAAAGGAAGAATAAAGAATGAGAATAAAGATATTAAAGTTAAACAGTAAGAAATAAAAAACTGCATTTACCTAAAAAAAAGCCTTTGCTTGACTGGTTTCTGCTTTGTTCCAGCTCTCTGTGTGATTATAATCTATTCCAAGATGCACAGGAAATGAGCCACACAGACAATAAGATGCTGTACGGCGGAGAGAAAAGAAAAAGAAAGCAGCAGAATTAACTCTAAATCAGGTCGAGGCTACTTCATCAGAGCATTCAAACTGTTTGTGGATGCTCATTTCTGACGCTGTGAAAAGGCCCGTACAGCCTGCTTATCCCTCTGTGTTCTCTGTGCAAACATTTCAAACAGAGCCATTATCTTCTCTTTGAAAATTTCAGGGAATTATCATATTTCTTTGAACTTTGAAAGGAATGAGTGGTTGTTTTTACTTCCACAGCAGCCGAATGGGGACGCAGTGGTCTGAGTGTGACTGAAGAGACGTCACATATAAAGTAGCTCCTGTGCATATGGTGCTTCCATCTGGAGACTCGATCCTGTGAACAGCCAGTGATGCACATGCAGGATGCAAATCAGGACATGGTGTACATGACGACACGGAGGATGAATAGTAAAGGCCTGTTGCAAAACATATTTTCTCATTCATTATTGTACATCTTTACTGTATCTTTTTTTATTATTATTGCCCATTATACAATTTTAATACCCTATTTCCTTTCTTTCTTTACTGTATTCTATCACTAAAAAACCCAATTTTACAAAAGGTATTTTACAAATTTTATTATACGTAGTCTTTTTGACATAATGTTGCAGATGAAGATTTCACAAAAACAGTGTTATGACCCTTATTCCGAGCTTTGTTACTGCCTGATTGATGTGCCTCTTTAGGAGTACAGCATGCATCTGTGAAGCTGTCAGACCACAATTCAACCAAAAAGCTAATTATGACTCGTGGGCTCACTTTAACTCTGACCTTCACCTCACTGCAGAACTTTGGCGTAGCCCAAACGTTTTAAGGAAATGAAAGTGAACGATATTTTTGCTCATCAAGCTTAAAGACGCACTGCAGCTTGTTTGGACTTGGCAAATTGGGCAGAAATGGAAAAGTGCAGTTCAAGGGTCAGTGTTTGCATGATGTGGCTTCATTTCCAAGTAGAATTAAAAGTAAGTAGAACTAAAACGTTAGGCTTCCTCTTTCACTTGCTTCTCCCAACAATCATGGAATGGGTGAAACTATATTTTAATCAAACCAGACTTATTGACTTAAGATATTAACATACTGCACAACTTGTTGAACGATAAGTCCAATGTTTGTAGGCTCATAACCTCGCCTTTGGCGTGAGAGGCAAAAAGTACAAAAACATTTGCACAATGAAAGAAGAGTTCCGGCATGTGACCTGTCAGGTGTCGAACGCTAACACCGCTGTATGAGGTGTTGATCTTCGGTTCAGAGACTTAAAACCAGCAGGCTGAGAGCAAAAAGCTCTTTCTTTAAAAGGTAGTTGAGAAATACTTGTTTGCTTTTGAGTTTTTGGAGTTGCCTTGTTTGTTCAGTCTGTACAAATGTGTTAATGAATTAGATTTAGAGGGGCTGGCAGGTGGATTTTGTAAGAACTGGGAAAAGTCCCCCCCCCCCGCTGCTGTCTGTAGCTTTATATTTAACAGGCAAACATCAGAGTGGTATTGATCTCGTCGCACTCTGGGTGTGAAAGCAAATAAGGGTATTTCCCAAAATGTCAAAGCATTTCTTAAAAAAAAGAAAAGTATATACATTATGTTGGCAAGCTGTCAAAAATACAACTTGATGGTTCATTCTTGACCTTAAATTGCAGTTTGATAAAAAAAACCTCTCAATTATTATTTTCCCACACAGCCTGGAAAGGTTACTTAAATTTGATCTGGCATATGTCAGTGGGAAGTTGCTTGGTTTAGAGGTCAATGAGGAGGCCTTAACTTGTCAGAGCTCTAAAGTTCTCTGTGCTTTGTCTGATGATTGGTTTCAGCTGATGAATCTCTGTTGCCAAAACTGAGACTTTAGCTGACCAATGCTGACTGTAGGTGAGCGTCACCCACTGTACAGTGCGGGTGGACGTTGACTAGAAAGAGCAAACAAGGGACAAGAGGGGTACTGCACATTAACATTTGGGATCATTTTAAGTAACTATAAATAAGTGGTGGATGAACATCAGAAGCTGGAGGGAGTGCTGTACCTTATGTTTTTCAGGTGCTATGAACCCAGTAAACACTCCACCTATTGCTCATGTGACTCCTCCTCACTGTCAGTCCCCTGGGCCCTGTGCCTGTCAGGATGATTGACTGCCTCCCGCCAGGCAACTCAAGTCAAAACCCCTTCTGCTGGATCAGTCACAGAATGATGTTTCTCCCAGGGGACTCAACTTACGCTTCATATTTCATGTGGCACTCTCGGAAAAGTGAAAGAAAAATATATCATTCTCAGTTAAGACACGCTGCCATATTTGTGATATTTCATTAAGCAGTGAGGTGAGCTGCTTGAGAACAACTACAGTAGGTGTTTTCACCCAACAAACCTTATCATCTTTAGATCTATTTATAATCACACGCCACAACTCCTTACACTGCAACAACGAACAGCTTGCAGCTATCTCTATAGATATTAACATTATGCATTTTTCCCACAAGAAAGTATCGTTCCAATTACCCTAGTGTTTCTTGGGGGATTTTTTTTTTTTTAATCATTGGTCCATTAAGGAGACATTGAGGCTCAGACTATTGTGAGGTGGATGTAACTTGCTCATCTCACCTCACCTCGCTTCCTCTCCTTTGATAACACTTGTATTTTCTGTCTCTAGTGCCTGGCAAAGCTTTATTCAGACACATCACAGAGGGTTTTATATAGGTTTTATAAACGTAATTTGTTCAGTGTCTGAAGGTCTGTTGGTGGTAGTGGCCTGGAACTGAATATTAAAATACACAGTTCATTAGTGAATACATTCAGTGACCTATGGACCTTTGTTGTTTACTCTCATTAAATGCGTTTGGTATTGAGATTGAGATTAAGAATTCAGATATTAATGTAATTATTGACTTATGATTAATCAGTCCATGTTTTCTCTGCCAAGATGTCTGAGACATTAGCTGTGCCAAGTGTAGAGTGTGATATCTCAGACCAGTGAAGTGATGGCTTTGACATTTTCAAAAAGCTCTTTGCTTTGATTCTTTCATTGGATCCAAAACACCATGTAATGTCCTGGTTTATGTTCCATCTCAACTCGGGAAACTTCGAAGTGAGACAATCAAACTTTTGAGAGAAAGAAGAAGTAACAAAATCTTCCTCTTTCAAGAAAATTACTAAGCAGTAACAACCTTGCACATCCAGCACACTCGGTAGTTATGCTGCTAAGATTTTGCTGTATCATTGCAAGGTTGAGGGCCTGTGGCTGAAATGTACATGAAAATACAGCTTTAAAGCAACATTATGCAAGAAGTTTCAGCAGACTGTATTCCACTGTTGTACATACGGACAGCTGTGCACATGCATTTTTTATCGTCACTGGTACATTACTTACGATCAAAAACAATTTTTAAAAAGTTTACAACTTTGCCATCAGCCAAAGGTCAAGCACGTGCAACAACACAAGACATAGTGAGCCAGCTAATATTACTGAGTAGTCCAACACCCACCTTCAGAGGAATTTGTTCTTCTCCCTTTCTTTTTCCATTTTCCTGCTCAGAAGTACTTCATCCTGGCTACCATTCCAATGGTTTGAGCACCTTTAACCACCAGAGGCTTTTTACTATAACTGTTCTGACTACTGCAAATCCCATTGCCCCTCGAGGGACAATAAAGATCTTAACTGAACAGCAAGAAGGCCAGTGCAGCGTCTGTCTTGGATTCTTTTACATCTTTGTTTGTCTTTTCCACTCTGCCATGTTGTCCTTAGAGGCTGCTGAGCCCGGTTCTGTTGCCCGCTCACCTGGCTCTGGTGTCAAATCTCCCACCCTGGGACCTGGGCCTACAGCTCCTATGCTTGCAGTGTAGACACCGACACTTCCCCAGGGCGCCGAGCTCCCAGTCCAGGTGGGATGGTTAATTGAGCTAACAAGCTGACGGCAGCTACAGTTAGCAGCGGTTACTTTAACAACAAATAAAGCTGTCTTTCCATCGGGGAACAACAATACTCACAGAGAGTCGGAGGACGCCAGAAGGAAAACCGGAAAGCATTTTCTCCATAAAATCTAATCCAGTTTCACAAGATCAGTGACATAGTTGGTGGTGAGTGGCATAGTGCATAGGCAAGTGTTAGGAACTTCTCGTGGGAGATCGTATAGGGTGACACACTGCGAGAACAGGTGTTCAAGATGCAGAGTGAGGGATGAAAGAGGAACCATTCTCCCTATTACAAGTCAGTGTCGCATCAAAATGATTTTGAAGCTTTTATTTTAAGGTGTAAAAGCAGAATATTGCTTTAATGTGATTAAGACAGAGTGTGGAAAAAGCATTCAAAATCCTGGAGGCACCCTGGAACATGTTCCCCATCTCAGAGCTCTGAGTGAAGCGTCTTTCTCTGTTTATGTTGAGCTTAATCAACACCTAATCCTGCTGCTTTCATGTCACACTGAAGGGCACATTCATCAGGATCAGCAATCTTGACCCAAGGGCCTGCATTAAACTTGATCTGAGAAATCCTTTGGAAGCTGCGAGGCTCTGTGCCTGAGTGCCGTCTGTATGTATTTGAAGGTAACAGCCAAAACCCCATGTCATTTGATTTACAATCACACACACACACACACACACACACACACACACCCCACACACACACACACACACACACACACACACACACACATTCTCTCATGTTACCCAGGCCAATGCAGCGTCCTCTGACTTCCCCCGTTGGCACAACGACTCTCTCAGTGAGCGAGCCAGCAGCCGGCAGCCTTGCGCCACGTGGTGTCCCCTCAGAGATCACCATTTTCATAATGAGATGTCGACAAGGATGACGGATGATGTCTCTCCTCTCCTCCTCAGCTTGGACTCCGAGGTGCAGACACTTGGCAAACGTGGCCAGAAGGAAGTCAGAGAGCAGAGGAAATGTGGGCAGCATGACTGTTTTCCCATCTCTCCCATTAACGGTAGACATCAGCTGTGACGCAAGTGCCACAGTCCTAGATATTACTGCCAGTATTTATTTGGGCTTAATAATCCCACTGAGTCACTGGCATTGATCAGTGCTCAACAGTTCTATTGCTGTAGGGTTATTTTGTTCTGCGAAAATCCTATTTATGTCACTGTAATTGTTAGCTGTCGATTAGACGAGTTTGTGTTATTGCTACCCCCTCCACTGGCTTGCTGCTTTTCGTTGCGTCATTCGTGAACTCTATATGTCACCATGATTTCACAAATGTTTTAGCTGCAGGTGCATGTTGCCTATATAGCGCTCTGTTTATGAAACAAGATCTACAGCTCTCTTAACCCTGCAGCCTGGGTTTCACCAGTAACTTTTATAATAATTTTAGTTATTTATGAAGGCGCAGGCAAGAAGGTTATTACAGTAGTTGATTGCGAGTTGGCTGCAATGTGTGAGAGTTTGAAAAAAGGTTCAGAAATAAATAGTTGTTCATGCAGATCTGACTGCTGGACTATTTGCCCCAAACAGCCAATGTACCGACTGTGCAGACTGTGTCAACTGTTTGATAGCTGGCAATGGACGCACTGTACGAGTTCTTTCTGTTATTTCCCTGCAGTCTTTCTCCCCTTTCCTCTCATCTCTCTGTGTTTATGATGCAGATTCATGAAGCCCCAGGATGCAGTCTGAACACTCAGACTCTACAGCTGTGCGAGGCTGTCATTAGAAAGCTAACATGCTCAGAATGACAATGCTAACAAACTGATGTTCAGCAGGTTCAGTGTTCACCAGGGGCGGAGCCAGATGTGGTAAACATTCGGGGGTTAGCCCAAACCTCTATTGCAACGCTGATGTCAACCAAATGGTGGCGCTAGAGGAAAGGTTAGGGGATCACCAAAGTCACAGGGATTCATCCTATGGGCATTATGAATGTCTCTGCTAAATTTTATAACAATCCGTCCAATAGTTTGTAAGATATTACAGTCTGGACCAAAAGGTGGACTGATCCTGAAACAGCTTTAAACAAACAGTGTTTTTAAGTATTTTTCATTATGGATCTATACAGATCAATAAATAAGTGTTTTATACCCTTAATGGGTAGCGACCCTTGGTGAATAATCCAATATAGCTAAACCTCGTCTACATGGGGGTCAGCACATAACATCATTAAAACAAATATATGGATAGCTGTGTTTACATGGCCAAAGTGAGAGTTTGAATCCAGCTATGCTCCTGACACTAATTATGACCTTACTTTCATTACGATAATCAAAATGAGGCGAGACTTAATCAAATTACCAACCAATTATCGGTGTGTATGTAAGCCGGAGGTGTTCCCAGTGTGAACTGTGCAGGAACTGGTGTTGTTTGATGTGCGCTGAGTCTCTCAGGCAGGAAGACTTGTAATAGAGTTGGGTGCGCAGCTGTGTTCAGTAATTATTTCACCCAGTCGGGTATTCCTAATTAGAAAATCATCCTGATGCCAGGATGGGGATGAAATTTAATTTTGTTTCATGAATAACACTGAAAAGCCTCTTTTTTATTGAGCCACATACATGACACCCCTGTACCTTACACATACGAACAAATTAAACAGGAGATCATTTTACAAACGAGGCCCCTGCTCCTTGCTGTCGCTGTAATGATTACTGGTGCTATAATGATCATGTTAATGAAGGCCCTGATGGTGACACTCATTATTAGTTATTGAGAAAATACTGTAGTCCCTTAATGTGTTACAGTTACTTTTAGATACCATGAGCTCATCATGAGTATGGATTTATTTGTCAGCACCCATTAATTTTTCCTTGAGGTGTTTATATTCTCCTTGCTTTCAGCCCCTAGTGACTGTGGTTTACATTAAAAATTCAAGTGCAGCTGACCGACCAGACACATTTCTCATCAGCCTGTATCAG
Source organism: Dicentrarchus labrax (assembly GCF_905237075.1). Classification (NCBI taxonomy): domain Eukaryota; kingdom Metazoa; phylum Chordata; class Actinopteri; family Moronidae; genus Dicentrarchus; species Dicentrarchus labrax. The sequence goes on from NW_026136716.1 coordinate 9,063,979, forward strand.
CTGCGTTTGAGATACAGTCCATACGGATACTATTCTGAGCACATCAGACGGCAGCTGTTTGGATACTGAATAGATACTTTGTGTAAAGGCACTGATCATTGCGTCACCATTGTCAGATATAGCGTCCCACGACTGTAGTTTATGTGACACTGAGGACAATGAAATGGCGGCGATAAATGTGGAGCAGCAAATATGTTGTGATTTCGGACACAGCTTAGGTGAGTGCAACTGGTCAGTGGTGAAACTTTGCATATCAAGGTTCACCAATATGAACTGACATGACTATGTTTGCTATTAATGTTCTATAATTTTTGCATTACTGATGATTCTCCGAATGTTGACAGTGAATCTAAATTAGCTTTAATTAGCTTAGCATAGCCTATTGAGAAAAATAACCCACAACCTCAACCATTTGAGGCACTAAGTCAACCAAACAGCCTCCTCTTTGGATCCTTTGCTGCCATATTACCCTAAGAAATAACACTTTTGCTTCATTGCTCATGGAGATCATAAATATGCCGCAATCATTAAAGACACATTCAGGTTGGTTATGAACTGCATTTTTAAATTAGACAGCAGAATAATAATATTTCCTATGGCAGTGTCAGGGTGACTGCGGGGGGATATTAGACAGTTTTTTCCTCTTTTCCCTTCTTGTGCACCCACACTGAATCCATTTTCCCAACTTCAAAGTGTTTCTTATATGAAACAGCAAAATGTTAATTTAAGAAAATATTCTCATGCTTAAAAAAACACACACAAGTATTTGGACTTTTTGGTGATTCCCATGCCTTTCTCTGTATTCATCAATCACAGAAATAGATTTTCTCCAGAGGACATCCCCCATCTGTTCAGCAGTCTCATGACGATTGTGGTTAAAGTGTGATTCTCAAAAGAAACAGCGTAAGGTTTGAGCTGTCTTTTTGCTGGTCGGCTCGAATCGACTCAAACACACAACATCTTGAGTCCAACACAGAAAGATGAGAGAAAGATGTGCCAAAGATGAGAGTATAAAACCTGTCATACTCGCACTTCTTCACAGTTCCCTCTGGTGCAGGAAATTAATGCACAACAGTTGCCAAGTAAGCTGTTGGCTCCTGGCTTGGAGATGCCCAGAGCAGACAACACAAACGCCAAATGAAGTAGGTTAACTCCAAATCCATTACTATTAGCTCCCATATCACAGGCCAAGTGATTACTTTCTGCAGTGAAATGCCAATCTCGCATCAACAAGCAGAAAATTGCTGTGAGAGGAGATTCCCACAAGTTGTCATATTGAGAGTCTTGTCCTGGAATTGTGACAGGGAAAATATTCCATACATGCCATGCAGGGTTTAATTCCCATGCACTCTAATCCATATGTTCCAAATGTTATCTCTCAATGTAACCACCTCCTCTCTGCTCCTCACAGTTCTCAAACCAAGCCCACCAGCCCATGTGTTTTTATAAGGTGTTTTTTTTTGCGCTATGGAGGTTGTTCTTTCCACTTCAGTTACTTAGCAACTAAATGACATATCTCGCAAATAAAAACCTGAGCCCTCAGCGGTGAGAAACATTTGAAAAACAGAAGGAGAGCACAGTGATTGTTGCAATAAATTTGTCTCCCTCGAGCTGCCGCGTTCAAGGTAGGAGTGTCGATGGGGTCTCCAACTTTGATGTGGTAAGATAAGGAACACCTTGCCAGTGGGCCCCATGTCCTCATGAGATCAGACAGCATTTTCTCCAGTCTCAACATGAATGTAGAGGAAATGAAAGTGTCAGAATAAGAGTAAAGCCAAGTTGCATAAGTTATATTAGGGATTAAAACATCGGATCATAGATATTGGAAAAACATTTGGTCTGTCAAACTCTGCATCCTTTACTCTAGTGATGGGTTAGGGTTAGACGGTGTGGTCTCCTGCTAAATGATGCTTCAGGTCGGTCAGTCCACGTACTCCATGACTACAGTTTGGCTTCTCCTCGTTCCCACTGACAGGACTGATCCACTCAAGGTCCGTCTGCCATTGAGATTTACTCTCTTTATGGGTGGACTTGAGCTGAAGGTTTTTAAAAAACCTCATTTATTTCTCCCACTATCTCTTGTGAAACTCTTTTGGTTTTATTGTTGTCTGAATGAATGTAATGTGTGCATCAGATTAGAATGTGAATGAAAAACAGACAAAGACAAGTGTCGTCCTCAAGGTTTTCCTCCCACTATGGACCATTGGAGCGGTTTGCACTTTGCATATCCGGCTTTGGTGGAGTCACCAAAGATCACAAAGGTTAGAGTTGCAGGACCAGAATGACGACTATCTTCGAATGTTATTCATTAGACTGTATGTCACATCACCAACAATCGCTGAATGTGCAAGCCAGAGTTAACTTGTGCATGATGGTCATTGTAATGTGCAATGTGCACACCCCTCCACTGGTATGCAGTAGAGCATGGATGGATGGAGTTCCTCAGCTGAACTAGTTTTTTGAAAAAACCAAAGACTTTTAGAGCGTCTATCAGCTTTCGGAAGTCGTGGCACGTCTTTCCTTTTCTCCAACTGTGGCGACAATAGCTGAAGCTTTCTGACTTCCCAAGTTGGAAATTTGTCCATGAAGAGTACTTGACTTGATTCTCTTGGGGCTCATGTCATCTGAACTAGCTTTGTTATTCTCTTTCTCCAGTTTTGCTTTTAAATAATCTGATTCACAAATGGCACCAAACGGCATTCCTCATTACCATTACCCATCATTCATCTTCATTCCGGGGGTCTACTGTCGGCCCCGGTCGCTTTGCATTTATGTACCCTTACTGTTTGGTAACAAGTGTACCATTATGTTTGGCTCTTTCATACAGGCATAACAGCACAGTAAGCTTCGGTGGAAGTTTTTTTTGCTAGATATTTAAGTCTGTGTTGAAGATTTACGCACATTAAATAAAATAAATAAAAAACCCTCTCTGTCCTTCTTCCTCTCCCTTTCTGTAAGGTGACCTTTAACAAAGAATCTTTCACCCTTCGGATCTATATCACTCTAAAGGTATGAAAAATGGATATGCACCTGAAGTTTCTTTCATTCCTTTAGGCTGTTTGGATACGGGGATGCTGCTTCTCTCGGTGATGCTGCATTTTCTTTTGGGTACTAAATAAAACAACCCTGTTCTACACAGAAAAATCAATAGGGAATTTCATAGCTTTCACCCACTGGTCAGGCCTATTTCATGGAAAAAGCCATGAAGCATGGGAAGGAAGAGGAAGATCAGGGATGAAGAGAAATGTGCCAGAGGTAAGGAATAAGGCATTAGGAATACCTGGTAGAGGAGTTGGAAAGAAGATAAATTAGGTGTCTGTGTTGCTCTGTTGGGGGGGAGAAGCTGTGTCCATTTACTCTCCACTGTTGACTTGCATTACTCAACCCTGTGGTGGAAGGCGGCCATGACAGATAGTGTAGGAATTTGCAGGCTGGTGGCATACAGAACACATTACCTGAAGCGTGAAAACACACTGTTGGCTGGAATTACAAATGATTTAACATCGCTGAGGAGCTCTGCAGCCAGGTGTTCAACAGTAACGATTCTGAAACATATGATTCATCATCAGTATACTGTTGCTTGTTTGCAATCAATTAGATCAGTGCTTCTCAAACTTTCTACACTGCGTACCATCTCCAAGTACCACCATAACGACCGCTGTTAGAATACAATAGCGTAGGACAACCCGATTAAGCTACAGACACAGGAGGCAGGTTGAATCCTGAATGGAACTGGATCAAGAACCAGAGCTAATATGGTGGGAAAGGGGTTCTCCTGGTTCACAAAGCCATTCATTTTACCTCCGCTTACTATCTTGCATCATATTTAGGTCGGACCTAATCATGCATGTATGTGCACTCTACATACATGACTACGTAGCAGGCTGAAATTTAAACAGTATATTACAGGAAATGCAATGTTATAGTATTTTGACAGTGTTTTTCTTTTCGATTAATTTGTTTCATATATATTTCAGAGGTTTCTCCACGTACCACTATTTGAAAGGACTCTGAATCAGCTGGCTTGTACAGTCCTGGGATACTGTTATAATTCCAGGCCAATGTGGCTAAAGGGGACAAAGGAATGAGGACCGCAGGGACCAGTTCTACCTGTTTCAGATGCTCCTGCTGTGATTTGTGAGCATTACTCACAAGCAGAATATGAGTAACTCAAATAGCAGCAGTGTCACGTTTCACAGATGTCATGCAAATATTTACAAGTCCTACAAGCCTCTCACATTCTCTTGCATAAGTCACAATTATGGCTCTTGTTTCACTTAGTTTGTATGTTGTATGTATGTACGTACTGGCACATTGCCCTTATCCAGCAGGGGTAGTTAAAGCTAATTTTTGGTCCCTTGGGACAAAACGCAAATATTGCAAACGCAAGAAACGCTGTCATATTATCAGCTATAAAAAATGTATGGTGAATGTTTTAGCAAATAGTTGTTCATAACAGATAATGTAAGTCCAATATGTGTAAATTGCTCTTTTTTGGTCTCCACCAACTCCTCAGAGAAACATCTGACTCTATCTAAATGCTCTGCTGTGTTTACCACCGAGTCAGTAACTGTGTCTGCTGTTTGGTGCTGGGCAGGTAGTATACAGCTGGTTTAGTGAAGGGTTTTTTTGCGGTGCTGTGAGACTGATCCCAAAAAATTAAAGCTGTGGGCCGTGCTCTGTAGAGCTGAGGGAAACTGCAGGTTAGGGTTATGATCCTCTTTGGATTCATCAAACGAGCGTCCTTTTTCCCATTACACTGTCATTTCACCCATTAATATAAAAAAATGGATCATAGGAGCTTGAAAACTATCGATTAAGATGATGTCACAGGCCTCTTTGTCACTGAAGACATTTGGACATTTGACATGTAAGCTCAGGTGTAAATTATATACAATACTTGCACATAGCTGGTTCTGGTTCAGGGTCCTGGTCTCGTGTCTTACTGCAGCACTTAAATACAACAGAGGCATCGTTCAAGTTATTAGTAACACCTGCTGAAAATGGTGGCCTGGGACATCCAATGAGCAATTGGCTGGCACACCTGCTATTGATTAGCTTAGTTTCCAAACAACTCCACCTGCTGCAGCCGATGGTTTCAAAATAAAACCGAAAGACTGAAACTTACTCTTAAAAATAGGAGGGTAAAACATAAACTAAAAATGGTACATTACAAATCAGCATAGACAGCTTAAATGAATAAACTGTTCAAATATTTAGATTTTCTCCAAAATTAATACAAGGCTCCTAATATGATTTAAAAATGTAAAATAATAATATAATCACACATTTGGGGTTTTACTATTGCTCTTACTCATTACTCTGAAATCAATTACCACAGTAAACAGCACAGCGATCATTAATATTCAGGAAACATAGCATATTTCACTGTGCTCGCTGGGTGTGTAAAATATTTAAAAAGCCTCATGGACTTCTGCACCACTGGAGAAAAAAACAACAAATGTTTTCCTGTTTTTCAACAGGGCAAGATCGATGTCTCTGAAGGATAACTTGAAAAAGAAAATGTATTTTCTCAGTTTTCTGGTCCAAGACCACAGATTAAAGTTGTGGCCTGGCGCGTTGCTATGGCGACCACTCCGGAGCATTCAGCCTCTTCCTCATCCCGGTCCGTGAAATGTGAGTTTGAACTTCCTGAGGGCTTCTCATCACCCCCCACCCCCCCGAGGACTTTGATTCATACCAGAATGTATTCGCTGGGGAAGCGGACTTGCCATTGTTTGTTGCTATTTTATTATTCATCTCCCTTTTTCATGTTTCACTGCTCAATACTTATTCACAGTCCAGCTCTCTTCTGCTTCAAACATTACTGGACGACTAATTCAGAGGCAGATATTTATGCCAGAACCCTGTTTTTTATTAGAGTAATCACACGTGCTCTCACACACATAAACGTAAAGACATAAATCCTGTTTTACCCAATGTTTATTTTTTGTTAAATAATGGACATTTGGCATGAAAAATACTGTACGTTAGCCAGTAACCATGAAACCATGAAAAACAAGACTGCGTCATAATAATCATATCCTACCAGAGATACAGCGAAAGCAAAAACATCACAAACGTCAATAACCTCACATGTAAAACCTCTCACAGACACGTACGAGAGTGTGGTCCTGTTCCAACTAACAGACATTTACACGTTTTATAGTATCACAATGTAGCACAAGCAGGCACCAGATGTGGCAAAAAAAAAAAAGGCTTCAGCAGACCTGGAGACTGCTTTGGTAAACATTTATCGCATGTAGACGCACGGACACACACAGTTTCACCATCAGCTTCCAATGCTAATAAGAGCTAAATATATGATTTCATCACCTTGACTCTGCGCCTGCTCTTCACCTCAGCATTTCTCCCTTTGTTTACTTGCTGGAAGTTTTTTCCTCGAAGCTGAGACTCTAACTTGACATCCATGTTAACACTTAAAGTGCTCCCTCAGAAGGTGCTAAGAAGTGTCTTTAAAAGACCAACTCCTGTCTCTTCTTCCCTCAACCTTTGAGCAGGACGAGGAACAGAGAAAGACACATTTTCCCTTTTCGACAAGGACATACTTTCTTGTCAACGCTCAGGTGCAGAACCTGTAGGCCAAAACAAAATATTTAATTCTGTGCCTGAGGTGAAACTACAAAAATCTCTCTTTTGCAATTATTAATCATTCTGCAGAACAACAAAATACAAAAAAACAAATCCAATAGAGGCACATTTCACCAGCAGCCACCTAGACGTTATAAATAATTGATAAAGAACTAATTTACTTATGAGTGCTTTGTCAGTTTGCTGCTGTATGAGCAAACTTTTAATTGTAGCATTTTTTTTTAAAAGGAAGGATTTTCTGAGCTCAAGGTGAGCGGGGTGTATAATCCTACAATTAAAGTGAAAACATGAAAATCCTCCAAATTAGAGGGTTAACTAAGAGCAAAATCATAATGAGCAGCTTAAAGAGCACATCATCTGCCAGCACTGTTGGCGCTCGTAGAAACTAATAAATGAGCAGGAACGGTTTGATTCGTAGCTTTGAAAAAGTGACACAAATGTTCTTTTAAAGGGGAGCACAATTGAGTCACCGCAAACATGAGGAGGTTACTATTTCACCGCCAGAAAAGTGACATTTATGAAAGATGACACTGCAGTTTATATTTTGTACCGTCACTTCTTTTGTGTCCCGAGTCAATCGAAAAATTTGTTCCACGTGTCGTGCGCGGAGCTATAGAGTCAAATGAGGTTTGCTGTTTTTTTCCTCCCTGTGTGCGCTGCCTGAAGCACCTAATGGGCTTCTTGTTGGGGGAGGTAGAGATAAGAGAGAAACCGACTGTGTGCATGGTCCTATGCCTCCGTCTCATTTCAGTTTCAATTTACATCAGGCATTGTTCTGGGGACAGGGTAAGAATTTGATTTCTCACCCCTGGAGGGGCTTTTTTACCTTGTTTTTTAAGGAGTCTGTAAACTTACTGTGTTATGGTAGTAATCAATTCTTTCAGAAGACATTCAGAGTTACTGAGGAGAGTCTTGCAGTGGCAGAAGTGCTTCTTTATTTTTTTCAATATGGACACATCGTTCGCTGACTTAGATTCTCCACATTTCAATCGTTCAGTTCATTTTATGGAAATTGTGAACACCCAAGTATCAGATGATCAATTCATAATTGATATGTCATTCCACAGAAGTAATATTCATACTGGTTTAAATAAAACAATCTGATAGTATTTCCCATCTTTGATGAGCAAGAGTTGTGTGCAAAAGGAATTGAGTTCAGTGGGTGAAGCAAATAAAAACTTGGGCTATTAATTTAAGTTTTACGGTATTTGCTTACTTGCCGAGAGTTAGAGAAGAATATCAATGCGACTTTCGTGTCTGTATGAAGCAACAGTTTGACAGGAAACAAGGGGAAAGGCTGGGTGGGCTTTTTTCAACTTTGGACAGAGCTAAGTTAAACTAAGTGCCTGCTGGCTTTAACTTGATATGTAGCATTTAGACATTAACTTTTGCCAAACAATTTTTTACCTTATAAGTTATAGTGAGCGAGGTTACTCAGAAGTTTTTGTACTGTTCTTTCATAATGCACATGGCCAGAGACTGAGATTTATTTTGTTATTAGGTAATACATCTACAGGCTATGGAATAAGAAACAACTGTGGATTAAGAGGCTGTTCTTCATTATTCTTGCTCAGCCATGGTAATTGAACAAACTTAACAGTTTGCATTTCATTAAACTATCCCCCAATTTCATAATGTTAAAAAAAAACTTTTGAATACAAATTTAATGGAAGGTGAAAGGTGCACAGACAGTGAAATAAATCCTGACTGAATCCACAAGGCTCTCCGTTGCACCAAGTGCTGGCAAAGATATGGAAATCACTCATTGTCTCCTGCCTTAATTACAAAAGCACACACACAGAGTGGAGGCCGCCAGACAAAGTGTTTAGCGACGAGGCTCTGTTGCGATTTTTGTGTGCCAATTGTCTGTCTGCGAGCCGAACTGCCTTCCACCGCTGCCACCGCCTGTACACTGCTCTCGGACAGTGCTTGTGCCTGCAAATCTCAATCTCTGTCACCCACACGCCATTGTCATTCATGTATTCATACGCCTCTGCAATGAAAAATGATTTTTTTTTTAAAGGAGGGTGGTGGGCGGGTGATGGGGCTGGAGGGACAGGGAGTGCAAGGCGATGGGAGGACATGAAAAAGAGGACCGAACTTGAAAGTGATAGGAAATGACAGCGCAAAGCTGTCAATGTACACCGTATGTAGGACAAAAGTATTACATCACACTGCTTAACACCAATCCAGATATTTTTGTGCTGCAGAGGCAAACTATATCTTAACGGCGGTGTTAAATTATTCACTGCAACACTATCATGCGCATATTTTGTCATAAGGGAGTGAATTTATGAATGAAATCCTGAATCGTTTCCATGAGAATTTGTAATTTGTTAATTAACATAGACTGTCATTATAATAATATCTATCATTGGACAAAGACTGCCTTAACACTGTAGATGAATATATTTGGGTATTTTAAGCTAACTTTGCAGCTGCCATCTTCTCTTCAGAGTTACATGAAACCTGGCTAAACAATGTATAACAGGGCAAAAGCCTGCATAAATCATCAGTCCAAACCAAAGTAAACACATAAAATATCCCTCTGGATTAGCTACTGTCGCTAGGGGAACCAAAGGGGAGCTTATATCCAGAATTTCAAACTATTCTTTTTAAGTTCTGTCTTTCATTACTGCTTTTATTTTTATTTTTCTATTACTAATGTTACTTTGTCCTTGTTTTTGCCCAACCATTTACTTACGTACATTTTTCTTGATTCCCCTTATCGTAGCACCGTTTGAGCTCCATGCTTTAAATGGAAAATTATATTTCAATCAAGTTTGTTGTTGTTATCATTATCGTTATTTTTATTAGAGAATTGAAGAGCTCAGATGTGGTGCATTAGTGGAGCCATTTGTCATACGTTTCACAAAGGCAAAGCCATAAGATCTGCTCTGCAGGAGAGGCTCCCTGAGAAACACCTCGTTAGTTTGAGCCTGGAAACGGGGTCTTTGTACTCAGGTAATGCTCAGAGTAATTGGCAGCACTGAAGCGGAAGGCAGAGAGAGTACATAAAAAGACACCACTGATATAATTGAGCTGAAAAGGTGAGTTTGACTAAAGCTCTTTTCTGTGACATTTGTTGCAGGGGCAGACTGGAGCAACAGTCAGGTACCTTCAGCCTTTCATGGACGGACATTTTCTGCTAATTCACATCCGGATGTTAATGTCTGCATCAGTATTCAATATACATTTGTAGCAGTGGCGACAGGGGGATTTAAGTTCCGACTAAGCCTGTTTGATCACAGTTTGTGATCAGAGTGGATCAACACGAGAAAATAGCCTGATTCTGAAGCCAGGCTTTTCTTCAGATGTTTATCTTCGAGATGTTTATGTACACCTGCACCTGCCCTCATCGGTCTGAATCACAAAGTGGTGCTGCAAAAGGTTCAAAAACACCCTGTTATTACTAGGAGGCCAGTAAATTCAGCCAAATGAATTCATTTTGTTCTGCTTTGTGCAGGAAGAAGTGATGAAATATAATTCAATAAGAGCAAAACACTAAGCAAGAAAAAGCTGGACTAACTCCCTTTGATATAATTTGGTTGTAAGCAGGATTTTTTCTTGGTGCTCAAATATTTGAGGAATTTGGGACTGAATGATGATGTCCAAGTCGTTCAGAAGAATAATTCTGATAACAGAGAGAGAGAGAGAGATACCCCAACATTAAACATGAAAGGAGCAGAAATCCATACTGATTCATTACTGAGTTAATGAGTCCTCGTCGTTCAACAGTATGTCTCTGTCAAAAAATTTACCGTTGGCACAGTAACAACATGAAAACAGTATTTACAGGTACAGAAGATTCATATTTTCTGTAGTTCTTCACTTAAATGTCCGTCTGAGCCAGTGAACAAACTACCATGACAAACAAAGCCACACAAAGAGCACAGGCACTTGATGTTCTCTCCAGGATGCAACAAAGCGGATGCTGCCAATTAAACAGAAGAAAAAGAATGTCACCAAACTGAAACGCCGTAACCCCCCCCCCACCCCCCGACTCACATTCTGCAACCATGCACGCAGAATTTGAAGAAGACCTTTTAAAAAGACCTCATAAACGAGGGCAGGGATATTACTCAGCGCGTGACTCACAGCATATTAAGATGAAAAACAGAAGATTGAAAAAAAAAAAACAGGCGACCACCCAGCGCTCCTCGAGGCTCAGCAGGTGCCTGTGGTGCTGACGGTGGTGTAGCTGAACTTGGACATGGAGGTCGCCATCGACGTGGCCATGGAGGTGGCGGTGATGCCGTCTTCTCCTGCCTCCCTCCTCCTGCAACAGCAGCACAGGCGACAGAGCCGGTTGCGCCAGCAGCAGGCGAAGGTGGACAGCAGGGCCTTGCGGAAGCGCGTGTTCATGAAGCAGTAAATGATGGGGTTGACGCAGGCCGAGGAGTGGGACAGCAGTTGGATGAAGGAGATGGGCGCTCCTGAGAGGGTTCTGGAGGCCAACTTCAGGTCAAAGGCCTTCCAGGTGTTGACTGTGTACAGGGGCATCCAGCAGATGAAGAAGAGCGCCACGATCACCATCAGCATGCGGATGACTCGCCTCTTGGCCTGCAGCTTGGCTTCTGAGGCGTTGCTGCGGGGGCGCTCGCTTTTGGTCTGGGTGGCGCTGGACGAGGCAGAGAGGGTGGGGAGCTCCACGGCGGAGGAGGGTTTTTTAGACACCTGGACGTAGCAACCATCGTCGTCATCGTTCGAGCCTGCGACAGCCCTTCGAACGCCGTTCTTCTGGCCTGTGGAGGGTCAGAAAGTTTTTAGTGGCCTCCAGCACCGCTCGTGTCTGTATTTAACAAATAATTAACAATAATAATAATTGGGAATAAGAACGGGCTGTAAAGTGTGTAGGAGAAACTACAGTGAAACTCTCAAAAACACATAAGTGAAACAGTTGCTGTAATAATTTCTCTTGTTCAAACTCGCCATTAAAAAAAACCCTTCCTAATACACTTCTGATAAAAATGATTTGATATGAGACAGTTTGAGTTAGACAAATTGAGTGGATATCTCCCAAACTTTGTCTTTTTGGTACAGAATGTCCTCTTTCTGTTTCATTGGACACAAAGTAACATAGTTTTTGTAATAAATCAGACTTGATTCGTCGATCTAAGGCTTTTGAATCAAACCTTCAAATAAACCGAACAAGGACAGTGGATTTTGTCCCCAATCACTTTCACTGAAAGCACATTATGAAACGGGGGTCTTTCAATGGCAAGTGTGAAGGAGGAATTCAATTACAGCACGCACCTGGAAGTTCACCATTGTGCTGCATCACAAAGGAATAAAATGCTATGCTTATAGATTAACAAGGCTATTTCAGATCCCCTCAACCTTGATGAATCACACACAAGACTGGACTCCATGGAAACTGGTGCTCCTGATACACACAGTTACAGCAGCAGTTACAATTTAGCTGAAGGGACCATATTTCAGATCTTTTTCACTTTTCTATGGGAAATTTGAACGTAACTGAGAGGTGGTATATTTTTGGATGTAACAGGTGCAGAACCTGTGGGTAGCAACAAAATATGTCATTATCTGCTTGAGGCTAAACACCTCTCTTCGCAGTTATGTTGCATTATTTGTTTGCCTGCATCGCCTGAAAATGGGTTTTTTTTGCCTCTAAGTGCCTGTATTTAATTTGAAATAAACTGCGTCATTATGGGCAGTTGTCATGTTTGACCAGACTTTTAATAAATCCTGCTGTTTCTCTTTAATGTAATTCACTGCAGTCTCATACAGATACATAAAAAAGTGAAATAGATATTTTCATCCACACTATGAGTTAAATCAATGTGAGCAGAAAGCCTTTTTGCAGTTTGGATTGAATTTATGATGGATCTCACCGGTGGTCTCTGTGCTCTGGTTCAGCTCAAACTGAATGCCTCGGTAGAGCTCTCTGGAGATCAGACCGTAGGCTATAATCATCACCACTCCTGGGACGAAGAACAGAGTGAACAGCAGCAGCACATACCTGAAAAACAGCCAGAATGGGAAAGAGAGTCAGAACTTAATCTGAGTTGGAATCAGGCCTCAAAAACAATCAAACACATCAGAATATCTTGCTGCAGGCTTTCCTCGTGCACTTTCGTGGATGGGTTGGTGCCGTGCTGGAGGCCCTGCAGATGGTCGACCACCTCCCAACAAGCCCTCTTTAGCCCCGTGGTGTCTGGTAAAAAGGCTCTGCAGCATCCCGGGCCAGATCTGCAGATTCTCCCTGCAGGCACCTCAGCCCCCCCTGCGGTTCAACCCTCCTCTACACTTTATCTCCTTTGGACTGTTTTTATTTACCATTCGGGGCATTTATGCTGATGCCATGTTTGCATATAACTGCAGATTTTATATGCTGCTGAAAGTTTACTTATCTGCTGCTACTTAATACCTCCGCCTGTTACACCACTGTAACTCCTTACATTAGGCCGGAAACAGAAGTCTTGCTCAAAGGGTAAGTCTCACTCTGAAATCTTGCAAGGGGTGAGTTGTTGAGACGGCGGTGGAGCCTAGGGTTACGTTGCAGCCTTTACAGCCTGTCTTGCGGCTGCTGGCTGGTGGGCGATCTACTGGATCAATTCCAAAACTTTTTGTACCCATTAGTCATTTAAAATATGTACAAAAATAAATAAATACCTGAATTACCCTTCAAAATTAGCTCTCATGTCCCCTATTTTATATTGCGCTGTCACATTCGTATCTTCCCAACCTGAGGACACACAGTTTGCAGAGTTGAGGCGGGCAAGTTCGACCAGTAGGACCAGTTAGCTGCTGGAGCTCTGACACTAAGAGACAATATTTTCTTTGAGGTAGCAGGTATCCTGTTAATCCAGGGGAAGGTTTTCAACACAACCTTATCAAACTGTTCTGTTGACATATTGACAGTTAACAATAAAACACTGAATATTTGCACACACGAAACAATTGGACCTCATGGATACGACAGTGCACGCTATGTAGGAACACAACAGAAAGAAATATATTAATGAAATGACATGTTGCCAAATACACATAGTTAAACATGCTGTAATGTGACAATCTGCTGCTCCAGGCTGTGTACTTGGCTGTTTTCTGAGCATAAATGTTTCTTTTTTTTTCTTGCACGGAAAGAACAACGATCATGGCTCTCTCTGGGTGCCTGGATGGATGACGCATCAAAGAAAAAAAGTAGTGAAGTGAGTAAAGGGCAAGAAAACTGAACAAAATGTTGACGGAGGGGAATTTTCGAGCAGCACACAGAATTCAAAAGGGCTCAGAGCTGCTCGTCAGTTTCTCACCATGCAGACACAGACCTTCAACGCTGTGCAGCTTTGTTTTAACATGCAGTAAAGTGCTATGAATGAGCTGCATAAGAAACCTCTTGGGGTTATAACAGTCTCACTAGACTCACTATCAGCGAATTAAATGAACCTTTACGTGGAATGAAGGCAGACTGATAGGGAGAGGAGAAGGGAAAAGTAGAAAGAGTAAGCCATGAATGAATAAGATAAAGAAACTGTACAGATGTTACTTTGATCGTAATAAATCTTTACCATCTGCAGCCACATCCCTCTTTTGATTCATCGTAATCAGAGCACGCTCCTCTCAACCACCGATGGCCGTGGTGCACATCAGTCAGCACATGAAAGCGACAGCAGAGAGGAAGAGGCCGGGTTTCATTCATTCTCTGATATTCTAATGTCTTCCCGGGCAACCCTCTGAACTCTGCACAGCCCCTCTCTTCCACTTCTCTTTACATATATATAAAAAAAGAAGGCTTCAGTCACAGCCTCTCATCAGCTGGCTGTTTGATACTGCAGGAAATCTGTTACACAAAAGCTGTCAGGAAGTGAACACGTAGGAGTGCGGGAACACACTGCTGGTGGATATCTGTGCTTGTTTTGCCTCAAGGGGGAAACCCAGATGGATGGAGCTGAGGCGGAGGGACACATGGAAAAAACCTGGATGAATATTCACATGTAGCTCCCTCTTTGGACTGTTCCCACATCACCTGAATGCATGTTGCAATGTTTTTAGGAAATCTTTTAGCGATGAAATTGTGAGAGAACGTTAAAATTGAAAGGGTTTCTGTCCCTGCTGCTTAAAAAAAAAAAAAAAAAGCTGCTTCTTCTTACATAAGAGAAGAGAAGAGTTCGTAAGAATGTCGATACCTTATTGTATTTAGTGTGCACTCAGAGCAATAAACTTAATGAGCAGCATCAGTGGTCATCAATATACGGTCCAGCCCCTTGCCTGAGAGGAGAATGACTGCAGGCGCTACTCCTCTCATATATACACATCAAAATAATTTTCTTAAGTCTGAGGTTGAAGAAATTCATATTATAATAGCACAATAAATGATACTAAATATTCTTGCAAACAATCAAAAGAAAGCTGTGAAGCAGGCAACAAATACTTAATGCTGATGTGATGTCACATATATAATTAAATGTAGAAGAATTGTAGGTTACGTGTGCACTGTAAGCCTTATAATCTAAGTAGAATGAAATGTTTATCAGAAAACGTGGTTGAGACATTCATAGACCAGAATTAGTCCACTAATATCTGCACTTTAGTCCAGAATGACATAGGATGTTGATCAGTGCACGGATCGGAAACCTCAGACTCATACAGGGTCTGGTCATATTAAAATTCTATTGTATCTAGTGAGTTAATTTGCTTCAGTGAATGAGATTATTCATCCTCCAGTCTGCGTAAAACTGTCCATGAAGACACCATGCATAAGAATAATTACGCATAACAATCTAAAATCATTAAATTTGACTTTGACTTGACAAAACTGGTACATTAACCACTTTATGGCTCCTACGTCTCTGCTCATCATTTCAGACTGCGATTTCAGTCTAAAAATGGATGCTTCGGTAACTCTATGCTCTGCTTCATTATGTGCAAAAAAAAAAAAAAAAAGGTGCCAATTTCTTACAGAGAGATGTCGATGAGAAAGGTGTTATCTCCTTCCAATCTGGGTTTTAACCCCTAACCGCTGCGTAATTTAAATGACGGCCATGATGGGTGAAGGAGAAACTGTGAATTAAAACTTGAAAGGACCTCGTACTCTGTGACACATCTGGACTTTTGACATCTGAGCCCAGACTTTCTTCCTCCTCCTCCTCCTCCTCCTCCTCCTCCTCCTCCTCACCGAGCAGACTAATTAACTGGTCTCCCACTGCCTCTTCTTTTCCAGAGAAGCCTTACAGTTTGATAGGCAGTCGGAGAAAAAGAGAATTCTTCGGAGTGTTCGACCACAAAAGGCTGTCAAGTAGAGCGATGTACAAGGTTTTGCCATATTCCGCTTCTTCTTCGTATTAATTGTGCCATCCCGCAGGACCCGAAAGTTGTTTATTATGGACACATATATGAAAATCCCTGAGCGGTGTATCCCAAGATGCTCAAACATATCTTATCCTTAACTGCCTATGCATCTACTTGGGGAGCTTTTTAACAACAAAGCAGCATTTATTGGTCCTCAGAGGCGCGTACATGAATGAATGACTTTCCTAACACTGAGCAACCCAGACCGCAGCCTGCGATCGCTTCTCTCCTGGTGTTTTTGCAAAAGCTTTACTCTTCCATCCTTTCCAGCGTACAGTCAGGAGCAGAGAAAACAATCAAAATGCTACCATGAAGCATCATGCGGTATCTTTGTAATGATGTAGTCTGTCCCAGCTCCTCTGATTTTTTGGTTCGAACCCTGCTATGCTAGAAAACGGATCCATTTCAAACCCTCTCTAATTACGCCTTAAGAGTAACTGCCTGGTCACCTTTCTCATCATAAAATAAAAGTCTCCAGCTTAATGATTTAATTTATTTTCCAGACACCACCTCTGGAACCACCTTTACAGCTGCAGCCCAGGGGTTCAAGCCTGAAAGGGCAAGAATTTATGAGCCCTCGCTCCATCATTAGCTATACTCTGTATGCCTCACATATTTCTTGCTGGTTAGGTAGAGAGAGAAAGGCCCAGTCACACCAGCAATTCAAATTTCACAATCGATTTTTTATCTGAATGGAATCACCATAATAAAGGTTTTCACCTGTGGAGGCGAAGTAAATCTACACAAATCTTTTGTGTCTTGACAGTGCTGACCTTTGAGTTCAAAATGGCAGAAGCTGTTGTAGCTTATTAGCCGTGTTCCACAATCCACTTATATTTAGCCTCCTCTGTTAGAAAGAAAGCGGTTCAAGGAGGAATGGTTTGCAGATATTTATGAGACAGGAGTTAATGGTACTAATATGTCTTTTAAATAGCTTAGTAACTTATTGTCCCATGAGCAACTTAGCTAACAAACAAGCTAGGGAGACTCAAGACTAGAAGGTATTGAGTATATATAATATATAGTATTGAGGTTTGGTAAAATATAAATGAAAAGGCGTCAGTACTCAATGTATAATGTCTTTTCGCAGTAACTGGCCCAACGCGAGTCGTCCCCATGTCACCAATTCATTGTGCAACTTCTTGGGTGACCGGGCTTTCACTCTGATTCTCCTTTAACTGCTTTATACTGAGTGTTGGCTTGTGACACAAACTATAAGCGATATATATACACACACTATACACTTTATCATTGCCAAGAATACTGGAACGCTGGGATCCATTTTACAGATACACATGTAAGATAGGCCATTAGCATTGAATGCATTATGTTCCACATAAGTTACAGAAATTATACAAAGTGAAAAACATGAATTAACTTGAAAAATTACAAACACACAGCGTGATAGAAAGGCTGTTTCAATGTACTGCTCGGGGAACCTCAGAGGCACTGAGGATTTCTGCAGGAAATTTGAGCTATATTACCAAAATGACCAAATCCGCATTCAATCTATTCTCCAACTGTGAGCAATCAGTAGAGAGTGAGCTGCTCAAAAATGAAGTTAGTTTCTGCTTGTCATGGTAATGCATATGTAAATTACACAACTACACTAAATGTAAATCAGAACACATTTGTAACTGAAGCTGAGCAGATTGTATTCAATTCACTAATTGACTCCGACTATTCATCTTGTCCTCACTCATCCCTGTTGAGGTTATGGAGGCACGTCCACAAAATTATTGTCATGCATGTGAAATCTTTAAAAAGGTTTTCACAGACTTTGTGCAGAGTTTGTCCATTCAGACAGGCAGCTGTCATTACAGCAAGCCTCATCACCCAACAAGTCATGCATGCGAGACAGATGTTTTTTCCGTCTAACATTAAAATCAGATTACAGAAATGATTGATGAACTAATGAATGACAGGGCTTTCCTTTATCTGGGTTTTTTTTCACTTTTTACTTGCTTATTATAGGATATTATGTTATTCTTTTAATCAGTTTGAATTAAGAATAACTACATGTACGTTGCAATCTCATAATAACAATATATTAGTATGAATGTGCTTCCCTGACAGGAAGTAGTCCCACCAGTACTTACCAGGTCTGTTCAACTTGCTGGCTGGGCCAGTCCAGGCGACACATATGGCCCACAGTACCGTTGGTCTTGGGAAAAGATCTAAGGACACTGAACACCGGGTAGGGCACCATGATTAACAGCGACACCACCCATGTGGCAGCGATGACGCGATAGGCGTGGGATCGGGTCTGCCACGAGCGGGACTTCAGCGGGTTGCAGATGGCGCTATATCTCTCGATGGCAATGGCCACGAGGCTGAAGGTGGAGATGCTGACGGAGATCCCTGCAGAAAGAAAAGACAGGCAACGAGAAAACACTTAGAAACTAGTCTGTTACCAAATTTCAGTCTAGTATTGACTCATTTTAGCTGTTTAAGTAGTGTACAGTGAGTTTATCAGATCTTTTTCTGAGGCTGACCATGACTGACATGACATTTCTGCTTCAGAGTAAAAACAAAATGAAGAATATAATCTACCTCCTCTCAATAGTGCAAGCATCTCTGCAATAATCCAGGACACTAGGTCTCTATAAGGTTTAACACAAGTCAAATTCCTTCAGAGACAATCCAAGGCCAAGTTGTATTTGCATTTATGAATATGCATAATCTGCAGAGGGGTTCAGTCAGTGCATAGAGTTCTGAAGGTGAGCTGGGGAGAGACAAATAGCATTAATAAACCCATACCTAGCAGCCACAAAGGAGCCCCCCAGGAATAAATTAAACCACACTGATCCTCTGTCGCTACGAGAAGCTACAACCTCAATCCACCGTTTCGCTGTCACATAGTAATCCCCATTCATTGTTCCTTTAGGACGGAAGAACGTATCCTGTCTAAACCATAGCTTTGCATTATCATTCAAGGGAGTCAGTCATTATGTATACTCCTATGAACATGGTGCAATTTAATCTACAGGAACCTTATTAAGTATTTGAGTGGCGGACTGCTCTATGGCTCGGCTGAGAGCAGACGTTCCTCTGTGGGATCAGGCTTTGGCAACGGTCTCTCCTGCAAACCAATGATAAAATCTTAGTTACTTTCCTTTGTGATAAGCTTTGTTATTTGAAGCTAAAAGATATAGGATTTAGTGTCTATTATCAAGTGCAAAACTTAAAAGAAATGTGGATTGCAACCTGGTGAAGAAAGACAACTGTGTGGATATTCGGAGTGGGATTTGATGTGGAGTCAGATAGAAGCAGGAGAACGGCTTTATCTTATCCTGCGCTAACAGAACAAAGGAGCTGAGTTGTAGGGATACTCTGGAACAAAGAGAACATAATTGTCAGAAAAAGACGTCTGAATGCCTTTTATGCTCCGTGAGCAGTCGGAGAGACTCCGCTGTGCATTATTAAAAGCATTTCAGCTCTTTGCAAGAAGGGCAATTTTTTTGATCGCTGCTACGATGACATTAAAACCAGACAGGATCCTACATCAAACCAAAGATAGTTACATATTGTAACTCTAATTCTATGTTCACTGACACAGCCGTCAACCTGGGCTTGGAGGCTTAGCACAGGGGTTTTCAGTACTGCATGAGACAAAAGAGACGGGTACATGGCATGTTCTAAAAACAACAGGAAGTTAGCTGTTTCAGTTTGGCCCACTTTTCGATCTCTACGACTCTGTGTTTACCAAATTTCAATAAAAAAAAAAACCACTCTTTCTCCAAGTTATGATGCATGTATTTTTAGATTCAGTGGGACTTAACAATTTCCGGTTATATCGTTATATCCAGTGTCAGTTATCATCCAGAATTAATGTCCATATATCGAAAAATCATAGTGTAAAATACATTACTTGTATATCCAGAACTTGCCTGAGAATCATCACGGTTTTAAGTATACTTCGGTATCAAGGGAATTCAGTGACAGCTGCCTGTACATCCATGGGTACACTGCAAACAGGAACTGCTAATAGCTAATTCGGCATACTTCTACAAAAAATATGAACAAATATAGACAGAAAACAGAGCTTTAGTTGAACCCACGACATAACTCACCGAATCCCCAGCAACATTATAGGGATTGTTTACATCTACCTACACTTAGACCATTGTTATCGACGAAATAGAAGTAAAACAAAGAGTAATATTAATATAAGCTTTTGTCAACTGTATATACAGTATACCCACACCCATATCTAACTGGGCTCTAAAATTATGTATTTATGTGTTCACTCCACCTGTCATCAAAGAACAAGTGTTACAATTTCTGTTTTTGTCATAGAGCCCTTGTGTCTGTAGGCTCAGTCTCGTCCTGATCGACTGCTGACCACCGCACACAACCGGTCAGCTAGAAGAACCACCTCCAGCTCTGGCTGAGCAGAAGGCGGTGGGTGGCACAGTCAACGCACACACCGGTACTGTAAGAGTCTCGCACAATAAGTCTCTCACACCCACACATCTCTTTCAAGTGCTAACACAGACACAGAGAAAGACCGAATCACACACACACGGGGGGGTTTCTTTTGTTGATGCTTGAAGGCGGTCATGCCCAGCCACAGGGCCTGCTTACAATGATTGTGGAAATGAGGTACACAGACAGGTAGGGATTTCGGTCTATTTCTCTCTTCTATCCAGCATAGAAGGGAGGAGGGATGGTCAAAAGGAACAATAAAAGTAGGGAGTACAAGAAGAAAAGGAAGAAGCACTGTTTATATAGCAGCTCTGTAAAGTGATTTACTGAGCATACACACACAGTAGGATTACAAGATAAAGGGAATTATAAAGAAAGCGGTAAAAACAACTGTAGGTAAAATGCAGATAAATATTTTAAAAGAAACACTATTCAAGGCCTTTGCATGGAATTACATTTTAATGGAAGTTGGAAGAATTTTTGGGAAACAGGCTTAATTGCTTTTTGCAGACCTAGACAATAAGATCTATAGTATTCTCATGTGCAGTAAATATGAAGCTACAGCCACAAGGTGGTTATCTTAGCTTAGCATCGAGACTGGTAGCAGGGGAAAACGTACTCACCAACGCCTCTAAAGTTTAATAGTTAACATATAGGACACTTACATGTTACATCCCTATAGAAACTGCAGCAAAAAAAATCAAATAAACATATTTAAATGTGAAAGTATTCATTAATAAAGTTATTTTAAAGACAACAATGATTTTGCGAGGCTGAACTCATGTAAGGTGCTGTTATCATTAACAGGGAGGCGTGTTTTAGAAACAGGAATGAAGGAACAGCACAGTCATCTTCGCCACCAACCAGCATAAAAACTGCATGAGGAGTCAGGCTATATTGCCTTCTTATGGGGCCAACCACCATAATGTAGAATTAGCTCATTATATTTGGCTGAACACGTGTTTATGCGCAATTTCTCAGTGCACAGACACATGAGAATGAGTGACTCAGCCTACGGAGCCCCATTAGAGGGTGAAGCCTGCGTGAAATAGAGCCACAGGTTTTCAAGTGAGTGATGTTTTCAAACCCTACACTTATGAAGACTGATAGCTGGGAGGTTGTGCACATTCATACTGAGAGGAAGTGCACTTCCAGGTGATGTATGGCACTGACGATGGGGATTTGAATTGATAACACAGTTACAGTAGGCAGACAGCACAAAGAAATTCATAGCAGACCGATGTGCTTCTTTGTCTGAGGGATCAGATTCTTGTCCACGAGCACCAGGCCAAAATACATCAACCCTTTCAACATTTCAGTCCGGGTCTACTTGACCATCTGTTTTATTACTGCCAGGGAACACTGATCTGAGATTAGCAGCAGTACTGCTGGAACAATTTGTTGGCCCTCTAAAGAAGAGTTATGAAATCTTGGTGTAGTAAAACACACTTTAAACTATAATGCAGCAGCTGCATGTAGATCATGCATTAATACTGTATGGGCACTGAGCAACAGTGCATTAAGACACAGCTGCCTTGTTCCTCTAACTTGTGAAACTATCTCAGCAAAAAATGCCTCAAGACCAGTGAAAGCCTTAAACCTCACTTTACATATGACATTTAAATACAATCAGCCCGTTCAATATAACTGCTGCTGGCGTTGCTACATTTTCTGTGCCTATATAAAACGGAGCGGACATTTCCTATTATATGCACGTCTCGTGGGCCTCAGTTATTTCTGTATTGTTCATCATAGTTGAGTTTTCAGACAGCTGCACTGATCAAAGCTTCACTCCAACACTCGGTGCAATATTGAGAAGTTAATGTCTGAGGAGTGATTGTGGACAAGGTGCTGCCAAGGTAATTACCAGTCAACTAACCAACTAAATGCTCACATTTTGCCCCAGCGCTGTATCTTCCATTCTTGGGATGAAACAGAAGCTCTAATCCTTTCTCTTGTTCATTAAACCCGAGGCGGGCGAACGCTCAAACACAGTAGGCTGCTTGATAACTGGCTTTTGAATGAATCTGTGAAGTTTGGAGTCGAGGGTCTCTCAGCGTTCCTCAACCCGGGAGAAGAGATTTACATTCCTCACCTAATTCTCCGAGTGTTTGGTTGAATGTTGCCCTAAAGAAGGCTAAAGGCGTAAAAACTTAACAAACTGAATTAATGTGTTATAGGTGCCAGATGTCCCTGCAGCCAGTTCTGTAAAAGTTTGCTAGAAGCCATGAAAATCCAAATTCTAATACATTATGCAACTGCACCTCGGGGGGAGCTGTCAGACTGAGCTGGTAAGTTGGTTGGTAATTGCATCATATGACCAGCAACAAAAAACACAAACATGGATACATAAATGTGATTGAAGACGGCACACACACACACACACACCCAGAATATTACAACATCGATCTCGTAACTGCCACCCAAACCGTACAGAGCTATGATTCAAATGATTATTGAGCTAGAGGCAGATGGATAGATCTATGGACGGACTGGCGAATAGAAGGATGGATGGTGTATTACATGTCTAATGACCGTGTGCTAACAGATGCGTTTGCAGACGAGGTTTGCCGCACAATCAATGGGCTAGGATAGTCGCAATGAGCCTGCGTATTGATTGGTTCTGGCTGATAAACGGCCTGGCTCATGGGAGGCTCAGATCAGACGCTCGGAGACGGTTTGATAGATGTGGGTAGGTGATGGGTTTTTACATGCAGAAGCTGATATTTGTCAGTGAGCATTTATATGATATTTTGCTCCAAATCATTCAGTTTCATGTCAAGACGTACAGCAAGTCTGTGGTCCCTCCACAGGCAGCACCACATGTTTTATTGTTAGGGCTAAAATCCTATGACTTGAGACCCAACCCAGGATCTGTACGGGTCCAGATCCACGTCAATCGTACCCCGTTCTATTACCCCAGTGTGATTAATATTATTATATTAATCTGGATGTATTCTACCAACTTTTTTGGCAAGGAGGATGAATTATATATGCATCATCGAAGAGAAGGCTACTAACTTTAGACACAAAGTTACTGGTTGACAACTCAAGTTTGGGTCCAATACTTTTCTTCATGGGTCTGGGTCCCAGCTTTCAAATAATAGACAAGTCCTGTTCGGTTCTGGGTCTCGGGCATGTAAGACTACTACTAAACACTAACACACACACACACACACACACACACACACACACACACACACACACACACACACACACAGGTTCTTAAAGTTAAAAATAATTACATTCAGCCCTCTGATAGGCTGGTAGATGGGTAAGTGCAGAGAAAGAAACAGTCAACCTTTGACAGAAAAATTATAGGCATAATAACAGAGAAATTACACATCTTGTCAAACAAGATACAGACAGAGGAAACGCCTAAATAAGTTGCATCATTAGCGAGCCTATTCTAGAGCCCAGCTCGTACATACATCACAGCTCCGGATGAAGCTCCTGCCTGTCACCTTCGCTGCACCCTTTCTTTGTCTTCGGTTCATCTGGACACGGTTGCTTGATAAAACCAACATGCTCAACCCCGGTACGGGGGTTGATAAATTTCACTGTCCCACTTTCTTGTGTAACTTAATTCCTGGTGGGCCCCCATCCTGGTGCTGCTGATCTGATACACCTCTTTCATCATCATTTGAGATCATTTTAATTCTAACCTAGACAAATGAATTAATCATTGTTGTGCAGAGAAAATAAAATGTTGTTGCAGTTTTTAGGTAGCTGAGTCGGGATGTAGCATCTATCACATTTGCAGCGGAGGATTTACTAGTCATTATTCACAGCTTAATAAAAGGCTGCTGTTTATATGGTTAAGTGATTCATCATTCATTATCAGTTGAGCTACTAGTTGCAGCCCTTACTTTGACTGAAATTAGTATGAGTATAAGACAAAGCAACAACAAAAAGTTTGCATTTAAAGTTCGAGGCAGCTGGCCCTCCTGCCCTTCTCTTCCTTATCACAGCTCAGAGAACCCAGTAATTGAAAAGGAGATTCAGCGAGCCTTGTCTCACAGATGGTGCATCACATTTCTGAGACAATAATGGGAATGTGGACCTCGTCATTCAATAGCTCTTCTCAACCATTCAAAGCTCAAAGCTCAAAGCGAAGCGAAGAGACAGAAGTAGTGCAGCAGATCTCAGTTTCTTCGCCGTCCCCTTGTGCTTCAGTCTGACTCAGGTCTCACGTGGCACCTCGACTCTGGCCTGACGGGAGCCAGCTCATCGCTAAGTCACACTCCTGAAGATGTGTGACTGTTCGAGCACTTTCAGCAGGATGGTTACGTTCTGACAGGCAAAATGAAGCCCAGAGAAAAACCTCTCTGAAAGACAGGCTCTTGTTAGATATCGAGCAATTTTCAGGCAGGATTCTTAAGCTGGGGCACATTTTCTGATCGGCTGCCAGCCGCAAAAAAAAAAGGCCAGATTTCTGTCTTAGTGCAAGAAAAACACCTATCAACTCAGTCACGACCGGAAAAAAATCATCTGAAAATTTTGATTTCTCGTTTGTTCTTGTCAGTTCCATTTAGCTTGACTACAGCTTGTTGTGAACATTTCATTTAAACATTAAATGGAGAAGCAATAAACGCATACAAGTGAGGTTTTTGGTGTTTTCTCCTAAATGCAACACTTTTGATTTTGTTCCCCCCCTGTTTCCAGTCTTTATGCTAAGCTAAGCTGACTATAGCTTCATAATTACCGTACACACTTGAGAGTGGTATCAATCTTCTCATCCAACACTCCACAGTTTGATCTAATCTCCACCACTACGAACGCTAATAGTGGTCAACGTTTGTAAGACACGGAAGAAAGGCAGTCTAGGATTTGTCATATTGTAAAATGGTAAAAAATAATGTTTACGAAATTGCAGGCACATAGTGGTCACAAGCAGCAGATGTCAACCTACACAACATATTCTTGCTTCCAGGGTATACAGGAAGTTAAAGGACGACATATTGCAGCAGAGCTTTTCCCTTGTTTCTATGAAACGTGAGGTGGACACAAAGACTATCTTGGTTTGAATTCAAATAAATGTGTGATGCTATAGTTTGTCTTTAAATGTGGACTAAACCAGATCTATAGCAAGAATGAGCCTTGTGACTGCTGAGATAACTGACTCGATAATAGCGCAATAAGTTAGGATTTTTACTGCTCCCAAAGAAAAATGGCTTTATTGATCAGTACCCAGCACTCAGTGATTACTTTGCCAGCTGGACAGATTTATGGCTTCCTAAATTCACTGCTCAGTTCTGAACCAAAAACTATTCACACCAGTCCATCGCTGGTTAAACTTCATTATATTTTATTTAAATACTAAAGCTCAGATCTGAAGTGAAAGAATTCATACTCACCCATAAAGTAGGAGACGGTTTTGCACATGGCGCCTCCGAAGATGAAGTCCTTCAGGATGTTGGGGATGAGCGTGAAGGGCATGCAGAAGATGGCCATCATGAGGTCGCTGACCGCCAGCGACAGCAGGAAGGAGTTGGTGACGGTCCGCATGCGCTTGTTCAGCATCAGGACCACGATGATCAGCAGGTTGCCAAAGACGCTGAGCAGGAAGATGAGCGAGTAGAGCAGGATGCGCAGCGAATCCATCTCTGACAAGAGAGGGGACATCATTTATAAAATCTGTTTTTGCAGCTGATCAATTAAAGGAAGGAAACACATTTGCACAAGTGAATTACCAAGTACGCATCCTTGAATTAATGGAACACACTGAATGAATGTTGTCTGCCCTCTACAACAGAAAATATTAACTTCATCAAACCCTCTCAGTGTGCTCATGTGGGTACTTTTTCTTGACAACCACGTGTTTAATGTCACTGGGAACAGCAATAAACAAAGAATAAGAAGTGGAAGAACAAATAAAAGTGGCAGAAGACGAAGACTGATGCATTAAATGAACTGGCTGGCTCACAAAAGACTTCCACCAGACTAATAAAAACCAAAACAAGTTTAAAAAAATTCTGTTTTCTTCATCTGTATGCAGTGCTTTTCTTGTAATCATTCCAGCAACCCACGCGTTAAATGACATAAGAAGACGAATTAAAAAAAAGTGCAAGAAAACAAAATAACAGCGATACACGAAGAGAACCGACAAGGTTGTTCACCTGGGAAATAAGACTCTGGGCACATAAACAACACCAACGTCTATTACAAGACAGAATAACTTCACATAATCAACATTTTAAATTGTGCTAGTGTCAATATTTTCCTGCTCGCCCCGTGAGCCAAACGATAATTGAAATAATAACACTGACAGGAAAAGATGAAGACAAACAACATCATCAGTGCTGAACAGACTGTGCCAGGTGGTAACTTGGGAATATAACTGGAAAAACAAGATCAAAATTAAACAGTTATTGTTTGCATCATTATCATCTTTCTTGGTACTCTCTGTGTTTTCTTTCTGGTTTATGTCTATACCCCATTAAATGACTGAAATACAATTGATAGAAACGGGTGCGGGACCAGGGGTGGCACAAGCCCCCCTGGAGTCTCATTAGCCACCCTTGGTGCCCCCCTGCCAGGAGTCAATAGGTGATAGTTAGTTGGCTTATTAGTATCATAGGACTGGAGACACTGTATGATGTGACAGTAACATTACTATTATTACAAAATGACTACAAAGATGCAAAATGACGACAATTAGAAAATTATTTGAATTAGAATATTTAAAGTTTAAATTTGGCATTCAGTTATTGCACAGAATGAACAATGTAACTATCAATTATATTATATTATATTATTATAGAACTATATAATGTACAGTTTATTATTGCTAAGAACCAGGGCCTCCAATCATTCATTTTACAAATGAGGACCCTGGCCCCTCCATGAAACAGTTTCTAAATTCGCCCCTGCATAGAAATAGTATAACATTTTCTATGCTCGACGATCACCTGACAGATAAAACTAAGAATGAAGCAGTCTTCTAAAATAAGTGTTTATGTGTTTATGTTTTCCTTCTTTCAGCACTGCCATACAGCTGAGCATCAGCGAGAGCAGGACAGCCCAGCCGGAGGGGTTTTAGGATGCTCTCTTCACTCACACCGGCCTGTCAGAGCGAGTCAGTTTGACAATGAGAGTATCTAACAGGACAAGGTCGGGGCAGGCCATGTGCTGCGCTGACTGAGTCCTCTGATTAAAGACAGCTACATGGGACAAGGAAAGGTCTACAGCAGAGCCTGCAGACAGCGCACCACACATCACCTTAAAGGCAAACACACACCCCTCATTAGGAGTGCAACCAGGACACAAACAGCACTGTATGTTTATGTATAGCACTATATAGTCTATATAAACTGTAGTTTTATTATCATGACATAAGAAATGTTGCTGTCACAAAACATATCTAATTATCATCCTTAATGTTAAACAGGAAGGCTGCATTACAAACTGGGAGCGTGGAACAAGATTTAATGTGTTAGATTAATGAGCTATAGAGGTTCTGCCAGGCAGAGAGAGCCAGGATAGCTGTTTCCCTCTGTTTTCAGTCTTTATGCAAAACCCAGCTAACTGGCTGCTGGCTCCAGCTACATAGTTGAGTGTTCTCAATCTTCTCATCTAATTCTCTGCGAGGAAGCCAAAATGTTCCCATAATGTTGAACTATTCCTACTAGATTAGAAAAGGTCAGGCTGCTCCACAACTTAAATTACACAGAAAGGCTCAACAACAGGTCTACAAGGACTGTATCCCTTAGAGAACCAGCTCCTTCAGCCAATTATACTTCTCTTTAAAAGGTCCAGTGTGTAACACTTTTGCTTCTTTTTTTTCCCCGCATGTTTCGTGGCCACCGTCTACAGGTTTGGTTGTGGCGAGGGGTTTTCAGTTGGTGCCAATGAATCCTACACACTGGTCCTTTAATCAAGTACATTACCAACTCAAATAAGAGACCACTTATCACCCCTTCACAAAAAGGGAGACTACATAACTTTGGTAAAGAAGAAATAACACAGTACACACACACACATGCTCAAGCCTTACGTGGTCTGATTTGATTGTTTATTTGAGGGCTCCTTCTCTCCAGTAACAGTCCCATGCTGCAGCAAACATTATATACTATTCTACTTTTAAAGAAAATAACAGCAGCTTGTTTGAAATAAATAGAAATATGTTGAGGAAATCTCTGAAGCCGTAGCCAATATCACTTATCGGACAATCTTCAGAGGAACTCTGCAGCAAAGATAAAAGTAGATGAGGTCTGGATTTGAACCCAGGACACTGCAGGATGCATGTTAATCACCTCTGTCACCTGAGAGACGCAGTTGCCCTCAACTGCAAATATAAATTATTCTTTTGATAAGAAGATCCTCTGATAGCTTCGAGAGTAGTTTCATCAGCTAAGGGACTGACACCACGGCCAAGTTAATATAAGCAGCATCCACCCTGTTTCAGTCCCTGGAAGATGAATCGGCAGCGCAGGTGACAAGTTTGACATGAGTTTTTGATTTACACAGCAGCATTACAGGATGTGAGAGAGGCATAATGGGTTTTAACTTTTGAGTCTTCCTACACAAACAACAAGCAGCGAGCCCCCACTGGCTCAGCAGCTTCTATCGTGATAGATTCTGTGCGATCCAGCCGAGTGAAAATGGAATTATCTATTCACTGAGCACCAGTTGTACGTTGGCTCCCCTGAGCCTAACGACAGCAGGACGATTCACTTTGGTTCCTTTGACCCTCTCAACTGCTGCGTTCAAATCCACAGGCAGCCATAAATACAGCACAGATAAAAGGCGTTCACCTCGTGCGCGGAGGTTGTTGAAGTGGAACATTTTACGCATGACCCAGGGATAGGAGAACAAGGAAGCTTATGTTAGGATTGTGTCTATTTATTTAACCTCTATTCCTATTGTGTATCCTACTGGCTGCTGCTATTCAAACTCTAATTATGTTTTCCCACAAGGATCATTAAAGTTTCATCACTTCTATATCTTCAGAAGGAGGATTAGCACGACTTCATATTGACAGCAAGTCGTTTGAAAGTTTTGTCATTTATCGGGGGACGTGGAGGAAGAGGGCTTGTCATGGATTGACTGATGGAGTCGGATCTTATTATGATACATGAATAAATTGGTATAAAAGAAGATTGATAATGAGCAGTAATAATCTTAGAGGTGATTTAACTGAGATGCAAAAAATTGCCACAGTTCTGAACTATCCTTTTAATCACAACTTTGCCACAAGGCTGTATTTCATACTCCTGTTAGATGATGAAATGTTAGAAATGACTGTCAGCTCTGTCCAAATCTGATGTTACTCCTAATTACAAGTGAGCAGAAAGCCCTTTGGAATTGAACCTGTGAAGCAGTCGACATGAGTCAGGAAATTAGTTCTGAACTTACGAGAATCAGCAATTAATTCCCTCTTCTCAAGTACCGCTCAAGTAAGCAGTATTGTCTCTGCAACATCTAAACCAGGGCTGCAACTTTTTCATCGTTGATTAATCTGTTTATAATTGTCGTAGTTAATTGATTACTAACTGATAACTGTCACGGCTCAGGAAACGCAGGATTGGACCCAAATACGAGACAGCAGCAGGATGACGTTAGTGACTTAATACTGATGCAGCGTACAGGCCAGTTTACCTGCTAGGTAAACAGATACAGGTGCAGCAAAAACAAAGCAAAGAACCATCAAGGCAACAAGGGAGAACGCAACCAGGATGAACTGACAACCAGGACCAATGAACGCACACACTAAGTACACTGAGGGAGAGGATAAATAAACAAAGATGAAATCGGGGCGGGGCAGAAAAGTAAAGGGAAAACAGTCAAATACAGGAAGTTAATTGTTATGGCAAAGAAATACACAGGTTTGATTGCCATTAAGGACACAAACAGAGCATGTTGGTGCAGTCAATGAAACATAACATTGTTTGTATACAAGAAAACACCACAGTGTAGCTTTAACCTATATATACATATATAGGGTTAACCCTAACATATATATATATATATATATATATATATTATATATATATATATATAAATTGGTCCAATATAATTACATTTCCAAGTACTATTCTACTTGCCATTGTTTCTTTCATTAGGAAAACATGTTCTGATTAGAAACAACTTTCGGTCACTAAGTCAGAGACAAGAAAGAGAGAAACAAACTTGAAGGACAATATCGTCTCTCAGTGACAGGGCAGAAACGGTATAACTGACGGTACACTCACACAGCATTAAGACAATCTCCATGTCATCCCACCTGATCAGATGATTTTGGCAGGAAGGTGAATAAAAACAAATCAATCTCTGTAACTTTAGCCAAAAATAATGAACTTGTCTGTGTCCTTTGCTGTAATTTACCTTCTATGGTGTTTATCTGCTACACAGCATGTGAAAAAAACTGGCTGAATTCAAGTCAGTCCAGACTGTGTTTTGAAATTGATTCATTTTTCTCTGAAAGGCTTTCCAAGCACAAGGACCTGCTGGATATTACATATAAACATTTGTTTCCTTGTAACCATTCTTGGTTGTGTTTTGACTCTTAACTAGTAAACACTCCAAATTGTGAATAAACTACTACAAACATGCTTGCTATGAATGTTTCCTCAGGATGGAAAGCTGCTTCGAATGCCCGATTTGTGTCCACCCTGCCAATAAATCACCATCTTACATCCCGGAGCACTTAAAAGCTCTGGCTTTAGTCCCTATCCATCTTTTTCTTGTTGCTTCTCTTCAGATAGCAAAGGTAACTCCGCATTTGACCGCACGTCTAATGTATTCTCACAAATCCAATCAAAAGACCGGCATCAGGACAGCGTGCATTGGACTTATTCATGTTCAGTGCAATCACAGAGGAAAAACATTGAATACCAAGACTGATTTCACCTTGTGTCAGATATGTGGATCCCTTTCAGACTTGTCTGAAAGAATAAAACTGCATCTGTGGGCTTTACAACAAAATCCCTGTTTGGTTTTTGATCTATTCGGATTATGAGCGGTATCAGTTCACACATATGGGACTCTGACTCATTGTAGATTTAACCTACTGGCCTTTTCAGCTCTGCACATCATTACTGGGTCTCAAAGTGGTGCCAAATGAATCTTTTGACAGCAATTTGTCCTGCTCAGTGTGCAGATGGAAGCTGATCTCTGTGTCGCATTTTATCACAGTAATGAGGCGAGTTACTGTTAGCGTCAGCACAGTTAAAATCAATTTGTTTCCACCGTGCCGTCCCATAAGAGAACAATATTGATCCGACAAAACCTTGAAATCTTTGCAAGTTGGAGAGAGCTAAGCACATACTCAATTACCCAAGAGGCCTCATCAGGCATGTACGCTAGCTTTCCCCGACATGTTCATACTTTAAGACACTAAAGTGAATCTTGTAAAGAATCAAGCCATGAGACACCAGTTAATATTCATCATGATTAAACAGGAAACGTGAGAAAATACTGGGCAGGAGGGGACCATAAGCTCGATGGAACACGTACAGTAAGTGTGAGCTTGTGTCTATTTTAAGTAAAGCAGACAAACGGAGGCAGAGCTATCACACTGCAGTCTCTCCTGAGGGTGACAAATTCAGTAAATCCCTGTCCATTCTACTGTCTCTGCAAACACAATGACAGGAAGCCAGATGCATGCCAATGTTCGCCAGCTACAAAATGTAAATTATATTCCCGTAGAGTCCATGCTCCCAGTGAGTGTGCAGACCGATAATTACGGTACGGTACTAACAGCAATGGCTGCATGAGGTTTACATTGCCTCGGATGTGGTCCTATATTGCTTGCTACATTATGTATGAGTTTTAATTGAGGAGATCAATTGAAGATTTTTACAACTCAACCCAATACGTCGATACTGGATGAGTCTGCAAAACACCGGATTACTGTCAATGAATGAAGTTCGATGCCAACGATTTCTTGCTTTTTGCAGCATCTGCGTGTTTACACTACTATGTGTTTACAGTTGGAGATTTCAATCAATACAGCTAGACACAGGCTGTTATGAGGCTCCCGTTTTACTCGCGCTACAGGTGGGTGACCTACACTCAACACTGCGCCTGAACACATCCTCTGTAAGAAAGCAAACAAGAGTATTTCAAAAAAATTACAAAATATTCCTTCAAAACTTTATCCTCTTTCACTTTTATCCCTCTTTCTTTTTCTTCTTCCTCTAAAGTAACTTCTACGTCAAAAAGCACTGTATAATAACCACCTTGCTGAGTGCAACAGTCTGAAACCTGTCAATCAAGGCAAAAGCATCCCTAAACAAACCTCTTCAGCCCTTCACAATATAATAATGGAGCAGTCATTTCAGTTTAATTAATGTTTTTTTTTTTAAACACAAAAGCAAAAGAAGACAACAAACAATGACAGTACTGACATAACGTTGAAGTGGGCTTACAAAAGAATTGAAAATAAAACAAAATAAATATTAAACTAAAAAAATGGAAAGAAAAAGGACAAATGAATAGAAGTAATTATAATATAACTGTATATAGCCTGAATTGTAGGCGATAGACTCAAAATAACGAAGGCTCGTATCTGGCTGTATGCAGAATTTAGAGGGTTTAAACAGCAGCTGGATGTTCTCTCCAATGTGGACTAAAAAAGAAGAATTTGTAAAATTGATTCTTGTAACGAAACTTTATTCTCTTTAATTTAATGAAGAACGGTAAGTTCTGAACTCGTTGTGTAAAGTGTCCTCCCGTTTCAGAAGGATCAGATGTAGCAATTAAATCATTAAAGGAAGTGAAATCAGCTACACGAACCTGAACTTGTTGAAACTGATTAAACAAGCGTTTCCCTTATTTCCTTCAGTGTTGTTTCATTGCAACCGGCTCCTTGTAGCCATTAGAGGAGCTGCATCTAAAGGGATTTCCTTATCAAATTAAACATTCAGCCGAGGTGTTTGCCACTCCAATCCCATAAATCACCATGTAAACAAAGCCCGCAGCGAGGCACCGGGGTTTCCAAAGGGGACACGATTGAGTGCAATTACCGATTGAACTTTCTCTGGACTACAGAGACCTTAAACTTTGTTTGAGTAAAAAAATAGGAATAGGAATCACAGCTCCTATATCTCAGAACCATTAAAAACCCTTGTTATGTATGGTTGCACAAAGGTCGACAGTCTTATAAGGTCGGGCTTTTTGCTTTGTCACTTATACTACAGTGGAGAGTCACATGACTAAGGCTTAACTGAGAGTGAAATTGAGTCTAACTGATACCAGATAACCCCGTGAAGCTGCAGCTCTGCCTCCCTCCACTCCTCCGTTATCGCGAGTTAATAAAGCCAGTGTGCAGAGAGAGGGCATTACAGCTCAATACAGCTATTGCATGGTTGACAGGATCTTTATTTGCGCTGTCCCACTCTACAGGCGTCATGATCTGCGATGTTTTCATGGAGGGAACTATTTCATTTATAAATGTACAGTACACTAACACAGAAGGTCTTTTTTTAAACTCTGGGATTATGCACAAGAGGCAGCACCTCATTATCAGAAAGGAGGATGCTCCAAATAGTTTGTAGACTCAGTGCCTGCGTGTGTGCGCCGTTTGTTCCGACTCACCAGGTCGCTTCATAGCTTTCCAATTATTTGTTCTGATTACCGTGATCATGTTATGACAGCCTACATCACCGTGTACATACCCAAAGGGGAAAAGATGCAAATTTCTTCTACGAGACACCTCGTCGTAGAAAATTGGTTAGATATTAGAAACTCCTGAGCCGTTCCCCCCTGCAGTAATAAGTCTCCAGGGTTGGTTTTCTCTTCTGAAACAGCGTTCATTTAATGCTTATGAGATCCACTTCATGATAACTTATCTCACATGGACTCAAAAGGACAGGGTGAGCTCAGCAAAGTGTCACTTTGAATCAGCAGGGAACAGAGGGTGTCCGGGGGCCGAGCCAAGGTGCAGCTACAGATGTTGTTCCACATGAGCAGGGCCCTGTCTGAACTGAAGTGCTCTCCAGAGTCCTGAATGATTACTGTAATGTGATGTGTGTCAGGTGCTGTTTCGTTTTAGTGCTGCGGGAGTTTTACAGCTGCTCCTTCAATTGCAGCAGCAAACACTGCAGACGAGAGATGAAACAAAGCAGTCTGTGTCTCCAGAATTATAATGATATTTTGGGCATTTAGCTTGCCGACTTAGCTATTAGCAGTTCCTGTTTGCAATGAACTCGTGGATGTACGGACAAATGTCACTGGATCACTTTAATAGTGAAGAAAACTTAAAAACGTGATGATTCTCCTGCAAGTTCTGGATTTATATAGGAGCGTCTTTTTCTAGGACATCAGAGATATTGTTAACCTCTGACTGTTTAACTCACACAGAATCTAAAACTGTGTGTAGCCAGCTAACCAGCTCATCGGGCCAAACTACAATAACTAACCTCCCATTGTTTTCAGAACAACTGCATGCTCCTGTCTCTTTCACTTCACACGGTATCTTCTCCCGTCAACCCCCCCACTCTTCAAACTCTCCCACACCTCCCTAAAGAGGCAGCCCTCGCAGATTGAAACCCTCTATAGCATCTATAGTTACTGAAAGAGGAAGGAAAACAAAGCAATTCAGGTAAGGGGGTGGCAGCAGTGTAATGCAGCAGCCTACAGCGCACAGTAATTGTTTGAAATACGATCAGCAGTCTAAAGTCGGGAGACAAAACTTGTTGATAAAGGTCTAAACTTCAGGAAGTGATTGTAGCTTTTGAAAAACAATCTTATGATGGGTTCCAATATTGAGATCAACTTATTAATCGATCCTCTGAGTGTGTATTTAATCTTTAAAAGGTCAGTATTATGTGATAAATAGGATGATCATAGTAAGATAAGTTCTACACATATAAAGCCAGCTCTCATTGCTTTAGTAAAATGCATCACTTTCTGTTTACAACTGTTGTCAACTATCAAAACAAGTTGAGAATTGTTACTCAAAATGTGTGATTTCTTTTAGACCTTTTTCTGGGTTAAAACAAAAGTAAATGCATATAAGTGACATTTTTCATTCAAACTGTCACTGCTTTATGCTCAGTGCTCCGGCGCAGCACACACAATGTAGAAATATGAATAAATATATTTCCTTGACTTTCATAGGTGCATTTTATTTAGTATTTGAATTACTGATTAACAATTTTTGTTCCATTTTGGTTCCATCTCCTCTGCTGTGAAGTTTTCCTGCTTTTCTTTATCTTCTGTGATAAAAGTGGAGATCTTGAGGTCTTTGTTGGTCATGATGACAATACATTGGGCCTTCAGGAGATTATAAAAGGCTTTATTCATTCATTTCAGCGATGTTTCTGACCAAACAATTAATTAATTAATCAAAAACAAAACAACTGGCGGATTAATCAATAATAAAAACAGCTGACAGTTGCAGCTTTGGTTCAAAGTGTAAATTGTACGAAAAAGTTGAAAGAATATGTGATTTATGCACATTTTTCCAATATAATCAAAAACAGAAACATCAAAGTTTTTTTTTCACTGTATCAGAAGCAAGTGAAGGACAAAATCTCCAATTCAACAGATTGCACAGCAGTAAATCCACAAGTGGAAGGTGAGGCTTTAATTTCCTGTCCTGCACTGGAGTAGCACATCTGAGCAACAATACAGCTGTATAATCAGGCTCCATTGCTCTCTCCTGGCCTGAAGGGAAACAGGGGAGAAGGAATAGGCCTACTAAAGGATTAAGGTAAATAAAAAGAAGACTTTTTTCTGTGTGAGAGAGGGGGGATGAGATGGAGGCAGCAGGCTGTTCACAGGACATTTCTCTTGGTCAAACACTGAAGTTGAGCCTACCGGCCTGCTGATGATGTTCCAGCATGCCTCCTGTATAAGGTCAACAAAAGTAATGCAGCACTGAAGGAGGAGCGGTTGTGAATTATTTAGTGAGGGGAAGATTTGAAATTTTCTCCATTCTGCAGCAGTTGCAGGGGGAGATAAAAAAAATAATTAAGAAAAACAACTCTTCCTCCCACGTTCAGACCTCATTACCCAATCAGGGCCTTCATTTTCACTGGTGTCCTGATATAAGACGCAGCTCGGGGGGCCTTATCTCCTCTAGTGTGGGGTTTTAATCTCAACGGGTAGTCAGCATTTTGAGAATTATGGGCGAGGAAAATAAACATTCAGAATTAAAACGTCCTTTCCCTCCCTCCCTGTACACACTGACACTGCTGCTCATCCAGATTGTGTCATTATTGACTGGGAGAGAGGCAGCAGCAAATTGGGCTGCTTGGTTGATTGATTGCTTACAATGTGGCTGAGCAACTTGATTTAAGCAAAACTCCTGATTGCAAATCATGTTATGGTAAACACAGTGGGGGGGGTAGTAGAAAAATTAAGTCAGTGATGGTTAGAAGGTAAAAGTGCAACCAGTAAATCAACTTAAGCAGGCGATCAGTCATAGGTGGCAGTTTGTAATTAGAGGCAAACAACATCATCAAGCTGAATTAAACTCTTTTCTACCAAGAGGTTGGTGCTTTTATTTTGTAGGAAGTGTCACACATGAACTTATTTGTGGTTATTATTTAGAAATATAAGCAACATAAGACACAAATTAGAGGAATTAACAATAAGGTCTAACACCCTGGTTCTTTCAAACCCATCTGTTTTTGGGGCCAGATGTTTCCTCTTGCAATCTGAAGCATAAATACAGTTTAAATACATCCACCTCAGCCTGGGTGATTCATGATAAGGCAGCCTGATGCGCAGAAGAAGAAGAAAATCCTACCTCTGACTCTGGTGGCTGATTTGGGGAGGACGGAGCTGTTGGTGCAGCTGATATTATAGTCGGTAACTTCCATGCTGAGGTTCCCCTGCTCCACACAGCCGTCCGCCACGCTCACGTTGGCCGCCTGCAGAGCCATCCTCTCCGGCGCCGGGATACTGATGTGCAGCCTGTTATTGCACCTGCACCGGGCTGGTTTTTAAAACTGGAGAGTCAACTTGCCGCCGTCGCCTTTTTCTTCATAACAGCCGGAGAAAATGCGGCGTTGGAGAAAACTTGGAGAAAAGCCCAAACTTAGTGATTTAAAAAAATAAAAAATAAAAATGGTAACACCGCGGAATGAGTGGAGGACAAGGACTGTTTGAGAGGTTAATTAACGTGGAGTCGTGAGTGGAAGACCCGCAAAGCGCAGCGCACCGCAGCGCTCACAGCACCGGACTGAAGCCCGACTGTGAAGGAATGAAACTGCGCTGCTAAGGCAACTGAGATCTCTCTCTCTCTCTCTCTCTCTCTCTCTCTCTCTCTCTCTCTTTCACACATACACTCACACATTCTGCCTCTCTCCTCATTCAACTCACGACTGTCACTGTACAAAGCAGCACATGAATAGGCTTCTTATCCAGAGCTGCGAGGTGGGGGGACACCAGGTTCTTCTCCCTGAATTAGAGAAAGTTAGTTTTGATAGCAAATTTTTCAAAGTGACACTGAGGTTAAATGTATAGTGGACCGGTTGGAATTACTTATTACTGCTGGAGGAAGTGTAGTGATGAAGCCACACTGAATTGTTAAACCGACTCTAAAGTTCCCCTCACCTCCACAAGCACTTTAGCACCTTTTAGCTCATTGTTTTGGTCGTTGGCTGTAAAAACCCACTGCATCAGACAGACAAAGTGGAGCATTCAGCAGCTAAAGAGACAGATGTTTTTCTTAGGAGCTGGTGGAGACCAAAAACAGAGCTAAAAGATGATATTGAGAGATGATTCTATGTAGCGTATCAATCAAATAAAAGTGCTCGTTTTGCAGAAAAATGGCCGCTGTGACATTATTAGATTATTAAAGGACCACTGTGTAAGATTTATTGGCATATAGCAGTGTAGTTGCAATGCCCTAGCCTCACCCTCCTGTTCCACGAATGAAGGAGAAACTACGTTGGCCACGAAATGTCTCTACAGCCAGTGTTTGATATATATGATGATATATTCAGTTGATTATACACTAATGAAAACATACCTGTGAATATTATATTTCGTTTCTACCAACAGATAAAATGTTACACACTGGACCTTTAATACTAATGCATCAAAGTGTTAGCAGAACTTCGTAGCTGCTCGAGGTTTAGCTGGTTTTAAGAAGGTTACATTATATATGATTAGTTTAGTCCAGTGGTTCCCAACTTCAGGGTCAGGGCCCCCTATTAAAGGTCACAAAATTAATCTGAGTGGTCGTGAGATGATTAATGGGGTAGGAAAGAAGACTTTAAAAGTTCTGCTGCACACATTAAATTTTTTGGGACTTGTGTTGTGTAATAGACGTTTTTGAACAGCAGCCATTTTTACATGAAATAGTAGGGTTAACACTGGCGTTACTAATGACACTAATTAAGGTTCAGGGGAGTCAGGGTGCTGGAAAGGCTCTGCTACACTAAATGGAACAGAGCCTTAATTAGTATCATTGGTCAATATGGCTCCTGTGAAAAAGGTCCACAGCTAGCCTTCTCATATACATCCAGCTAGACTTTTGTAAGAGGTCACAAGCCAAAAAGGTTGGGAACCACTGGTTGAATCTCCAATAATGTTATATTATTATATATTATACATGTTATATGTATTTTACATGTTTATGATATGTTTGTTAATGTAAAGTCTTAATCTGAAAAGTAATTAGTAACTATAGCCGTCAAATACATGTAGTGGGGTAAAAAATTCAATATTTCCTGTAGAAGTAGTGTAAAACCAAAACACTCAAGTAAAGTTCAAGTACAACAAACTGTTCTCAAGAAAAGTACTTGTGTAAATACTTACTTTTCTCCACTGCCCCCTAGCTGTTTTATGTTTTAAATAATCCTCAGTGTCCAATCCCTGCGGGCCCTAAAACCACCTGCAATGGTTTTCGTCTTTCCATAGAATCATTGATTTATGCTGCTGAGGTTGTAGCCTATCCATCAAGTGTGAGAGTGTGGAGAGAAATCTGGCGTGCGTGGGTGTTGGGGTTAAGAGAGATAGGGATGTAATTGCAAATTGGAAACCACTTAAGACTCTCAAGAGCTACACAAAAAAACAGCAAACATCTGCATTTATTGGCACAAAATATTGCCCTAAGTGAGCTGTTCAGTGCGTGGAGGCAAGCGAAAGCAGCATTTTAGCATAAAACGGATAATCTGAGACTATGCCAGAGAGATTTGGGGTGCTAAAATGTAAGCGTTGCACCTAAAAATATAAAATACACAGTGATATCAGTGTTTTTTTTGTAAAGATGGAGCAGCAGTTGGGTCATAAAGGTGCAAACAATCTCACCCAGAGCTTAGATCAGCCCTGCCTGATTGACCCTCAAGTTCTCCCAGGTTTCCCTCCCCTCAATTACATCATCAGTGTCACCAGTTTTGTTAGAACCCCTTTTTTCCTTTAACGGTTTTAATTGCACCATTTTGTCGGATCGATAACAGAACAATCTCTTTCTCTCAAGGAATGGATGCTGTTGATTTCTCCGCTCTTGTTAAAAACCTCCAGGTCTCGACAAAGAGCCTCAATTCTACAAGGTTTAGAGGACAGTACCAGGTGCCTTTTTTCCTAAATTGTCTGGTGATTTAAAGCAGAGGATGGTGCCATGGTTACAAATTGTTTTTTGGAACAGGAATAGATATCGCCCATCCTGTGTTTTTGATGTGGTTTGACACACCATTTGTGAATGCCACTGTCTTGTTTACACACTGACTTTGTTTTAAACTGGAGAATGTCTCGAGGGTTTTCTGCAGTCTGTGGAACAACTGTTAAATTTTCCATTTGGATATTTGGCCAACCTGCAGGAGTAAGGTCAGGGGTCCCAGGACTCCTGATGTGCAGCATGATGGCTTTGTTTATGGGGAACGATCTCAGAGTGCCTTTGGGGTTTAGTTCATGTTTCACCGCTTGAGAAATGATACTAATGATATGCTTTGAAAAATGTCTGGGGGCTGTGGGGGAGAACGGGGAGTTAGTTTGCACTGTGGGGGAGGAGGGCTTCACTGTTTGTGTTTGTGATTTTTTAGGTGGTTGTTGTCAGTCCTACTGAAGTGTTGCTGCCGCTGTTGTTACTGCTTTTATTCTGCTCTTGTGTGGGAGGTGTGTGTGTGTGTGTGTGTGTGTGTGTGTGTGTGTGTGTGTGTGTGTGTGTGTGTGTGTGTGTGTGTGTGTGTGTGGTGCTCCAGCTTGGCTAACATGTGCTGATGTGTATCCCACATTTTTTAAGATAAAGGCTTATTAAAGGAAGGCCAAAAGTCTCTCCCTTCTGCTTCCTCTTCAAACCTCCGATGTTGTGAGTTTGGCAGCTGCTCCGTATTGATTTTTACTGTATCAAGGTCTTCACACAAGTCATGACCAGCATGTCTGATGAAATGGGGAACTATTCGCCTTCCGATACTCCATCGTGTCAGAACATCCGGCTCCTCTAGAGGCATTTTGTTCCTTTAGCAGGACTGAAATTCTTTGTGTAAAACTCTGGTGCACAAAAGGCAGTCCACCCATTTTAAGAATTCACAAGTGCCCCAGGATAGCTCACTCAGCACTAATGAACATGCACCAATCTTTACTTAAGCTCAAAACAAGACAACTGACCTTCAATTTGGCAGTGGAATGGTGCATAATTATATTGTGTGAGCTGTCTTGGGGCACAATAATAATAACATATATGAACTTTTAAAATGAGCGTAATTGACCTTAGCTTAGGCTCATTGCATTACAATGTCACCCGACAGGCACAACATGAGTCAAATGATGGGTTTGACTCTCCTTACTAGCAGTCACATCACATAAAACCACATTATGGACTTCAATACAGACAGATATAACAATACTATATGATAACTGCGTAGTTAACTGCTTTAAATCAAATAATCACATGCAGTACATATTTTATTTATGGTACCATATCAGGAGTAGTCACGTATGGTGTTCCACAAGGATCCATCCTAGGACCCCTAATCTTCTTAATCTATGTAAATTATATTCAATCTGCAGTTGATTGTGAGCTTTTCACACATGCTGACAATTCAGATTTGTTAGTGAAGTCATCTCAAATCTAGTAACTGTATGGTTAAACTGTTCAGATGTTGTAATGCCTGCCTAAAACTTGTAAATAGGAAAAATGTTTATTATTATTAGTTGCAAGAAAATGTTAAAGCACCAGTGTGTAAGATCTAGGGCAGAGTATATGACAGAACTGAACTTAATCTGTCTTTTGTTTTGCTTTTCTTCTTTTCAGTTTTGTGAATATATAAGCGTCTTGTGTCTTTATTGTTTATGAGAGAATCAAATCGAGCTGATACAGCCAAGGATAAAACCTGTCATCAACTGTTTATCTATGTAAGGGTGCCTGGCATGAGGACATTAAGGAAACCCTGGAACAGACGATGTGAAATGTATCATCAGCAATCTGCTTCGCACATTGTTGGGACTGGAAAGTAGTGTTTGCTGCCAGAGCCTCACTGTGCTCAAGTTATAGTGTTCTCAAAGATCTATGGTCATTAAAGGGTTTCAGAGGCTCTGTTGCAAATTAACAATTCAATTTAATTTCTCTAGATAATTATTTAATATTATCCAAGTTCATGTGTGCATTACAAAGGTTTTAATAGGAGCCCTTAGCCCAAAGGTGTGTGTCATGAAAATGTGTGATAACTTCTTAGTCTTTCTTTGTTGCCCAAGGATGTTCTCCTAATCCTGTGATGTGATTAGTTTAGGACATTGACAGGAACCAGCACGGAAAAAGCTACCATGCGTCTGTCCAAAGGTAAAAGACAATTCTTTACTGAAGTTCTCCCTTGCTGCCATTAGAGTGATATCAATCCTCTCATCTCATTCTTGACAAGAAAGCAAAATTAAATCATATATTATATTGCTATACTGTACGCCTCTAACTGTTTTCTCAAACTAATAACTATCTCTTGTAACTGGAAATCAGAAATTAGAAAAATACTAATACTGGACTCATTTCCAGAGTAATGAAGCTGTGAGGCTGAAACAATGACACACACACACTCACTCACATGTCAATGCAGCACAAGCCGACACCTTCACTTAAAAACCCACCGACCCATGAGAACCCGAAGGCCTCTCAGGAATGTGCGAACCAAAAACTTGCCAGTAACCCTCAGCTTTGCAGTCTGTCCAGATGTTGACACAGCTTTTGCTCACCACATGCACTCTCTATGTTAACAGCACCTCATAAAACAGAGAGTACAATGCTTAAATGAACTGCCGGAGTGATTGTAAAATGTTACATGAAAGCTGTCAGGTGATGCAATGTTTGACTGAATGTGTGTCCCCAAACTAGAAAGAAGAGGATGTTTGAGTACATAAAGTAGGAACAAATCTAATCCCCAAGACTAATCTCTTATCTCAGCGGTGCATGTTCCCTAAATCAAACTTTAAGATGCTATCAGCAGGGTTAAGGTAATATTATGCGTGTGCACACACACACACAGACAGACAGTTTTTGTTGTGAGCTTGTGTCTGAGTGCAACATAGCGGCCTGCCTCTCTCATCCAAAAGCATTAGTGCTTTCATGCATCATTATGAAGAAACAGCCCGTGATGTTTGCTTTGATTCTCTGTCTGGGACACACATCTGCACACACATCCTGGGTTTGTGCCGAAGCTGAGACAGGTCTTGTCTTTACATCTTATGAGGCGCTCAAGAACAGACGTGATGCACATGTCAGCAAAGGAGCGGGGTTGCAACACACGGGTTGCTGAGGCGTAGTTAACATGCAAGCATTTCACCGTTAGCCAGACTGAGGCTGGGAGAGCTCTGAAGAAAGAAAAGACTACTACACTAATTAATCTCAATGGGCTCAAAGTTGGATTAAAAAGCACAGTGTGGATGTTGGTGAGGACTTGCCAACAGTAGCAGCTTACATAAATTGCTGACAACATAATAACACCTA
Source organism: Dicentrarchus labrax (assembly GCF_905237075.1). NCBI lineage: Eukaryota > Metazoa > Chordata > Actinopteri > Moronidae > Dicentrarchus > Dicentrarchus labrax. Next base: position 9,107,162 of record NW_026136716.1, read on the forward strand.
CATACACTATGTGTTTATTATTGTCCACTTCTAAACTTCAGGTGATGATTTACTCCCACAAACAGACGGCATTTTAGAATAAAACTGCTACTTTCCTGGGTGTACAGGTGTTTGCAAGCACCTTGCCTCTGATTATCTTATGCTACAGGTTTGAGCTAAACTCAGCGCTGCACTGACATCTGCTGGTCAGATCTTAAATGAACAATCTACAAACCAGAAAGTCAGACTACATAAAAGCAGACCTTGCATTTATCTTAGAGCAATATCTATTTACTTAGAAAGACTGTTTATTTGGCTCAACTTTCACACCTTTAAACATTAAAACCCTTCCTTCCTAAAAAAGTGCAAAACAATAAACCACATGCCCAGAATCCAGCTACCTCAGCAAAAGTTTAAGTGCTTATTACGAAGTCAAGAGGTTACTACTGCAATGCAGTAATAGAAACACAAATAGATACAGTTTCTTTGCAGCATTACAGTGCGGCTGTAGTGGAGGAAAGTGATTCCAATTTCTAAGGTTCGGTGTAAAAAACTAACTTTGTAGTCAGTACAGAGCAGAAAAAGTGACTTGGTGCAGTGAAGTATAAACACATTACGATCATTATTTTGCATTTATGAATAAAAGATTTACTGTAAAGTCAGACTCTACACTATAATAGCTATATTTAAACTGCATATTCAATTTAAAAAAAGATGATCCATTCTTATATGGCATCATTTCAAATATGGATTTCTGTATAAACTGCACATTTTTTCCCCACTTTTATTTATATAATCTTCAACAAATTACCTAATTTGCCTGAAAAACAACAGCAACAACAGAACAGTTAAAAAGTATCAAAACAAATCTGAAGATTATGCCACAGGGGATCTTTGTGAACTGCAGTGCATTTACATTACAGCGATTTAGCACCAAAAACCAGGATCTGCGGACCACAATGAGGACTCTTTGACAGGGCACTCTGGTTAAACTGCACTCCAGGGACACAATTATAGATTGACATTTTGAAAATGAAAAACCAGATTAGATTGAGTCTGTAATGTCATGCCGTCCACCTGAGCACAGATGATGTTGGCCAGCTGCATTTCAGCCTCACAGATAAATCAGACTTTGTTTTTGCCTCTGGTACGTCATGAAGACTAAACTTTAATATGTTTTATTGTTGTTTCACAGTGGCGCTTTGAGCCAAATGCTAATGTGCAGTAGCGTATCCGTTTCCAGAATCTATATCCCTAACCCCCTGACCTCAACACTAGAACTGGGGAAGGTATGACCCTGGGAACAATAGGAATGACCCCACATAGCATGCTTACAGTAACAATGCTAACGTGTTGATGTTTAGCAGGTATGTGGTGGAAGTTGACCGAATAAGGGAGACCAACAAAGAAAAATTTGTCTTTGTAAATTTAGTTAGCTTTTGCGCAAAAGGATCAAAACCAACACAGTGACAGTCAGCGACTGCCGAGGAATCGATCCTGTGTGCATCGTCACCAGGGTTTTTATATGCACAAGAACAAAGAGTCAACAGTTACATTTATTATTCACTAAATTATATTTTTTTCCCTCTACAGTTACCATCCTAGTATTTGCTAATTAAGCACAAAGCAGGCCCGCCCACAGAAATGGCTTTGGCCCTGAAAAGGTCCAGTGAATGATCCAAGTCTGCTTTACTCATATGAACACATGTGCATGCTCGCGTTCTCAAAGGTGAACACATTCATACAAACACAGAGACTTACTCAATGGGCATAGACACTCACAGGTGGTTGGTGGCTCCTTCACAGATCCTAGCTCAGATGATGACTGAAAAAAGTAATTCATTACTAGTATTTGGGTGTAAAGCCCTTGCAACCTGATATATGTGCAGGTCCTGGCCTAGCAAGGAAATCCACTCCAATATTAGCTTGTAGCTAGTTTAGATCAGTACATTTCTCAGGTAATGTGGCCAGCTGCCCGCAATGCATCTGCTGTTTTATACCAACAAAAAAAGATTCAGGAGAGGGGGGATTTCATTTTGAAACAAGCTATATTTTAACAAGCTACTAAAATGACAAAAAAATTTTTTAATAAAATTGAGGTTATCATGCTTATATTTGGAATAAACATAATAATTGCTGGCCTCCGTGGGCCCACTCACAGCTGGGCACCAGAAAGCTTTCTCCTTTCTCCGCCCTTATGGCCAGCTCTGGCACAAAGTAGCCTAGAGCTATTTGGTGATAGAACAAAGTGTTACATAAATTAGGAGTTTGTCCTGATGGTAGGGCTACATGAAAATTTAATGGATCACCAAAGTAAAACAGACGCAGATGCTGAAGGAGGACAAAAAGTAAGTCGGCTCACAGGTAGGTTGTAAGTGTGAGGAGGCTGCTCTTTGCTATGAACACAAATTCCACCACTGCTTTATGTAAATTCAAATCAGATAATGAAAGACTTTTATTGACAGGGAACTGGTCCACCCAATTCCTGTTTCCATGCATTTATGGCCCTGTACCTTTGCTCCTTTCAATTAGTCCAGCTTCATTATAGTTATACTTATCTAATCTATTACTGTCAGACAGGGTGTGGGTTACTTTTCAGATTTTATAATTACAGAAAGTCTTTCAAAGACCCCGAAATGTACCCAGACTCTATAAAGTTTTATTAACTTAAAACAGAACCGCCACAACAGATCACTCCATCATTAATAAGCATGTTGAATCTCAACAGTGAGATGGAGGAGATGCTATGAAAGGTTGAGAAACAAGTCACAGTGGAAAAAAGGAGGGAAAAGGAAGATAACGGTAGTCAAGAGAGAAGCTTACGCAGCAATTTAGTGCCACTGAAGTCTATTTATGTTGAGGCTATTTTTTATGGCTATGTTTTATCAATTTGTAAACCACCTGACCTTGATGAACACAAGCACATTACAGTGAGTTAAGGCAATTAATGATCGTCACAACCCTTAAATGAATACTTACATGATATAAACTAATCCGCTTAGATTGAACATTAACCCACGCCGATGTAAAGTGTGTTCTGACGTCGGTATGTGGTTGAGGCAAAGGTGTATCTTTATCTGATGGAAGTCTTCTATAAAGGGGCTATACCACCCAGAGGTCAGACAGTTGCAAACAAGGAGTTTACTTACACAAAGCGACAATGTTGAGCTCTGTGGGACTGAGCCTCGTGGTGCTGCTTGCAGCGGTGGGAGCAGCCGCAGAAGAGAGGTGAGTTTGATTCATAACGTTACATACTCACAGAAAATACTAACTCAAAAAGGCTGGGTTCATGACTGTTGAGGTAATCTGTTACAGACTCATATTTGCAAAGCATTAAAGACCTGCAATCTGCTGCACTGCTCAAATTTAACGACATAATGTAATATCAATTATTTCTGGATACCTTTGAATCTAAATACTTTTATTGTATTTATCAGAGGTAGAAGAAGCATATAGATACTTTACTGATGTGAAAGTAGCTAAACTACAATAAAAGAATGGCCTCTATTATTATTATCACCATCATCATCAATACAACCAAATCATTACAGGAATACTTTTTTAAGAAATATGCGTATTTATAGTTATTTATATTATATCCGTATTATATTATACATAAGAAAACCTATACTCTAAATATGAAGATAAACGCCTGCAGCCAGTTAGCTTAGGATGGGGTAAACAAATAGCTTGGCTCTGTCCAAAGGTGAAAGAAAATTGTTTAACAGCACCTCCAATGTTTAACAGTTTTACCAGGGCTCATGTGTGCAACTATTTCTTACGCTTGGAGGAGTGAGTTCCTGATTTCTCGTCACTGTGACGTCGCTCCACAAATTGTCCTTTTTACACCTGTACAAATTTAAAAAAACAAGATACAACATGTTAATAAGTGAGCTTTAGAGGTGCTTGTACGCAGTTTTTATATATACCCTTGGAAAGAGCAACGCCTCCCCCTGCTCCCAGTCCCACTAAGCCAACCATCTATTAGCATACAGACATCAGAGTGGCATCAATGTTCTCATCTAAATCTTTGCAAGAAAGCGAATACTCAACTAATAATCAACTGTCACTTGTAACTTTAAAATCTGTGCATCCGTAACTATAATAATTATAAGACTATAATTTGCTATAATATTATTGAGGTAGGCTATATACTGAACATACTGTACTAGAGTAAACCATCACTTCTCATGTGTCTCATATATTTTGGTGTGTGTGCAACAGAGTGGCGCATGACTACTACAAATACCATCCCATGCCGGAGGTGAGAAGGCCTGATCACTGCTCTCACACACACATTACTTTGACAGATCACTGCTCTCTCTCTCTCTCTCTCTCTCTCTCTCTCTCTCACACACACACACACACACACACACACACACACACAAACACACAGATACACTCTCATGTGTAACAATGCCGCCCTCTATAGATCAGCAACTGGATGGTTCAGATGGCGAAGGATCACCCTGATGTTGTGAGCATAGTGGAATACGGACAGACCTATGAGAAGAGGGTTATTAAATTGCTCAAGGTAAAGCAAACTTTTAACTGTTTCAGGTCAGAAATGAGCAAATATCAGACGGATACAGGAGAGTAGTGATGTTTTTGCATGTGTTTGTGTTAACCAGTAAAATAAGAGGAATTTGTCTTGCAGATTGGTGTGAATACTGGAGAGAAAAAGAAAGCTATCTGGATGGACTGTGGGATACACGCCAGGGAATGGATCGCCCCGGCCTTCTGTCAGTACTTTGTCAGACAGGTAAAAAAAACATCAAGTCTAAAGTGGATGACGACGAAGTTTATATCCCACATATCCTCCGATATCTCAATCTGACCTGATGTTTTTGTTCACCAGATCCTGGAAGCATACAAAACAGACTCAAAAATGGGAGAAATGATGAAGAACATTGACTTCTACGTGACCCCTGTGCTCAACGTGGACGGCTACATCTACTCCTGGACTAACGAGACAGTCAGTGCTTGTATTTGATTAAAAAAAAAAGTATGGTTCTGAGTTGTGCCTCAAGAAGCCACAGGTGAACAGGATACAAAATAATGATGTAGGTCTATTGAAGCAATTGAACTGCAGTTAAGTAAAAAATAAATTGAGATTTCTGATGTTCAACATGGCCCAAGTACAATCCAAAGCAGCATTTAAGTATGTACACAGTTGTTAATCACTAAACTGATAAAACGATTAGAACCAGCTGATTTAACAGACTCATTTTGACCCGTTTAGACTCGACTGTGGAGGAAGAACAGGTCACCAGGAACCAGCAGCTGCAATTGTTACGGCACCGATCTCAACCGGAACTTTAACGCCAACTGGGGCAGTGAGTCTCGTCGTGGTTCTCCATTTCCTTCTTCATACAGCCTGTTGCTTTGATAATCGTGAACAGTACCCAGTAAGAGTCTGCTGGACTAATTTAATGTCCCATGATGCTCTTTCACAGGACTTCTTGTTTTAATTTTACATTACATTTATTTCATAATTTAATAAATTCAGTTAATAATCTTTGGTTTAGTTAAAGCTGCTGTAATTTAAAAAAAAAAAGCCTACTGTACCTACCTGCCCAGCACCAAACAGTTAGTGAACATAATGGGGCATTTAGCAGCTCCAGAGCCAAATATTTCCCTTCGGAAATGGTAAAAGCCAAAAACTTAAGAGAGAGTGAATATTGGACTTCAGTAACAGGACTCTAAATGAATGCTAATGTTGCTCAGTATCTCCTGGGTGGTAACATGGTAACATAGGTAACTGTAAGTTCTGTTTCTGCTGCCCCCAAGTGGCCAAAAATCTCTTAATGTAGCTTTAAACTTAAATGTTTTGTGTACATTTAAATGGAATACATTGAATTTCTAAGATTTGAACATGCAACACCGAAGCGTTAACATGTAAAAACGTGAACTAGCTCAGGCTGTTACGAGAAGAAGTTGTGTCCCTACTACATTTGATTCAGATTATGCCTTTTATTCGGCTTCTTTCACAGCAATCGGGGTAGAGAGTGACTGCTGCTCAAACATCTACTGCGGGACTCAGGCAGTGTCTGAGCCCGAGGCCCAGGCCGTCACTTATTTTGTAGGAAGCCGGAGGGAAGACTTCCTGTGTTTCCTCACCATCCACTCCTACGGCCAGCTGCTCCTGGTTCCCTATGGACACCCCAACTCCACTGCCCCCAACTACAAAGAGCTGGTATTTACATCTACAAACACAACGATGCATGTTTTACACATTTCTGAGAACAAATGTGAGTGCGCACACAATATTCTACATTATATCTGGATAGAAAGTGCATACGCATCTTTATAGCCTGAGTATCACTGCATGCTTCTACATTAATAAAGGGGATACTCTGCATATTGCCATAGAAACTGAGCTTATGCAGATCACAAAAACCCACAGTAAAACTGTGACAACCTGTGCAAAACACTGCAATACACACGTTAATTAATATTAATTTAATTCAAGGTTTTGGATGTAATGTTGCTTGTTGGATGCCTGGCAAAAACCATTAAGACTTCACACAGAGTACACACACACGATAGTACAGTACGACTGATATCAGTAACACACTTGGCATCCAAGAGCGGTCAGTCCTCATCTGCCAAGACAGAACAGAACCAGGAGGAAGCTGTGAAGCATTGATAGTGGAGAACAAGGGGCTGGTTGTTGTTGGGATGTAGGCTTGTGCAGGTAATAACCCACTAGAGCCACAAACATACGCAAACAGATACAATTATGCAAAACAGGATTACGTCCATTCGTCTCTCCGGCTTTGGTGTGACTTTAGAGGAGTGGAAACCGGCACGTTTCCTAAGCCACCCGTGTTTTTTTAGGCTTGGTAGGATGCAGAGTCACACCAGATGGTTCATGGATGATGTGAGGAGGTTTTCAATTAGGAATCTCAAATGAGCGACCCTGGATCAGGATTGGTTTATGAACACTCTCAAACTGATGCAATAACATCCTGTTGGCTCTTCTTGATCAGGCAGACTGAGTGACGCCGGGCAGATACTGAATGTTTTACAATATATGGGATGTGTCTGCTGACAGGAACAGATTATATTTACACACAATGTAAACAAGAATATATATATATACTGTATATTGTAAACAGATATGACTGCAATAAATCAACTGATATATATTTTTATAGATTTAACTGTCGAGCTCTGGGGTACCTAGAAATTAAGTTGGGAAATTAACTTTTTTAAATGTGAAAATCTAGCCAGACACTCAATAGTGAATCATTATTTTGTGTCTGAAATCTACCAGCCTCTTTCATATTTTATGAATAAAAATGCTAATGTCTCACCCTTGCCTGGTTCCCAAGAATATCCCAGTATCTTTACACCAGTGCACTTCCAGATTAATGAGCAATTAGCAGATCTAAAATGTACCTTCTGACCCATTTAAAATCTAAAAGACAAAACACACGTGTTGGTTTTTCTGGAAATAAACTGTAAATAACATCAGCTCGCAGCTCTTCACCACAGGTAACATATTCAACCGTTCTGACTGGGTGCAAAAACGTTTCACACTTATCAATGACGGCGTCACAAGCATGCACTCACATCCCCACGTGTCTGTCATGGGCATCATATCCTCATCCTCATTAATGCTGTTTGATGACGCTCCAGAAAAAGAGTACAGAGACAAAACCAGTGATTCACAGCTTCGAATGAAGTAAAAAAGGTGCTTTTGGAAACTGATCTTTAATGTAACAACTTCCTTAACACACTGATTGCTTTCATTCATGTGCTGTTTATCAGCATTAAGCTTCACTCTCTGACAAAAGCCAATGTCTGGATCCTCAGATGGATGTGGGTTTGGCAGCAGCAGACGCCATCAGGAAGGTCCACGGGAAGAGCTACACTGTAGGAACGTCACCGGCTGTATTGTGTAAGTCCACACTTCAGCTCAATATGGATACGTTTCCGTATTGTCTTTCATGTCTCATCAGTGGCTACTAGAACGCTTACTGGGAAGGTTACACTCAGATTTCCCTCTTTTCTACAGACCCCAACTCTGGTTCATCCAGAGACTGGGCTCGCATGCAGGGGATCCCCTTGGCCTACACCTTTGAGCTGAGAGATGACGGCACCTTCGGCTTCGAGCTTCCCGAGGATCAGATCAAGCCAACCTGCGAGGAGGCCTACAGCGGAGCCCTGCACATTATCACCTACGCCCACGACAAGGCCTTCAACGGGGCCGTGGCGACCGCTGCTGCAGCCCTGTGGACCACGCTGTTAGCAGTGGGTGTCACTGGCACCAACCTGATGTGAGGCACATGAGGGAGGCTGACCAAAGACTGCGTAGACGGCACTAGTGTTTAGTTTAGGTTTTAAGCTAGTTTCAGAAACAGCTTTTATCCTCATTTGTTGTTGAGTGTTGAAACGTATCTGTCAATGTGACGTGCATCCACTGTTCTGAAGTGTCTTTGAAATGTTTATACCTGTTCCTAAACTTCCAGGAATGTCATATTGCATAAGCCAAGAGTTGATGCAATAGAATATTCCCAGGTTTTATTTTTTAAGAGCAATAATAACTTAAAAATAATAAAAATCCTTGAATATGTTCCACTTTTCTTGCATTAATGTGTGTGTTTTAAACATTTGAGAAGGCCATTCACTTACTTTAACACAGAAAATAGAAACATCTAAATTACATTTAGTCGTAGCATAATTTGCTTAAAATCCAAATAAATGCACAGCTTACAATCTGTATGTCACAAACTCCTAAAAATAGACAATAACAGTTCATAATTCTTGCAGGAATGATAGTATGTACCATAACAGAACAATGTCTGAGAGACAGCAGATATATAAAAAAAAGAGGTTGAGTTTTGAAGAGGTGTGTATGTTTTATTTTTTTGGGGGAAGGACAGTTTCACCGCTGAGTTTCAGTGTTTCCTACTGTGCTCCTGAACGGCTGGAAGCCTTGCTGTCTCAGACCGGCTAGCGGCAAGAAGAGCTGCTCATCAGGAGGGAACCGGTCCCACTGCGTCCACGTCCAACCTGGGAGGGAGAGACCAACACATTCTTCATTATTACCTGCTCAGAGAGGTGGAAATATTGTTTCCCCCATTTAAGACCTGTTCCACGTCACGTACTCTCGTTCTTCTCCGGCTCCAGGTTCTCTGGCTCTCCTGACAGCTTCCTGTCCAGTTCTCCTCGCATGAATATGGTGACGTAGTGGTACTTCTCCGCCAGTCTGATGGAGTTCACCACTGACGCAAAGCAGACGTTTACCAAACACACTCCTGCTTCCTCCAACACCTCTCTGTGTGCGCACTCCTCCCACGTCTCCCTTTTAGTGACATAAACATGTGTCACAACAACTGGAAGTCACTATATTCAGGTCTTTCACAATTTCACATTTTAGGGTAGGAGATATGGCCTGAAGGGTAGCAAAAACATGACCCAGCCTCACTACCTCTCACCAAACTGCATTTAAAATATAGCAAATTAGTAATTGTGCACACTTAATATGCAGGTACTTGTCATAATGCAAATTCAAAACATGTTTTAAGATTTACTGAACTGTTTGGAAGAATTCGGTATAATGATAATTGACTAAAATGGGTTTATTTCATTATAATCTCTATTATGATGACAGGAAAGCGCGTCAAGTCTTTGGTTTCAAGAAGAGTTGTTTGCTGTATTTTATGAATGAAGGCTGGTATTAAACATTTATTAACACCCTTACGTCACCTACACACGCCGCTGTGTCAGATTTGTGAATGGAGTTTGCTAACTCGCTAACCCACCTACCCAAACTCCAAGTGGCCACCGGGGAGCTGGTATTTCCCTTTGCCCATTTCGCTTTTCCGTCTTCCCAGGAGAAGACAGCCAGGGTGGGCTGAGTCTGTTACCAGCACCCCGACCCCAACTCCTGGACGTTTCACGGTTTTATTTGACATCTGGTAAAACTTAAAAACGACCCATTAATGATCCGGTTATCCAGTGTCCACTGTAAGCTATTCAGGAGGTACAAGAGGCTTCCCTGCTCTGTACTTCCGTCTTCGCTTTTTTTTTTTTTTTTTTTTTAAATCGTTTTAGGAGTGACAGCCCTTCTATTGTTGTCTTACTTTTGGTAAATTATTATTAGTATTTTATTAAAAAATAACAATATAATGACATATAAGTTATAAGTTGCTGACATAATTGTTATATTTAGTCTAAAAGTGAACTTTCTTTACAGTTAGTCTTTGGATGCATGGCGCCTCTGCAGCACACATTTCTCTCTCTCTCTCTCTCTCTCTCTCTCTCTCTCTCGCCAAAACCTCTATAATTAGTTAGTTTTTATATAATGGACACTAATTACACTTAAAAGCACCAGATGATGCTACTAGAAGAATCGGGGTGCAACACTGCCACCTAGTGACAAGTTGTGCTTAATGTATATTCTAGTTTTAGAACAACAGGTCAGGTTAAGGTCAACTGTAATCACTGTTCTGAACAGGTGTAAATTATTATATCACTTAGATATGGTGGGCATGGGTAGATAATATAGGATATTTTAGTATGATACTGTATGTTTGTCATTGTAAGAGGAGAAGAAAGAGGCTGAGGATTTACTGCTATGTAATCAGATCTGAGGGTTTAATGAAGGTTTATCAGGACAATTTAGCCAAAACAAAAAAAAAATCTGTTTTTAATCCACTTGTAAACCATCTTTTTTTCTTTCTGTTGCTGTCAGATAACAGTGTTTGGGCTAGTTACTCAAAAATATTTAATTTATTACGCATTGCTCATTACTCGTTACAAAAGTAATATTTTTACCTTACTTATTACTCCCTGATAACAGTAATTAGTTACACTATTAGTGTAACTAATAATGAGACAAAGTATCCCTAAATAAAAACCTTATGAGGCCCTGAAACTGGAAAACACTGGTAGCTGAGCACAAACTAGCCGAGGAGAACTAGCTTAGGCTACTTAAAAGTTAAAATATCTCTACTTTAAAGTTACAGCTACTGTTATAAGAGTTTATGCAGAGATATTACACAATACATATTATATGATATATAGATAATTATAGATAATTTTCATTACATGCACTGGCTGTGGCAGTTTTATGATGAACATGGGGCAACAACTCTACAGATGAGCTACCTGGGGGCCCCAGTAACTGTACTACATTTTAGAGGCTCCTATTTATCAAATCTGGGTTTTTACTGAGCTTCAGCTCCAAAGCAGCGAGTGCTTCCTCATCAGTGAAGGGGAGCATGGCCTTAAGACCAGTTCAGTGGAGTCATTAATGGCCTCTGCAGCAGCTGTAGGATTTGCTTGCAGCAGCTGTAGGATTTGGCTCTGCTGCTGCTGGAGGAGGACTCTCTGCTGGGTCTGCTGTAAAACAATAAAAACAGACATTCTGTAGGTATGTCTTGGGTCAGCATTCATTGGCTCTCCTGATGATGGAGACGGAGGTAAAGATCATTCTGGATCATCATCATAATCGTTTTTTACTACCCGGGCAGACATGCCAATCTGCTGCTTAAGTGGTGTTCTCTATTCAGATGATGAATCAAGTGATTATGATTCAGAAACTGTTTCTCAACAAAAAAAGAAAAATAAATGAGCTTGTGGCCGGCAGCCCAGGTTGCACTTGTAGAGGCTGCAGCCTGTGTGGGAAATGAGGCATAGTTAATGGCAACATTAAATGTTAATGGCAGGTTGCTGCTAATGCTGGTGATAATTATTTATGAGGCATTACAGTGTTAATTTCAGTTTATATTAAGCCCCATGGTAATCTATTACTGCTCCAAACTCCATTATGAATATCACTTTTTTAATGTAGTTTCACTAACAGCAGATTATTAATAACAGGTAGAACATAATTTATGATCTTTAAAGAACTGCTGTCATGTTCTGGTTTATTTAGCATGAATTGAAATTAATTAATCCCTTTTACTGGTTCACATGTCCTATCTAGAATACTAGACTAGAATATATTGCCTCTGAAACACTTGGGAACAACTGGACTAGGCTACATAACTGTATATAAAATAGTGAACTAGATCCACCCGGTTAATAATGTAATAATGTCATATACAGTGAACACATTTAAGCACATTTTGCTCTTAATACTTCTGTATTTTTACATTTTTATATGCTGGACTGAAACTCATTTCACTGGTTTTGTGAACTGATGAAGTGATCAGTCCATTCACACCTTTACTCTCCTGGCATTTAGCAGTTTTCCACCGACACCCGTTTTCCCCGCTCGACCTGCCTGGCGGCTCTGGCCCCGCCCCTCTCACCTCTCCCTACCCTCACCTGAGACACACAGCATTTTCCTCCTGTGAGCCCAGACACCTGGACCTCTTCACTTCACTGGATCTTTCTCTTCCTCTAGTCTGCTTTGGGTTTTTAGAGCTGCCAGCCATCTCTCCCTCAGTTTCTTCCCTCCATTGTGTCTGACAGTGGCAGCATGAGTGCTAAACTGTGGACCGAGGAGCAGTTTAACTGCCCTGTGTGTCTGGATCTCCCAAATGACCCGGTCACCATCCCCTGTGGGCACAGCTACTGCATGGGCTGCATCAAGGACTACTGGAGCAAAGACGACCCCAAGGGGACCTACAGCTGCCCCCAATGCCGCAAGTCCTTCTCCCCCAAGCCCTCCCTGTCCAGGAACACCATGCTGGCTGAGGCTGTGGAGCAGCTCCGCAAAGGGGCCAGCAAAGCTGACGTGCGTGAGTCTATGCGAAGCGCCCGTGGGGGTCCCTCTTCCTCATCTAGATCCAAAGGGAAGCTCTCCTCTTCAGCAGTGCCGTGCGACCTGTGCAAAGGAGAACAGCGAGAGGCGGTGAAGAGCTGCCTGGTGTGCATGAGCTCGTACTGCGAGGCCCACCTGAAGCCCCACCAGACCAAGAAGACCCTGAAGGCGCACGAACTGATAGCGCCCACGGGCAACCTGGCTGAGAAGATCTGCACCCAGCACAAGTACCTGCAGGAGTTCTTCTGTCGCCAGTGTCAGATGTTCGTCTGCTGGCTGTGCACCAGCAACCAGCACAAAGGCCACGAGTGTGTGTCCACCAAGGCTGAGCGCTTGGAGAAACAGGTAGGCAGGAAATGGAGGCTGCACTGACCTCAGGCTCCACATGAGAAGCTCCAAAACGCATGGCAGCGATCAGGGGCCGTCGATCAGTTACCAGAGTGCACTGTTGTGTGATTGGCTGGGTAAAACCACTTTCTGGAAGGGTTTTATGTCTTAATCACACAATGCAGAACCAGTTAGGAATACAGGCCCATTATGTGTGTTTGTCAAACCAGATATAATTACTCAACCATGCAGGACTGGAACTGACTGTTTGTCCTATAAAAGTGAAATAAGTAGTGTAATTTGTCCATCAGATTGCTTGTTTTACCTTGTTATCAAGGAAGACACAGAAAACCAGTAACTATATATTATTATTTTCATTACTACATTACTTTAAAATCATTGTTGCTTATAAAAATGAAATGATAAAGAAGTTATAGAAATAGTTGCCCATTAATATTCTGTAGGTCGACACGTGAGTTGAAAATGTTTCCAACTTGAGGTAAATTCCCCGCATATGAATCCACTTTATAAACTAAATAAGACACCAGAGGAAAGGGTAATAGACTGGAGGGAAATAGGAGAAATAACTTTAGTTTCTAATTTCAATCAGAGGCCTAACTCAACACAAACTTCTAACTTACATACAGTTGGTACATTGGAGCAGCTAAATGTTGCAGGGGTCAATTTCGCGCAGATAATATGAGGAAATTCAAACTTTTCTTTGTGTCTGACAACACATGATTCATTCTAACTTGTTGAACATTTCATTTGTTGAACAATAGAAAGTGAGCAACCGTTTCTAGAACAGGTGACAAACACCACAGTCTGTTTGCAATGTGTCACTCCTGCTAACTGTCCATTGTTCTGTTTGATGGGTTTCTATTTAAGGTGTCGTCCTCTCTTCTTTGTGTCTGATTGTGGCTCCGGCCAGGCGGAGGACATTCCTAACTACATTCCTGTCCATTCATAACGCTCCACCCTGTCACGTTGTCTTCTGTGTGACGCGTACAGCTGTTTCCTTGTGCTTGTGTTTGTGTGTGTGTGTGTGTGTGTGTTTGTGTGTGTGTGTGTGAGATGGATGGGGATTGTTTTGACGTCATGTCTTCATGTGTCCTGCTGCAGAAAGTGATGTCAGAGATGCAGGCGGAGAATCAGCAGAGGCTTAAAGACAGAGAGCAGGAGCTGAAAGACATGAAGAAGATGATGGAGGGGATGAAGGTTGGTCGGCAGAGTTACACCAACTTTCTCACTGTACGTGTACTGTGGCACACTGAGCTTATCGCCTCTCCCCCTTCCTGCTCAGCGTTCGGCAGACAGGGTACATGGCGACACGGAGCAGGTGCTGTCCGAGCTGCAGCGCTCAGTGGAGCGTCTGCAGGAGCTGCTGGAGGAGCTGCTGGATCAGGCCGGCCTGGAGAAGATGGGCCACGCTCAGGAGGTCGCCGACAGCCTGGAGGCCGAGATCAAGGAGATGAAGAAGAGGGACACGGAGATGAAGGACCTGGTCCGTTGCGAGGACCACATCCACTACCTGCAGGTGGGTTGGACCAAGAAGTCTCCAGAAAGGAGGGTCTAATGAAAGGCATGATGGGAAATGCCTCCCTGGGGCATGCTGCCCTTTGTGGCATAATGTGTGCTCTGTTTAATGAACATTTTGCTTTTAAAGTTACATTTAAAGGTCCTGACTGCAGTCGCTTTCCCTAAAAAGTCAAACTAACCGCCATATTTCCTTCAGAAATATGAGACCATGTGCACTCCCCTGGAGACCAGCGACCTGCCCCCTGTGGTGGTCAATCCAGAAGCTTCCTTTGAGCCTGTACGAGACGCCATCCTGGACCTCAGGGACAGAGTGGAGGACCTGTGCAACCAGGAGCTGGGAAAGATCACCAAGCAAGGTCCGTTTCAAGAGTCTTTTTTTTGTCCCACCTTCTTTTCTGTTCATGTCTTATGTTTCTTCATCTTGTTGTCCCTTCTCTTGCAGTCAATGACACAACACTGTTCACTTTGGGAGACTGTAAGTACCAAGCATTTTCATTTTCAACATGAGCATAACAGGAGTTAGGTGTGATTACTTTTTGTTTAACAACAACTTCCTTTTTCCTCATCAAGCCAACCGCAACGCAGGACAGAAAGGAGGGATTTTTAAACGTGAGTCTGTTACTTTGTGTGAATATATTCCAGGACTGCACGTTCCACAATACTAAAAAGTCACGATTCAAACTGATTTCCCCTTTTTCTGTAGTGTTTTCTGGTCTGGGTTCTCGCAACACAAACAGCCGTCCGGCAGGTATGTCTGATGTTTTTAAGTCTACATTTATCGGCCTTTACTACATCTTATCAGCTATATCAGCTCTTATTTAAAGACATGTATTGTACACATTCTTTCTTTTATGTCTCACAGCTTCCACACCCACTATCTCAGTTGGAGCGCGGAGTACAGACAGACGAGGACTCGGTACTGTGCACTGACTCATTACTGATTCATTATAATATATGTGACAGTATTGAAAATAATTCAACATGCAGGCCTCGTTAAAAATTTTTTTTATTATTCAGGTATAGGCCTCAAAAGTCAAGACGTGAGGAGCAGAGACACACCACGAGGTGAGACTGCGTGTGTGTGCTCTTAAAAAAACCCTAACTTAATCTCAGACCTGCAGTGTGACTCACAACCGTGGTTGGAGCAGTAAAAATGTGTATGTGTGTTTTAAAACTGTGCTTCCTTGTAGCCGACAGAGGAAACACGAGCTCACCCAGACTTCGGGACAGACAGAGAAGAGAGGAAAGAGAGACAGGTAGATTTTGAAAACTTCCTGATAGCAATGTGGCTGTCTCTTTGCACACAGATCTGTGGGCACTGCACTGGTTTTAACTTCAGTTCACTTTACATGAGTGGAGTACCAGTGAAAATAGTTGAACAATGTCTTGGAGGCGGTGCTGTCTCAGCTTGTACTTGAAGGCAAGAAATGTACAACAGACCGCAGCCCTGATTTCACATGTCTTCCAAACAGTGAGGGAGACCAACAACAGACCTAGCCCCAGACCCAGCCCCACTCCCAGCCGCAGAGAGTCTCAGTCTCTTTGGAACAGGTCCAGTCAGAGCCAGGCTACAGCAGTCCCAACCCCAACTCCGACTCCAATCCCAGCCACCCCAGCTCCAGCTCCCACTCCGGCTCCAGCTCCGGCTCCGGCTCCGGCTCCTGCACCAGCATCAACTGGAGGTACAATACCAGCCTTTTTCCGGTTGCCATTTGCCACCACCAAGTGGCAAAACCTGTATAGTGCAGCTTTAACAAGGACTAAACGCTAATGCGAGAGTGTAACACCTTTACTTTCTTTGTCTTTCCCTCCTGGTTTGTTCAGGTTTCAGTCGGATGGCGTCAATCAGCAGCCTCTTCCGCTCCCATCGGCGTGGCACCAATCCGGCCACCCCAGCTACCCCGGCCAATAACACAGCGTCTGCAGGAGGAAACCCATGTAAGGCCTGACTCCACCTTCCATACTCTCCTCTTTAATCGCACTGTTAAAATCAGCTCAATATTCTGCAGTGGGAGGAAACAGAAAGAGAGGAAACAGGGCCTGAACAGAGCTGAGTGCCTTTTCACCCCACTATACTACATATTAATACATATAAGGACATGCAAGTTGTAAATAGCCATTTGATTTCGATGATGTGTTACAAACTAAGTGTGTGACTTGTGTACACTCAACAGGGGCGATGGCTGCAGTGCCTGAAACACCAACAGAAAGTAAGATGGCTGCCTTTAAATATACAACTTTACGGCTAACTAACATTCAGTCCTATCACTTTAACACTAGTATGTTTGTATATGTTATCACTCATGTGTCTAACATTGTTCCCTCATTGGACAGTTAACCCAGGTCTCTTCTTGGACTTGCCCACTCCCACCACCATGAATCACGCTCCTGCCTTCCCTGCATGTGAGTTAATGCCGGCTATTTTGAAACATTAACATAACTATTTGTAAAATGTGCATGAACTGACGTATGGTTTGGTTTTCCAGTGAGAGAAATCAGCATCGACAGCATTCAGGCCCCAGAGCCGAGGAGCAGGGAGGAGTTCCTACAGTGTGAGTCTCAGTGTTTAACTACAATATCACATATTAGTTGGGTCAGTAGGTCAACAGTAATTCCAGCACTTTTACCCAAATCACAGTCTTCATCAGCAGATAGGGTTTGCTCAGTTGTCAGCGAGATTGATCTGTGAATAATTGTTCATTAAATCCCCTTTCTAGACTCTGTGACCTTTACTCTTGACCCCACCACGGCCCACCGACGACTGGCTCTCTCCGAAGGCAACACTAAAGCCACCCTGCAGGGAGCGGTGCAGCCCTACCCCGACACACCCCAGCGTTTCGACGGCTGGACCCAGGTGATCTGCCAGGCCCCGCTGTACGGCCAGCGCTGTTACTGGGAGGTGGAGTGGAGAGGCCGGGGCTCCTCTATAGGTGTAGCCTATGGGGCGCTGAGCAGGAAGGGCTCCGACGCCAGGGCGGGGCTCGGTTACAACGCCCAGTCCTGGACCCTGGAGCTGTCGGACACCTGCTGCTCAGCCATGCACGACAACGAGAAGCGGGACATACCGGTCACCTACTCCCCCCGCCTGGGCATCTACGTTGACCTGTCCATGGGGACGCTGGCGTTCTACAGCGTGGCAGAGAGCATGACACACCTTCACACCTTCCGGGCCAACTTCACCCAACCGCTTTACGCTGCCTTCGGGGTAGGTAGTGGAGTCGGGGTGGGCCTGGACTTTGCCCTCGGCCAGTTCAGCTCCAGCTCTGACAGCATCAAGATCTGTCCCATGTGAGGGTGCAGGCTGGAATCACTGATTGGCTACATCAACAACTTTAGAGATACAGGAAGTGTTCACGCTGATCAAACTCATTGGGAAGTCTCAGGCACATTGACTGAAAGCTTTTATAAAATGTGGTCGTACCTGATCTCTTTTTTCATATTTTAAATGCACTTTGTGAAACACAAACAGCAGACACTGTATTGTTTACAGCCTGCTGGTTGGTCCACCACTTTGGTCCAGACTGAAATAATCTCAAAATCTATTGGATGGATGGAGTTTGTAGAGACGTTGTTGGTCCCTGAAGAATGAATAATAATGACTTTAATGAACTCCTGACTTTTCCTCTAGCGCCATCATTCAGTCAAAAGTTGAATTTATTCAAGACTTGGTTTATGGCCATCAGTATCATACAATACTGATTACATTCTCATCAGCCTCAGCTGTACTTTATGTTTAGTGCTAATAAGCCAATGTTAGCATGCTAAGCTAAGATGGTTAACCTGGCAAATAGAACCTGCTATAGATCAGGTTCATCCAAGTTTCCACAAAGCCAGAAAAATTATTGTTCTTTACCAAACAAGATTTATTTTCAGTTTTAGACCAAAAACTCTGTATACTGTACACCGAAGTGACATTTTTAATGTTTTCACCCAAATCTGCAATAAAAACAATAAATATTCTGTATGCGACGTCTGATGAACCAATTTTCTGTTTTTCCATCAAATGTGAGCAACAATGCACCAGTCAGTGAGTCAGTGGCTTTGTTTCCATTGGTTTATTTTAAAAAAGAGGCAACTGAATAATAGCCATGAGTAGTTTACAGAGGATCATGAAGCCAAAGAAAGACACAAACCTGAACCTCCTGTTTTACTGGGAAACAGCGGATATGACAACTACAAGAAGAAATGAACAGTCTGGATGTGCTCTTCTCTCCATTCCTACCACAAATGAAACTGAAGCTCTTCCTCCTTTGTTAAATACGCTATCGCAGAATATGCAACACATGTACACATGTGTAAGCCAGAGTATTCCATCTCTTCAAAATAAAACTTTTGGCTTGATTTGGATTCCCTTCTGTGGGCCTCTACACGTGGAAAGCAAAAAAAAACCCACAAAGATATTGCTACATATATTAAAATCTTATGTCAAAATGTTAGACATTGTTACAACAGGCACACATTATGCTTAACTTTCTCGTTAATATGTTAGGATCTATATAGTGATGTCAGTAAAACAAAGGTTAAATATAAAAGTAAAAGTGCAGTAGCTGAGTGGGGTGGGGGGGGTCTGGTTGGATTGATGAGTGTTATAGACAGCAGCACTGGGTTGAAGGGTCACAGGGGTCAAGCACAAAGCTCTATGCTTCCTACATGATATTATAAAGTTAATAACTTTTATATGCTGGCCCACAGGAATAGCCCCACCTGCTGGCCAGTGTGTGAACCACCTATGTCCTTGAGACACGTTTTAAAAACACAGAAAATAACCACATATAATAAACCTGGATGTGATACACAACTCAAATAATGTGTCAATGGTTTTTCCCTCTTAACAGATTGAACCTGAACGTCCCACGGGCCTAAGAACTGAAATGATAAAATTTCCTTTTTTTTTCCAACTAAAAAGGCCCCAGGTCGTGGTGAAATGTTTTCAACCAAGCAGTGATCCTCAAAATAACACAAACTCAACCTCCAAATCCCACTGAGTGCAACTAATATATATATATATAAACATGGCTTAACAGGAACACAAATCACAAATCAAAAACAGTGCTGGCTTCTACTTAAGGCCTCATACCATTAAAAACACAGGAAACACAAGGACCTGAAGCAAAAGGCAGACCCATTCTTTCTTCAAAGCCTGGTGTCTGTATGGTTCTGACCTCGCCTTCAGCCTGGCCCCACCCGTCTGCCAACAGGTGCATGCTGGGACCCGTAGGCAAGGCCCGCTTTTTGACGTGTCATGCAGACGCTTGCAGGAGGCGGGGGGGGAGCACGGCACATGGACGGTCACCGGACATCCGTGCAAAACAATGGACTACTGTAAAATCATTATAATATTAATACTGGCATGTTAAGAGCATGGTCTGACTACAAGATTAGCCTGGCAGTGTGCCGTTAAGCCAGCTAGCACTTAAAAGTCTAGTCAGTAAGTAATAAAAGTATGTTGTTGAATCCCTTCTCTGACTGTAAGAGTTTTTATTTGCAGATGATACTGTTTTATTACAGACTAAAGCTTTCCAACCCACTACTGAACAAGCCCTTGAAATAGCAAGACTCTGGATGCTCAGTCTTTCTCTCACTTACTTTCTCTTCTGACATTAATAAACATGCAAAGACTGCACTCTCCTTTCTTTTTATACCCTCATCTTCTTGTCTCACCCACATCCACAAACCTTCTTTCACTTGCATTTCGTCTCTTCCCGCCCCCCACCTTCTCTACCTGTACCTGAACATCCAGAGCCTCACAGAGAAACTACACAACCTAAATAAGATTCATACACGACTGAGAAGGAATCGGGAGCTGAATAACCCACTCAGAGGCAAGCTAAGGCCTCAATAACTAGCATCATGGTATACATCTACACACACAGACACTGCGGTATCACTAAAAACAGTCAGTTTAGTTAAATTGTGCTTTAAAATTAAGTCAGAAAAAGGAGGGATCATTCTGCCCACCAGATGCCCTGACTGCTCTCTCCAAAAGGCAGAAAGGAGGAGAGATGAGGGGAGGATGAAGAGGGTGGAGGTGTAAAAGATGCGTTCATGTTCTGGAGCGTGTGCCCTTCTGGTCCTTACACCTCTTCCCCTCAGCGTTTGGATGAACTCGACGGGAAATGGGAGACAGAGGCAAGATGCCGGCGCCGTTCTTTGAGGTTTCCCCAGGGTGGTGGGGGGAGGGCCAGGGAGGTTGGGTGAGGAGGGGGTGTTGGGTTACCAGATGACTTCCCCGCTCGCGCACCAATCATCGCCGGGAGGCTCTGGTTGCGCCTCAGGCCGTCCAATAGGCTTCCTCCGCTTGCTGACACGAAAGTAGCAGAATCCTGGCGTGGCACTGAGGCCTCTGACTCTGCACCCTGAAGCACCTTGGTGAATCCCAGCCGCCGCAGCCTCTCCACTAGGCCAACGTTGACTAGGTCGGGCCTGGCTCTGCCTGGCTTAAAGGACGGGACGAGGGCTGGGGTTTCCTGGGAAGAGCTCGGTAGGTCAGGATGTGGTGCACGGCCCAAATTCAACCCGTAAACGTCCTGGAGAAAAAGCTCTGCTGGCCGCGACGCTAGGAAATTGTCAGCCGGGTGTTGGCGGGGCTCCATCGGCACCGGGGAGGGAGCAGGCGAGTGTGAGGGGGAGTTAGGGGGTGTGCTTGGGAGGAGATGGAAGAGGGGCTGCCGGGATGTGGGTTTCGGGGATGAAGGGGGGGTGCCAGTGGAAACTTGTGCAGAAATGCCTCTCTCAAGAACCAGCTTGGCCAGGCCGCAGGGAGGCGCAGAGGGGCGTCGAGGGGGAAATGAGTCACCCAGACTCAGCCTGCAAGGAGTCACAGGGGTACTGGGACCTGTCCTCATGGAGCTGGGTGTGTTGGCCAAGAGGCACGACTGAGAACTGAAAGACATGAAGACAGAGACAGGGTGAGGAAAAGAGAGACACGTGGTAGCTATGTAATAATAAAAAAAGAAATTACATAAAAGTTCTATTTGTCCTTTATAGAGGACTTACCTTTGGGTGACCTGTGTGATGTCACTGGGGTGCAGGATGCGACACGTTGTGAAGGTGTAGGTGGAGAAGGTGGAGCTCTGACACTTGCCTGGATTTTGGACTGAACACACAACATATCAAGTAATGAGAAAAACAATGTTACTCGTCATGGCAACAATGAGCAGTAATATCTTCACATTGCACACTAGCATATTCTATATTTATGTTTTATTTACCAGAGGAAGATGTTGTTGTTGATGTCGAGGTGCAAATGACTTGAGTTTGTGATTGGACCGTTGTTGTGCAGACAGCTGGTGTGGGCTGAGATGATAGGCTGGATTTCTCAGTGAGGTGTTGGGGTGCGGGGGTCATGCAGAGGGCTGATGGGACTGAGGAGGAGGTGGCAGGCGTCCCAGGTAACGTCGGCAGGGGGGGCAAGAGAGGCGTGACAGGGAGAGGCGACACCGAATGCTTTCTGTCCTTCCTCTCCTCCGGCGTAGATGAAACGCGCACCTTGAAGGTGATCCCGCCTTCCTCCTCTTCCTCGTCCTCTGCTTCCTTACCCCGCTCTGACGCCCCCTTCTCCAGGGCACCAGTCCCTCCGTGCTCTTCATCCTCCTCGTCCTCTTCCATGTCGGACAGGCGGTAGACCGCATCCTGAACCAGCGGGCAGAAACCCTTGGTCACCACCCCAGGGTGGGGGTCCAGGATGGTGGCCAGGTGTGGTTTGGCCAGCTGCTGCCAGTGATGGAGCGTCAGAGAGCCTGAAAGGAATGTCACAATGATACGGTTTGATGGATCAATGAGAAACGTTGTTACAGTCACATTTTACCTGTTGTCCTTTTGCACAAAGCAGCCAGGGATTTTTGAAAATTATAAATGACCACAGCATTAAAAAGAGTTTATTTCCTGGAGTCATTTTTCATTGCACTTTTATAGGAGATGAAAATGGTAACATACCAGCTCTTTGTAAGTTAGAAACTGACTTAGCTGTTAGTAGTTAGTTCAATCTTAGCAGTACCAGGTTTACTAAATGGAGAAGTTACGCATCACTAATTAAAAAGTAGTAATCAGTTGTCACTAAATACATATATCTACCCAGTTACTGCTTTCAGACATTTGACTTGTCTAAGTTGAAGAGTAAAAGTGATACTATAGAACACGGTCTGACCTAAAATTTGACAAAAATGCTGTTTAATAATCATAAATAAATAATAAACACTACACTGTAGGCTATAAGTCAAATTACAAAACATTATGCCAATAACATCAGCTTAAATGATCAAATATCTACGAAGATATATTATCCATGTATGTAGATATGAATATAAATAAGTAAATAAACAATAATAAACACCTACGCTTACAAAGGATTCCTAACAACCGATTTACACATTAGTTAAGACATTTCCATTTTAGCAGTGCAACCAAATTTAGTGAATTACTGGATCTTTTTGGGTTTGGGACTATTTAAAAGTAATTGAAGATAGTTAACAGTGGTGATGGGGATGTTTCACTATTTAGTAGACATGCATAAAATATCTAATAGACCAAACAATTATGATTACAAATTTACAAGCCATTTGTACTCCTACTTTGGGTGCGAGTGCAGGCCCCTCAAATCTGAATATTTTGTTGACCCAGAGGGAGCCAGTCAGTCACTATGCAGCTCAATGCATTAAGAAATCTGTCCCCAATAATTTTGCCCAATTTTCACAAGAGACCGATGCGAAGCTGATGTGACAGAGCCTGAAATTGCTCCATCTAATGAAGGAACGCCGTTAGAGTAGTGTTACATTGATGCACTGCAGCATGCAAACTCTATGTGACATCGCTGGCTTCTTGGTTCAAATTTAATCAGTTACGCAACAAACTGCTCTCGACAGCTGCTCCGCTTTAGGACTGCACAGCTGGATAGATAACCTTACCTTCCATGGGCTTGACGATCTGTAGCTTCTCAGGCAGGAAGGTCTTGAACACGCTGGAGCCGAAGGAGAGTTCCGACAGGTTGGAGAAAGAGGAGAGCACGCTGCCCATCGGCGAGCTGCAGCCGCTGCCCTCGCCGTCTCCGTCTGCCCCCGCCAGCGCCTGCAGCTTCCTCTCGCGCTCCGCTTGGAAGAACTGGCGCTCGCAGAGAAAGTTCTGTCGCCGCAGAGACAGGCGGTGGAGGGCTCTGGTCAGGTCGTTTCCTCCAGGAGAGCCAGGCTGGCCCAGTCGCACCTCCTCCCTGCAAATACACACATTTAATGAGCTGAAAGGGACAAAACTGAAGTTAAAATTCAAGGCAGGAAAAAAAAAAAAAAAACTGTAACGCACCCCTGAACGGACGGGAAGGGCTGTGCAGTCATCACTAGAGAGCTCTGGCCTGAGCCGGGGATAGGAGGAGTGGCTGAAGCTGGCCGCGATGTGGATGAGGAGTTGATGGAGCGGACTGTTTGGAAGACTCGCTTCTGGGATACTCTGCAGGGAGAAGAGGTCAAAGGTCAGAGACAAGCTGCTGTAGACTACTGAACCAGAAGTTGTAGCCGTTGTGACCCTGGGGTTGATTATAACGTGCAATATTACTGCCATCTGTCTGAAAGACTAGTGAGGGAAATAAATGTGGATTATTGGATCGAGTCTTTTAAGTATCCTTTAAAAACACTTTAGTTGATTTATGTGAAGGGGCGTTAAGACAACTCAGTATATTACAGGAACACTAACTAAAATCACCCAATGAGACTGTGGTGGGAAGTGGGATTTAATTCTCATTAAGTAGCAGAAAGTCAAACCAGTCTCAGAAACAAAGAACCTTTTTTTCATTAGATCTGTTTTTATTTCCAGGAGTGAAGTTTGGGATTTCTGACCTTTGGTCCTGAAAGGCGATCTCTTCTTCTACACTCAGCTCTCTCCTCATGGTGCCCTCGATCTCAGCTGCCAGAGAGTCCTGTACACACAAACACACACATACATAAGTTTAAAAAGGTGCCCTCTGGAGCACTTTCCACTAAAACAAGCTAAAGTTATGTTTACATTCAGTGTTAAGCTGCATTCATATCACATACGTTAACAGAATTTAACATGAAACTAGCAGTAGTAATGTTTATTGTGTTGCATGAATCTATGGCTGATGAATTAAGAAATAAGACTGTGTAGCAAATGTTCAAGAGAAAATAAACTAAGCAGCGACTGTAAAATCTATTTGGAAATCTATGCTGTACCTTTCTACACTGAAGTGTTGTGAATTTTCTATCTCCCTCTTCACTGCTACATAAAACATAAGTGTGTTGCTCTCACCATGGGGTAGAGGCCGTAGGAAAGGTGCCTTCGCATCCCAGCAGAGGGAGTGTTTCTACTGCGAAGCTCTTTGATCTCCTCCTGGGACTCATGGAGCATCTCTACACACTCCACATTCCTGTCCGCCAACTCGTTCAGCTGCAACACACACACACACGCACACACACACACACACACGCACACAGAGAGGTTATTTAAATGACTGTTTTTTGTATTTTTTTAAAAAATTAAGTATAATAGTAGTAGTATAATCACTGAATGTAATAATCTGGGTTAGTAGTGCAAAGTAATGTACATGTGAGTTGCTGTAATGAATGTTAACGCTAAAGATCTGGGATTTAGTTTAATCGGTCACCAGTTTAGATAAAACTGCTCCAGTTCAGGAGTCCATTTATACATGAACAGAGACGGTCCTGTGAGATTATACCTCTGCTGTGAGCTGTCTCTGAGCATCTTTAGAGGCCTGCAGGTGGATCCTCAGCTCCTCTTTCTCCAGAGCCAACTGCGTACACACAACATAAGCACTTAAACACAGACACACACACACAAGCAATAAATGTGATATCTTACAGTGCAAAATGTATTTACATTAAATCCAGTGCTATGGATTTTTTTCTTTTTTTTTTCATGGTTTTTGCAAGCCCCAAGTAAGTGTTAGAAGTATTACAATACAGGAATTTAAATTACAGACAGTCTGGCCACAGTACAGCATACACGGTCCAGCCACATACTGGGTTTAAAACTAGCCTCTCAAGTCCAGACTATGGTCCAAGGCCTGTCTACGCCTCTGGAACATAAGAGTTTGTATTCTGTAACAGTTGTTTAGTCTTCACACCTCCTTCACTCTGTGTTGCAGCTCCACTATCTGGGACAACAGCTGAGCGATTTCCTCCTGGTGTCTGAGCAGCTCCTCATTCTTCTGAGACAGTTCATCTGTCAGAGACACCATCTGGCTGTTGGACTCGCCTAGAACCGACACACACACACACACACACACACACACACACACACACACACACACACACACACACACACACACACACACACACACACACACACACACACACACACACACACACACACACACACACACACACACACACACACACACACACACACACACACACACACACACACACACACACACACACACACACACACACACACACACACACACCAAAGTTAACATGAGCCTTCCAGATAACGAGACTTGGGCTTTTGAGTGTAAATGTGTGTGTATATGTCACTCACGGAGCTCCTTCACACAGTCGCTCACAAGCTGCTGTTCCTTCTCCTCGTAGGTGATGGTGTCGGTCTTCAGTTGACATGCCTGGAGTGGAGATGTAGAGAGGAACCGGTCAGTGTTCCACTCATTTTCATAGTAATTCACATCCTGTTTCCACTGTCAACACAACTTATTATCATAAAAGGCCCCAACTGAAACCTAAACCTGAAGCAGGGGAAGAATCTTTCTATTAGGTTACATCACAGTATGCTTTATGGATCAATCTCCCATTGTTTTAATGCAGACATACCACCAAATCAGCCAGTATGAAATATGCACTTAATGTTCTGGCAATGCTCTGCGTAATTTGCATCAGTAATTATATTGACTTCTTCTTGTGGTTATGATTTAAAGCTTCCTGTTTCACTTCCTGTTATTTTCTGTTCCAGTCTCCACTATTAGCTTGTCTGTCCGATGTATAACTCGTACCTCAGACCTCAGTGCCAGGTTCTCCTCCTCCAGGTCCTGCAGCTTGCTCTGCAGAAACTCCAGCTGGCTGAGTGCCGCAGCGGCGGTGGTTCCCCCAGGTGGCAGGGGCTGCCGCAGCGGCGTGGACACACTGGAGTCGGTCTCGCTCTCCTCCGAAGCGCTGGCCACCATCCGCAGCAACTCATCTTTCTTACTGAGCTCGTGCTGCAGCTGGTGAACCTGGCCAATGGGGAAGGTTTTGGGAAAGGTGAGTAATATGCAGATTCATAGAGGTTCAGAGAGAGAAAGAGAGAGCATTTTTAAGCTCCTTTTTAGTTCTCATTTCTCTACTTTTATTGGGTGCTCCTCCAATCACCAATTACTTATATTCCCTTTTAAACTAAGGTGAACTTAAAACTAACTTAAATGTTACAAACTTAGTTCTTAATAAGCTTGACTATACTGGTGTATCTCAAGTATTACTTCGGTTTAACTCTTATCTTCAGAACTGTGAGTGGGAGTTGGATAATAGAATTATTGAGATGGGTGTACCACAAGGATCTATTCAAGGGCCACTTTTTGATGTCCTTTTGTCCGGTTATATCCAGATGACACCATTATATATATATATTTATAATTCTAATGCAACAAAAATACAAAGCTCTCTGCAATAATAAACAAAATGAATAACGAGCATGTGTAAGCTACCTGGTCCAGGGCCTGTGCTAGTTGCTCCTCTAAGGCCTCGTTGCGTTCCTGCAGCAGATGGTTCCTCTGCAGAAGTGACTGACCGATCCGAGCTGCCAGCTCCAAGTCTCTGTCCCGCTGTCCAATAAGAGCACAGAGCACCCAGAGTCAATTAACCAATTACATGCTTTTTCTTAATATAAAAACACACTGTTACAAGTGATACCTACCTCAGCCAAAAGTTGCGTGACCACTTCCATGTCATTGTAAGTCTTGGTCATCTGCTCCACGCGATCAGCACTGAGGACTGACGAAAAGAAAGAAAATGTTACTTTTAGGAGACACACAAGCAAACACACACACATGCAATCTTTTACGCACATCGGGGCATGTGCATGCAAAATGTGTATCAAATCATTCCACAAAAACATTTAAAGTAAAAATAAAATATCACTCCAAACTAATGGACACACTTCTGTAGCATGCCGCCTTTACTTTCTACCTAATAAAAATGCTCTGACCACAAGCAACATGAGCAGCCACTTGCAAACCAATTATGAACTAGTGTGGTTAAATTAGGTCAGGTATATTGCTGTAACACTGATATAGCTCCATAATGTGGCAGTGTGGTTGCTCGTGGTCTGAATGTAATGAAGCCACAACAGCCCTATACAGACATTAAGAGACTGCACACACACTATACAGAGCTACAGGACTACAAGCTGTCTACAGGAGCAGGCAGCAGACCTATGCTATGCAAATCTGTTGTCTGCTGTCCTCTACATGCAACAAGCAGAGAGGGGCTCCAGGTCTGTGGCTCTGGACTACTTCCAGATCCAGGTCGAAGTGCAGCTGTCTGAGCCACATTGTGGACTGAAGCCCCTCTCTCAAACTGAAGCTCAATGAAAAAGCTGGAGAACAGAACAGGAAGTCAGAGAGAGAAAGATACCTTTGGAGAGGCTCTGAGAGCCGGGGTGGGAATAAGAAGAGGGCTCCAAAGCAAGATACGCTAGTGAGAGATTGGAGAGAGAAGAGAAGGGAGAGTTCAAAAGGTGAACAAGCAAACAGCTTGTTTTGAGATGAGTGGGAGAAAAACACAGAAAGAAAAGGAGGAAAAGAGCTGCACGGAGACTTGAAGCTGAGGGTGAAAGCTGAAGCTTCAATAAATCAACTTCATGTAGAAACATTAGTTTGTTGAGAGAATCTATACATCAATTAGTCTGGTCCGCTTTTAGCACCTGAGTGGGTGTCACCAGCGCTGCACCGCTCCCCCTTCCACCTGTTTAAAGAAAAGTGGCATCTCTAATCATTGAAACATTGCCTTTTACTGAGAATCATTAAACAGTCTGAGGACGGACTCTGGCCTCACAGAATGGCACCCTGAATATATTGCTATGTCAATCTTGCGCCATGCTTCTTTGGTTATATTTGCAGCAATTTCAACACATATACATAAAACCTTAAATCAGCACTATACATAATTAACACTAAGTGAAATAGATAACTGATGCAATATACTGAAAGAAGATCCATAAAAAGAAAAGAGACTGACTTATAATTGCAACTACTGAGAATCTTTGATGAAACAATCTACATTTCATCAGGAATTAAACGTAATAATCAGTGCTGGTAAGCCTCTAGTGAATCAGCTGCTAGAGAGCTGTCGTCCAGTAATCTGAAGCCGATGGTGACCTCTGGATCTGGACGCTGCACTCGCCCTTTAACAACAGACTGTTAAAAATAACCTCTGCCTAAGAGCTATCTTTATTACACACACAGGAAGACAGACACTGCGCACACACAATGCATATAATATCTCATGTTACTGTACATTTGACGCCAAGTATGCTTGTCTCTCACACACACACACACACACACACACACACACACACACACACACACACACACACACCTTTACCTGCTGGGAAGATTATGGTATCTCTGTATAAAATTTGTCCATGGTCCGGTGGGATCATGATCTATCAAAATAAAAAACCTCCAAATGCACACACACACACACACACACACACACACACACACACACACACACACACACACACACACACACACACACACACACACACACACACACACACACACACACACACACACACACACACACACACACACACAGAGCGATAAACCAGTGTGGGTTGTGTTTAATTGTAGAAGTCAGTGGCTGAACTCTGGCCACAAACTGCATAACTGCAAAGTCCAATGAGTTATGACATTTTATTTTGATATTTATTCTTGGACTGCATGCATTCTTGCACACGGGGCAATGGTCAATGGGTGACTTGATAAGAAACACTTTTGATTCATGGTTGTTTGGACCTTTGGCACTTATAAACGGAAAAGTGAAAGTTAAGACTGAAGATCAACTTGGAGACAGAGGCAAGACAAACTTTGTCAAGTCAACTGTGTTGCTGATGTGGTTTTGTGAGCTCGGATCAGGCAGGACACGCTCACATGTGAGCTCAGAGTTTCCAAGACTAGAAAGTATTAGAAGCGGGCTGATCCTGTAATTGAAGTCCGTCCATGCGTCGAGACTCTGACTCATCGCTCTACCCGCTGACAAAACCACATGCTCATATATAATTCATTATTACATCACAAACCAACTTTTTAAAACAGCAAGGAATATTACTGAACTCATTGAGCAAGATCTCTTAAAACACAGTAACATTTGTAAATATTACTTTATGAAAAAATAAAGAAAAAGAGGTTTACCGCATTGTGCATCTACATTAAAAAAAACAATGTAACTGTCTAAAGTTTCTGCTGCTCAAACAGCATTTTTGCCAGGTCTACATCCCACAGCTCCCTCTTCAAATTTCACAACATGACACAAAAATAGGATACTTGAGATGCTTGTGTCATTATATAGGAGTACTGAAATATTTAGGCTGTTTAAACATTGTCAGCATTGGCGACATATGTCAAAATGACACTTCTCTCAGCAGCATTTCTTCATCTATGTTTACTTTTGAGACAGCCTGGCGGCACTCAGACATTAACATACCATGCCCCTGCGGGCGCATCAGGCGCTATTAATATACCGCACTGCAGAAGTGGAGCAAATGTCTCACTGAGCAGGAACACGAAACCGAGACTCCCTTACTGTACCCCTTCTCTCACACGTGCAGTTCGCGCACACACACACACACACACAGTATATGGGGGAAAAAAACATGTAAACAAAAGCATTCTGCATCTACCGGGTTACACCTGACGGCTCAAATCTTCTGTATGTGTCAGATTTAATCCAACTTTTTTTATCCAAAAAATTATTCGTATACGGAGAAAAAGTAAGGGTTGCAAACTGTGCAAACAAGAAGAAAACATAGACAGGAAGTGGCTTCTCTCTAACTGTCAACACTGCTCCCGCATACCACGACTTGTTTGAATGTCAACACACAAGCGTTCATTCAGATTTGCTCACTTCCTGTCTTTCAAGGATTTTACTCACACACACACACACAATACAGTGTGCACACCCCTTCCCCTCCACCCTGTCATGTTCTGCCTGACCTTGCTACTGGAGCTGCTTCTGCACTCGCATATCTCTCTCTCTCTCTCTCTCTCGCTCTCACACACACACACACACACACACAAACACACAGACAACAAGCAGCATACCAACACCTCCGCTTACCTTCCATGGCAAAGTTCTCGTAAACCTCCTCATTGTGGATGTTTAAAACCGGCATGATCCGACTCTTCTCTCCGCTCTCCTGTCTTCATCCACTATCAATCCACTCTGCCTCCCCCCCCTCCTCCTCCTCATCACTCCCTGTCCCGTGACTCTGGCCCTGGCTTTGAACTCAGCTACACTTAACTCTGGCTGGATCACTGGATTCCCTCTCTCACTCTCTCTCACACACACACACACAGTCAGAGCTGTCTGATAAACACAAGCAAAGACAAACAGACACAATGACAACACTGTACCGAATAATATCCACACTAAATCCCTGTGATTTGCGCTGAATAAAAAAAACGTAATTCACACACACACACACACACACACACACACACACACACACACACACACACACACACACACACACACACACACACACACACACACACACACACACACACACACCATCTGCTCACTGATGTTGCCACAGGCTTGACCAATCAAAAGAGAGCAGACAGAGAGACACATAAAACAGAAGAGGTACAGTTTGTCCATTTTGAGCCGCCAAACGCTGAAGTGAAATACAAATACAAACACTTACTCATGTAGCGGAACGTCTCCTCGGCCAGTATGGGGGAGATGGCACTGTGCGGGCCGGGGCCTTCGTCCGGAGAGCAGCTCGGTGAGACCACCCAGTCCTGGCTGTCTGACAGGTAGACGGAGCCAGCCGAACCAGAGCCCAGCGAGCCGGAGCCATAATGCCTCCCGCTGCTGCCCAGCCCCTCATCTGTGGGTTGGAAGACAGAAAAAGTATAATCCAGGATCCATTTCATTATTATTACTTTCACTGCTGACAAATCAAGCATTTCTTAGTTTAAATAAATTGTCTTCTATGTTGTAAATTATGACCAACAACTGACATTAAGCCATGTTGTCATATGTATACTCTAATTATTCCCCTGCTGGAGGCCATAATAATCGGCTATAATAATACTGTAACACAGGTCACTCATTACAGTGAAAACAAAGCAAGGTTTCACCATGTTATCATGCACCACAATGAAAATACGAAGTAAATGAATGATGGGGGATGCTTTTATTTTGTTAAACCAGTGCAGCTCTGGTGAGATGAAGAATGTCAGACTGCAGTGAATGTGTTTGGAGAGCAACTGTGGGCTGATGAAGCATGTGAATGTATGTGTGTGAGAGTGTGTGTGTGTCTGTGAGAGTGTGTATGTTCTTGGCTCAGGCACTGTACAAGCCGGTGTCCTTCCACTTGAGCAAACATGTGGTTCACTGGGACAGATGGGGCTAACTATAGCATCGAGCCCAAAGACACAGCATACTGTACTTCAGGGCAGCATGACATTGGCAGAGCATCGTTTTAAAAATGTACAGACCCCTCACGGTTACCACACTGCGGCCTTTGAGATGCTGACCGGTAATGTTGCATGCTACAGCGCAGACACACTACCTGTCTCCGTGCTCGACTCCTTCTTCTCCACCGCCCGGGATTTGGCTTCGAACATGTTCTGTCCTTGGAGCGGGAGGGGGTCCCCGCTCGCAAACACAATGCTGGACAGAAAATGGCTATCGCTGTGACATCACATCCTGTTGCTGCACTGATGGGGTGGTGCCCGCACACACCTTTACCTGAGGGGAGAAGTGAAAGACATCAAAGAGGCAGTGAGGATAAGAGAACTCCACAAAAGGTTCACGATGACTTTGCTCATGTTTACGAGCCAAATTAGGGCCAATAAAGTGTAATAAGTGGAGTATTTGTGTTGCTTATAATCAGTGTGTGTGCACTGAGCATCTCTGACTCCAGGCTGCTGGCAACATTCATCATTTCTCTCTGCTGCTCTCCTTCTTTTCTCCTTCTTTTCTCCTTTCCACTTGGTTGCTGACATTTAAAGCCTGATGAAAAAAAACATTCCTCCCACAGCGTTTGCTGTTGTGAATCGCTGATTGTCTGGCATCTTCTTTGACAGATTTTAAATGGCACTATTAAAACTCCATCAATCAACCTTTAAAATCTCAAGAAGCTACAAGATGCATACTTCATGCAGTCTTCCTGACAGAGATTTTTGAGATAGATAATTTGCTGACAAGGACAAAGCGGGCCAGCTGCTATAAACCTGATGCATTTTAATTTCCCTCTTATGTGCCACATACTGTTTTAAGGGAGGGCCGAGGGGTGAGACAGAGCCCTCCCACATCCTGTTGCCTCTCTCTAGAGGACTGAGACAGGATGCACGCTCTTAAAATGGGCTGAGCTCCCAGATCCAAGACATTTCTGTACAGTATGCGAGTTTCTCTTTCGATAGTCTGTCATGCCCAAGTGGCGATCAGTGTTCTTACTCACACATTTCTTCTGATCAAAACAAACCGCTGCTGCTGGAAACGTTAAAAACATGAAGTAAAGAGGGAACTGCAGCAATGAATTATTGTACTTCCATAAAGTTGGGACGCTCGTGAGAGACAGACTTTAAAAAAAACAATGCTCAAAATCAAAGCAGCAAAAGGTCATAAAGCCAACCATCCATCTGCATGCAGACCTATCACATGCATATCTGCGTGTGTGTGTATCTGTAAGTGTGCCTGTGGAAAAGACAGTCCTTGGGTATCATCCATCCTCTGCTTACATAACACTGAAGCTCAAACTGTTTGCTCCATAAAGGAGATTACTGTGAGGCACGCAATGCTAGAGCCTAAATGTGCCTTTTACCATTAGAGGCCTGGCAGATATACTTCACTGACCCACTAATGATTCTGGTATTGACTGCCTGATGTTGGAATTATAATAGTCACATTCACAGGAGGGCTAGGAACAACTGTATGCACAAAATATTGCGAATGTCATTCATCTTTTAATAGTTACTGACATCAGTATGAGCAGGGTGGAAAGAATTCTGCATCCATTATGTTCGTACTGATCATGGCATCAACTCTCAGATGAGAGCTTCTTCTTCTTCCTGATTTAAAATGAGCTAGGCTGATCTTGGCCAAGTGCCTGTGAGTCATCTCATGAGCAACATTGTCAAATCCAGCTTCTTGTGTATTATGATACAGCCTGTGCTTCTGATTTGGATCTAACATATTAGAAATTAAGTAGCAAGAGCAAGAAATCAAATTAAATGTGTGGTTTTATTGACCACACACACACACACACACACACACACACACAAACCATTTCCTTTGGCTTGAAAACAGTGGAGAAAATTCTGACCGCAATCTGGAAACCATGACTTATTGTGGGTGACAGATTATTGCACATTATGAAGGGGCAACACATCAGCAGCACAGCAGCGAGACAGCAGCCCCGACAGTAACTCTGTTACACAAAGCGGCATTATACACAACACTCGTCTGTCACAGCTGTCCCAGAGCGACTGTCTGCTTGCATCAGCTTTTTGCAGACTTTATCTCCCTTCATGTCTAATCTAACTACGCATTCAGCTGATGCTCTTATCCAGAGTGACCTACAACAAGTGCAGCAGCAGAAATGTCATTATCTGCTATAAGCCGAGGTCAAAACAAATAATACAGGGCCAAAATCTACAAGATATTTCCCTCCACACCTGAAAATCCACCAAAGTATGGAAAGATATCCTTCCTACCTTTAATTTGTTACTTGCCTTGCTTCTCTGTGTCCTATCACAGCATCTGCACTCAACCTAGATCTAAACACACTGGACAGGGCCTGAGGGTTCGCTTCAAAAGAAATAGGACATGGGCATGTGACACTGACTGGACCACTTTAACTGCATAACCAGAAACCTCTGACTGGAACATCAGCAGACATTGGCCCAAAAGACGAAAACAATGCAGCTTAATGTAACACCCACCTACCACATCATGAAATACCCATCAGATCACACCGGCTGCGTCTAAAAGATGCTTTACTGCTCAGTAAACGTACACACGAGTTAAAACACGATGATCTGGATAAAACTGTACAACTGGAGAAATTGTTTGTGACACCTACAGTCACCTCCCACCTCGGTATAGTGTAATAAACGTAAACACGTCTCGCAGGCGAAGCTAACATTTACCGCCACATGCACATCAATCCACAGGTCAAACGTGAGTTCCCGTTAGCTCTCGGTCCTTTAATCAAAACCCACCGGGAGTTAAGACCTCCTGTTACATCTGTGCAGTGTTTAACGTGAGCTAACCTCAATATGTTTCCCTGTGCTGGCCGAGGAGGAGGAGGAGGAGGAGGAGGAGGAGGAGGACAGCTTCACCGTCGCTGGGCTAACACTAGCATCGCGAGCTAACACTGCGGGGACTACTTCACTTAACTTACAGCTTTATAGAACATTAAAAACACCCCTGTTTGTTGTTGTAAACAATAAAACTTACCGTATATCGGTGTTATTCCACGGCTACACGCGGCTTCCGTCCACCCTTCAGCTGAAACCTACAGACAATAAGAGGCAGCGTCGTCACCGTGCGACAGCGAGCTCCGTGACGTTTTTTATCAGGCGCCCTGAAGTGTCTGTGTCAAATTAAAAGTCCCGTCACGAGAGGCTTCGCGGTCCGGTGGAGAAAGTTAAACTTCATTTTATTTTGTCTTTGCGCAACCCGGTTTAATGTGGACTCTTTAAGTTAGCAGAAGGGGGGAACTTTAGGACACCGGACTCTAATCCGTGTTTGTACGTTGTTTACGTCGAGAGGAGGAAGGTAAGCAGCGTCTGTTGATGACGGCGTTAATTCAAACCAACACAACAGGAGCCCCGCTCTACGTCAGCGCGGTGCGTGAACCTTGTTACCGACATTAGTGAGCCTCGCTGCTCTTCAGAGTTCAAACAAACATAAACGTGATAAAATAACGGGACCGTAAACGAGATAATTAGCCTGTATGTGCGCTAACGGACATTAACGGTCATTAACGGACATTAACGGACATTAACGGTCATTAACTGACATTAACTGACATTAACAGTCATTAACTGACATTAACGGACATTAACGGTCATTAACTGGCGGTTTTGAATCATAAACCGTCCTCTGATTAAACTAAAATGGCTGCAGTTAATATAACCTTGAGGTGGAGTTTGTTTTGAGTGTTACGGGATTATTACGTTTGGAGGCTGCACTGCACCACCGACACTACCTCGTACTATCATCGTAAACACAGACAGCTGAATTAAATTAATAAATTCACCTCCTATCGGGAGCCCCTGTGTAAACAAACACTGTCTCCAGGTTTTCATTCACAATTCCTCCCCTTCCTCCCTCTGATGTCAGTCTCCCGGACTGGGAGGAGGAGGGAGGAAGAGGAGGAGGGGGGGGTCTCTGTTGGTGAATCTCACGTCGCTCCCTCACATCTGTAGATCAGCTGATGCAGCCAGGTGAACTGCAGACGGATGGATGAATGGCTGAAGTTGGACGGACGCTTTCTAGTCTAGTGGGGGATTCGCTGTTTGTCTCGTATTGCACCGCTGCACCTCCTCCTCCTCCTCCTCCTCCTCCTCCTGTGTCCCTCCATCGCGGTCGGTCTCCTGCGGCCTGTGAGCGGATGAATGCCAGAGCCTGTGATTTTACCATCGCCAAAAGGACTCCATGTCTTTCTTGGTAAGGATGTCACGCTGCATGGATTTAGCTTTTCTATTGTTTTGTGGCCCGGTAGATGTAAGTTATAGTCACGAATCATTTGGCTCATGCTGATGCCTCTGGTGGGATGTGGCAAATTTAAATCAGCTTTTAAAGTGTCTCAATATCAGATGATCACATTTCTGAGTTTTATGACCTGTCAGATATTCTTTAGATAAATTATGAAAGGTGTAACCCCTTTTACATATATATATATATATATAAATATAATGGGCTAACATAGATTGGATACATCCAGTATTATATTGGCTCTCTGTGCATCCATCATATCTAATGGGCTCATCTAATAATGTATGCAGCTCTTATCTTGCTCTGTTGGGACACACCAGTCAGTCAGCTGCCTCTGTGTTGTTGCCTGTTGTCATCACTTTAATTCTCTTTTCCACTCACCACTTCTGATAAAAAAAAAAGCCCTCTTAAGTGCCTCCACAGCCCATATTCCCCCGATGCTTGCTTCTCTACCACATCTCCGACCCTCCCAGCCTCCCCACAGGCGGCGTATCTGTCACCCTCCACTCCCAAGCTCCATGTTTCCCTCTCCACTCCTCCTTGTCCTGCCGGGCATGTCTCACCTGTGCTCCTCCCCCCCTTCACCAGGACTGTTCCTGCATCTCCCACGCTCAGGTCCAGCCCTTGGACATAGAGGAGCGCTATGAGGACACCAGCCACCAGTTCCTGGTCAGTAGCCAATACACTGTCAGCATGGAGACAGGTGTCACACTGAAGCTCTTCCATCATTTCATCACTATTCATTTATCATCTGTGTGGAGCTGCTTAACCCTTACCTTAGAGACAGTAGCTACTGGATTAATATCGCAGCTGTTAGAGCTGTTGGTAACTCTTAAAGGGGTACTCCATCTGTTTAACATTGGGGGACTCACAAGAGACAGATTAAAGCAAGAGCAGTCACAATTGGTGTAAAAGAGGCCAAGATATCCTGATTTCAAGTCCCCAGTACGGCTCAAGCTCCACAAACAGTGAAAACTACAAATCCCATAATGTAACTTGTTTTGTTTTTCATTGGGACTTTGTTTTATGGCTGCTGAGCGCCCTCCTCTCTCATACTCCCAATCAATAACACAGGCTTTTTGTAACGAATTTGTAATGAAGTCTAAAGATAACGCGCAGATGACATCACTATGACATCATCAGGAGTTATTTTCTCAGACTTGGCAAAATTACCAAAAAAATCAGTGGCGTGCCCCTTTAAAGAAAATAAATGAGATAAATGTTATTGGCAAGATGTCACCAATTTCCTGTTTTGTAATATTCTTCTCGAACTATAATCATTCTTAATGCAGTACTTAATATTTAATCATTATTATTAACTATTTAAAATGTACTGCTAGTGTAGTGTGTGAGGTCATTTCCCCCCCTCCCCGATGATACAGACAAAGTGCTGGGGCAGTGTGGTTGAAACCCATAAAACACATTCAGCTGGTGTGTTTTAAACGAAGCGGCATCAGGAACACCTGCAGCTGTCTGATGCTGGAAGGGAACCAGACTCTGTCTCAAAAACCTGTCTGTATCACTAAAACTGCAAGCATCCCCCCCCAACCTCCCTCCCTTTGGCTCCCACCACACATTAAGAGACAGGTGGAAGTATTAGACTATTGGACGGACTGCCAGCAAATTCTGTTCAGACAAATCCTAATAACTGTAGTGATCCCTGTTAGCTCTTTGTTTTTCCAATTCATTTTAGTTTGGAAAGGAGGGAGTCTTGTTCCAGAGCCTGTGAGTGAGGATGCTATGTTCTGTCACTGGTCATTAACAGGGGATTGATGAAGGTCATAGATGAATTAATTCACATTTGCACAGCGTTTAAGTCCCTTAATCGTGTTTATTTGCTGTATTGATTTGCTGTGTGAGTTTATTTCCCATTTGAGATGAATGCAGAATATGTGTGTGTGCGTGGGCTGAATGTGTGTGTGTGTGTGCGTCCCTGCAGAGCTGTGACGGTTCTGAATACACTCTGCAAGGGCCAGCGGGCGGCGATGACATCACAGGGCTGTCGCCCGAGCCCGCCCACTACCAGCTACTGTCTGAGCTGGGTGAGAACGCCACGACATTGAGTCAGACCATTACAGCTGTCAAAATTGCAAATACTTGAAATTGCACCTCATTTCATGTTAATGCAGTAAGATTTCAGTTCAGATTTCATGTTAATGCAGTAAGATTTCAGTTCAGATCAACTCTCTGTATCACAGGGAGGGGCTTCAATAACCTGAGCCAGGTGAACATGGCACGACACATCCCTACTGGCCAGCTGGTGGCCATCAAACAAACCAACCTGGATGAGTGCACCGAGGAGGAGCTGCTGCAGCTAATGGTGAGCTGCTGTCCTTCAAACTGACATTTATTTAAAGGACATAAAGCCTAATAGCTGCTGTGCATTCAGGTTTGTTTGTGTCTCAAACCCCAGAACGAGGTTCTGCTGTCCAGGCTGTTCCGTCACCCCAACCTGCTGACCTCTCGCCTGGTTTTCAGCTCCTGCTGCCAGCTGTGTGTCCTCACACCGCTCATGGCCTACGGTCAGCCACTGCCACACATCAATGACGTTTTGTTGTATTATGTTAAGGTTTTTTAAGTAAAAAACTCTTGCTTCTCAAATGTGAGGATTTTTACAGGATAATAAATTGAATATCAACAGTTAATAGTTTAATAATAATAATAATTTATAATTATTGAATGAATCATTAATTAAAACCACTATTTGCATTCCTATAAATTACATTTGTGGGTAGATTTGAGGGTTTTTCAGCTTCTGGTGAAACATTGTGCATATTGTGCTGCTCTTTAAAGGCTCTGACATTCTCTCTCAGTACATTTCTTTATACAAAACCATCTTAGGCCAACATGATTGCACTCACAATTTCAATTACCTGCTCCTCTGTCTGTCTTCCTCCCCTCCTGCTTGCAGGCTCTGCAGACACTTTACTCAGAACATATTTCCCAGATGGAATGAGTGAATCCCTGATAGCGTACCTGCTGTACGGAGTGCTGAAAGCATTGGAATACCTGCATCGGATGGGCTACGTTCACAGGTCAGTGGGAGAAGTTTTAGCACACAAAGAAAACACAATATATATAAATATTTTGTATGTAACATCTGTCTATATTTTCCTCTCCTGTCAGGGGGGTGAAGGCCAGTCATATTCTGCTGTCAGGTGAGGGGCGTGTCTACCTCTCGGGGCTCCACAGTGTTTACAGTATGATGCGTGAGGGGAAGAGGATGAGGGCCGTGTTCGACATGCCCCACCACAGCCCCGCCCTGTTGCCCTGGCTCAGCCCTGAGCTGCTGCGACAGGTCAGCACTCACTACATTAAGACACATTCTCCCATATGACATGAGCTTCAGGAAGTCGTTTTATTTCCCCCCATCATACTAATCTTCTCTCCTCTCCACATGCTGTTGGCCTCAGTAGGACCTGCACGGTTATGGAGTGAAGTCGGATATCTACAGTTTAGGTATTGTGGCCTGTGAGCTGGTCAGCGGCAGGGTGCCTTTCCAGGACATGCCCCCCACTCAGGTAATGGAAAAAAAGAAGATGTATGTGCATAATTAGGTTTAAAGGATCCGTTCCTAAGTACAACATTTGTACTGTTGTCCACAGTTTGTATCAGTGTTTGAATCTTCCTGTTCAGATGCTGCTTCAGAAGCTGCGCGGCTCCCACTGCTGTTTGCTGGACGTGGCGCCCTTCCCGCTCGGCGAGCTGGGCGGGCTGAAGGTGTCGCGGTCCGGGGTGGACTCGGGCATCGGGGAGAGCGTGGCCACCGGAAGCCTGACGCACAGCGCCACCGCTCCTCCTACTGACCGACCTCAGAGCCCCGGACCCAAAAACCACTCGGTCACACTGCACAACCTGGTGCAGCTGTGCCTGCAGCAGCAGCCTGAGCGCAGGTCATTACATTAAAGGAGCAGTCGGCTTTATTTGATAAGTGATCTGATTGCGTGTATAAACAGTACAAGCACACAGACTGTAATGCAAATGATGAATGCTTGTCCTGTTTTTGTCTTCTGTAGACCGTCAGCATCTACACTGTTGACCCACGCCTTCTTCAAGCAGGTTGGTTTCCCAGTCATGGTGCCATCTTTGTTACCTTAGCTGATTAATAACAATCCAGTATGTTGTGCCAGTGTTTGAGCATAGTCTTGTTGTTCTGTGACAGGTGAAGAGGCACACCAGAGACACCTTCCTCAGCCTCATGTACCCAGCAGTGCCCCTCACCAGTCCCGAGGACCCTCCAGTATCCAGCCCCCCCGCCCCGTCCGGCCATGCTCCGATGTCAACCTCCACCGACACCACTGAGGCAGTGTGGGACTTCTCCTAACCCCCGATTCTCTGACCCCAAATCTCCAAATCCTGACTAGCAAGCCAAACATGAGACAATCAAAGCAAAGCAATGAGGCCAAATTCTACTGTGCTTTTATTTTTTATTAGTAACCCGACTCTCTGAGCCTTTTTAAGTAGTTTTGTAGTTTTTTTTATATGTATGTCCGATGCATATGTGGAGTTTGGGTCATGGGTCGGTGGCTCCACTGTGAAAGTGCTGGATCAAAGAAGCTGCTCTGATCATATTGTAAGGATCCATAATAATAATAATGGACTGTCAATTACATACAGAACAAAACACTAATCAGTTGATGAATAATCACGTACTTCTCTGAGGTAAAACGCAATTATGAGCTAAAGGAAAAGTTCACCCAGAAAAACTTTACAGCAGTAAATCGTACACATCTGGGAACAATTTGTTTTTACAGAACGGAGAACCTCATTAACTGAATCTGAAATAAATAACTGAATACACTATAAAGTTCAACCTGAATAGGTACTGACAAAAATAACCCCTGAAGTGTGAGACACTATGTGAGGGTGGATTTTTTCCTTTCAAAGTGTTATTTTGTATTCAGACTGTGAATAGTAAATACTGAGGTACATAAGAACATATTTACAACACGTATGTGCATATATATTCATCTACATCAGAGGTCTGAGAGTGTTGTTCTCTGAGTCATCACTCAGTGAAATCTGAGCACATAGACTGATTCACGTATTTTTAGATTCAGTGTACTTACACTCTCTGATGATATCATTATCTCTAACGTCCGTTGTTAATTAACGTCCACAGATCCGCTCATAAATCATGGAAAAAAAGACATTCCTTATAACTCAAGAACTTGCCTGAGAATTATCACGTTTTTTAGGTTTTCTTCAGGATCAAATTAATCCAGTGTTAGATGTCTGTACATCCATGGGTACGCTACAAACAGGAACAGCTAATAGTTAATTTGGCATACTTTTAGTGGCGCCACAAATACAGGCTAGAAAATTATGGCTTAGGTTATAGCCGCTAACTAACTGACTCCTTGGCAACATTATACTTCCTGTTTACATCCCCCAAAGCCCCCAGTTATGGGAACTATGGTTTCAAAACATAGAGCACAATTACGCCTCAAATTGATGTATGTATTGATCTATACCATTCGATACATTTGACATCAGAAAAATAAACACTTGAACAAACAAGTGTGATCACAACTAACTAAAATGACAGAAACCATCTTTGGGAAAAGATTATTTGAGGTGTATTTTTTTAGTTTGGCCCATTTGCTAACATGGAGGCAGCTGGCTTTATGACCTGTACTGCAGTCAGCCACCAGGGGGCGATCAAGATGTTTTAACTTCACTTTTAGGGAGCTGTCATGTCATCCGACTTTTATATGTCGATGGATTAAAACCTAGAGAAATCCGAAATTTTATTCAGGTAACGGTACGTTTCTTACTTGCCTCTAGGTGCTATAACGTCCAGGTGACACGGCAGAGGGTGAGCTGAAGTTGGCAAATGTGACTCAACGTAATGTGAATCAAACTTTAATTTACCTCATCTTTGAACACAATTTCTGCCTTAGTTACATCTGATGTTTAACAGTGAAAATAACAACTCCTGTGATCCAACGCTACTATATCCGAGAGACCCCTGGTGGCAGGAATGACATATTATACGTTGAATACTGATGTTCAGAAAACTGGCCACAGTCAAATATGTAAATATATGTTTGAACATATATGCACATAGTGTTAATGTATAGTCATTTTTATGCGTGTTACCCTGTGTTTGCCTATGAGCCAATAAGACACGCTGCAAACATGGCTCTTGAAATTAGAGCGTAGTATCTTCCATGTAGGAGTTAGAGACCATCAGTAGAAACAGTAGATGAAAACCTTCCCTGCCCTGATCATCAGTGACACGCCAAAAGAGTATTTCTACTGTGCTCTGTGACCACTTATCCAACAATGCCTTTCTGTTTGAATGAAACCTGCATTCTGAATATTGTGATCTATCTGTAACTGTGATTAAGTGTGCTGTGTATGAGAACTGTGATCCACAGTACATACCAAACATGGTAGCTGTATGAGCCTTATATATACACATATTATAAATGATATATATACACATTTAGATTTCTAAACTTCCTGTTAGCCTCGATTGACTTTCTTATGGATTTGTGTTGATAGAAAAGTGTTGTGTGTTTTGACAGTACGCTCCATTCTACTTCCAACCTGCACGGTATGATCTTCTCAAACCCCCCGAACTCTAATGGATCCTCAGGACTGTTAAATGTGTAGGAGCTACTCAAATCTGGAACACGGACTATAAAAAGACCGAGGTCCACTTCATTATACGTGGATAACCGAGTGAGTCTGGATCTATTAATCTGGAACTGATGTCAGAGCAACACATCATTAAGCCCAAACCAACAGAAGACGTTTTAAGGTGAACTCCAAACACAAGTGGCTCACTCTCTTCAACTTGAACCAGGAATTGTTGATATAATTATGATTTTAGAAGAGAAGATGCAGGTTATTGTAAAATCTCTATGATCTGTTGGTGTAATTATCAGTATTACATTTCTATTACAACCAGTTACCTAAAGTTATTCATGATAAAACAAAATAAAATCAGAAACGAACTCATCCACAGGTACCATACAGGGCTGATTCTGAGTTTATCAAAAGCTTAAACCGTCAGACTGGTTTGTCTCTTTCTGAGATTGTGATGGGCATCGCTGTGAAGCCAGTATGGAGGCTATTGACCCACATATGTCTTCCAATTAAAAAGTCTCATTCAAATGTAAAGTGTTATTTTGCAGTTTGTATATGCCAGTATAGTATCTTCATCTTCATCTGTGAGCCCAAAACTAAACTGAGTTTCTGCATCGGTAGATTTCAACAAAGAGTCAAGGCTGCTGTGCCCAGAGGGTGCAACGTCTGTCCAAATCTGTCCAGTAAGACATTTGTGTCATTGAGTATTTTATTTAATCTACCTGCATAAGTGCCTGTAAGTTCAGTTTTTATCCAGTAGTCACAATGTGAATAGGGTGTGCAGAAACAGTGATGGTTTTTGTCACCATCTAGTGGTTGATTAGCTTTACTGCAGACAGACTTTACCTTCAACCTGACAAAAGTACTCTGAACAAGATCTTGAATATTTAGTTTTAGTTTTATTTATTTTCCAGTTTTATTAAAGTTTATATGAAGTAAAATCAAATGCGTGGGCAATTTAGAGTTTCCAATTAAAGGGTAACTTCGGCAGATTTTTTCCCTAGTCTTGATCACTAGAGGTCACCGAGTACTGTCGATAGGAAAAAGAACGACCAGAATTGCTTCTAGCAAACTGGAGATCCTGCAGCTAATGGCCAGTGCTCCCAGTTAGTTATAATACACTTCTTGGGGGCATAAACTAAAGAGTGCCTTTTGCTTCTCTTAGCAGACACAAAATGCAATTAAAATGTCTGTGCAACATGATCAGGGCCATTACGTGACAACAACATGCCTTTTCAACTCATACGTTGTGCAGAAACCGTACAAAACAGTACTGTCGCCTACCTGTTTTTCCACCGCTCGCTTCACCGAAAGCCCAGAATAATCGATCACGGAGATA
The DNA here is from genome assembly GCF_905237075.1 of Dicentrarchus labrax. NCBI lineage: Eukaryota > Metazoa > Chordata > Actinopteri > Moronidae > Dicentrarchus > Dicentrarchus labrax. The sequence goes on from NW_026136716.1 coordinate 9,151,569, forward strand.
ATGCCTTCGCAACGAAAAAAAGTTTATTTCCCCCTCAAAAATGTCCATGTCTTCACACATTACTCTCCGATTTGCACACTTCCTGCAACAATTTCTTCTTCTGCGTTTACCTGCAACAAGTGAAGTCCCATGGAATTTCTTGTTGCAGGTAAATGCAGAAGAAGAAATGAGTGGAGATCGGAGGTGTTCACAAGGGAAGGAGCTTGGAGTAAGAATAACGTGTGTTGTTGATCTACTGTGGAGAAGAAATGGTTCGCGTTTGTGCCTTTCCAAATGGTGGCAACAGAATGAGAAGGTAGAAGTGCCTACACTTTCATCGTCTACCTTTCCATGACCATGAGATACTGCAGTTGTGGCTAGTTGTTCTTCAGCTGGATGTGCAAACTCCCATACAAGTACTATGCGTCGTCGCAAAGGCATTATTTGCGTGATCGCATAGTACTTGTATGGGAGTTTGCACATCCAGCAAGAACAACTAGCCACAACTGCAGTATCTCATGGTCATGGAAAGGTAGACGATGAAAGTGTAGGCACTTCTCATTCTGTTGCCACCATTTGGAGAGGCAGAAACGCGAACCATTTCTTCTCCACAGTAGATCAACACACATTATTCTTATTCCAAGCTTCTTCCCTTGTAAACACCTCTGATCTCCACTCATTTCATCTTCTGCATTTACCTGCAACAAGAAATCCCACGGGACCTCAGCGCGAGAGCAGTCCTGTGCTGAAGTCCCGTGGGATTTCACTTGTTGCAGGTAAATGCAGAAGAAGAAATTGTTGCATGAAGTGTGCAAATCAGAGAGTAATGTGTGAAGACATGGACATTTTTGAGGGGGAAATAAACTTTGTCGCAAAGGCATTATCTCCGTGATCGATTATTCTGGGCTTTCGGTGAAGCGAGCGGTGGAAAAACAGGTAGGCGACAGTACTGTTTTGTACAGTTTCTTCAATGTATGAGTTGAAAAGGCATGTTGTTGTCACGTAATGGCCCTGATCATGTTGCACAGACATTTTAATTGCATTTTGTGTCTGTTAAGAGGAGCAAAAGGCACTCTTGAGTTTATGCCCCCAAGAAGTGTATTATAACTAACTGGGAGCTCTGGCCATTAGCTGCAGGATCTCCAGTTTGCTAGAAGCAATTCTGGTCGTTCTTTTTCCAATCGACAGTACTCGGTGACCTCTAGTGATCAAGACTAGGGTAAAAATCTGCCAAAGTTCCCCTTTAAGCTGCATGTCTTTGGAATGTGGGAGGAAACCGGAGACACCCGGAGAAAACCCACGTCAACACGGGGAGAACATACAAACTCCACACAGAAAGGGCCAAGGCCGTAAGGCAAACCTTTAACCTTCTTACTGTGAGGCCACATTGAGCCACCGTGCCGCCCTCTCTCTTAAAAAGGTTGTGAAAGGAAGTTTTTTAGGTCGTACAGACTTGTTTGACAAAGTAGAGCTGAAGCTCAAAAGCTTTCGCTCTACTTTGAATGTGGGATAAAAACCGGAGACATCCGGGGGAAAACCCACGTCAACACAGGGAGAACATGCTAACTCCACACAGAAAGGGCCGAGGCCGGAAAGCGAACCTTCAAACTTCTTCCTGTGAGGCCACATTGAGCCACCGTGCTGCCTTCACTCTTAAAATGTGAAAGTTATTTTTTTAGGTCCTTTGACAAAGTATAGCTGAAGTGAGCTTCAGCTCTGATTTGTCAAATGACTTCAATCTTGCATGTACATCCTCAAACCCCATCTGACACATCCTTTTTAAGAGTTTGTATTCATCTTGAAAAAAACGGCCAGTGATTTTTTTCAAGATAAATACAAAATAATAATTAAAAAAGGGGGAAGAAGACTGGCACTGGATACTTACCTGTTCTACTTATCCTTTGATCCACAGCTGATGTAGGAGGTGAACGGCTTCCTCAGAATCCTGGCTGCAGAAGAGACCATCCTCAGCATAGCAGGGCGCTTCTGCTTCCTCAGTAGCGGTGAAGTTGATCCTTCCTCCGAGTTGCTGACTTCACTGTTAGACAATGAAGTGATGACTGCACAGGCTGGAGTGACTTTGTTTGACCTTCTGAAAAACCTCTTCACTTTGGTGAAAAAGCTGATGTGTTTTTCAGAAGAACTGCCCAGCTGCACTTTTAATGTCCCGACAACAACTTCGTCAAAAGCTGCGTCACCGGACAACATGGCTGCGTGGAGCAACTTTGGAGATCCAAAGTTGCGACAAAGTTCTTTGTAGACAGGGATGTGGATGTTTCCAACAGTCTGTGGGAGAATTGATTTTATTTCTCCCACAGTCCTTGCTCTCAGACGCTCCAACGTCCCATTAAAGTCCACGTCAAATACTGATGTCTTGGTGGAATGAGCAATGTGATCAAGAAGCTTCCCGAGAAGCACAGCGAGAAAGGTCCTATCTCGCTGTAGCAACTCGTCTGCAGAACTGGCAGAACACTTCAGACTCTGATCACCTGAGAGGACTGATCTACGCTGCTCTGATGCAGAGCAGATTTGATCAGCTCCCTCCGCGCAAAACTCCTGAACATCCGTGACTTTGTTGGGAAAGCAGGCCTGTGCAGTAAACTGCTCAACACTGGACACGTCGTCTGGAGAGCAACCCTCTGTGTCAAACTCCTCAATGTCGGACATATCATCTGGATAGCAAACCTCTGTGCTCAACCCCTCCATGTCCGACTCATCATCTGAACAGCAACTCTCTCTGGTAAACTTTGGAACATCTGCCACCTGGTCTGGACAAGAACCCTTAGAGGAATCACTCTTCAGAGATTCTTCGTCCTCAGGTGACTCAAGATCTGTCAAGATCAAGTGATTCAATATACGGCAGATGAAGTAAACCATATATTTAGTCTGAGATGAACCGGTTGATTCAGACTCAGCAGACTCTGTTGACTTTGTGGGTGAAGGTGACTGTACGATTGCAGCCAACATGTTGTTCACCCTGTGGGTCACTTCTGCTGAGAGAAACTCCAGTAGCAGTTCAGACTCGTGGGATCTCTCCTGTTCGTATCCGAGCACCTCACCGAAACAGAAGTGAAGCAAATCCCCAATGCTGGCTTGGATATCTTCCTCTGTCACATAGCGATAATTACACGTTCTCTGTGAAGTTTCACTAAAAAGAGAAGACAGTCACACATTAGTCAACTGATTCTGCTCTGGGCAGTGGGCAGTGATTTTTAGCAGAATCTGCTGGAAAATATTTGATCAATGTGTTGGAAAGTTTGGACTTACCTTGTGATAGAGCTGCTGCTGGCGTTCCTGGCAGCCTCCTGAGCAGTCCAGCTTTCAATCTGAGGTGCCACAGTTTCTGAGACCGAGAGGCTGATTGACTCTATGATCTTGTGGCACATGTCAGATAGAAGAAGGACTGTTTTGATGTGGATTTTGCCATCAGCTATGAACTTCCACTGCCTGGAAGAAAAGATTAAGAATGGGTAAGCAAAACAAACATTTAACCAATGTGTATGTAAAGTGTATACAATTAGAATTTCTGCAACTGATTTGATTGATGAATTTTAACTATACTTACTCTTCTGTGATATCATGTACGAATAAATTGAGGATGGATTCAATGACGTCTGATGTGAAAAGAGGAACATCCAAATCGCTGCACCTGAGTTCTCCTAGTTCATCCGATGAGATCTAGAAAGAAAAACAATCAATATTCAGCAACAGTAACTAAACACTGGGGTGGGACTGTAAAAGAATCTACATTAATAGTTATGGTACTTGGTGCTGTGCAGAATTCACAAACCACCTTTTAATTCAATCTGCAAGCTGTCAGTATTTGATGCATTTGAAGAGCTTATGGTCAAAATGAAAGTGTTGTCAAATGTTGCCATTGAAAAGCAAACTGTTAACTGTCTGATTTTAGCATACAGCAACCAATATACACTAACATAGAACATCATAACTGGAAGACATGTCTTTCATAAATATAATTATACTGTTTCATCAAAAGTTGAACCAACAGAAGGTGAAAACTTTCTCCTTGAAGTCGTCAAGTTCAACTTTTGTGTAACTGTGTGTGATTCAAGGCTAGATTTTCTTACTTTGTAATCCATGTCGAGATCCAGTACGTTCTCCATGGATGTAACTAGTCAGTTGTTCTCGTGGTGAAGGTCTGTGTAGATCTGTTCACTGTGATCTCTGGAGCTCAGTGAAATGGACTGTACAACAGAATTCATCCTAAAGTTCTAGAGTGTCACATCAAAGGAATAGAACTCATCAAAGGTATGAACTCATCAAAGGAAGGGAACGCATCAAAGGTATGGAATGTATCAAAGGTATGGAACTCCAGAACATTCTATGTTCATTTTATGTTCTAAAAAAAACAAACACTGAAAGCACACATTCTCAAATAGTTATACATTTTAAATGTAAACCAAAAAAATTATTTACATTCAAAAAAAACCATAAAAATGTGTTTTTCTTCTTTTTTCTCCAGTTGGATGTTTGAGCTTCTCTGCACAAAATACTTATACAAGTGTGACAGAAACCTGAAGCCACCAGTGCACACAAACTGAGAATGGCAGGAAATTTAAGAAATTAACATTTGTATACTAATAGATTCTTGAAGATGCCTTTTTAAGGATTTTAATGTGGAGATTTTACTAATTTTGAGGAAAAAGAAACATCAGACACAAATTATTGTTGTGTGTCAGAACATGGCTACGTTCACACTGCAGACAACAGCAGCCGAAATCTGAACCATGTAAACAACCCGTTTACACACTGGTGATAGAAATTGAGGAATAAATGAAAATAATACTATAAATGTTTCAGAATCTTAAATATGGAACCTTTAAACTGGTCATGGAAATACAAATCAATACACCCCTCTGACCCCGCATATCCCAAAAAGTTGAGTGCAGCTCTGTCATCAGTCACCACAGAAAACACACAAAGAATAACAGCCTCACATTAATGCTAACACGTATAAATACATTAGCAGAAAATCTTAAACAAAGTCGGATATCTACAGTTTACGTATTGTGGCCTGTGAGCTGGTCAGCGGCAGGGTGCCTTTCCAGGACATGCCCCCCACTCAGGTAAAGGAAAAAAAGAAGATGTATGTGCATAATTAGGTTTAAAGGATCCGTTCCTAAGTACAACATTTGTACTGTTGTCCACAGTTTGTATCAGTGTTTGAATCTTCCTGTTCAGATGCTGCTTCAGAAGCTGCGCGGCTCCCACTGCTGTTTGCTGGACGTGGCGCCCTTCCCGCTCGGCGAGCTGGGCGGGCTGAAGGTGTCGCGGTCCGGGGTGGACTCGGGCATCGGGGAGAGCGTGGCCACCGGAAGCCTGACGCACAGCGCCACCGCTCCTCCTACTGACCGACCTCAGAGCCCCGGACCCAAAAACCACTCGGTCACACTGCACAACCTGGTGCAGCTGTGCCTGCAGCAGCAGCCTGAGCGCAGGTCATTACATTAAAGGAGCAGTCGGCTTTATTTGATAAGTGATCTGATTGCGTGTATAAACAGTACAAGCACACAGACTGTAATGCAAATGATGAATGCTTGTCCTGTTTTTGTCTTCTGTAGACCGTCAGCATCTACACTGTTGACCCACGCCTTCTTCAAGCAGGTTGGTTTCCCAGTCATGGTGCCATCTTTGTTACCTTAGCTGATTAATAACAATCCAGTATGTTGTGCCAGTGTTTGAGCATAGTCTTGTTGTTCTGTGACAGGTGAAGAGGCACACCAGAGACACCTTCCTCAGCCTCATGTACCCAGCAGTGCCCCTCACCAGTCCCGAGGACCCTCCAGTATCCAGCCCCCCCGCCCCGTGCGGCCATGCTCCGATGTCAACCTCCACCGACACCACTGAGGCAGTGTGGGACTTCTCCTAACCCCCGATTCTCTGACCCCAAATCTCCAAATCCTGACTAGCAAGCCAAACATGAGACAATCAAAGCAAAGCAATGAGGCCAAATTCTACTGTGCTTTTATTTTTTATTAGTAACCCGACTCTCTGAGCCTTTTTTAAGTAGTTTTGTAGTTTTTTTTATATGTATGTCCGATGCATATGTGGAGTTTGGGTCATGGGTCGGTGGCTCCACTGTGAAAGTGCTGGATCAAAGAAGCTGCTCTGATCATATTGTAAGGATCCATAATAATAATAATGGACTGTCAATTACATACAGAACAAAACACTAATCAGTTGATGAATAATCACGTACTTCTCTGAGGTAAAACGCAATTATGAGCTAAAGGAAAAGTTCACCCAGAAAAACTTTACAGCAGTAAATCGTACACATCTGGGAACAATTTGTTTTTACAGAACGGAGAACCTCATTAACTGAATCTGAAATAAATAACTGAATACACTATAAAGTTCAACCTGAATAGGTACTGACAAAAATAACCCCTGAAGTGTGAGACACTATGTGAGGGTGGATTTTTTCCTTTCAAAGTGTTATTTTGTATTCAGACTGTGAATAGTAAATACTGAGGTACATAAGAACATATTTACAACACGTATGTGCATATATATTCATCTACATCAGAGGTCTGAGAGTGTTGTTCTCTGAGTCATCACTCAGTGAAATCTGAGCACATAGACTGATTCACGTATTTTTAGATTCGGTGTACTTACACTCTCTGATGATATCATTATCTCTAACGTCCGTTGTTAATTAACGTCCACAGATCCGCTCATAAATCATGGAAAAAAAGACATTCCTTATAACTCAAGAACTTTCCTGAGAATTATCACGTTTTTTAGGTTTTCTTCAGGATCAAATTAATCCAGTGTTAGATGTCTGTACATCCATGGGTACGCTACAAACAGGAACAGCTAATAGTTAATTTGGCATACTTTTAGTGGCACCACAAATACAGGCTAGAAAATTATGGCTTAGGTTATAGCCGCTAACTAACTGACTCCTTGGCAACATTATACTTCCTGTTTACATCCCCCAAAGCCCCCAGTTATGGGAACTATGGTTTCAAAACATAGAGCACAATTACGCCTCAAATTGATGTATGTATTGATCTATACCATTCGATACATTTGACATCAGAAAAATAAACACTTGAACAAACAAGTGTGATCACAACTAATTAAAATGACAGAAACCATCTTTGGGAAAAGATTATTTGAGGTGTATTTTTTTAGTTTGGCCCATTTGCTAACTTGGAGGCAGCTGGCTTTATGACCTGTACTGCAGTCAGCCACCAGGGGGCGATCAAGATGTTTTAACTTCACTTTTAGGGAGCTGTCATGTCATCCGACTTTTATATGTCGATGGATTAAAACCTAGAGAAATCCGAAATTTTATTCAGGTAACGGTACGTTTCTTACTTGCCTCTAGGTGCTATAACGTCCAGGTGACACGGCAGAGGGTGAGCTGAAGTTGGCAAATGTGACTCAACGTAATGTGAATCAAACTTTAATTTACCTCATCTTTGAACACAATTTCTGCCTTAGTTACATCTGATGTTTAACAGTGAAAATAACAACTCCTGTGATCCAACGCTACTATATCCGAGAGACCCCTGGTGGCAGGAATGACATATTATACGTTGAATACTGATGTTCAGAAAACTGGCCACAGTCAAATATGTAAATATATGTTTGAACATATATGCACATAGTGTTAATGTATAGTCATTTTTATGCGTGTTACCCTGTGTTTGCCTATGAGCCAATAAGACACGCTGCAAACATGGCTCTTGAAATTAGAGCGTAGTATCTTCCATGTAGGAGTTAGAGACCATCAGTAGAAACAGTAGATGAAAACCTTCCCTGCCCTGATCATCAGTGACACGCCAAAAGAGTATTTCTACTGTGCTCTGTGACCACTTATCCAACAATGCCTTTCTGTTTGAATGAAACCTGCATTCTGAATATTGTGATCTATCTGTAACTGTGATTAAGTGTGCTGTGTATGAGAACTGTGATCCACAGTACATACCAAACATGGTAGCTGTATGAGCCTTATATATACACATATTATAAATGATATATATACACATTTAGATTTCTAAACTTCCTGTTAGCCTCGATTGACTTTCTTATGGATTTGTGTTGATAGAAAAGTGTTGTGTGTTTTGACAGTACGCTCCATTCTACTTCCAACCTGCACGGTATGATCTTCTCAAACCCCCCGAACTCTAATGGATCCTCAGGACTGTTAAATGTGTAGGAGCTACTCAAATCTGGAACACGGACTATAAAAAGACCGAGGTCCACTTCATTATACGTGGATAACCGAGTGAGTCTGGATCTATTAATCTGGAACTGATGTCAGAGCAACACATCATTAAGCCCAAACCAACAGAAGACGTTTTAAGGTGAACTCCAAACACAAGTGGCTCACTCTCTTCAACTTGAACCAGGAAGTGTTGATATAATTATGATTTTAGAAGAGAAGATGCAGGTTATTGTAAAATCTCTATGATCTGTTGGTGTAATTATCAGTATTACATTTCTATTACAACACCAGTTACCTAAAGTTATTCATGATAAAACAAAATAAAATCAGAAACAAACTCATCCACAGGTACCATACAGGGCTGATTCTGAGTTTATCAAAAGCTTAAACCGTCAGACTGGTTTGTCTCTTTCTGAGATTGTGATGGGCATCGCTGTGAAGCCAGTATGGAGGCTATTGACCCACATATGTCTTCCAATTAAAAAGTCTCATTCAAATGTAAAGTGTTATTTTGCAGTTTGTATATGCCAGTATAGTATCTTCATCTTCATCTGTGAGCCCAAAACTAAACTGAGTTTCTGCATCGGTAGATTTCAACAAAGAGTCAAGGCTGCTGTGCCCAGAGGGTGCAACGTCTGTCCAAATCTGTCCAGTAAGACATTTGTGTCATTGAGTATTTTATTTAATCTACCTGCATAAGTGCCTGTAAGTTCAGTTTTTATCCAGTAGGCACAATGTGAATAGGGTGTGCAGAAACAGTGATGGTTTTCGTCACCATCTAGTGGTTGATTAGCTTTACTGCAGACCGACTTTACCTTCAACCTGACAAAAGTACTCTGAACAAGATCTTGAATATTTAGTTTTAGTTTTATTTATTTTCCAGTTTTATTAAAGTTTATATGAAGTAAAATCAAATGCAGATGTGTGGGCAATTTAGAGTTTCCAATTAAAGGGTAACTTCGGCAGATTTTTTCCCTAGTCTTGATCACTAGAGGTCACCGAGTACTGTCGATAGGAAAAAGAACGACCAGAATTGGTTCTAGCAAACTGGAGATCCTGCAGCTAATGGCCAGAGCTCCCAGTTAGTTATAATACACTTCTTGGGGGCATAAACTAAAGAGTGCCTTTTGCTTCTCTTAGCAGACACAAAATGCAATTAAAATGTCTGTGCAACATGATCAGGGCCATTACGTGACAACAACATGCCTTTTCAACTCATACGTTGTGCAGAAACCGTACAAAACAGTACTGTCGCCTACCTGTTTTTCCACCGCTCGCTTCACCGAAAGCCCAGAATAATCGATCACGGAGATAATGCCTTCGCGACGAAAAAAAGTTTATTTCCCCCTCAAAAATGTCCATGTCTTCACACATTACTCTCCGATTTGCACACTTCCTGCAACAATTTCTTCTACTGCGTTTACCTGCAACAAGTGAAGTCCCATGGAATTTCTTGTTGCAGGTAAATGCAGAAGAAGAAATGAGTGGAGATCGGAGGTGTTCACAAGGGAAGGAGCTTGGAGTAAGAATAACGTGTGTTGTTGATCTACTGTGGAGAAGAAATGGTTCGCGTTTGTGCCTTTCCAAATGGTGGCAACAGAATGAGAAGGTAGAAGTGCCTACACTTTCATCGTCTACCTTTCCATGACCATGAGATACTGCAGTTGTGGCTAGTTGTTCTTCAGCTGGATGTGCAAACTCCCATACAAGTACTATGCGTCGTCGCAAAGGCATTATTTGCGTGATCGCATAGTACTTGTATGGGAGTTTGCACATCCAGCAAGAACAACTAGCCACAACTGCAGTATCTCATGGTCATGGAAAGGTAGACGATGAAAGTGTAGGCACTTCTCATTCTGTTGCCACCATTTGGAGAGGCAGAAACGCGAACCATTTCTTCTCCACAGTAGATCAACACACATTATTCTTATTCCAAGCTTCTTCCCTTGTAAACACCTCTGATCTCCACTCATTTCATCTTCTGCATTTACCTGCAACAAGAAATCCCACGGGACCTCAGCGCGAGAGCAGTCCTGTGCTGAAGTCCCGTGGGATTTCACTTGTTGCAGGTAAATGCAGAAGAAGAAATTGTTGCATGAAGTGTGCAAATCAGAGAGTAATGTGTGAAGACATGGACATTTTTGAGGGGGAAATAAACTTTGTCGCAAAGGCATTATCTCCGTGATCGATTATTCTGGGCTTTCGGTGAAGCGAGCGGTGGAAAAACAGGTAGGCGACAGTACTGTTTTGTACAGTTTCTTCAATGTATGAGTTGAAAAGGCATGTTGTTGTCACGTAATGGCCCTGATCATGTTGCACAGACATTTTAATTGCATTTTGTGTCTGTTAAGAGGAGCAAAAGGCACTCTTGAGTTTATGCCCCCAAGAAGTGTATTATAACTAACTGGGAGCTCTGGCCATTAGCTGCAGGATCTCCAGTTTGCTAGAAGCAATTCTGGTCGTTCTTTTTCCAATCGACAGTACTCGGTGACCTCTAGTGATCAAGACTAGGGTAAAAATCTGCCAAAGTTCCCCTTTAAGCTGCATGTCTTTGGAATGTGGGAGGAAACCGGAGACACCCGGAGAAAACCCACGTCAACACGGGGAGAACATACAAACTCCACACAGAAAGGGCCAAGGCCGTAAGGCAAACCTTTAACCTTCTTACTGTGAGGCCACATTGAGCCACCGTGCCGCCCTCTCTCTTAAAAAGGTTGTGAAAGGAAGTTTTTTAGGTCGTACAGACTTGTTTGACAAAGTAGAGCTGAAGCTCAAAAGCTTTCGCTCTACTTTGAATGTGGGATAAAAACCGGAGACATCCGGGGGGAAAACCCACGTCAACACAGGGAGAACATGCTAACTCCACACAGAAAGGGCCGAGGCCGGAAAGCGAACCTTCAAACTTCTTCCTGTGAGGCCACATTGAGCCACCGTGCTGCCTTCACTCTTAAAATGTGAAAGTTATTTTTTTAGGTCCTTTGACAAAGTATAGCTGAAGTGAGCTTCAGCTCTGATTTGTCAAATGACTTCAATCTTGCATGTACATCCTCAAACCCCATCTGACACATCCTTTTTAAGAGTTTGTATTCATCTTGAAAAAACGGCCAGTGATTTTTTTCAAGATAAATACAAAATAATAATTAAAAAAGGGGGAAGAAGACTGGCACTGGATACTTACCTGTTCTACTTATCCTTTGATCCACAGCTGATGTAGGAGGTGAACGGCTTCCTCAGAATCCTGGCTGCAGAAGAGACCATCCTCAGCATAGCAGGGCGCTTCTGCTTCCTCTGTAGCGGTGAAGTTGATCCTTCCTCCGAGTTGCTGACTTCACTGTTAGACAATGAAGTGATGACTGCACAGGCTGGAGTGACTTTGTTTGACCTTCTGAAAAACCTCTTCACTTTGGTGAAAAAGCTGATGTGTTTTTCAGAAGAACTGCCCAGCTGCACTTTTAATGTCCCGACAACAACTTCGTCAAAAGCTGCGTCACCGGACAACATGGCTGCGTGGAGCAACTTTGGAGATCCAAAGTTGCGACAAAGTTCTTTGTAGACAGGGATGTGGATGTTTCCAACAGTCTGTGGGAGAATTGATTTTATTTCTCCCACAGTCCTTGCTCTCAGACGCTCCAACGTCCCATTAAAGTCCACGTCAAATACTGATGTCTTGGTGGAATGAGCAATGTGATCAAGAAGCTTCCCGAGAAGCACAGCGAGAAAGGTCCTATCTCGCTGTAGCAACTCGTCTGCAGAACTGGCAGAACACTTCAGACTCTGATCACCTGAGAGGACTGATCTACGCTGCTCTGATGCAGAGCAGATTTGATCAGCTCCCTCCGCGCAAAACTCCTGAACATCCGTGACTTTGTTGGGAAAGCAGGCCTGTGCAGTAAACTGCTCAACACTGGACACGTCGTCTGGAGAGCAACCCTCTGTGTCAAACTCCTCAATGTCGGACATATCATCTGGATAGCAAACCTCTGTGCTCAACCCCTCCATGTCCGACTCATCATCTGAACAGCAACTCTCTCTGGTAAACTTTGGAACATCTGCCACCTGGTCTGGACAAGAACCCTTAGAGGAATCACTCTTCAGAGATTCTTCGTCCTCAGGTGACTCAAGATCTGTCAAGATCAAGTGATTCAATATACGGCAGATGAAGTAAACCATATATTTAGTCTGAGATGAACCGGTTGATTCAGACTCAGCAGACTCTGTTGACTTTGTGGGTGAAGGTGACTGTACGATTGCAGCCAACATGTTGTTCACCCTGTGGGTCACTTCTGCTGAGAGAAACTCCAGTAGCAGTTCAGACTCGTGGGATCTCTCCTGTTCGTATCCGAGCACCTCACCGAAACAGAAGTGAAGCAAATCCCCAATGCTGGCTTGGATATCTTCCTCTGTCACATAGCGATAATTACACGTTCTCTGTGAAGTTTCACTAAAAAAGAGAAGACAGTCACACATTAGTCAACTGATCTGCTGCTCTGGGCAGTGGGCAGTGATTTATAGCAGAATCTGCTGGAAAATATTTGATCAATGTGTTGGAAAGTTTGGACTTACCTTGTGATAGAGCTGCTGCTGGCGGTCCTGGCAGCCTCCTGAGCAGTCCAGCTTTCAATCTGAGGTGCCACAGTTTCTGAGACCGAGAGGCTGATTGACTCTATGATCTTGTGGCACATGTCAGATAGAAGAAGGACTGTTTTGATGTGGATTTTGCCATCAGCTATGAACTTCCACTGCCTGGAAGAAAAGATTAAGAATGGGTAAGCAAAACAAACATTTAACCAATGTGTATGTAAAGTGTATACAATTAGAATTTCTGCAACTGATTTGATTGATGAATTTTAACTATACTTACTCTTCTGTGATATCATGTACGAATAAATTGAGGATGGATTCAATGACGTCTGATGTGAAAAGAGGAACATCCAAATCGCTGCACCTGAGTTCTCCTAGTTCATCCGATGAGATCTAGAAAGAAAAACAATCAATATTCAGCAACAGTAACTAAACACTGGGGTGGGACTGTAAAAGAATCTACATTAATAGTTATGGTACTTGGTGCTGTGCAGAATTCACAAACCACCTTTTAATTCAATCTGCAAGCTGTCAGTATTTGATGCATTTGAAGAGCTTATGGTCAAAATGAAAGTGTTGTCAAATGTTGCCATTGAAAAGCAAACTGTTAACTGTCTGATTTTAGCATACAGCAACCAATATACACTAACATAGAACATCATAACTGGAAGACATGTCTTTCATAAATATAATTATACTGTTTCATCAAAAGTTGAACCAACAGAAGGTGAAAACTTTCTCCTTGAAGTCGTCAAGTTCAACTTTTGTGTAACTGTGTGTGATTCAAGGCTAGATTTTCTTACTTTGTAATCCATGTCGAGATCCGGTACGTTCTCCATGGATGTAACTAGTCAGTTGTTCTCGTGGTGAAGGTCTGTGTAGATCTGTTCACTGTGATCTCTGGAGCTCAGTGAAATGGACTGTACAACAGAATTCATCCTAAAGTTCTAGAGTGTCACATCAAAGGAATAGAACTCATCAAAGGTATGAACTCATCAAAGGAAGGGAACGCATCAAAGGTATGGAATGTATCAAAGGTATGGAACTCCAGAACATTCTATGTTCATTTTATGTTCTAAAAAAAACAAACACTGAAAGCACACATTCTCAAATAGTTATACATTTTAAATGTATACCAAAAAAATTATTTACATTCAAAAAAAAACATAAAAATGTGTTTTTCTTCTTTTTCCTCCAGTTGGATGTTTGAGCTTCTCTGCACAGAATACTTATACAAGTGTGACAGAAACCTGAAGCCACCAGTGCACACAAACTGAGAATGGCAGGAAATTTAAGAAATTAACATTTGTATACTAATAGATTCTTGAAGATGCCTTTTTAAGGATTTTAATGTGGAGATTTTACTAATTTTGAGGAAAAAGAAACATCAGACACAAATTATTGTTGTGTGTCAGAACATGGCTACGTTCACACTGCAGACAACAGCAGCCCAAATCTGAACCATGTAAACAACCCGTTTACACACTGGTGATAGAAATTGAGGAATAAATGAAAATAATACTATAAATGTTTCAGAATCTTAAATATGGAACCTTTAAACTGGTCATGGAAATACAAATCAATACACCCCTCTGACCCCGCATATCCCAAAAAGTTGAGTGCAGCTCTGTCATCAGTCACCACAGAAAACACACAAAGAATAACAGCCTCACATTAATGCTAACACGTATAAATACATTAGCAGAAAATCTTAAACAAAGTCGGATATCTACAGTTTACGTATTGTGGCCTGTGAGCTGGTCAGCGGCAGGGTGCCTTTCCAGGACATGCCCCCCACTCAGGTAAAGGAAAAAAAGAAGATGTATGTGCATAATTAGGTTTAAAGGATCCGTTCCTAAGTACAACATTTGTACTGTTGTCCACAGTTTGTATCAGTGTTTGAATCTTCCTGTTCAGATGCTGCTTCAGAAGCTGCGCGGCTCCCACTGCTGTTTGCTGGACGTGGCGCCCTTCCCGCTCGGCGAGCTGGGCGGGCTGAAGGTGTCGCGGTCCGGGGTGGACTCGGGCATCGGGGAGAGCGTGGCCACCGGAAGCCTGACGCACAGCGCCACCGCTCCTCCTACTGACCGACCTCAGAGCCCCGGACCCAAAAACCACTCGGTCACACTGCACAACCTGGTGCAGCTGTGCCTGCAGCAGCAGCCTGAGCGCAGGTCATTACATTAAAGGAGCGGTCGGCTTTATTTGATAAGTGATCTGATTGCGTGTATAAACAGTACAAGCACACAGACTGTAATGCAAATGATGAATGCTTGTCCTGTTTTTGTCTTCTGTAGACCGTCAGCATCTACACTGTTGACCCACGCCTTCTTCAAGCAGGTTGGTTTCCCAGTCATGGTGCCATCTTTGTTACCTTAGCTGATTAATAACAATCCAGTATGTTGTGCCAGTGTTTGAGCAGAGTCTTGTTGTTCTGTGACAGGTGAAGAGGCACACCAGAGACACCTTCCTCAGCCTCATGTACCCAGCAGTGCCCCTCACCAGTCCCGAGGACCCTCCAGTATCCAGCCCCCCCGCCCCGTCCGGCCATGCTCCGATGTCAACCTCCACCGACACCACTGAGGCAGTGTGGGACTTCTCCTAACCCCCGATTCTCTGACCCCAAATCTCCAAATCCTGACTAGCAAGCCAAACATGAGACAATCAAAGCAAAGCAATGAGGCCAAATTCTACTGTGCTTTTATTTTTTATTAGTAACCCGACTCTCTGAGCCTTTTTTAAGTAGTTTTGTAGTTTTTTTTATATGTATGTCCGATGCATATGTGGAGTTTGGGTCATGGGTCGGTGGCTCCACTGTGAAAGTGCTGGATCAAAGAAGCTGCTCTGATCATATTGTAAGGATCCATAATAATAATAATGGACTGTCAATTACATACAGAACAAAACACTAATCAGTTGATGAATAATCACGTACTTCTCTGAGGTAAAACGCAATTATGAGCTAAAGGAAAAGTTCACCCAGAAAAACTTTACAGCAGTAAATCGTACACATCTGGGAACAATTTGTTTTTACAGAACGGAGAACCTCATTAACTGAATCTGAAATAAATAACTGAATACACTATAAAGTTCAACCTGAATAGGTACTGACAAAAATAACCCCTGAAGTGTGAGACACTATGTGAGGGTGGATTTTTTCCTTTCAAAGTGTTATTTTGTATTCAGACTGTGAATAGTAAATACTGAGGTACATAAGAACATATTTACAACACGTATGTGCATATATATTCATCTACATCAGAGGTCTGAGAGTGTTGTTCTCTGAGTCATCACTCAGTGAAATCTGAGCACATAGACTGATTCACGTATTTTTAGATTCAGTGTACTTACACTCTCTGATGATATCATTATCTCTAACGTCCGTTGTTAATTAACGTCCACAGATCCGCTCATAAATCATGGAAAAAAAAGACATTCCTTATAACTCAAGAACTTTCCTGAGAATTATCATGTTTTTTAGGTTTTCTTCAGGATCAAAGTAATCCAGTGTTAGATGTCTGTACATCCATGGGTACGCTACAAACAGGAACAGCTAATAGTTAATTTGGCATACTTTTAGTGGCACCACAAATACAGGCTAGAAAATTATGGCTTAGGTTATAGCCGCTAACTAACTGACTCCTTGGCAACATTATACTTCCTGTTTACATCCCCCAAAGCCCCCAGTTATGGGAACTATGGTTTCAAAACATAGAGCACAATTACGCCTCAAATTGATGTATGTATTGATCTATACCATTCGATACATTTGACATCAGAAAAATAAACACTTGAACAAACAAGTGTGATCACAACTAACTAAAATGACAGAAACCATCTTTGGGAAAAGATTATTTGAGGTGTATTTTTTTAGTTTGGCCCATTTGCTAACTTGGAGGCAGCTGGCTTTATGACCTGTACTGCAGTCAGCCACCAGGGGGCGATCAAGATGTTTTAACTTCACTTTTAGGGAGCTGTCATGTCATCCGACTTTTATATGTCGATGGATTAAAACCTAGAGAAATCCGAAATTTTATTCAGGTAACGGTACGTTTCTTACTTGCCTCTAGGTGCTATAACGTCCAGGTGACACGGCAGAGGGTGAGCTGAAGTTGGCAAATGTGACTCAACGTAATGTGAATCAAACTTTAATTTACCTCATCTTTGAACACAATTTCTGCCTTAGTTACATCTGATGTTTAACAGTGAAAATAACAACTCCTGTGATCCAACGCTACTATATCCGAGAGACCCCTGGTGGCAGGAATGACATATTATACGTTGAATACTGATGTTCAGAAAACTGGCCACAGTCAAATATGTAAATATATGTTTGAACATATATGCACATAGTGTTAATGTATAGTCATTTTTATGCGTGTTACCCTGTGTTTGCCTATGAGCCAATAAGACACGCTGCAAACATGGCTCTTGAAATTAGAGCGTAGTATCTTCCATGTAGGAGTTAGAGACCATCAGTAGAAACAGTAGATGAAAACCTTCCCTGCCCTGATCATCAGTGACACGCCAAAAGAGTATTTCTACTGTGCTCTGTGACCACTTATCCAACAATGCCTTTCTGTTTGAATGAAACCTGCATTCTGAATATTGTGATCTATCTGTAACTGTGATTAAGTGTGCTGTGTATGAGAACTGTGATCCACAGTACATACCAAACATGGTAGCTGTATGAGCCTTATATATACACATATTATAAATGATATATATACACATTTAGATTTCTAAACTTCCTGTTAGCCTCGATTGACTTTCTTATGGATTTGTGTTGATAGAAAAGTGTTGTGTGTTTTGACAGTACGCTCCATTCTACTTCCAACCTGCACGGTATGATCTTCTCAAACCCCCCGAACTCTAATGGATCCTCAGGACTGTTAAATGTGTAGGAGCTACTCAAATCTGGAACACGGACTATAAAAAGACCGAGGTCCACTTCATTATACGTGGATAACCGAGTGAGTCTGGATCTATTAATCTGGAACTGATGTCAGAGCAACACATCATTAAGCCCAAACCAACAGAAGACGTTTTAAGGTGAACTCCAAACACAAGTGGCTCACTCTCTTCAACTTGAACCAGGAAGTGTTGATATAATTATGATTTTAGAAGAGAAGATGCAGGTTATTGTAAAATCTCTATGATCTGTTGGTGTAATTATCAGTATTACATTTCTATTACAACACCAGTTACCTAAAGTTATTCATGATAAAACAAAATAAAATCAGAAACGAACTCATCCACAGGTACCATACAGGGCTGATTCTGAGTTTATCAAAAGCTTAAACCGTCAGACTGGTTTGTCTCTTTCTGAGATTGTGATGGGCATCGCTGTGAAGCCAGTATGGAGGCTATTGACCCACATATGTCTTCCAATTAAAAAGTCTCATTCAAATGTAAAGTGTTATTTTGCAGTTTGTATATTCCAGTATAGTATCTTCATCTTCATCTGTGAGCCCAAAACTAAACTGAGTTTCTGCATCGGTAGATTTGAACAAAGAGTCAAGGCTGCTGTGCCCAGAGGGTGCAACGTCTGTCCAAATCTGTCCAGTAAGACATTTGTGTCATTGAGTATTTTATTTAATCTACCTGCATAAGTGCCTGTAAGTTCAGTTTTTATCCAGTAGTCACAATGTGAATAGGGTGTGCAGAAACAGTGATGGTTTTCGTCACCATCTAGTGGTTGATTAGCTTTACTGCAGACCGACTTTACCTTCAACCTGACAAAAGTACTCTGAACAAGATCTTGAATATTTAGTTTCTAGTTTTATTTATTTTCCAGTTTTATTAAAGTTTATATGAAGTAAAATCAAATGCAGATGTGTGGGCAATTTAGAGTTTCCAATTAAAGGGTAACTTCGGCAGATTTTTTCCCTAGTCTTGATCACTAGAGGTCACCGAGTACTGTCGATAGGAAAAAGAACGACCAGAATTGGTTCTAGCAAACTGGAGATCCTGCAGCTAATGGCCAGAGCTCCCAGTTAGTTATAATACACTTCTTGGGGGCATAAACTAAAGAGTGCCTTTTGCTTCTCTTAGCAGACACAAAATGCAATTAAAATGTCTGTGCAACATGATCAGGGCCATTACGTGACAACAACATGCCTTTTCAACTCATACGTTGTGCAGAAACCGTACAAAACAGTACTGTCGCCTATCTGTTTTTCCACCGCTCGCTTCACCCAAAGCCCAGAATAATCGATCACGGAGATAATGCCCTCGCAACGAAAAAAAGTTTATTTCCCCCTCAAAAATGTCCATGTCTTCACACATTACTCTCCGATTTGCACACTTCCTGCAACAATTTCTTCTTCTGCGTTTACCTGCAACAAGTGAAGTCCCATGGAATTTCTTGTTGCAGGTAAATGCAGAAGAAGAAATGAGTGGAGATCGGAGGTGTTCACAAGGGAAGGAGCTTGGAGTAAGAATAACGTGTGTTGTTGATCTACTGTGGAGAAGAAATGGTTCGCGTTTGTGCCTTTCCAAATGGTGGCAACAGAATGAGAAGGTAGAAGTGCCTACACTTTCATCGTCTACCATTCCATGACCATGAGATAGACGATGAAAGTGTAGGCACTTTTCATTCTGTTGCCACCATTTGGAGAGGCACAAACGCGAACCATTTCTTCTCCACAGTAGATCAACACACATTATTCTTACTCCAAGCTTCTTCCCTTGTAAACACCTCTGATCTCCACTCATTTCATCTTCTGCATTTACCTGCAACAAGAAATCCCACGGGACCTCAGCGCGAGAGCAGTCCTGTGCTGAAGTCCCGTGGGATTTCACTTGTTGCAGGTAAATGCAGAAGAAGAAATTGTTGCAGGAAGTGTGCAAATCAGAGAGTAATGTGTGAAGACATGGACATTTTTGAGGGGGAAATAAACTTTGTCGCAAAGGCATTATCTCCGTGATCGATTATTCTGGGCTTTCGGTGAAGCGAGCGGTGGAAAAACAGATAGGCGACAGTACTGTTTTGTACGGTTTCTGCAACGTATGAGTTGAAAAGGCATGTTGTTGTCACGTAATGGCCCTGATCATGTTGCACAGACATTTTAATTGCATTTTGTGTCTGTTAAGAGGAGCAAAAGGCACTCTTGAGTTTATGCCCCCAAGAAGTGTATTATAACTAACTGGGAGCTCTGGCCATTAGCTGCAGGATCTCCAGTTTGCTAGAAGCAATTCTGGTCGTTCTTTTTCCTATCGACAGTACTCGGTGACCTCTAGTGATCAAGACTAGGGTAAAAATCTGCCAAAGTTCCCCTTTAAGCTGCATGTCTTTGGAATGTGGGAGGAAACCGGAGACACCCGGAGAAAACCCACGTCAACACGGGGAGAACATACAAACTCCACACAGAAAGGGCCGAGGCCGTAAGGCAAACCTTTAACCTTCTTACTGTGAGGCCACATTGAGCCACCGTGCCGCCCTCTCTCTTAAAAAGGTTGTGAAAGGAAGTTTTTTAGGTCGTACAGACTTGTTTGACAAAGTAGAGCTGAAGCTCAAAAGCTTTCGCTCTACTTTGAATGTGGGATAAAAACCGGAGACATCCGGGGGAAAACCCACGTCAACACAGGGAGAACATGCTAACTCCACACAGAAAGGGCCGAGGCCGGAAAGCGAACCTTCAACCTTCTTCCTGTGAGGCCACATTGAGCCACCGTGCTGCCTTCACTCTTAAAATGTGAAAGTTATTTTTTTAGGTCCTTTGACAAAGTATAGCTGAAGTGAGCTTCAGCTCTGATTTGTCAAATGACTTCAATCTTGCCTGTACATCCTCAAACCCCATCTGACACATCCTTTTTAAGAGTTTGTATTCATCTTGAAAAAACGGCCAGTGATTTTTTTCAAGATAAATACAAAATAATAATTAAAAAAGGGGGAAGAAGACTGGCACTGGATACTTACCTGTTCTACTTATCCTTTGATCCACAGCTGATGTAGGAGGTGAACGGCTTCCTCAGAATCCTGGCTGCAGAAGAGACCATCCTCAGCATAGCAGGGCGCTTCTGCTTCCTCTGTAGCGGTGAAGTTGATCCTTTCTCCGAGTTGCTGACTTCACTGTTAGACAATGAAGTGATGACTGCACAGGCTGGAGTGACTTTGTTTGACCTTCTGAAAAACCTCTTCACTTTGGTGAAAAAGCTGATGTGTTTTTCAGAACTGCCCAGCTGCACTTTTAATGTCCTGACAACAACTTCGTCAAAAGCTGCGTCACCGGACAACATGGCTGCGTGGAGCAACTTTGGAGATCCAAAGTTGCGACAAAGTTCTTTGTAGACAGTGATGTGGATGTTTCCAACAGTCTGTGGGAGAATTGATTTTATTTCTCCCACAGTCCTTGCTCTCAGACGCTCCAACATCCCATAAAAGTCCACGTCAAATACTGATGTCTTGGTGGAATGAGCAATGTGATCAAGAAGCTTCCCGAGAAGCACAGCGAGAAAGGTCCTATCTCGCTGTAGCAACTCGTCTGCAGAACTGGCAGAACACTTCAGACTCTGATCACCTGAGAGGACTGATCTACGCTGCTCTGATGCAGAGCAGATTTGATCAGCTCCCTCCGCGCAAAACTCCTCAACATCCGTGACTTTGTTGGGAAAGCAGGCCTGTGCGGTAAACTGCTCAACACTGGACACGTCGTCTGGAGAGCAACCCTCTGTGTCAAACTCCTCAATGTCGGACATATCATCTGGATAGCAAACCGCTGTGCTCAACCCCTCCATGTCCGACTCATCATCTGAACAGCAACTCTCTCTGGTAAACTTTGGAACATCTGCCACCTGGTCTGGACAAGAACCCTTAGAGGAATCACTCTTCAGGGATTCTTCGTCCTCAGGTGACTCAAGATCTGTCAAGATCAAGTGATTCAATATACGGCAGATGAAGTAAACCATATATTTAGTCTGAGATGAACCGGTTAATTCTGACTCAGCAGACTCTGTTGACTTTGTGGGTGAAGGTGACTGTACGGTTGCAGCCAACATGTTGTTCACCCTGTGGGTCACTTCTGCTGAGAGAAACTCCAGTAGCATTTCAGACTCCGGGGATCTCTCCTGTTCGTATCCGAGCACCTCACCGAAACAGAAGTGAAGCAAATCCCCAATGCTGGCTTGGATGTCTTCCTCTGTCACATAGCGATAATTACACGTCCTCTGTGAAGTTTCACTAAAAAAGAGAAGACAGTCACACATTAGTCAACTGATCTGCTGCTCTGGGCAGTGGGCAGTGATTTATAGCAGAATCTGCTGGAAAATATTTGATCAATGTGTTGGAAAGTTTGGACTTACCTTGTGATAGAGCTGCTGCTGGCGTTCCTGGCAGCCTCCTGAGCAGTCCAGCTTTCAATCTGAGGTGCCACAGTTTCTGAGACCGAGAGGCTGATTGACTCTATGATCTTGTGGCACATGTCAGATAGAAGAAGGACTGTTTTGATGTGGATTTTGCCATCAGCTATTAACTTCCACTGCCTGGAAGAAAAGATTAAGAATGGGTAAGCAAAACAAACATTTAACCAATGTGTATGTAAAGTGTATACAATTAGAATTTCTGCAACTGATTTGATTGATGAATTTTAACTATACTTACTCTTCTGTGATATCATGTACGAATAAATTGAGGATGGATTCAATGACGTCTGATGTGAAAAGAGGAACATCCAAATCGCTGCACCTGAGTTCTCCTAGTTCATCCGATGAGATCTAGAAAGAAAAACAATCAATATTCAGCAACAGTAACTAAACACTGGGGTGGGACTGTAAAAGAATCTACATTAATAGTTATGGTACTTGGTGCTGTGCAGAATTCACAAACCACCTTTTAATTCAATCTGCAAGCTGTCAGTATTTGATGCATTTGAAGAGCTTATGGTCAAAATGAAAGTGTTGTCAAATGTTGCCATTGAAAAGCAAACTGTTAACTGTCTGATTTTAGCATACAGCAACCAATATACACTAACATAGAACATCATAACTGGAAGACATGTCTTTCATAAATATAATTATACTGTTTCATCAAAAGTTGAACCAACAGAAGGTGAAAACTTTCTCCTTGAAGTCGTCAAGTTCAACTTTTGTGTAACTGTGTGTGATTCAAGGCTAGATTTTCTTACTTTGTAATCCATGTCGAGATCCAGTACGTTCTCCATGGATGTAACTAGTCAGTTGTTCTCGTGGTGAAGGTCTGTGTAGATCTGTTCACTGTGATCTCTGGAGCTCAGTGAAATGGACTGTACAACAGAATTCATCCTAAAGTTCTAGAGTGTCACATCAAAGGAATAGAACTCATCAAAGGTATGAACTCATCAAAGGAAGGGAACGCATCAAAGGTATGGAATGTATCAAAGGTATGGAACTCCAGAACATTCTATGTTAATTTTATGTTCTAAAAAAAACAAACACTGAAAGCACACATTCTCAAATAGTTATACATTTTAAATGTAAACCAAAAAAATTATTTACATTCAAAAAAAAACATAAAAATGTGTTTTTCTTCTTTTTTCTCCAGTTGGATGTTTGAGCTTCTCTGCACAGAATACTTATACAAGTGTGACAGAAACCTGAAGCCACCAGTGCACACAAACTGAGAATGGCAGGAAATTTAAGAAATTAACATTTGTATACTAATAGATTCTTGAAGATGCCTTTTTAAGGATTTTAATGTGGAGATTTTACTAATTTTGAGGAAAAAGAAACATCAGACACAAATTATTGTTGTGTGTCAGAACATGGCTACGTTCACACTGCAGACAACAGCAGCCCAAATCTGAACCGTGTAAACAACCCGTTTACACACTGGCAATAGAAATTGATGAATAAATGAAAATAATACATGTTTCAGAATCTTACATATGGAACCTTTAAACTGGTCATTGAAAGCAAATTATTACACCCGCCTCTCCCAAAAAGTCATCAGTTGCCACAGAAAAAAATCTGATTTTGTTCATACCTTTATTAAAAACAACAAACAGTGATAACTGATTTCACAAGCAATATAATATTTACGAAACCTCCAAAAACACACACTGACAGGGTTAAAAAAACAACAGCCTCACATTAATGCTAACACGTATAAATAAATTAGCAGAAAATCTTAAACAAACTGTAAATATATTCTGACAGGAAGAAGTAAATGGAATATGGCGCTGCAGTGACAGGCTTGGACACAGGTTGTCCATTCTCTGTTTGTTCAAACTTCAAGTTAACATTCCTCTGTGACTAAACTCTGTAAACTCATCATTATAAAGCTGATCTAATCAATCTGAGCAGCACACATTAAACAGTCTCAGGTCTGATGCTGCATGTACCGGCTAACACAATGACATTAGGAAATGCATTTAGCATTTTGTTAAAGGTTGCTGCCGAGGATCTTCTGCATGCTTCATTCAAACAGTAAACACACAACAAGTTCACTTTTTTTTGTATTGCCATGAATGCATTCATATCTTTATTCTTACAGTAGGAAGTAGTTAACACATTAGATTTACAGCTGTGATCACATGAATTTCATGTCAACAAAGAAGTAAGCAGTGCCTCAAAGGTTTTACTGATAAAGAATCACAAGGTTACTTTAAAATAAAGTCCCATAATAATTGTACAATTCATTTTTAATACCCAATCATTTCTGCTCTTTAAGATCAAACTTGTGGGGCGTAAAATGTTTTGTCCCAACTAAATTGCACCATGCGCAGAATATTAGTAAGCTCTTTCAAGACGCTCTCCTTTGCTTTTTCCCTGTTCGCATCCGTGCACGTCGGAGATTTTGGTCGTGCTTGCTCTCTCACTTCCTTCTCATTTCTGAGCAAATTGCTCACACACTCAGGTTCGGCACAGTTTCCATACGGCCATTCCTTTGTGTCACTTGTTGTCAAACCAAACAAATTTCCACAAGATCTGCACGGAGGCATTTCTTCCTCTCTACTGAGGCTGAACGCCTGGCACCTGACCTGCTTTGGAAGCTTGATGGTTCCATCAAAATAACCCTTCTTCTTATTGTTTGGATAGTAGGTCATCACTGCACCAGCCACGTAATGCTCCCAGTTGCTCAGACAAGATGCAGCGATCATGATTCGTCCGGGATTACGGCCAGAGGTGGACATGGAGACTCCGTAGTATCTGGGTGAATTGCGGGTATTGTTGGGCTGAGAGACACAAATGGTGCTGGAGATCAGATCTGTTGCTTCATTCTGCTTCAGTTTAACAATGAGCTGTCGCAGCTTCTTTACTATTTGGTCTTCCTTCTCTCGTCCAATCAGGAGTACAATCTGTAAGCAATCACAAATACTTTCAAACTGCTGTTATCCCCAAATGTGGTATCATTCACTGAGTCATGATTTGTCTTTAAATGATTAATCATTAACTGTAATATCTGAGGATGTGTAGGTGAAGAGGCAGCTAAACACAGCTTGACAAGTAACAGAACTGTATTATCCGTTGACAAACTATAGTCTTACCATGTCCAGCACACATGAGATTGGACTCCGCTTGGGTACTTGAGAGGAATAGAGTTGAAAGGGCCGAGGGTAGCGGCCCTTCAGCGTGTTCAGCATGTCATCATCACTCACAATATCTTTTGGGGAATACGGTGGAGTGAAGATGTCTCCCAAAAAGAAGATACCATGGAGAACCTGTTGATTTAAAACACATTCAAATAGATGTATTCATCATGTATCCTAAATACACAATAACACAGGGGTCTCACACTCTTTGTCAAATTGGCTTGGGGCCACTAATGTCATCTCGTAGGAGGGCCACTTCAACATTTAAGTACAAAAAAATATTCTGTAAATGTCATTACCACCACATAGATTTTAACATCATCTTTCAAACAACAAATGAATGCCTGAGATCTGCTCTCTTCTTATCAACCCTTTGCACACATTTGCAGGCACATCTGACCTTTTTTTTATTATTTTGCACCAATTAAATATTATAATATTTGGTAGTTTAAATTGTAATTAAACTAATACAAAAAATAATTAGGGTTTTCCAATCAGGGTTTTTGTGGCCCTAACCGTTGGGTCTATTTTAAGCCTTATGTTATTAGTATTTAACTATTCTTAACAATATTGTATATTAAGTATTCAAATTAATTAAGGAATTAATTGACAATTTATTTATTGGCAGGCAACATGTGCAACATATCCCCCGCCCCCTCTTAGAGCCAGACCTTGAAACTAGAGCAGCCTATGCTTTATTTCTGTTTCTATAGGTAATTTCTTATTTCATTACTTTAATTCATTCTCTACTTTATTTTGGTGTTTTAGTGTTCACTCACAAAATATTGTACACTCACACCTGGCCCACCTCTTCCCGCTCCTCTCCATGTATCACACAGATTGTGTGTGTGTGTGTGTGTGTGTGTGTATGATTGAAAACGAAACTGTCGCTGTAGCTGCTCCCTGCTTGTTCTCCATCCGCAAGATAACGTCTCTCTCTCTCTCTCTCTCTCTCTCTCTCTCTCTCTCTCTCTCTCTCCCTGTGTGTGTTTCTCTGCAAAATACCAAACGAGTCCCTGACCGTGAAGTAAATCTGTGTGTGTCAAAGACTGAACAACTTCCTGTGGAATAAAATCAATTTGTCAGCTGATTTATGGAGATAGCGAATTTCAATCGGATCACCCTTTTAAATAATGTAACTAATAACAATAACGCGGGCTGCATTCTATTATAATATATATTATATTATATCATATTCTACTTGATATCATGCAGCGGGCCGACAGGTGGGCGGCGGCCCGGAAATGGCCCGCGGGCCGGCAGTTTGAGACCCGTGCTATAACACAACGATACATTATGTAAATAAACATAAAATTTCAAATGTTCACTTTCCATCAGACATACCTCATCTACCAACACTGATGGGTGTTGTGGACTCAGTTCCACCATTTCCTCGATAATCCAGAAAGCATTCCTTCTGAAATAATCTCTCTTTTTCAGAAATTCTTCCTCTCTATAAAAAACAAACATAGTTATAGTTGGGAGGGAATAAGACAGCAGAAGGCAGCAGTAACCAGCTGTGCTTCAGTAAATCAGCTGACTCACCTCCTCATCCTGTGTGCAGCAGCCTGATGCAAATGAAAACACCACACATTACAACAGTTAGTTCACTGGCGACAGAAATTAAATCAGCTGTGTAGAATGTAATCATAATGCTATAAAATAACTGCAAAGGACCAAAGCAGCTACTCACCATTGTAGCTCGAGAGAAGATGAAAGAGAAAGTAAGAAATGAAGCCCTCCCCCCCTCACACCAAGCACCACTCCTTATTCATGGTCATTTAGAAACCGAAAAGCCACTGAGTGCTTACACAAGTAGATAGAGATATTCATTATTAGATTGTTCTCCTGAATGTCAAAGTACTGATTTCCCCACCACTGAACAGAGAAGGAAGTCTTATAAAGTACACCATGCTCATACAGTTACAGCTAATCTGAGCCCGGGCACTCCTACATGTTTAATGATTGTCAGAATATACATGAACAAAACGTGTAGCTGTGACTGGCACATTTACTTCAGGGTTTAATTGTGTAAAAAGCAAGTCAGTCTAAAACCAATTTTCTTCATATCTTGTGCTTTGTTGTTCATTATGAGCTCCCCTGTTAAAAGCAGAGGTATGCATATGCATTCATTAAACGTTTGAATACCACAAAGGAATAATATGTTTATTTAATGTGTTTGAAGGGTTCAAAATAATAATAGCTGGCCAATAGGAGTACCAGTTACCTATCTGTGGTTCGCAAAATAAGTTAATTAATATAATTTCTGTTGATGTTTTCCCTTTAATATTGTTTATAATATCCTTGCATATTTAGTCTAATATTAATAGAGAAAAATGTTACAGTGAATTTTGTTGTAGCAGGAAGCTTTGACAAATTCTTTCATTGTCTCCAGTGTGTAAAAAAAGGACTCCAGTTATCACCCCATAATCACCTAGTTATCAGATGTCTCACATCATTTTCATAAAACCATTCACTGTCTCCTTTTTTCCATGAAGGTCTCTGCATCCATCACATTCGTCCACTGATTCATTCAGTTCTCCTTGATGATTCCAACAAAAAAGTGAACTTTGTGCTTAGATTGAGAACCACTGAGTCATTATTTGATTATTCATGTGATTTATTTACACTTTTTTTTTTACATGTATCAAACAACTGTCAAACAAAATGCACCCGCTGCTGGCTCCTGCAGACAAAGAGACAGAAAAAACAAATTAGATCACTTAATATCATCCATATAATCTTTACCCTGCAGCAAAGACAAAGATACTCACATTTGGATTTGAGACTCTGAAGGAATTTAGACTTTTCTGCTGTCACCAGTTTATGATGCGCATGGTCCAAACTCTTCCCCACATCGCCCTTCTTCACTTCCCCCAGTCCTTCTTACTCTACACACAACAGAAGAAAACCCTGTTAATGCCCACAAGGTGACCAATCATCAAAGGCAAAGCCCTGCTTGTTCCCAGCAACTGAACTGTAACCTCTCACCATATGTTTGAAGGCCTCCCCTTCGTAATAGCTCCTGGATGCTGGATACTCTATCCCCTCGGCACATAGCTGCTCAAAGGATGAAGCCACCTCATGCAGCTCCTCTCCATCGTAGGCATACATCTTTCTGTCCTCGCAGGTCATCAGAACGAGCTGGTCACACGGGCACGAGGTCCCCTTCACTACGCCGACAACCTGCATTCTGACGATCTCGGGAAGGAAGAATTTCCCCCACCCATTCACCTCATCATGCTTCCCTCTGTAAATGGTGTCTTCCAGGTCTCCTATCTTCATTATGGCACCAGCTGGACTCTCTAAGGTGAACTTCTTGTGTTTGTATCTGAACACAAAGTCTGACATCTGTGTAAGGTAATCTGGATCGGGAACGCAAAAGAGGAGTTTAATGGAAAATACTTTTCATAGGAAGTTTTTATGATGTGTGCAGTGTAACCTTCACATACCTCTCTTAATTTGCAGGGAAGCAAGCATAGCAGATGCTGGCCTAAAAGATAGAAAACGTTTACAAAAACATGGCAGCATAACATCAGAATTCACTCTCTGACCACATGGCAATGAAACAGGACACAGCTTTCTTCCCAGGTATCCTTTTATATGTCATAACTCGTGTAGTCGTCCATGATCAGAACTTAAAACTGGTTCTTACGGGCACAGCGTCACTGGACCATCCGCCATCCTTCCTCTGACTCTCTGTCACCTTTAAAAACATTGCATTATTAACAGTAGTGGTGGAAAAATACTCAAAACCTTTCATAGAAATACAATATAATACTGTATTACAGTTGGCTCTTGGCTTTCACTGCGTTATGTTATATATTACGCACAATGTATCAGCAAAGAAATAGTCCCTTTCCTCTCACACCAAAATCGAAAGTAAGGAAATCGACCTTTGTTGTTCCTCTTCATACTAAATGTGAAAACTATAATCGCATTTAAGAATTTCAAATTCGGAAACAATGTTTAGTGAGCTGCGTAACAGGCACAACACTGTTTTCCATAATCACCAATAATGTTACTCCATTATTTTAACAGACATAGCGGACTGAAAAAATAATACCAATACATATAAAGTGTGGCACAAATCTTATTATAATATATAACAAACTCCAATAAGAGTTAGTTACCACAGCTGGAGTACAGTCTGAAGGGTTTGCTGTCCTCAAGTAAATGACGCTATCAGCTCACAGTTTGGGTCTGTTTATACTCTCGCCGCTCCCCGCTCCGGTGCTGCCTTCAAGTGCTCCTCACATGCTGGTGTGATTTCCGTCGGGCGGCAGGAGGATTAATTAACCTCTCAAAGTTTCACTCGTTTCTAATTTTTTATTTCCAAAACACATCTTGGAAACTTCTGTAAATGGTGGCTTTCTTCGTTCTGTTTACAACTACGACGTTAAGCAGTTTATGTATGTAAGGTTTATTCTGCAGACGTAAATCCC
Source organism: Dicentrarchus labrax (assembly GCF_905237075.1). NCBI lineage: Eukaryota > Metazoa > Chordata > Actinopteri > Moronidae > Dicentrarchus > Dicentrarchus labrax. The sequence goes on from NW_026136716.1 coordinate 9,181,280, forward strand.
AAAATGTCCCAGTGTCTGTGAAGGCAACACGAGAATGTGACGCAGCCGTTATAATCTAACCTGTGAATATTTTATTATTGTATTTTGGATTCAATTTACTTTGTCGACATCTTCCTTTAAACTCGTATCAGTTAAAATTTCCATATAAAAAATAAATAATAAAATGTAATTAAATTGTATAGAAAAGGGGGCGGGTCTAAACGAGGAACTTAGCTGACGTCGCTGTTACCGGTGAGTCTCGTAGGGTTTTCTCTCGAAATGCACATTTGCCGGAGGTGCCAACTCATGACGAAGACTCTGTGTTTAAATAAATATACAACGTAGAGCTTGAGAGCCACATATAGTGTATTTATTCTCCGTACTGCCCAGGACGAACAAGCTTTAGCCTTGTTATGCTGCTGACCTCAGACTGAGTCAGCTGCTGCTGTACATGTCTAAATGTTTCTGTGTAGAAGCTCCAGTGATGTAGTGGTGTTTTGCTCTGAGCTGCTGAATTTAAACCTCCTCTTCTTCCTCTCTCCTGTCTCCTGTAGTGATCCTGTGCTCGTCCTGCTCCCTGCAGATCCTCTCATCTCAACTCAGGACAGTCCTCCGTCTCTGTAGCAGTCACTCAGCATTTATAGCTGTCTTTGGACTTGTGTTTTAGTACAAGTGTGTCCATCAGTGTAGTTACACACAGCTGCAAAGGTGACCATTCCTTTATATTTCTTTAATGAGGCAGCCTCTGGTTTTATATGTACTGTCAGTGGTTTTAGTCCAATAAAAAAAGCCAGTGGAGTGACTCCTTCAGTCTAATGCCTTTTCTTTCATCCTGTTCAATCCATTTTATCGACTATGTGATGTAACATTATGATCACTCAGGTCTAGGACACATTAGGCTGGTGGTCATAATGTTTAATGTCATTGGTGTATAAACAGGTAATTGATAACTGATAAGAGGTTTAAAACTTTAAGAAAGGGGAGTCTAGATGAGATGGAGTTAGGAATTATCACATTGTGTACCTCTGTATATGAATCAGAGTATGGTAGGAAGTTAATTTCTAAGTTGTATACAGGAGCTCAAAAGGAGATGATACACTATGTATAAAAGAAAAGTGGGAGAAAGAGGCAAACATTGTGATATTGGTGGATAATAGTGGAAAACAATCTGCTCTTTGCTATCTCGGAGAGATGATCATGAACTCCAGCACATAAGAAAAACCAAGATGTATGGAGAGGATACTGAGGGTGAAATGTCCACTCACGTTTAAGATAGTATACCTCAGGGAAATGAACATGGGACACAAGATTAGGAGACTAATATATGTTTATGACAATGTCAGTTGAAAATGGCTAGGAAGTGCACAAGGTGTGAAATAAGATAGGTGCAGGTGTAAGGGTTATAAAGAGGGAGAGAATTATGAGTATTTCAATTTGGCGTTTTATTTGTTTTTTCCCTTCTTTTTCTTTCTTTTATTTATTCTTTCTCCAGTTATTTTGCACATTTTAAAAGAACATCTGAGGGTGTATGAAAGGATGTGGATGTGCACCTGACGGTAAAACTGGAGAGATAAATGGGATAATGAATATGTATACACGAGTATATTGAAAGAGACACACAGCTACATTTCAATGATCTGTTTCAACATGGTAATTTATTAAATACATTTTTCAATTTAATTAAAAATAATTAAATAATTAAATAAAACATGCTCCAGAAGTATTTTGCACAATCTATCTTATATTTCTACAGGGGAACAATTGCCCCACTAGGTGGCAATACAGCATCAAAACACACCGAAGGAGCTCTGCAACGTCACAGCCCAGCCCTTAGCAACCACATAGCTCCACATCGACAACGTAAAGTGTGTAGACTGTCGCAAACACACCGAGCGTTATGAGAAATATGACAAGCCACAAATTCTTGTTGTTTTTTTTTTCACATAGAAAGTTAAATACGATGTAAAAGAACCACGCATGCTATGTTGAAACTGTAGTTCAAGCCTGAATATGTTTATATTTGTTTGGTAGTATTTTTGTGCCAGTTGCTGCAGTGAATTTGGTTTCTGTATCCGGTTCGCCTACCAAAATAAAGGTTCGTCTTACATCGTGCAAACCACATAACAGAATACAGCTGGTTAAATACTTTAAAGTATATTTTTCTTCTAAGTTGTGTTTTTTTTAAAACCATAATACAAGTCTTGCAATCTTTTGGTTTTACTTTTGATTCCATAATGAGTTTATTTTTTTAGTTTTTTTTACAGCAACTCCACAAAAAGTGATTTTCTGTTGCAGGCCGGGGTGTCTTTCCACTTTCCAATAACAATAAGCAGGAATGTGCCATATTGTTTTCCTGTAAATGCCAACTTTGCTATCTTTGACTCAATTTGAAATAACAGGCATTAAACAATATAAAAAGTCTTCTAAAATATTCTTAAACACGGTACATCACGTTTGTTAACTGTAGTGTAACTTTAGAGAAATAGTAGAAAAACAAAGAAAAATGTCATTGCTACACAGGCCTGGGGAGTAACAGATTACGTGTAACTGAGTATACAAAAAAGGCAACTGTAATCCATTACAATGTGATCAGAGTACAGTTATATTCAATAAAAATGGGGATTATTTAGCAGTTTTTCTTTAAAAATACGCTGATTATACATTTTTTGCATTTCAATTTTTTGCCATTTGCATTGTTGTGTTGTATTATAGCACTTGCATCAGTACTTATTATTGACACCTCTTTTCTCTTGTTTATATTTGCATATTTAGTGCGGAGGTAATCCAAAAGTAACATAAAGTAACATTGTGACACGTGGATTAGATTACTGACTACATTTTTTTTTTTATTTTTTTTTTACCAGGTTATTACTAATTACATTAGATTACATTTTTTAAAGTAACCCTCCCAACCCCTGTTGCTACATTTGTGCAGCTGTTTTCTAACCATGTGCTTCCAGGCTGAGCTCTCTTATTTTGAAACAAATCCGACGGTGCTCTGACAGGAAGTTGCGCGCGGTGTTATAGGCGGCAACTTGACGCATTTACGCCAACTCCGGAGACGGCGTCAGTGACAGTCGGTCTTTTCCTTACACAGGTGAGTGGTCTCCAGTTTGTCGACGTCTTGAACCCACATTTATCAGGTATTCACACGTTTATTCTTCGTTATATGAGGCTTCTGTAGCCGGGCAGGCTTTGGGAGGACGAGGCGTTTCTGTCACATGAGGAGGAGGAGGAGGAGGAGGAGGAGGAGAAACGAAGGGTAAAAAAAAAAATAGAAATTGGCTTTTTTTTTTTTTTTTTGACAGCTAGCCTTTAAGCTAGCGTGCTCAGGTGAGGTCGAGTGATAGGATAGTGTTTGCGGAGGACACCCGGAGGCGTTGTACGGCTGTCACGGGACGAGCGACTGTGTCCTGTAGTGTGTTTGTAGAGCACACAACAGAAACAGACATTATTAATGGTGTTCGCCTCAGTGTGTCGGAGCCAGCAGGGCAGCTCAAAGTGCACAGGGAGTAGCGTTACTGGAGGGATTTCTGTTGCTTGCAAGCAGCCAGAAAACCCACAGACAGAAAGCATCCGCCTCTGATATTTTAACTGTCTTGTTGTTGTTGTTGTTGTTGTTGTCTGTGATAGCTTCTGGGAATGTCCTCTGGTTCTCCCAGAAGAGCTGGAGAAGTGGAAGTAGAGGCCCAGCTGCACCAGGACCTCTCTGGGACTGCACCGCTCTCCTCTGACATGGACTAATTTTCGGAAAGTTTTTTTTTTTTTTTTTTTGCCACAACACGCCTACCGACCGCCGTCCATTTCTTTTTTTTTTTTTTTTTCTGCATCTATTTCGTTACACCTTGCCAGAGTTGGTTGTCATGATGTTGAGCTTTGAATGCCAGCGGGAGATGTTTAGCTCATGACTGAAAGACCATGAAGCAGCCCGGGAAGTGACCTCGGTGGACACTACAGCCTGAGGGTGAGCCCCCTCACTGGCACCATGGCGTCCAAGGAGAGACTGTATGAGGTCTGGATGCTCTACTGCACTAAGGTAAGGTGTATTCCTGTGCACACACACACACACACACACACACACACACACACACAACACACACACACACAGAGAGACACACAGCCCAGGGAAATGTCTTGAGGTGAAGTAATGGACAGTATGATGACATTTCCTCCCTGGCTAAGAGGTTATTCTTTCTTGGCATTTATATTTTGGAAGTTTAGTGTTACTGCTTGTTTTTATAATGGACTGACTATAGTTAGCTGTAATTCAAGTATCAATGTGGGATTTCAAAGCTATACCAGTCAGATTGCCATTGTTTTGTGGCAATGTTTAGCATCTTTTTATACTATGCATTACACTTTTCAGGATACAGAAGCCTCTGAAACAGCATGTAAAACATTATAGGACTCTACAACGCTCCAGTTAAACCCAGACTAATGAAATTGCTTGCAGATCCTAAAGGATTTATTGGTAGGGGACACATTAGGCTTATAAATGAATAATTAATTCACAGAGAACCAATGTAACATTAATGTTGGTTTCTCTGTCGCTGTGGTCTATTTTTATTTAAAAGTAAAAAATCATACCATTCATAGCACTTGAAGGTTCAGCATTTATACCACACTAGAACGGATCCTGTGTGATCATGTGAGGCTGTAAAGTGAGTTAATGGTAGGACAGCCTCATAATGTGGTGGGCGCTGCTGCAGTGAACGGTGCGGTGCGTGTAGGACGCTGCTTTGTTTTTACAGTGGAGATGAATGAATGACACTCTAGTAGAGACAGCACCCCTTGAGTCAGCTGTTGGGTAGATTTAATTCACTTGGCGATAAAGCATGCACACGTCCTGGCGTCCAATCAAAGCGCCCCGCCTGAGCCGCTCCTCACGTGAGCCTGGCTGCAGTCGCACACATACTTCCCTCAGTAATCTCTCACAATAACACACACACATACAGTACTCAACCCTCTCTGAGGTATTTACCCCTTAAAAGCAAAGCTGTTGTCTGCAAGTTTAGGATATGTCATCAAATAATCCTCACCCTGAGAAGTATGGAAGCTTTCATGCTGACATAAATAGAATATCTAATGCTAGTGGTGTGGGTGTTTGGGGGTTTATAACAGAAGTATTCAGACACACTGTTACCCACGCGCACTTGTCACAGCCACTTGTGAAAATGCCAGCAATTGCTGCAAGTGTACACATTGCATTTGTTCTAGCAGGAATGTGTATTTGCATTGACTAAGCATTACACTGCGAGGCAGGATCATTTCATTTCACCCTGGCTGTGAGCCAGGGTCCGCTGGGCCAATATTTCTCCCCTGCGTGAGGCAAAAGAGACGCTGGGAGAGAGGCTTTTAAATATATATGTGTAGCGGCCTGTCTCTCTCTCCCCGAGCAGCTGAAAAGTCAGGTATGGCCGATATGTGCATGTATGTGAGGGGTTGCCAGGATATGTTGGCTGTGAGGAGAACCTGCAGTCACGTGGCCTGAATCAGATGAGGAATGTTGGTGTGAAAGCCCATAGACCCCCTGTGTCCCACCGAAGAGTTAATTGTTTCACAACCAACCTCGGTACTTACCTCCCCTTCCCAGCCTCTTGTTGTCTCAACCCAGGACAACGATTTTCTTGTCTTACTGTGTGCATCTCCTGTCCAAAAGTACCACAGTTCACTCCAAAATAAAAATACATATCTTTCCTCTTACCTGTAGTTCTGTTCATCCATTCAGACTGTTTTGGTGCGAGTTCCCCAGTTTCGGAGATATTGTCCGAGGAGATGTCTGCCTTCTCTTGAATATAATGGAATCAGATTTTCGGACCACTTTGAGCACCTCAAGCCAAGAGCCCCCTGGTTCCATTATATTGAAGAGAAGGCAGACATCTCCTCGGAAAATATCTCCGAAACTGGGGAACTCACACCAAAACAATTTAGATGGATAAATAGTACAAAAAAAATATGTAGTTTTGAACTGTCTCTTTAAGCTTAAAAGAACAACGGTACAAGCTGTTTAAACTAGGTTATATAATTCAGTTTGATGACTTTTTGCTTTATTGTTCTCTTCATAGCTCCCTCATGTCATTTGTCTGTTTAATGATTGTCAAAACAGTGGGGACATCACTTCCCTTAGTGTCAGAGTTGAACACTTGCACTGCTCTCTGAGGAGGAGTCGGATGTGTGTTGTTGACAGTACACACTTGGACAATACACACAGCGGAGGGTCGCATTAGGAGAACCAGCTCGACCTGCTCTGTCAGCTGGACGGCAGCTGTCTTTTTTATCCCTGTATATCGTTATTATTCACCTGATTGTCAACCAGTCCTCGGAGCTCAAAGGGGACAGGGGCGAGATGTCTTAGAAATGTTCACATGTGACATTGTAATAATAATTTCAGGCTATGTTTCAAGCCAGCAGCGGCAGCTGTTCACATATTGAAGATGAGGTCACAAATTGTTGGGTGAGCAGCTGTGGCATCAAAGTCAGTATGGAGGAGTTGGTGTGATGGATATCGGTGCTGTGCTGAGATTGTATGGGAACCAACTGGATGATATTATTGATTTTGGTTACCCCCCTCTATTCTTAACCACACACCTGAGTTTTTAGTGCATTTGTTGGGGAGTATTTTCAGCTGCAGATTAATCCACATTTGGTGCTCTGATTATTTCTGGCAGCAGGACTGTGTATTTAGGATTGACTCCAAATAAATTACAGTGCCCACGTTCATCGTGATGAGGGAACATGTCAACCAGTGCGACAGTGTGGCTCACTGATGGGTTTTTAATAGTTTTTGGACATTAATGGAGCTCTGTGGCACAGAGGAATAAGATATATAAGGCTTTGAATACTTGTTAGTAGATACATTCACTGCTGGTTTTGGTCTTTTCATGGGATTAGTTGACAGTAAGAAAATATAGAATATTACCAGACTACACTTAAGACATACAGTGTCAAAATCACAAAGTCGCTGTTGTTGTCTTGCCACAGTTTATTAGCTGGTGTCAGCTTGACTTAAAGCACCTTAAGTGAACAATATTTTAGTGTTATATTTACCATTTGAAAGTCAGATGAACAGTATTTTCATGTATGAAGCCTATATTGACTGAAGAACAATCTAACACAATATCTGTAAATTTGTTTATACCAGCAGTTTTGGTGAATACAGCTGTACAATAGGTCTATATTTATTATTTGAGAACACAGTAAATGTATACTTTTTTATCTGTACTGTATGTCATCTTAATCATTGCATTTGTGAATTTATGTATGCATTTTGATGTGTCCATCAGTGTACCATTGACCTACTTGCAGATTGGATTGGTTCTGTAGATGCATATTATCCTTACATTTTATATTACCTTATAAAATATGTTGGCATACCCTTTTAAAAATGGTGGGATCATCACATCCAGAAACTCCAGAGACCCCTGCAGGTTTCTACACACAGTAGGTGGTTATAAATAGTGTAAGCGAGGATTATATATATATATAAATATATATATATATTACACAGTATATTATATTAACAGTTATAATGAGAGTTGTTGCAGAGGTTGACTCCAGCCCGCTTGTTGTAGTGTTAGAGGGCTGAAAGGTCACAGCCGACACTAAGACTGTTGCGTAACAGCGATCCTCTTAGCTGCCTGTCATTGGTTGGTGTGTGTTCATGTTGTCCCCGAACACATTGAGCCGCTGGTTGCCGCTGGTATACAGTGGCAACAACACAGCGCTGCAGTGGCGCTCCTCTTTCACCACTGTATTACCCAGAAGGACTTGTCAGAGAAAGTGGAGGGTTTAGAAGACTTCTGAGTAATGCCAGTTACTTTCTTAAAGCCTTTGTCTGCTGCAGAAAAGCCCTTTTAATTCCTAACCGCAGGGAACATGCCTCAACAGCCAGGGGCATCATTTCACCCTTCAGTGGCTTTAAAGCTGAGTCCGGTATCTTAATTCTAGACCAGAAAATCTCCCTTTTAAAGTCCCTTTTAATTGTCCTCAGACCAGGAGTTTTTGGGTAGCATTCATAGAACCGTCATCCTGTCTCACGTCACCCCACCCTACCCTGCCGGTGGCCTTTTGACTGGATCCAAGAAACGACATTTGAATAAACCCCCTACAGGTATGGGAGTCGAGATATAGTGACAGGATCGGAGGGAGAGAGGGGAAAACAGAGCAGGGGGAAGGAGAAATGAAGCAGTTGAGCCGGAGACGACGGAGGAGGAGAAAGTGCCGCGGTTTCACATATTTGCTCAAGTAGATTACTCAGGTCTTTTTCCGGCTTTGCTGCTTGTTTGCTTGTTACAGTCTAATCTTCGTTGTCACACACACAAATACACACATGTACACCACGCCACACACAAGCTCCCACACACTCAGGCTTTGGTTTATGTGCTGGTATGCAAAGTTTGTTCCCTCAGGCAAGCTTTCTTTCTCACTGCAGCTTATTTCATTCTGTGTTCCCTTCTTGCTTCTCATTTTCCCTCTGTGCTATGAATATCTCTGGAATAACACTGATGTCACTGACATTGTGTATCAGACATCCCTCGTGTGGTTTTAACCCCTCCCACCACCCTCTTTAAATACACCCCTGGCGGTGACGTCATGTCAAGAGTCGCCTCTGACTGATAGGCAGTAATGTTGGGCTGTGATGGTGCACTAACAGGATGCCCACAGCCGTCTTTTAAGGCCTACAGGGAGGGGACCTTTTAAACGTTGTGGTTTCAGTGACTCTGTGCCACTTCCACCAAACCAGGTCACCCACCCAAACTAAGCAAGCAGCCACCCGACCAGCCTGCCGACCGCGCCTGTCTGGAGGGGCGGAGCTCTTGCTGAGCTGCAGACCGTGTAGCTGCACTGCATGACGGCATAGAGCAACTGATAATAGATCAATCAAGTAGTCAAATTATTATCATTTTTTTAATGTATCAGTGTAAAGTAGTTGAAAGTTATTGTGTTGCCACAGAATATAATTACATATTTAGCATAAGGTTTTTTTTATGTTTGTCATTATTGTTTTATTAGAGTTGTAATTCTTGTTGTTAAAACTTGGTTGAGTTTTGTGGTTTTTGCCTTTTGACTTCTTTCTGTGAAGTTTGACTTTTTGTAGTTTGCCCAGTCTTTATAGATGGTGTATACATTGAGCGTTTCTCACCAAAGTGCATCGTGTGTATCCTTGAGGTCTAACACGTTTGTTAGTGCATTTCCTTCCTTTTTTTTTTTTTTTACATTTTAACTTCTGCATTGTTTACATCCACGTTTGCTTGTTAGGGGTATTATTCTTTATTACCTTTGTTGTGTGTCAGCCATCAACCACTGATCAGTGGAATAACCTGAAACCAACGCCCATGTGCATGCACAGGGGTATGTGCACCTTCATACAAACTAAAACAGGAGCTCCATAGAACTATTAATGGTCAAAAACTCCACAGGGTACCTTTTGAATAGTACCAAATGTGTTCTGCTGCTACCATAAACCTAAATTGCATTGCTTCTTGTGTAACCGAGAACGTTTGCCATGAAATAAGTACCAAAAAAGTAGAGCTGCAACCTGTACTCAATTGACAAACAAATATATAGTCACAATCGATTTCCAGCTTCTCAAATGTGAGGATCTGCTTTTCTTTCCATGTATGATTGTACACTTAATATATTTGAGTTTTGGGCTATTGGTCGAGTAAAACAAACAAGGAAGCTCTAAATACATCAACTTGTGAAATTATGGGCTTTTTTCTCAATTTTCTAATATTTTATAAACAATAGACAAATGTATCTGCAGATTAATCAATAATGAAAATAATCCTTTGTTGCAGATGGTTGTATCTTGTTTTCCATGTATTAAGTGGGACGTTGTCTGAAAGTCTGACCCCTTACTATGTGTTTTTATGAGTTGCTATGAAGCATCCAGTGCTGAGAACATGTTATTGGTTTCAAGGATATGATATCACATAGCAGAGCCTGATCTGCCGTCCCAGGTCAACACATGGCTCATATTTTTCAGAGCTCGGCGTCTCTCGTATCAAAATGAACGAATGTCAATGGATCCTGACACTGATCCTTAATCAGCACTTTTTACTACGACCATATAACACTGCCAATGTTCTGGTCCCTCTGTGGCTCCACGGGGATCTCAGTGTCGAGAATGAAGTGCATTGATCTGTGTTGCTGGTGCCCTTGTTAGCTTTACAGAGGTCAGCTTAAACAGATCATTAGGAATGTGATGTAGTAGCTTGGCAATGGGCCTAATATGATAATGGGTGTACATAGGAGAGGCATGTGATCTTCTCATGGGAATTGTTTTTAATGCACACTGGGACACAAGATGGTTGTTAGAGTTGGGACAGGGTGACTGTTGTTGAGTTGGGATTCCTACTTGTACGTCTACATCATTATGTGTGTGTGTGTGTCAGGCCAGTGATGAAGGCAAAGGATAAATAGAGCCATGTAGAGCAGGGTGTGTCCCTGCCTGCCACAGTCCGAACCCTCAATGGGCATCTGTGCTCCCAAGCTGCTGCCTAAAAGAGGACATTCTTTCAGACACACACACACACACACACACACACACACACACACACACACACACACACACACACACACACACATTCAGTCACCGCTACTACCAAGCCTAGTCACTTGAGAGTGAAGCTCCTGGCTTAAATCATCTTCTAATGTTCTGGCATTAACACTGACTTGCACATAAGGACAATACAGTATATATGTTTTTAACAGCAGACAAAAATAAAAAGGTTTTTCTCCTAATAATCAGTGATTCGTGCTGTTAAGGTAACACAGGAAAAAGGAGCATGCCATGTTCTCCCAACAGAACATATTATTCACACGTGGCTGTTGCTGACTGCGTTCAGATGTCGTTCTCCCTCTTTTCTTCTCTCTCTCATCCCTCTTTCTCACACACACACACACACACACACACACACACACACACACACACACACACACACACACACACACAGAGGACAGCGTCGCAGGATTGTTCTGATGACTTCATAGGAATTGCAGAGAGTTGGCTTCCTGCTTCGTTCTGGCTGATTCCCACTCTGACACGCAGACAGAAGCAGTCAGCCTTTCAGCCCCTCTCCCACTCTTTAGCCAGATGGCACTGCTATCCTAAGAAAACCCCATTTTTCCAGTTGTTGTGGGTTTTTTTTCCCCTTCAGTTTCAAGCTAATCGGCAAATTCTTCCAGATTTAAGTAATGGATTCATAGGAAAGTGTATAAGTTGGTTTTGTGAATTGTCTGTGGCCTCCTGTTTGTCTGAAATTGGCATCATGGGATATTTTCAGGTGTATCCAGTCAATGTCCAGCTCAACAACTGTGACAGAGGATGAGGAGAAGGAAGGAAAATTGCATTAAATCAAACTCCACATAGTCCCTCGTGGCTTGAACGAGGGCACAAACTGGAAAACAGCTTTATCATGAATTGTCTCTATTGTCAGTTGTCCAACATGTTCACGTTTCATGACAGGATACCTCAAAATAATGATCTAAATGAATGTCCTCCAAACACGAGCTGGTCAGACCCTTCTACCAAATGCACAATATGCTTTGTTATGGTAATCTTCCCCGATCACCTCTTCAGCCCCTCTTGACCTAGATTGCTCACTGGCACCCTCCAGATGGCCCCATGACAGGATTTGCTGGGGGGGTCGTGAACAAGTGATTACTCCTGTATGATGAATCAATTGGCCCATCCATGTGTCCTGCACCCTGCATGTCTGTGGTGAAACACTTCACTTTCAATTCAGTTGATTGACGACTCTTTTGGTAATAGATTCATCTTTTTAGTCAAGATTTGCCCCTTTTTGTTTCATATTATTTAAGATACATAGTATTTATTATCTTTGGGATTTGGACTTGAATATGTGTTTTGGCTTTGGTAAATTGTGATATGCATTTTTGGCTAATTTTGGCTAATTTTGTCGCTTGCAGTCCTACTGAGGTGTACGTTGTAACGGTTCTGTCCTCTGCTGCAAATGTAATTTCAACAGCACACACCCATTAATTATGCTCTCAGTGGCGAGATTGTATACTGTAACAACATTATAATATGAGGTGCTTTCAGCCATCCATTCTCTGTGTCCCCGGGTCAGATCTGTTGGTGCGGATGGTTTTAGGAAAGATTTAATAAGACCAAATTAAGTTTTTGTAAATAGTTTATAAGTAATTACTAAAATAAAAGGAAAATGTGTAATGTAATTTAATTGGTAAAAACAACTTTGTATTGAAAACCATGTGAAACTTTAAGCTTCCTTCAGAACAGTATTGTAAATATGAAGCATCTTACATGATTTATTTGTATTTTTACTGACTAAACATTGCCCTCTTCCCCTCAGTTAATGTTTATTTACTGTCATGCTCCTGCGTTTACTGTGTGGAGTAGAGGTTTTATGGTTTCATTGTCAGGTATTACAATAATGATGGTAATAAAAACTGACACTGCTGTCTATTGGGATATAAGAGCTAATGCTCAAAGTAGTAATAGTAAACTGGTAATGAGTATTATGAGAGTTGTTTTGAGTCTACATGAACACATTGTCAGCTCTTGCTCTCTCAGCAGTTGTAGTTTTGCCGTCTGGCCCCTGTGTTTGGTGTTTGTTCCTGTGGGCTGAAGGGATTTTACACCAGGAGCTGCACTGTGGAAACTGAGCCAAGCCAGCCTTCCTCTGTGGCTGATGTTGCCATCCCATCCTACTCTCGGCATTTGTCCAGGAATTTAGGAAATGTCGATCAGCCGGCTCCCCCTCAGAATGCAGCCGGGCCTGTTTTCCCTCTCCAACAGGTGCATGTTTTAGCTTCTGCGCCTTTAAAAAGATAAGATACACACACGCCCCACCTGAGACATTCCCGCTCTCACGTGTTTGACATGCTTCGGTTGCAGCTTCATAAACCACTATATCCCGTTTTTTAAAGTCCTCGAGGAAATGAAAACATCGCCTTGTGCATTTGAAAGGGTGTGTCAGTTTTTCCCATCTATTGTAGTTGTGAATTGGGAGAAGACAAAAAAGTTTGCAGCCTATTGTTGTCTGGCTATAGAAGTCAAACACACACACAAACACACAATAAATTGAATCAAATTGCAGACGAGGCCTGTCAGCGGCCTGCCATTTATGTATTTTAACCATGACAGCTTTTGTCAGCAAAGACCACTAACTATATTCCCCTCTTTCCCCTCCCTTCTGTCTTTCTCTGTTCATTTCTCAGAGGGATCCAGACTACTTGAAGTTATGGCTGGAGATTTTCATCAGCTCCTATGAGCGATGCCTGGATGTGGACTTTGAAAAGCCACCTTCAAGGTAACTTTTGGCAAACTGCCGTCATACTTACTTGAAGAGAACAAACAAATGTTATACACATTTACACATTTATACAGAATCATTGGTCACAGTAAATGCCCTGTTCTTCTTCTGTTTGTTCAAAACTAACCAGAAATATAAAAGAATAAAGAGAATCTGTACAAACAAAATAATATAAACTAGTAGTAGAGCTTTTCATGTACCCCCTCGCAACTACAGAGGTAGCCCCTAGGGTACGAGTAACCTTGGTTGGGAATCACTGCCGTACACCAGCCCAGGGTGGCCTCTGATTTTCTGCTATTTAGTCCCGCCCAATTAGTCTGATTACATTTAACATTGTAACATCAGTGCAGTTTTCTGCATTAGGTCACCCCAAGTAGGATCAGAATAATCTCCTCTTGTATGCGTCATCCACAGTGTGACCACATACCGTGCAGCCTTCCACAGCACAACCCAAAATAGCACGGCCACACCAGATGCTTTTGTGCGGTGCGGCCACATTTCATTGCAGGTGATGCTGTGATTGGTGTCGACATGTGAACATATGATTCAGGTTAATGTGAGAGCCCCTCAGTGCTTGAGCATACACCTGAATGCTGGTATCCATTATTATAAAGCATGCAGACGTAGGTGAGCTTTAGTGGTGAGAAGTGAGACAGCCAACCACATTTTATAACGGTGGGGGCGTCATGTGAACGGTGAAGGAATATGGGTGGTTAAATCCTATTTGTTAAGCTTTTCATCTCTCCCTCTCTCTGTCATTTCCTTTTTTTCCTCTTCCTTTACTCATTTTTTCCCTATCCTCTCCTGTATTTCTCTGACTCCTTCCTTCATTCTCTTCCCACTGCTGTCTCTTTGCCTTTTGTCCTCTGTCTTCTCTCCATTTACATCCCTCCCCTGCTCCTTCCCTTCCTCTGCAGCTGCCACATCTGTCCTGCTTTCCCACTCACACTCATTGCGTTTGTTTGGCCGCACTCTCTCTCTCTTTCTCATATGAGCAGTGCAGCACACATGCTGTTTTTCCTAGGTATTAATGCCTGCATGCATCAGGCACGTGTGTGTGATTGATTGAATGCAGAACAGGGTCTGCTCCTTCAAGCTGCCCTTGTGCATACTGCAGTGACACCTCCATGACAAACCCCCGTGATAAAAGGCTATATTTAAAGCGTCCGTCTGCACTTTACCAATTTTAACATTAACCTCGTAAGCCTGGTATATAATGGAGATTCTTATTCATCCTGCTTCTCTTGGTTGTGATGCTTCTGTGTCTCCAGGCCAGAGGAGGTTCCCCCGGTGTTGACGCTCCTCCCAGACAACATCCTGCAGGTTTTGCGCCACCAGCTGCTGCAGTGCGTCCAGAAAGCCTCTGACGGCCTGGAGCCTGAGCAGCAAAACCTGGCTCTGCTGCTGCTCAAGTTCCTTATCATCATCTGCAGGTCTGGACAGCAAACGTGGAACATAGATTGTGTCTTGCTGTATTGTTGTGTATTAGTCTGATTTGGGGACATTTTGACCTTCATGGGATATCTGGTACTCTGAAGCAAGTCATTGATAAAGCTAATGGTTGACTTGTCCTGTGTGTGTTTCTGTGTGTGTGTGTGTCTGTGTGCATGATTGGGTGTTTCTGAAAGGAACCTGTCCAACGTGGAGGAGATTGGCACTTGCTCTTACATCAATCACATCATCACCATGACAACACTCTATATTCAGCAGGTCTGACTCCTCTTCCCTTTGTTTTTGCTCTGATCTTTCTGTGATCTTTATTTTTGGCACAAAAAGCACAAAATCTATTTGTTAGATAGTTGAATGGTTTACTCATTTTGGAGGAAAATGACATCTGTGCCATTCTGCTATTTGGCAACTGAAAAAGAAATCTATTGAGACACATTGAAATGAAAATGTTAATTACCTAAGTCATATGTTGGATGAACTTTATAGAAATAGTCTGAATGAGACAAAAGCAGGTCTGAAGTGGGTGTGTGTGTGTGTGTGTGTGTGTGTGTGTGGTGTTACAGCTGAAGAGCAAGACCAAAGAGAAGGAGATGGCAGACCAGAGCCAGGCAGAAGAGTTTGTTCGTCATGCGTTGGCTTTCTGCGAGAGCCTCTACGACCCGTATCGCAACTGGAGGCATCGAACCTGCGGGTAACAACCTCCGGCAGCTAGCTTGGCATTACTGTACAATAACATGACAACAATAAGGCTAACATTCAGCAGCAATTGAACATGCTGTTTCCACTTTAGTATGTGTGTTTCTTTTAATAGAAAAGGCTTATTGAACACGGAATGAAAGAAAAATAGACTTTGAAGTTGTGCCATCTAACTAATTATGATCATGATGTCCCCTTTCGTGAATCACAGTGTTTTGGTTTTGTTTATATTGTAAACATCTGATTCTTAGTTTTGTTTTTATTATCTGCATAAACGGACTAAGCTGAAGAAGTAAATTCTCAGTGTTTCAAACAGGCTGGGTTTATGGCCTTGGACTAGTGTTGGTTTAAGCTGACAGACAGCAAGACTACAAAATAAAGTACATTATGAAGTAATGTGAAGTATTGTATGCATGTTGTACCTGAACTGTCATGTTTTTCACCTCAGGGAGCAGCTGGGTACAGTAGAGAGGAGCAGACAGAAGTACAAGGCAGCTCCGCTCACTGTTGAGTTTGTTCCTTTCTTTTACCGTAAGTCTGTTCAACTTTCAACATCATGTTGGCATGTAGCAACATTACAGTGCTTCCTCTGTATGGTCCATACTTTGCATCTCTTGCTTCAATAACCTCATTGGGCGTGGATGAGGAAGCAATAAAAAAGCCAGCTTGTAATCACAGAACAGATATTCTCCTCTCCTTTCCTCTTCTCTACCATCTTTTTTTCTAAGAGCTCCCATGCCGTCACTCTCTCTCTCCCGCTGCCTGCTCTTCTTTGCTCTGTGGGTCCAGTTGAATCCACTCTTTGTGTTCATGTTCTGTTTGCCAGGCGCTGAGATGAGCCGATAGTGAATGGTGTCTGTCAAGCCACTTCAGCTACGCTGGCGGCCATTTTAAACAAATACTCCCTTCTGTCCTGTGTCCTGTGTGTGTCTGCGGTGGTTTGGCACTAAAAGATAATACCCAAGGCCCAACTTGACAGACTCTGTGTGTGTGTGTGTAGGAAGACTTTTGGTAAAGGCTAATTTTTCAACTTATTAAGCTCATTTATATATGTAGCTTGATTGGGTGATACTGTGATCCAGCGATTGTAAAATATGATATAATTGTAGCAGTATTAGGATAAAGGAAACAGACATCACAGAGCCAAGAAGTCACACTTCTTCTCCACAATCGGATGTGTTGACAGACGAGTTAATGGATGACTGGGACCACCATGACCCAGAGGTTACTGGCAGTGCTGCCACATGCCTGTGTGTGCTATCTTATGTGGTTTTTCAGATTTCATTTAGCTTTCATGCGTGAGTGTGTGCGTATGTATGAAAGGGTTAGAAAAGATAGAGGTGTGTCTGTTTTAAGGCAAAAATACCGGAACTTAAACAGTTTGCTGTCAGATATAGTTTCGTTATGTGGTTGCGTTGTATTTGCATAACAGACATCACGCCGACTGATCAAACTTATGCTGTGTGTGTGTGTGTGTGTGTGTGTGTGTGTGTGTGTGTGTGTGTGTGTGTGTGTGTGTGTGTGTGTGTGTGTGTGTGTGTGTGTGTGTGTGTGTGTGTGTGTGTGTGTGTGTGTGTGTGTGTGTCCCCTTGTTCCAGAGTGCTTCCAGGAGAGTGAGCACCTTAAGGAGAGTCTGAAATGCTGCCTGCTGCACTTGTTTGGAGCCATAGTAGCTGGTGATCAGGTAAACCTCTGGATGGCCTGGAGGTCACAGGCTTAACAGATGTGTCCTTATCATGTATGTGTTGTGCGAGTGTTTCAAGATTGAACCACATACATTCAGTCAAACAAAAACTGCTCACCTCACACTTTCTTGGGACATTAGACAGTCTAGTATTTATTAAGCAAATGTTGTGGTGCCTTTTGTGTTTTGTATTGCACAACGTCTTTCTTTCTTTTTTTTTTCTTTGTTTGTTCGTTTCCACCATTAAACCTTCATGATAAAAGACATATAGCATCAGTGGATATGTGCATGTGAAGTTCTTTCTAGGGCCAACAGTGTCACACAGTCTGCAATTCAGACTGTGACTACAACACATATCCACATACAACCCAGCACTCTTCTGGAGGGCTTGTTACTGACTCCTGTTTATATATAACACGTAGTCTTGAAAATGTCAGATATAGTGAATAATGCCCATCGCAGTTCAATCCAAGGTGACATCTTCAAGTGTTTTGTTTTGTCTGAAAAAAGTTGGAAGATGTTTACATGATGTTACATTACAACATTAGTTATATTGGCAGTATATAATGTTATATAATGTTATATGTTTATCGTGAGGACAGGACAGTGGGTCTTCTGTTCTCCATATCTTGATTTAAACCCCTTTGACTAACCCCTATACCTTTCTCTCTATCTCTTCAACCTCACTCTTTTCCCTTCTCTCCATCCCTCTCTGGCAGAGGAACGCTCTGTTTGCCATCTCTCCAGCCACCATGGAGGTGTTGATGCGGGTGCTGGCCGACTGCTCCATGGGTAGCTGCTCTTCAGATGAGGGCGAGGACTGGGACAGCGAGGCCCCCGACCGTAAGGCGCTGCTGACTCTGGGCTGCCTGCGGGAGGTGGTGCAGCGCCTCCTGGCCTCAAGCTCTGACCAGCGGCAAGTGGAGATCGCCTCCGTGCTGGAAAACTACTTCAAGCTGCTCAACTCGGACCCGGCGGCTGTCGTTGCTGCCCGACAGCAGCAGCAGGCCAAGGGTCGAGTGCCGACACTAGGCCGACACTGGGAGAGCCGATTTGTGGCGCTGCAAGTACACATGCTAGGTGCTTAATTGACAATAATGGCATTAACAATATGTTATTGATTATATTACTTTGAGCTCTTCTGTTTTGTTGAATTATGATTTGCATACAGGGAGGCCAAGCTAATATGACTTATACCACCTTTTTAATGTCTGTCTTTGTTCTCTTTCTCTCCCCATCTTCATCTCTCTTTGTTTCTGTGTCTTTTGTCTGGCTGTCTCTGTCTGTCTCTCCGGCCATCTCTTAGACACTATCAGGGACATGTTCCTGTGTTCCGACAGGCCAGTTCTACAAGCAATCTTCCTCAATAGTAACTGTTTCGAGCATCTGACACGACTCCTGCAAAACAGCAAGGTAAAAGTGCAAGTCTTTCTGTCTAAATATAACTTGAAGACACAACTTGGTTACAGTGTGAGTGTGAGTGGCTGCATCTGGTGTTTGATTGTTTATGAGTTTATGTTTGTAGCTCAGAACTGGGCCAAATTGAACAATATTCCTAATATATTAGTTACTCTTGAACATATCTTGTATCTGATACTACAAGCTAAAGTAGTATCAGTCCTATTCTTATATCAATTAGTTTTTATACTTTGACACAAGGACTAACAGTTGTACAGTACAACTTGCTGCTTTTTGCAGTTGCATTTTGTTCTGTCTATGAAGGAGAACAGTAACGATGATGAAAACCAGCTTTGATAAAAGGTTGTTTTAGTTTGGATAAATTCCTGAAGTTGAAAAAGTACTCAGATGCTTTGCTTAACTTAAAGAAAATTTAAAGTTATCATCAGCTGTATACACTTAAAGTATCAAAAGTTAAAGTACTCAGTTTGCAGAACAGCCCTTTTTTAGAATGTTATTTATTTTATTATTATTATTAGTGATGCATGTAAGCAGTATTTTACTGTTGTTCCTGGTCGGGGTGGGGCTAATTCAATTCACCCAACTTATCTGTAACAATGCGTCATATTTTATTTGGTAATAATATGTTTTGTTTGCACAATCTAACCCGTATCTAATCTTTATATTTATATTTTTTTTTTTTATAAAGAAGCTTGTATATACTCAAGTAAAGCAGCAGCACCTCAAAATTGTGCTTGAGTAAATGTATTTTCCAATATTGAAACTCTCTAAGATCATTTTACGTAAATGTTTCTATAATTAGTTCAGTTTTGGATTGATTATTTTCCTCTCTGGCAAATGACCTTCTGTTGTTGTGATGGTGTATTCACAAAGGATCTAACCACTAGGAGTCATCCTGAATGGCACTAAAAGTTTCTCTTAAGAGCATTTTACAAAGCTGCAGAGAGCCACTTTTAGTAAGGAACAAAGAGAACTCGTAAGCTAAGAGAAGGGACAGGGTCAACCCTGTTGCGATGGATTTTCTTTGAATGAATTACTGAGTATGTCTGCAGTGATAGTTTGACAGGTGTCCAGTCTTTGTCAGGGATTTAGTATTAAATTAGATAGATCAGGTCTTTTTTAACTCAGAAAATGCTTTTCAGAAAAGTTTATTATTGTCATATTGTTCCTAAATATTGGCGCGATAAGACACATTGACTTTGAGCAGGTCTTAGTGACTTAGAAGTAACTTCTCAAACATAGGAGCTAAAATGCTTTGTGAATGACCAAAAATGTGTGTTCTAAAGTTTGGACTGACACACCCTCTTATTTTCAGGAGTTTTTCTAGCTTTTGAATGTTTTGTGAATATAGCCCCAGGTGTTTAACATGTAATTTGGTTTAGCCTGTATGTCCTGTTTTAGTTAAAGTTTCAGCGTGAGAAAAAGCATTTTGCCCACCTTGCATGTTTACCTCCCCACAGCAAGGCTGGATCACCAACACGCCTCCGCAAAGTGACTCCTGCTGAGGGTCATGGCTTTTAACCTCTCACCCTCTCCTCCACTTACAACATCTTTCCTCCCCCTGCACCACCCTCTTACTCTCCCTTGTCTCCATTTTCTCTCTCTATCGACCTCCCCACATGCCATGTTGACATGTTGCCTGTTGTGTGTGTCAGCTGGTTAATGCTAGGTGCACGGCGGCAGACAAGGACCAGAAAGATATAACCAACAACAGGTTACTGACAGGAGAGAGGGACACTCAGGTACCACCGAGAAAGCCCCCACCTCAACTCACCCAACCCCCCCCTCACAACATCCATCTACCTGCCCCTTGCCCTCACCTGCTGCCAAGTCCCAAGACCTCACCAGAGCCACTCCGCAGCAAGACACTTACACTGCTTTGTCTCGGATAATTATTTGTAATTGGATCATGTCTCAACAGAAAACCCACTGAGTCGTTGGGCTGTCAGACTGCTGGCAGGCAACACACTATTAGTTGTGTGTGTCTTATTTATTTAACTGTTACACCACCATGTTTGTGGTGTTTTTAAATTCATACATTATTTCCTGTTCACCTTTTTAAATGAAGTTGTGTTCAAGTTACTGTAGGTCTAGTAAGTACTTTACAAACTCTATTTTCTTTTTCACTTTCTTGCTGAGAGTTGGAGGAAAAGATTGATACCATTCTCATAGCTGTCTGTTAAATATAAAGCAACAGCCAGTTAGCTCAGCTTAGCACAAGGACTGGAAACAGAGGGAAATGGCTAGCCTGGCTCCGTCCAAAGGTAGCAAAAGCACCATATCATGGCTTGGACTTTTTGACTTCAGGAAGTCACTGAGCCCAGCCAAGAAATAGTCCAGCACATACACACACTACTGTAAAACACTTGGTAGGTGTATTTTACACACTTCCAGCCTCCATGCTTAGCCAAGCTAACTGGCTGCTTGCTGTAGCTGTTTGATCCCTCAAACAGGTTATAGGAAGGCAGAAAGTAGCTTGTAAAGCATCCGTTATAAGTATGACATGAAGGATTCTCAAGCGTATACCTGACTTTTTGAAAAACTGAAAAAATGTGGCCTTTTAAAACTTTTGTTTTCCTGAAAGCTCTATGACAGGAAGCTGTCACTTACAGTACCTGTGTGATAAGTCTGAGGCCCGTCTTTTGAATGGTGTAGTGTCAGCTATCAGTCAGAGCTCTCTCATTGAATCATCTCATGTGCACAGAAAGGTCACTTGTTCCCCTCAGAGTATACCAGCTTTCATTCTGCTCTTTGTACTTCTTCTACTCACAGAGCCACCTTTTATACGGTATAATCCCTCCACTGATCTGGATAATGTGAATACAGGTGGACGAACCAACATGAAGACACACACACACACACACACACACACACCCACCCACCAGTGTGCCTTTGTTGTTGTGCAGCTGTAACCCGATGCACTGGCAGATGCTGCAGCCTGCTTGGCAGGTTTTTAAACATTGAGCTTTTGTTGTTTCTGAGGTCACCTGCAAAACTGCAGCTTAGTAGGTTAAAGCAGCATTTAGTTAATTAACAACAGAGATATGTAAAAGTGATGCAGATGTAATTTAAAAAACAAAAACTGAAATTCCAAAACCAGAAGTGACCCAAAGTGCTAAATGTCTTGCTGTGGAGTGACCCCTTTGCCTCTATCACAGCTATGTCATTTCATTTATTTTATTACCATTTTCCTCACGCCCCCTCCCTCCCTCCCCTCCACATTGTCCTGGTTTTCTGCGGTACATGCTATGGGTTCCACAGGAATGCTATCACATTGGTCTGGTGTGTGTTCTCACAGAGTTCAGTGGTTTGAGGTGATCTGGACTCAGTGACAATGATCTTAAGTGTTTAATTCTCACCACAGTCCCTCTCCAGCTAGTCCAAGACTCTCTGTAGGATCAACCGGTCTACAGCTGCATGTTTATTCTAACGGGTTCAGTGACCCGGAACATGTTTGACATGAGCAGGACAGAGCTGGATGGAGATGTGTTTGTTTATTTTTCATGGTTTGGTTTGTGTTTTATGGGTTGCATGCTTTTTGTGAATATGAGGAAAAAGAGTGAGGTTCTTCTTTGTGGCTGTCTGTGTGTGGAGGTGGGTGTTTTTGTTTTTCTTTCTTTTCTTTTTTAGTTTTTTACCGAGCCCTGAGAGCTTCCTGCTCCAGTCCAATCATTTTAAAATAATTGTTTTCTACCTGGAGCAGAAAGACAACACTATCCTTATCTGCACTGTAACATCTGCAGTACAAGCTTTGATGCCAGCTCGTACTGCAGTGTCAAACTACCATCATGATGATTTTACTCACGTTTTCACCCACACTAATTGAATCAAACTCCAAGGCATCTACTTAAGTCTCCCTTTTATTCCTCCAAGTGTGATGCATGTCGTATTCACTGTAATTTGATTTCATTTGATCATCCTCATTTCAGCATTACAAACCTTATATATGAGTGTGGCTTTATGCATGCTTGTCACTTTATTAAAGTGCTATAGCATTCATCTGGAATAAGAGGAGATTTGACTTGTGTCCAATCATCTTTTACAAACTTAAAAGAACAAGTGATTGGCTGTGGTGAGTGACTGGCAAGTCTGATTTTCCTGCAGGTGTTTCAAGGGCGACTAGACTCCCTCGCTGTAGCAACCATTAAAGCCCTGACAACAGTGATGCACAAATCACCAGCTGCAAAGGTAACAGGAACACATGCATTTCATTACATGCAATATCTATAGTCCCGATTTACTTTGGCTGAATTCTAAAGCTGTATAATTTCAGTGTTATATTTTTATAACATAGTTGCAAAGTGCTTAAATAAAATAGAGAAAAAGTATAATTATACAACAAAGAGTAAAACCAGACAAATCAGATACAATGAAAATATTTGCAGACAAAATATGAAACCATACAAGTCAGTTTAAAAGCCAGTTTGTCTTTAGCTGATAAGGTCTGGGGCACTCGCTCTTCAGGTGAGCTATTGGGCCGCCCCAGCCTGCACAATATCGACGTATCAGGTCAAAGCTACCAAGTTCCACAGAAACCAGACAGGCCTGAAACCATTCAAGAACAAAGCCGCTCATTCCAACGTGATTATTGAGTTACTGAGGTAAAGAAGAAAATGTAGTTCGAGAAGTTTCCAAAACTAATTTGAATTCCATCAATCAAATGAGAGACTCTGGGAAGGACATTGAAGTGGCCATGTAATTGTATTTTCATAATTTTTTTTCCACCACCCCTGCAGGAGGTGTTCAAGGAGAGGATTGGTTACAATCATCTGTATGAAGTGCTCACTTCACTCGGCCAGCCGTCACGGCACCTTCTCAAAGAGCTGATGAACATGGTGAGAGAAAGATGGTGCTTGGTGTTGATTGTTCATCTAGTCAGCCCTCCTGTATTATGTTTGTTGGTCTGCTTGAATGATGTCCTGCGAACATTCTTTGTTGCCTGATTAAATAAACAACTCTGGAATCCACTGCGTCTCTGTATCTATCTGTATATTGTGTGTAGGCGGTGGAGGGCGAGCACACCTCAGTGGGACTCCTGGGCATCAGTAACGTGGAGCCCTTGCTGCTGCTGGTCCAGTGGCTCCCAGAGCTGGACTCATCAGAGCGGCAGCTTTTTACTGCCGACTGGCTCCGCCGCCTCAGCTGCCTCAACCGCCAGACCCGCGCCACCTGCGTAAACGCCGCCATGGTCATGCGAGCGCTGGCCGCCCTGGAGTGTCACGAAAGGCTGCACCGAGCTTGCGCCGAGAGTCTTTTGGGGCTGGTGGGTTCACTGGGCTCCCAGTCGTTAGGCGCCAGGGAACTCCTGGGACTCGTGCGCCTCCTCAGGCCTCCAGAGTCCACTCAAGCACACCCTTACGTAGGTCCTGCCCTGAGAGCCCTCCTGGCTATGGTACGGAAGCAGGGCCTGGAAAGTGCCATGCAGTACTTTGACCTGTCACCCAGCATGGCCGGCATTGTAGTCCCAACAGTGCAGCGCTGGCCAGGCTCTGCCTTCAGCTTTGTCGCCTGGTTGTCACTAGATCAGGACCAGTTAGGCCCACTCAGCAAGGACAAGAGGAAGCAGCTCTACAGGTGAGAGGACAGGAGAAAAGAAAACGTGAAAGTAGATAAACGAGAAAGCATTATTAGAAGATATATTCACTATTTTTATATATATATATATATATATATATATATATATATATATATATATATATATATATATATATATTCCCACACTTCTCCCTCTTGCACTGCCAGAATTGATCAGAGCAGAAGGTTCTGTATGTCAACTGTTTTCTTATATTTGTACCTGCTCCTGTACAGCTTTTTCACCCCGGGGGGGATGGGGTTTGAGGCCTTCATTAGCTCAGCGGGTGTGCTAGTGGTTGCTGTATGCACGAAGAAGGAGTACGTCACTGTCATGCTGCCCGACTACTGCTTCTGTGACTCTCTCTGGGTGAGTCAGACTTAATAACATCTGTTGAAGTGCCACTGAAATATGGAATGTAGACAGAATAAAAACACCAACGCAGCACAGTGGGGCTAAAATTCTGAACATCCTACAGTCTGGCAACACTCACATCACCCTGCATTTAGAAGATTAACACCTTTCAGCCTAATGTCTTGTAGACTGATTAAAGAGAGCAAGGATTAAAGGGACTAAACTCTGTCTGAATTTCTGTTTACAGCACAGCATCGGTGTGGTGCATGTACCAGGAAAGAGGCCATTCGGACAGAGTCTCGTGTACATTTATGTGGATGGGCAGCAGAAACTGTCTGCCCCCCTCAAGTACCCCATCATGACAGAGGTGAGACCTGCACTCACTTGGTTAATAATGGAAATTCACTAGCTTCTCTGCAACTTGGTCAAACAGCTAGATTTATCTGCCAGTGCTTCCACACACTGCCTGCAAGTGTACCCGAGTATCTGAATTTAATCATAAAGACTTGAATCAGTAACCTGCAGTTTTTTGTTTCTAATGTATTAATGTTTATAGGAAGAGAATACTCACTCCCCTGTCTTATTCTGTTCTCAACCCACAGCCATTCACCTCCTGTTGCATCGGCTCAGCAGGCCACCGGACCACCACTCCCCCGCCCTCCCAGATCCCAGACCCTCCGTTCTCCTCCGCCACAACACCCACCACTCGCTCCTCGCTGGGCGGCATCCTGTCGCCGCAAACCTGGGGTGGGCTGCTGGGGGGGAAGTCTGAGTCTGTGACTAAGCTCATCTCTGCAGGGACCCAGGACAGCGAGTGGGGAAGCCCTACCTCGTTGCAGGGCCAGCTGGGAAGCGTCATGGTCTTCCATGAACCCCTACAGCCTAACCACATGAAAGCCATCTGTAGTGCTGGTAAGAAGGGGGAGCCGGTGTGAGAGGAGGAAGAAGAGGAGAAGAGTATGCATCATAAATTTAGTAAAAAGTGTTTTTTTTTGTCTTTTCTTTCTCTCTCTTAAATTCTTTTTCTGTCTTCTATGTAGGTCCAAACTGCATCTCTCCATTCAAAACCCAGGAATCAGAACTCGGCGACCTTTCAGCCAAATTGCTGCTGCACTACTCCCCCAAGGTGATTGGGTGGTTTCAGCTGTCCCTTCTTAAAGTTTTAAAGTTTTATCAGCCACATACAGTGAGGAGTGCAGTGGATGTGATTCACAGGGTCGTATCAGTTCATTCAAGACAGTTATACGTTTTTACTTTTGTAGGAATGAGGAATTCTGCTTTGTCAAGCGTATTTATTTTCATTTCCTTTTAATGAGTGCAAAATAAAATTATATTTTCAACAATTGTATTAATTATTTGGAGGAAATCTGCTAACTGTTAACTAAACATGATCCTTTTGTCAACAGGCTTGTAGGAATCCCATCTGTCTCGATCTGTCTCCAAACATGCTGCACGGCCGCCTGACTGGGAATAAAGTTGTCAACTGGGATATCAAGGTGGGAGGAAAATCCGACTCATGCTGTCGTCTAATTGTTCTTCGCTCAGAGGAATGTTGCACGGATGTACTGTATATATCTTTGAAT
Source organism: Dicentrarchus labrax (assembly GCF_905237075.1). Classification (NCBI taxonomy): domain Eukaryota; kingdom Metazoa; phylum Chordata; class Actinopteri; family Moronidae; genus Dicentrarchus; species Dicentrarchus labrax. The sequence continues at coordinate 9,207,317 of NW_026136716.1, forward strand.
ATGTGTTGCGTGTGTGGCAGGATATGATCAACTGTGTTGGCGGCCTGCCAGTGCTCTTCCCTATACTGGAGCAGTTGTCTCTGGTGACCCCTGATCAACAGGCCAGTGATCCCGCAGCCGGGTCAGACTTCATCACCCCTGATGTGACCACGCCAGCCGACGGAGATTGGGTCATTCTCCCATCTAACAGGGCTTCAGGTCTGTTCTACCACAACCTGCAATAACATATTTCTTTTATACCTCCTCGTTTCTCTTTACTCTCAATTTAATCGTGGAACTGGGGCACAATTTTTGTTTCAGAGGCACGCCTGGAGAAAAACCTGGTAGCCACCTTCCTGTTGGTGCTGAAGCATTTCCTGCAGAGACACCCAATCAACCAGGAGAATCTGCTGCACTCGCATGGTGTCGGTACACTGGGAGCCCTCCTGCAGAAGGTCTGTGTTTAATCTTAATTCTGCACATGGTTAACATTACTGGGGTGTCAGGATGTAATTTCAGGCACTGTACACAGAACGAGACTCTGGGTGCTCCTCAAATTCTGTGAAAGAGATCTGCTTCATGTCTACTTCACTCACACAAATCATCAATGTCTTGCCCAAATTAGTAAAAGTTTTAGGACTATTATAAACAAATGTGTTGGCTTGTTAATACCGCCACTTTCCTTTGTTCAAATATGTCAGAGGAGAACAGTTTGCTGTGTAAAAGTTGTTAAAAATATGAAGTTTCTCTTGTGAAAAGGCCAGTTAATCAGTCAATAAACTGGTGAAATGTTTATAATTTATATTTGAAGACCACAAGGGACAGTTTACAGCGGAAACATAAACCCCATCCCTCTCTGCAGCTTGTGACCCTATTACAATGCAAGTTGCCTAATTATCAGGGGTCCCCTGATAATACTTAACCAGCATGAGTCACACTAATTATTTTCAGTACTGCTTTAGTTTTTTGTGGATATAAAGTTACTTCCTCCTTCAGATGAGTAGCCTCCATCTTCCTGCAGTCATACAAAACGAAGAGTTATCTCGAATGATGTTTTAAAAGCATTTGCTGGTTACTTTCTTCCAGTGGTGTGCATTTCACACAGTGTATTAATTACAGAAGATCTCCACATAAGCCTCTTGTTTTTCTCCATATTCAAACTGGATTAGTTGGTTTCTGTAGAGGAGGAATTAAGAATCTCTGTTGACTGACTATTTTTGAAGCCTACAAACAGCCACTTGTAGCTTTTATTACATCACATGGTATGCATTCAAAAATTAATTCACTTCAGATAGCTTTTGTCCCTTTCTGAAGGTCGGTCTCTGTTTCTTCTGTGTTTTCATCTCCTTCGTGTCTTTCTGTTTCTTCCTCCTTCCTTTGTCTTGTGTGAGTGCCTCAGTATTTTTGTGATTTTATCGAAGCTGGAAATGCCACTGAATCATGGGAAAATAAAAGCCTCCACAGAGACCGAGATAAAGGAAAAAGCCTTAGATATGGTAATAGTTCCTCTAGGCAAAGTAACCACACCCTGTAAATGGAAAAAAGCAAATAAACCATTAATGTGTTTCTCCATCCCAACATATTCCTTATCTGTTTAGCTGAGGCGAGTTATGGGTGTAAGGCATGATGTATACTTGTTTGCCAACAGGCTTATCATTGTTTATGAAACTACTATAAGTACCTGTTTATGTTTCTTCTTAAAATGCCCCTTTTGAGATTACATGTATTTTTCTGTGATCTTCCCCTTTCTCTCTTTGTAATTTTACATGTGTGGCAGTAAATACGCATAAAATTGTACGGAGAATAGTGAAATTCAAGCTATTGTTTTTGTATGTGTTTAGCTGCCAGCAGGTCACGTGGACGTCAGCGTGTTGGTTGCTATGCAGCTTCTGATAGAGCAGGTGACATATGAGAAGAACCAGGCTCTGCTGCAGCAGCTTCATACACATCTACTGTTCAACTTCAACATCTGGAACAAAGGAGACTTCCCTCTACGCATAGGTTAGATCTATATGTATGCATGTAATGTGTTCGTGTGTGAGAAGGAGCATGTGCAGGCATACTTGGGGTGAAATCAGGTAAAACTTTAAGAAGAGAAAGGTAATTGCATTAATAAAGAGGATACAGTTGTGCAAAATACAGTAGTCATCACAAAGGGTGTTCGACAATTCGTACAGAACAACATGTAAAGTATAATAGGAATGTAACTTCCCAGAAACCCTGCTGGTTGCCTGGCAACGCTTGTTCCAGCACCTAACCTCTCGTAAAACCACAACTTCCAATTTTTACACGTCAGTTTTTGTTTTATACATTATATATGTAATATAGCGTGTTAATTAGTAAGCCTGAGAGGTGATAGTAGTCAGATTAGATTTTAAGTTTGGACAGGCTAGCTGTTTATGCTAAGCTAGTCTAACCGGCTGCGGGCTCCAGCTTCATTTTTAACAGACACATAAAAGAGTGGTATCGATCTTCTCGTCTAACTCTCAGCAAGTAAAAGCGAATTAGTGCATTTCCCAAAATGTCGAACTTTTTCCATTTTAGAGTTTCCAGTTTAGAGTAGATTTGTGAAGGTTAAATGTTAATAAAAGTACAGTGTGAGTGATGCAGTCCATTAACTAATCTATTAATCTATTTATTCTGCATTTTCCCTGAATTTTCTATGTACAGTATGTAAGTCTTTTTATACATCCTTACGTCTTTTGTGTGTCCCTGATTGAGACTGTTGTTGTCTTCCAATGAAGGTCATATCCAGTACATGTCCACGGTCATCAAAGATAACAGGAAGCAGTTCAGAAAAAAATATGGAGTTCAGTTCCTTTTGGACACGATACGTCTTTATTATGGGTGAGATCCCGTTTCCCAAAGTTCATACCCCGTCAAATACATCAAGTCTCTTTTTCCCAAAACATCATTGTCGCCTGCTCTGTGCTACAGGAAGAACAGCAATAAAGAGAGCGACCTGAGTGAGGATGATATTCGTACCATCCGGGCGTCTCTCTGCGGCCTCATCAAGTACTACATGAGCAAGGGCATGTCACAGGAGGAGATGCACAGCATTCTGGGATACATCTCTGCCATTGGAGATGAGGAGCAGGTGAGGGGGTCGGGTCAGATGTTATGGTATCACTTAAAAGATCTTAAAATAAATCAGTTTGAGAGTTAAAATAAATAAATATAAGATGCATAACAGCAGCAGAAAGGAAATGGTGACTTTAAATCTTCCAATAAATCTTAAGTGATTATCATATGCATCGTGATAGTACTTATGCTGTTGTACTAAATCATACAGAAGCCTAATGAGGTTGTCCTCAGCACAGACAAGAATACTCCCTACTAAGTTATTATTAGTGCATGCTTGCCGGATGACCCATATATTGTGAAACGGGTTAATGCCAGCCAGTCCTGCTGTTTGAGGAGTTTATTGTAAAATAATATGACCTTTCGCTGCCGGATTTTCCCTCTGAGACTTAGTGCAGTGATGCCTGAACAGGAAGCTATCAGCTTGTTTCCCGCCTGGCAGCTGCTTTGCCAGCGTCTCTCTCTCTCTCTCTCTCTCTCTCTCTCTCTCTCTCTCTCTCTCTCTCTCTCTCTCTCTCTCTCTCTCTCTCTCTCTCTCTCTCTCTGTTATTTTTAAACGTTTTCCTCTCTGTAAGCAATATCCATCAGTGGCTGTTTGCTGAAACAAACCACTTAATTTCTCAACTGTTTTCCTCTAAGCTCCCAACACTCGCTAGTTCTCACAGGACTTGGTATATGTCACCTATTTTGTGAAATCAGTTTCCTCCTCTTGTCACACCTCCACCACTTCTCTCCCCTTTTTTTTTGTCCCGTCTTGTTTTTCATTTAGTCTGTCACTTTGAATATCCTCTTACGCTGCAGTACTATATGTGGAAGCTTACATCACCCTTTATGAACATATGGTCAATATAATCGCATGAGCCTCCTCCACTGCTCGGCATCTGCCATTTCTCTGATACTATTTACCCATTCATTAAACCAGAGTGTTCAAATGCTGCAACTACGTCAAATTCACTTTATTAAAAGACAATCTTTAGTTAAACTTAACATGCGTTGTGCAGATGTAGATCTTGCGATACAAATACTTATTTTTACAACAGATTAAATATCAGCTCTCATTTCTTACATTTTAAACTAGCCCAATTTCTATGCTTAAGAGTGATATGACCTGCACAATAAGCTGTTTTACTGTCTTTTAGTGATATAATTTTCTCTCAAAATAATGTAGAAATCTGATTAAACAAGCAACCTTGACTATGTAAAAGTAAGTGTAGTTGTGGTTGTCTGCGTTGCAGTTGTGTGGGCTGCTGGAGTTGTTACTCAGCCTTCTTCAAAGCAGTCTGGCCAGAGACCAGCTCTTCCTGCTCCTCTTTGAGCCCGGGGCGGCCGACTCCTGCTACGCTCTCCTGCTCAACAACAAGCATTCGGATCGACTCCGAGAACTCGTCTTCAAGGTGGGTTACAGCCACACCTGGGAGGTGTCTTACAGAAAAGTCAGGGAGTTTGATTAAACTCTCACATTAGTACATTTAGATCAACTATCATATAAATATAGCAAGAAATAAGCAAAAATGAGAATCAAAATGTTCTCTTCTCTCTCCTACTGCACAGTTATTTGAGCGCATGTTGCGCTGCGACCGCGTCTATGAGAAGAATAAACAGCGTTTGCGGCTGAGGGAGGCAGGCTATGCCGGCCTTTCGCTGCTCTTCTCCGAACTTCACATCACTCCCACCCTGATCCGCTGTCTCCTCAACCAGGTCCTCCACACAGGTCAGCTTTTCTTATTTAAATTACTTAAGTGTGTTTGACACTGCTTAGTAGCTGCAGTCATTAAGTGTAGTGTCACTGGTCAGTCTGGCTATTTCCCAGTTAGCTCTCCTGTTGTAAATCTTAAATTCAATTCATTCAGCCGAAGTTGAAGCTTTTAGTCAATTGGTCAGTGAACAGGGTTGTTTTTTTTATATAAATATATATCCTACAACTTCATTTTCTGCTGCCCATTAAGGCCCGTACCATTACGTGTTCTTTGAATCAATGGAATCAATTTGATGGGTCCTCACGGAGCGCTAAGCCAGTATACATTATTTATTTTAGGAGCAGTGTGGATTTACCTTAACTCAACTCCAGTAATATACATAACACACTAGGCTGAAAAAAATGTCTGACCAATAAAAAGATCAGTGGAGCTCAGTTGGAAGCAGGGAACAGTATTGTTCCCCATCTGTAATTAGGAAAGAAAACGTACAATAGCATTAATGCATTGAAGCACCAAATGTGTAAGAGTGTGTGTCTAAAATCCACAGATCACGTGGTGAACTACAAGGACCTGATGTCTCTGGTCCAGCTCACTCACCGGGCCGGACCGAGCGTACGCCTCATCGTCTGCAAGAGGGTGAGGAAACGCCTGCAGACACTATTAATTATATATATTGAATAACAGCAGACACAGGAAATAACTGAAAGTCCCAGCAATTGATTAGTATTGTCAAATGCTTTCAACATTGATTTCTATTTCCTTTCTTCTCTTTATGCCCTGTTTCCCTTCATCCATTATTTTCTTACACCCCCTCCTCACACACACACACACACACACACACACACACACACACAATCCTTTCTGACTTTTGTTACCGGTACTTTTCATTCATTTTTTTCAACCTACAGCTGACTGAAGCAGCAGCAGAAGGGAATGTTAGCAGTATTAGCATTAGCAGTGACTTAATCTAGGTCTGATACATCTGTAAGAGTGAACAGTTAACAGTGAGGCTGATATCAGTGAAATACAATTACAAACAGTAATGCTGGTGATCACAAGCATGCATTGTTTCCTGAATGCCTTTTTGCTTTAAATTGTCGACCATGAAAAGTATAAAAACAGGGATTGATTTCAGAAAAATCTTGTGATTAATTGTAATTGCCAGTTTTGAGATTAGTTTAGTACCCTCCATTTGTTTTATTGTTGTTTGTATCTTATTCTCTTAGCTATAACCAGTTTATTTATACCTTGTTTGTAATGATCCAATAATCTTTTAAGTTTCAACTCTTAATCATTCCAAATACTAATAATGTGAGATACCAGTGAGTATCAGTACATAACAATACTGCATATTAAGTCAAGAACCAGGAATGATTAAAGAACATCACTAAGAAACAGAAGCAGTTGTGAATTAATTGTTAATGATTGTGAGTTGAATGTTTAGCTTTGAAGATTGTTTTTTTTCCCCATCCTTTACCACTTGATGCTGCTTGACTACTTGAGTTTTCCCACCGGTCTAATTAAACTAATCTTCCTCCTCTGTCTTCAGGTGTACCAGCTGCTACAATCCCAACAGGATGCTGCCGTCCAGATCTCAAGGCAGCAATGTTGGCAGGACACTCTGATGCGGCTGTACCTGCGGGGTGAAGGGTCCTTGCCACTGCGGGGCGCTGACACTGTCAGCACCTGCAGCCTGGACCTGAGCCGGCCCAGTGGCAGCAACACTAACCGCCTCGAGCTGCCGCTGGACAGGAGAGCGCGGGCAGGCAGCGCTAGCCGCCTGGACCGGCTAGAGGACGACCGGCTCAGCATAGGTGACACTCGGTCTGTGGACAGCCTGGAGAACGGTGACGTCATCTCGCTGCTGGACACGCCATCTTCCTCTGCCTCCACCGAGCCTCCACTACACGTCAAGCCCTGGGTGGTGGGAAAGTCAGGGGGCTTGATGCTGGATCTGTCCCACCTGCAGGCATACGAGGGCGGGGAGAGCGGCAGCCAAACGCCTGGCAGCATGCCCAGCACACCGTCGCCACTGGAGACCTCTAAACCTTTCCCAGGAAGCTCCGGGGATCGAGATGCAACTTCCTCCCTGACTGAAGACAGCTTTCTCTTCAGTGACAACATCTCACTGGGGGAGTCCTTCAACAATGCTGAGGTGAGAGGGTGTTTGTTATTGACTTTTCATCTTGCGGAGATGGTTCAAGAGAAAGGATGACTAAGGGAGAGAGATTTAAGATTACATTGTTGTTTACAGCACTAGTTTATAAAAGGATCAGATCGGCAGTATTTTCTATTTTTGTTATTGCCATTAAATCCCAAGAAAAGGCCAAAACCAATTATTAGTATCTCTCGATACCTTCTCAGCCCCATACCTATTGGTTTCTGCTGAAGATGTAAATCTTTAAAAATGGGTCAAAATATTTATTTTTCTCAAGGCTGTAGTTTTTAGCAATTAACTGTTGAAAAAACAGTGTCTGTATTTCATATGATAGTCTGCATCGGAGGTTGCCTTAATGCTACTAAACAGCAGGAGCTTCCGACTCAGTGGGTGAAATGTCAGCGAAACCTCAGGGAGCCCAACACAGACTTTCATCTAGTGGACTTCTTGTTGTCATTTCAGTGAGTCACTGGAGGGCAGAGGTGGGAGAGTGGCAACCGGTCTCCTCCCACATCTGGAGACAGTCAGTTATAGAATTAGATATGTTTGGTTTAAGTACCGGTTGGGTAAAGCATTTGATCAGCACAGTGTTATAAATTAAGCCTGAAGATAGAGTTGTTTTGTATCAAGAGATAGATTAGAGGCGAGGTCATGGTGAAACTCAGGCCATCATAAGTTTTTGAGAAGTATTTTAACTTTAAGAGAGTCCAAATTGTTGGTGACATTATATTTGTAATGTTCTTATTAATGTTGTTGTTTTTTCTTTACTGTGTCCTGTTACCTGCTGCTGCAGTTATAGACCAGAGGGATCAATACAATTTAATTTAATCTAATCTCCTCTAATGATAACCCCTCTCTGTTTCTTTCTCTCTGGTGTGGTGTCGCCACCTAGCGGGCGGAGGAGGAGCTGTGCAGCATGCTACTGGAGATTGTGCTGTGCGTGATGTGGCGTGGCGTAGAAGGTTCAGATGATTCGGCGTGGCTGGAGCGCGGTCAGGTCTTCTCAGCTCTCACTAAACTGGGAACCGCCAACGAGCTGCTGCTTCCAGTCGACCAGATCAAACTCAGGTCAGTCCTCAATTCGACTGCTGACATTACTGGACAGACCAGGAGCTGAAAACATGCTGAATGCTTTCAGAACCAGGCTTGCTAACAGTATCTAATAGTCTCTCTTTCTCTTTGAAGTCTTATGGAACGTATGTTGGAGTGGGCGGTGAGTGATAACCGCGAGGCATCAGCCGCCACGTTACCGCAGCACACGGAGAACGCAGTGCGGTTGCTTCACATGGTGCAAGACTTCCTGCAGGCTGAGGGCCTGGTCAACCCAGCTCTGTGGACGGAGAAGGTGCTGGAAGAGACCGTGACACTGATGGACAGCCTCATGGTTTGGTACTCGGCCGGCACCCAGTGGTTCCAGCTCTCTCAAGTTGGACTGAGATTGCTGCTGGGCTTCATGGCTCAGACAGACCCAGAAGTGAGTAATTCTTCGAATTGTCATCGATTTCTGCCTTGTTTGTATTGTTCCATGTGTATTTCTTTGCGTGCACAATAATAAATGACCTCTGTCCCAGGTGTGTGCAATGGCCACCGCCAAGCTGAATGGCATCCTGCAAACAAAGGAGGTGTCCAGCCAGGACGAGGCCTGCTACCTGCTAGGTAAGGTGGAGGGCATCCTGCGGCGTTCTGTTCAGGAACAAACGGAGGAGACGTATTCCTTCCTGGTTCCTCTGCTGCGAACGCTACTCTCCAAAGTCCACCGCCTCCTCTACATGGAGCTGCACCTCCCCCAGCTCCCGGACACCAACGGCAGCCCGTCCTTCTTCGAGGACTTCCAGCTGTACTGCAACTCACCTGAGTGGCGCGTCTACCTCGACAAATATGTATGAGATTTACAGTTCTTATAGATTATATTGGATACAAATTCACTGGAAAATGTAAATGTTCTCCCTTTTTTACTTCTGTTTGTGTTTAGATTATCCCGTACATGAAGCAGTATGAAATCGAAACATTCAGCCAGGGCCATGAGACCATGGCTCTCTATTGGAAAGAGTGCTACGAGGCTTTCATGGTCAGCCTGCATAAGAGAGAGAGGGAGAGGGGTGAGAGCAAGATCCGCTTCCAGGTTAGTTGGATCAATAACTGAAGCCTCTTTTTCTCTGTTTCTGTCCCAGTATGGACTCTTATCTAATGTTGCTTTGATCTCCCATGAACTCATCCTCTTCATTTTCCCTCAAGGAGCAATTTGTGGAGCCTTTCTCACGCCGAGGACGCCAAGAGAACCTCCGCTACAACAGCATGTTGAAACAGCAGCACAGCCAGAACAGTGCCACCCTCAGGCAGTGGAAGGCAGCACGCCGGGGTCTGGTGTGTGAGAGAGGACCCTGGGCTGACAGGTACTGACATCAGCTGCTCTCCTTCTCTACATGTCTTGCCTTTTTCCACTTTATTCTGTCTACCATAATAATACAAATCTCATCAACCTCTCAATATGGGCCAGAACTTTAGTTTATACTTACAAACATAAGAAAAAAATGATTGCAGTAGCAGTGGTGAGGAAAAAAGCACAATTGAGAGAAGAACAGATATAGATAATTGCTGGAGTTGGGAGTATTACAAGTGTGTTTTGTAACCATTTCTAACAGGCAACAGGACAAGATGCACTGGAGGTTGTCCAGTGCTGAGAACTTCTCCCGCATGAGGCTGAAATTGGTCCGTAATTACAACTTTGAGCCACACCGAGAGGCCAGCGCACTGAGAGACAACCTAGGTAAGACAACATTGCCTCTCTACAGCCTCTTGTTGTTGGCTTGAGTATTTGGACTAAATTTAAACCTCCAGTGGCCTTAAAGCTGCACATCAGTGTCTCAGTTTGTTAGCAAAAAGTAGCTGCTCCAGTATTCAGTGAATGGATGTGATGATAAGGCATAAGTGTGTGTGCAGTGTGCCATGAGCACACTCCAGCATCCAGCCTGCCCTTGATAAACAGATTAAAAAGGACTGACCTTGAAAATGGATGATGATCCTGATTCAAAAGTTGTCAGGTAGAGGCCAGCTTGTGAGTAAGCAAGTTTAAAACTGTACATTTTCTGTTTATGGAATGAAAGTGAGCCGTTATCTTCACAGCAGGTACGTTTCTCAGCCTTTGACAAGCGTGTTAAGAAGTTAATTACCAGCACTGCCATTTGATATTAACCACCGCGCCATATCTGGATCCCTCCTCTGAGTTTTTAATCATTTCCTGTCTCTCTTGCTTTGCTTAGGTGTCCATCAGCAGCGTGTAAACCCGGAGTCTCTACTGCTGGAGGCTGTGAAGCAGGTCAAAGTCAGCGACCTGGAAGACGACATCCTGGAGCTGCCTGAGGACGATCCTGCTGCTGCCAACAACCAGTTAGTCACCGAATACAAAAACCACAAAACAACAAAATTCATGTAATGGATACTAAGAATTACAGCCTTCTATTCTTTGTCTGTGTCCTGCAGAGTTGAAACAGAGGAGGCAAGCCAGAAGGAGAAGCTGGTGCTGTGGGAGGACTGCGAGTTGGTGACGGTGGTGGACGTTGTGCCTGGTCGCCTGGAACTCACCACCCAACACATCTACTTCTACGACAGCAGCCAGGAGAAAGAGGAAGGTGAGAGAGGCGAAGGAGAAAGTATGGAGGAAAAAAAAAATCAATACAGTTTTACCCACACTAACTGTCTATTTGTTTCCTGAAGGTGTGGGCCACGACTTTAAATGGCCCCTGTCTCAGATCCGAGAGGTCCACCTGCGGCGTTATAACCTACGGCGCTCAGCTCTAGAGATCTTCCTCATCGATCAGACAAATTACTTCCTCAACTTCAAGAAAGAGGTGATGAGGCACAAATGTTACTCCAAAAAATTAGATAATCGTCTAAAGATTCAACTCCTGTTGAATTAGATTTGAATTTCTAAAAATCCGAGAGAATATTTGATCCCCTCTAATTTGTTTATAATAACATTGTGTTTTCTTATTAACAGGTGAGGAACAAAGTCTACAGCCGCATGTTGCTGCTGCGATCTCTCAGCCTTTATGGAACCCGCTCCCCACAGGAGCTCCTCAAAGCCTCTGGACTCACACAGGTCAGGAAACAACAATGCAGAGCTCTGATTAACAATTACACATATAATATAATGAAATATATGACTTCATTGTATAGGAGTTGATTTTTAAAATTATCTTTGGTATCCGCCTGGTTTATTACTTGCAGTGTTATCTGGTTTTATTTCAAAAGACAGCACCATCTGTAATCATATTTTCACAGCTGGAGAAAGGACCCTAAACAATGAACTTTAGAAAAGTTTTTTCATACAGACAGTCATCAGATTCCTAAAAGATTTTCTCAGGTCAAATGATGAACATCGGAACATAATTAATTAATTTTTCTCTGCACACTGAATATCAAATATCAGACCACAATCTGAGGTTGGTTTTTATTTAATTTCTGGTTAGCTGTTCATGAAGGGGGGAAACTAATCAATCACATTCTTACAATCTGAACAATAAACTGTACAAACTCACATATTGTCAATAGATGAACTTTAACCTTTTGCCTGTTCTTATTTTTTATTTTTTTCTTTCTCCTGCTTTTGCACAGAAATGGGTGAACCGGGAGATCTCCAACTTTGACTATTTGATGCAACTGAACACGATTGCAGGCAGAACGTACAACAACCTGGCTCAGTATCCAGTGGTACGTTCACTGAACACATTGTACAGCTGTGGTGACTGGATGGATGTTAATAATATGAGCTCACTTATTTGAGTGTGTGTTTTTGTGTGTGTTACCAGTTTCCCTGGATTCTAGCTGACTACACTTCAGAGGAGCTGGACCTGTCTGATCCTCGGGTATTTAGGGATCTGTCAAAGCCAGTCGCAGTTCTTAACGAACGCAACGCCAAGGCTGTTAGAGAGAAGTAAGTTTCATCCATCCATACTTCTCATAACTGAATTATCATTAAATATACTATAAATGATATAGAAATATGTCAGCAGCTGGAGGAAGGCACGTTGCTAAAAGTAAACTTTTTAAATGTGTCCATCAGGTATGAAAGTTTCGAGGACCCGACAGGCACCATCGACAGGTTCCACTACGGCACCCACTACTCAAACGCCGCTGGAGTGATGCACTACATGATCAGAGTGGAGCCCTTCACCTCCCTGCACATCCAGCTGCAGAGTGGACGGTAAGACAACCAGACACTCACCAAAATATCTGCCCCGCAATACAGAGACTCCCCCTCTACTGTCCCTCCATTTGTCCTCAGCGTTGATAGTTAGACGTGTCTGTGCCGCACACACTGCTGCTGTTTCTAGTGTTTTATAATCGCCGCTCATCTGTACCCTCCTGCCTCGGCTCAGGTTTGACTGTGCCGACCGCCAGTTCCACTCCATCCCTGCGACGTGGCAGACCCTCATGGACAACCCCAATGACGTCAAGGAGCTCATCCCGGAGTTCTTCTACTTCCCAGAATTCCTTGAGAACCAAAATGGTGAGATTTGAGTATTGAGTATCCTTTTGAAATTGTTTAAAATATTTATATACAAAACTGTCGGCTGCTACCATCAAAGTTGTGATGGAAGGATTACATATTGCTGTAGAATGGATAAACACACACAGCGATGCAGTTTTTCACTGTGTTTTAGCAACATGGATAAATTGCATAATGCCTTATCTTGCTTCTTCTGTTGATCCCCTGGTTTAAACGTTTTCGGAGGGACGATGTCTCTGGTGTCTTTTTGAATATGGTCATAAATATGTTTTGAATTCGTTCTCTGATCCCTTTCTTCTTTTTACTCTATACCTGGCTTCTGTCTTCCTGTTCCTTCGTCCTTTGTTCTCGCCGTCACCCAGCCTTTGATCTGGGTCGCCTGCAGATCTCCAAGGAAAGGGTAAACGATGTGGTTCTGCCCAAATGGGCCAAGTCCCCTGAGGACTTCATCTACAAGCACCGCAAAGCCCTGGTGAGATGTAGTTTTAGTTCTGCTGCTGTTTAACTTTTCTCAGAGGATATTGTGCAAGAAAAAAAACTTTAATCATTCAAGCTTTTACATCAGTGCAGAATGTCTTTAACTGAATCCAAAACTCGTTTAACCTTTTAGTTACTGAAGATACTCCACTATCAAACTCCATTTCACATGAGATTATGCTATGTACCCTTTGTGTTGGCTGTTTTCTGTATTGTATGTGTTTACAACCACTGTGTGTGTGTGTGTGTGTGTGTGTGTGTGTGTGTGTGTGTGTGTGTGTGTGTGTGTGTGTGTGTGTGTGTGTGTGTGTGTGTGTGTGTGTGTGTGTGTGTGTGTGTGTGTGTGTGTGTGTGTGTGTGTGTGTGTGTGTGTATGACAGGAGTCGGAGTACGTCTCAGCCCACCTTCATGAGTGGATCGATCTGATCTTTGGTTACAAGCAGAGGGGCCCTGCAGCGGTGGAGGCCCTCAACGTCTTCTACTACTGCACATATGAGGGTAAAGAATCCAGGACGGTTGCAGTATTGTGTGTATAAAGAGCTTTAGGCAACATATTGGCTACAGAAAATGTAAATGTAGATTACACTTTTGCAAACCATAGAGTAAACTGAAATATTTGAGTATTGCATCATAAAACACATATTGACTTGGTGGTATTTTATTAACAGTAAAACACATACTTACTTAGATGTTACAGTTAATTCCCAAAGGGGAAAGCTGATTGAGTGATTGGTGTGGTGTTGCAGGGGCGGTGGACCTGGATGCCATCACTGATGAAAAGGAGCGAAAGGCCGTGGAAGGCATGATCAGCAACTTTGGACAGACGCCCTGCCAGTTACTCAAGGTACACACACACACACACACACACACACACACACACGCGCACGCACGCAAGCACGCACGCACGAAAAGAAATGAACAAAAAACCTGAAACCTATCATGACTCACTGAAGTTTTGTATCTGCAGTGATGGATCAGATTAAGACTAAAGTGTGTGTGTGTGTGTGTGTGTGTGTGTGTGTGTGTGTGTGTGTGTGTGTGTGTGTGTGTGTGTGTGTGTGTGTGTGTGTGTGTGTGTGTGACTGCATAGGAGCCCCATCCTGTGCGCCTGCCTCAAGAGGAAGTGGAGAAGAGGAAGGCTCAGCTGGACTCATGTCCTCTCAACATGTTCGAACACCTCAGCGACCTCAAGTCCTTCTTTGTTGAGGTTTGAGCCCTCTGCTGCTTAGTTACATTTTGATTATTACAGTGCATTTTTTAGAAATATATCTCTCTAAAATAACCTGGATTTCAATTCTCTCCCCCGTCATGTTGCAGGGCATCAGTGACAATGTGGCGCTGGTTAAAGCCGTGGTGCCAAAGAATCAGTCCCATTCCTTCATCACCCAGGGGAGCCCCGACACCATGGTGAGCCTTGGTGCTAATACTAGTTATCATTATGATAATCATTACAGAGTTGTTTTATATTTATTGTGCTCTTCTGAATTCTAAACAAAAGGAATGATTGACTTCATTGTGTCTGTTTCCAGGTGACGGTTAGTCGGAACTGCCTGGTCGGGACCCATGGGTGGCTGCCTTACAACAAGAACATCTCCAACTACTTCACCTTCATTAAGGACCCCACAGTGTCCAACACCAAGTGAGAACACACACAACACACGTGCAAATACAGTACATTCACAGCACAGCGCCAGCTCATCGCCCTCTGCATTTGTAGGACCCAGCGTTTCCTGTCCGGACCCTTCGCCCCCGGCGTGGAGGTCACATCTGGACTGTTTGTGGTCTCCCATGATGGCAAGTTGCTCTTCAGCGGTGGCCACTGGGACAACAGCCTCCGGGTCACCTCCCTGGTTAAGGGCAAGACTGTGGGACAGCACATCCGACACATGGGTAAACACACACATTAAACATGCCTCTGTGAAGAAAAGTCTGTTCTTGACTTCTGCCACATCCAAACAAACAGGCCAGGTACAATGATGATGATGGTACTGGTACTTGATGTGGGTTTCCATTCAAAACAATTAACCCCTCCCTGAACTGAATGTATGTTAAATCGGCTGATAAAAATATAAAATGTATGATTGCATATGTGTGTCCTCTAATAGTCAGCGGTTTTGTTCCCCTCTCCTCCAGACATTGTGACCTGCTTGTCAACAGACCACTGCGGTATCCACCTAATCTCCGGCTCCAGAGACACAACCTGCATGGTGTGGCAGGTTCTTCAGCAGGTTAGGACGACCAGGACTCACTTATACACCGTGATTGCATTGATCTGCAGATAAAGTAACAGATTTAACTTCATAAAACTGGGGAGCCAGTATTCATTCCTGGGTTGTACCAATAAGTATTATTGAAGCTGTTGTTGACTGATTAATGATAGATAGAACATGCCTAATTCATTGGTCAGCCATTTAACTTAATACTTCATAAAAAACCTGAGCGGAAACACAAAACAAAAGTTGAAATATTTTTAAAAAATGCACATAATTGGCATTCATTTTGTTTGTTTGCTCTGTCGTGCAGGGTGGAGCTCCTGTGGGTCTTTATCCTAAACCAGTTCAGGTGTTGTACGGACACACGGACGAGGTGGTCAGTGTCAGTATCAGCACAGAGCTGGACATGGCTGTGTCTGGATCACGGGTAAGAGAAAGTGAAAGACTGACGGTGCACAAAGTATTCAATCATATGCTGAGAAAACAAGCTCGAGTTTAGGCTGAGAGTTAGTGTATATGTGTGTAATTCTGGGTCTTTAAAGGGGAGAGATTTGTAAGGTTCAGTTGCTTTAATTACTTTTAATTTAAGAACTGCTAACAATATGCAAACTCCAACTGCAGTTTATGTGATGTTGATGAAAAATTAAATGAATGTTGAGACTTTAAAAGCTGACTGAAACTTTCTTTTTATTAAAAGTATGCTTTTACATTCAAGTTTGATTAGAAACAAAATTAAACTAAACTGGCAAAAGATCTTTTTTTTTTCATGTAAATTAGTTATTGATTTATCTTAGTTATGGAAAGGAAATTGAATATCGTTTGATCCACTATTTCCCAACATAAAAATAGGTAACGCAGGCAGTTAAGTAGAGTGCTGTCACCTGGGAAATTGCACTATTTGTTATAACTTTAAGGTATTAGCTTAAAGCTTTATAATTACAACCATGAAAATGTAAATGAATGAAAAACTGGTGTGTGGTATTTAACATGTGCTTCCACTCTGTGTTTCCCAGGACGGGACAGTGATCATCCACACGGTGCGTCGGGGTCAGTACATGCGCTGCTTGCGACCGCCGTGCGACAGCTCCCTGCCGCTCTCCATCCTCCACCTGGCTGTGTCCTGGGAGGGTCACCTGCTGGTCCACACCTGCCTCGAGGGCAAAGCAACGCTCAAGGTGCAGGCACAGTTTTTTGTCCACACCCACAGACGCTGCATGGAAAGATGGGGATTCATCTGAGAAACAAAAATGTTATTCATAGGTGTTTTTTTTCTGTTTCCAGGATAAAAACGCTCTACATCTTTACTCTGTAAATGGGAAGCACCTCTGCAGCGAGCCGCTGAAGGAGCAGGTGACTGATATGTGTGTTTCAGGAGAGTATGTCGTCATCGGCAGCGAGCAGGGATACCTGTCCATTCGTGACCTCTACAGGTAAACTCCCATACCTCCTAAAACTGTCTATTATCATGATGTTATTCCTAAATCTGTTATTCCTAACCTTGTCCCACCTGAGTCTAATGTGGACTTCTCCTGTGCAGTCTGTCGATGAGCATGGAGCCAATGGCCATGCGGGTGCCGGTGCGTTGCGTCTCGGTCACCAAGGAGCAGAGCCACGTCCTGGTGGGCCTGGAGGACGGCAAGCTGATCATCGTGGGCGTGGGCAAGCCGGCGGAGGTAAAGAACTCGCTGAGGAACTACATCGCTCAGAGCCTGGAGGGATCGCCGCTCATGGCCTCCCCCCTGCTGGCCCCGCTTCGAGCTCGCTCGCCAACCCGCCTGCTGCACCAGCGCGACCAGCTGGTGTTCAGCCCCACTTCCAGCTCCCACAAACCCTAGCACCTCCTAGTCCGTTCCCCTCCCCTCCTTTTCCATTGCTGTATATCTGACACACACACACAGACACACACACACACACACACACACACACACACACAGACACACATACTGCACCTGTGTTGCAATGCTCGGCCTCGACGTCCTCAAAGAACTTTCAACACGCAGTCACCTCTCCTTCTCAGGGATGGTTGTCGCCCACATTCACTCTTTTGGCTTAATTCTTCCCAAACCAAACAAACAAACACACACACACACACACACACACACACACACACACACACACACACACACACACACACACACACACACACACACACACATTTATAGCTGAGCCACACAGATTGAACACATTCCTTCAGCACCCAGCTGAGCAGAAACTAGAACCACAACTGTGACATAAAAACAACTTGTTGTGCTTACCTCATTCTGTTCTATTTGGTATTTGGCATCTGTGCAATATTTGACTAGATTTGGCCGTTGACCTGGGATAAACTCCATCCCCTGCTGTTTACCTGAAGTGTCATTATGTCACGTGTTTGAGTGTACTCTTCAACTATAACAAATAATGCTGTGAAACAAACTTAACACTAATTAACGCTTCTGCAAACACAAAGCCATATTAACAGTGTAGCTACAATCTAATAATGCAAACTAATAATCTTGCGCCAAGATAGACTTCAGTGTTTGGATGATGTTGATAGTGTGGTAGTGTAGATGTCGGAGGTTGATACAGGCAGTCCCCCTCTGAATAGTTTGATCATCGCACCTTTCTGCTTTTCATCTCTTCTGTTCAGATCGACTCACCAAAGTGAATCAAGCTTTAATTTGTTCTTTAATGCCTCACAAGCTTCACAAGTCAATCAAGCTCCAATGAACTAATCAATCACTCATGAATCATATACCTCCTCCTTTTTCTCCCCCTTCCGTTTCCTTTGACTTCACGCTTTTCTTTCCCCCCCCTCTCCCCCGTCCCACTTCCTCCTCCTCTTCCTCCACTCTTCTCAGATGCGTTCGGGCCAGATCACACGGAAGCTGTGGGGCTCCAGCAAGAGACTGACTCAGATCTCCTCGGGGGAGACGGTGTACAACATCTAGCGCCACCACAACTGACCCATCCCGAGCCCTGAACCCTCCCCTCCAAGCACATCCCACCCACATTCCTGTCACTCAGTTTGCCTCCATACCCATCAATCACCAAACAGATTGCTTCATTATGTTTGAGGAAACTCCCTTCAGCACTGTTCCACTGTTTAATGGGTGGTGGGCAGATGTCTTGGTGGTGCTAAAACCATCACAAAGTCTGCGTTATGTTTTTTCTGTGTGCGTGTGTGTGTGTGCGTGTGTGATCCTGCTTTGGGTTGAACGTACGGCGCCGGCGCTGTGGTTCAAATCCAGAAGTAGCACCAGCCTCGGCATCACCACACCACTACCCACCACTCCCAAACACCACGGCATCTCTCGTAATCAGCCGGTCATCATCATCATCTTTACATAATTCTACACAGTTAGCTCCACGGAGGCACTGTGGATTCATCGACCTGCTCAGCTTAAATTGAACAGGATCGGTCAGCTAACTGCTCTCCTGTGTGTGTGTGTGTGTGTGTGTGTGCGTGTGCAAGCAGCCTATTGCCATGCTCTGTCTCAAAATATAGTTTCAAGTGGCCTTTTTGTCCCCCCTTAGTTTGCCTTGGATGCAGACAGGCGGGCCTGTGCTCTGTAGGCCGAGACTTTTCATGGTTGCCTCAAAGCTGCCACACAGCAGCCTTATGCAGTAGGACGGCTCCATCACTCACAAGACCAAACTCTCTGCCTTTCCTATGCGTTTTTATAAATATGTGTATGTGTGCGCGTGTGATTTTCATTTGTTTTTTTATTGTGGATTTCTATGTTGTCTTTGTTTTGGGGTTTTCTTTTTGTTTGTTTTTTAGACAGATTTATGCATGTGCCCAGAAACTTGGCATCTGTTCGTATGCATGGCATTTTTGGTACATTTTGAGATTAGATAGCAGACACGGTGGTGGAGAAGTCGTGTTTCTTTTTGTTTGTTTACGCTTGGATATAGCTGACTTGTATCTGTAGCGTCAGTCTTCAATGTTCATATCATTTAAGATACGGTTTTGTAAAAAAAACAAACACAAATTCTCACTACAGGCAAAACACTACACTCTGAGACGTAAGAAGCATCCATGTGAAGATTTATCACAGCAGTAGAGAGAAAGAAAAACTACTTTAAAGTCACATATCGCTCTCCGTGCTTCATCGAATGTTTTTAAGTTACTTGAATCCATGTTTATTTATAAGTAATAGTAGCAGTTTTTTAAATCACACCTTGTCTCTTGAATACAGACACCAGTATATTTTAAACTCTGACTGTTCAGACACCTGTAAAAGAAGGAGAAAGAAGAAATCCTCAAGGGCTTTATGAGATGTCAGTGTTAACAGCAATACAGCTTCTTCGGCGGGTGGCTGTCGATGCTTTCTTCCTGTTTGTCCCATATTGGTCGCTCAGCCAGCCCTCTATCTCCAGTCTTCCTATACCTTAACTGGGACAGTAAATGTACCCCACCTCCCTCCCTTTCTCCCCCCTCCTCCCATCAACTGCCTTGAGCTGTCATTGCCTCAATCTATCATCCTTTGTTGTTTTTACATCTCATTCTCCTTCCTGCTCATTGTGAAGCGACTGATTTCAGAGGAGTTTTTTCTTTTAATGGGCATCGAGAAGGTTTGCATGCCTCGTTTAGGTCGCTCGGAAGACGTGTTGTTCGTGTGTGTGAATGTGATTCCTGTAATATCAGAATCACAAAAAAGCCACAGTATGAAGCTCCTGTGGATGTGATTTATATTTTTGCACCATACCTGTGTGTGTGGGTGTGGGTGTGGGTGTGGGTGTGTGTCTGATTGTATGTGTGTGTGAGGACATGCCAATGATGCATGTTTATTTTTTATAGCCAAATTCTTGATTTCGTTGTTCATGTGGCGTCTCTGATTCTGTGAACCGTGGCAGCCCTTGATTGTTTTTGGCTCAGTCATGGGTTCGGCATTGAACACAGGGTCACTCTAGTGGTTCCCCTTTTCTCTTTTTTTTCCCATCGTGATTTTTGTATTTAGTTTTTATTTAAATGTCACAGCAAGGTGGAGTGCAAAGACCAATCTGTGTCCTTCTCTAAGAGATTTCTGTGAAAGGTGCATAAAATGTTTTTCAATGCAGTTTTTTTCCCTTTGGTTCATCCGCATTTGTCATTCAGACAAAAGACCACTGTTCGAGTTGTTCCACGACTGCAACAAACGGAGTGCCTTTATCCCAGTGTGGTGTTAACATAGAGCAAGGTTTCTCTCATTACTGCAGATTATCGTCCCCGACCTCACCGTAAATCAAATGAAAGCAGCATTCCAGAAGTTAAACCTCCACAGGTTCACCGGGAACCAAGAATATACTGTAGGACTTTAAAATCAAAAAGTACTATTTTGTGTCTTAGCAGCATTCTCTGTGACTGTCACCAAATGGATGTGTGTATATCTGTGATTATTTATGAATACAGTATATAATGTACAGCATGATTTTTATTTCAGTGTATTTGAAATGTACTTTTGCACTTTCCAGGTACTAAATTGTAACAAATTGTTTTAACTTGGCTCCCTAATCTGTACAAACTGCTTTGTATACACAAGTGGAAAATGATCATTAAAGTCTTGTCTAAATTTAAATGGGTCATTTGAATTTGTGGTTTATCTGCCTTCACTTGAAACACTTAAAAGAAGAATGAAGAGTGACTGCCATGGCTGAGGTAAAAATACACAGATTCAAAATGCAAAGTTTTATTTAAGGAAAACACAGACAGACAACAATGTCTGTGAGAAAGATTGTTCAGGATATTCAAGAGGAGACGAATCAAGGTGGTCACTCTCTTATGTTGTGTTTCTTTGTGGTTTTCATGCAGCGATCGGGTATGAGCAGATGGACGCTCTCTTCAGTTCACAATCAGTGGCCGTCCACCAGCTCTCATCTGCAAAGAAGCGGTAGGGACAGAGTTATTAAAGGCATGTTGGCTCACATAACTCACATATTCCGAGGGTACTTCTAAAACCATTTAGTAGAAATAAATGTCTACTAGTATTTACAGTATTTCTGCTGTGAGCCATCTAAAGGTGTTATTAACATAATTGTGTTAAAGGGACAAAGAGGAAACATGATTGTCAGGTTGCTCTTTGTGCCACAGGGCAAAGATACCTCATACCTAACCCTTAACACTAGCACTGTTGTTTAATGTGTAACACAGACTAATGTATATTTCATCAACCCAGCTCAATTAACAAATAGATGCTGGTGCCAGTTCTTAAAGTATAAATATCCTGACTTTAAAGGAGAGTTTTAATGACAGATTGTACGTTGTATACACATGTTAGAAACTGCACCCTTATTCATTCTTTCTGGGTTAATCACACACACAGAACTTTAACTACTTAAGCCTTTTTTATGTTTCATGCAAGAAAAAAAAGTTTTATTAATGTGTGTCTAGTGTGTGTGAGTTCTTACCTATCTTGAACATGTCCACGCAAACTGGTTTATCAGTCTGAATGTTGGGGTGACCTGGCATCCAGTCGCTGTAACTCCACTCTGACCCATCTACCCAGGATGCCTGCTGGTTCTGAGGTGTGCAATGCCAACACACACACAGTGTATCAAAGATATGCACACACACAAGCTTGATTCAACCATTCTTATTAAAACTGAGAATTAACATTAAAAATACAGACTTTTTATCCACAAAATGAAAAGTACAGAAACAGATGGAACATCTTAAAATAAAAGTTCAAAGGTTGATGTTATACCAAGGTAAGAATAACACTATCTGTCCTGTTAGATAAGATATCTAATGACACTCTCCTTGGCCTCCAGTCTGTGCCATAGTGCAGGACCAGACTGCTGGCGTCACAGTTAGTGAGCGCATGAATAAAAATGGTGATATGAGATAGTTTCCCAAACATCATTCTAATGTTACTTGTTCCTATTAAAATATAACAGACTGTAGATGAACCTTTCAAGATGTGTTTGGGGAGGTAGATCAGGGTACTGGGGCTGATTTCACTGTTCCTACATCACTACAGCAGTGTATATTTTCAGAAAAAACATACTGTCTCTTTCAAAATGTTGACGAGAAGAACTTGCCTTGACCATTCCTCCCAGCCAGGTCAACACAGGGTTGTTCTCGCCACCACTGGTCACCAAGGACACCAGGCGGGAATGTAGATCGTCACTGGTTACAGATGCAAGCTCAGCATTTGGGGCAAGATCTCTGCATAACGCCTGGAACGGACACAGAAAAGTGTTAAGATTTAATTTGAAGAGGCACAAACTGTTTTAATCTGGAAAACAAAGCAGTATTGGTGACATGGATTCACCACAGAAAGTTTAACTTGACCTAACGAACCTCTGTGTGTCTATAACTGTACTGTGAGATGTTTTACCTGTGCATCTTGAAAGGCCAGTGGTGTGGGGTTGAACTCATAGCAGTTTCCATTGATGATCTCCCCCTTACATGCTACTGTCTGTGTTTGGAGCCTTGAGGTGGAGGGTTCAGTTCCCTGTCTAAAACCATCTGGGATTGACATCATGGGTTCGGTTCCCTGTCTAAAACCATCTGGGATTGACATCCTGGGTTCAGTTCCCTGTCTAAAACCATCTGGGATTGACATCCTGGGTTCGGTTCCCTGTCTAAAACCATCTGGGATTGACATCCTGGGTTCGGTTCCCTGTCTAAAACCATCTGGGATAGACATGGAGGGTTCGGTTCCTTGTTTAAAGCCCTCTGGGACTTTACGCACAGGTTCAGTTCCCTGTCTAAAACCATCTGGGATTGTCATCCTGGGTTCGGTTCCCTGTCTAAAACCATCCGGAATTAACATCACTGGTTTTGCGCTTAGCCTAAGACCATCTGAGGCAGAGATCATGGGTTCAGTTCCCTGTCTAAAACCATCTGGGATTGACATCCTGGGTTCAGTTCCCTGTCTAAAACCATCTGGGATAGACATCCTGGGTTCAGTTCCCTGTCTAAAACCATCTGGGATAGACATCCTGGGTTCAGTTCCCTGTCTAAAACCATCTGGGATAGACATCCTGGGTTCGTGTCTAAAACCATCTGGGATAGACATCCTGGGTTCAGTTCCCTGTCTAAAACCATCTGGGATAGACATGGAGGGTTCGGTTCCTTGTTTAAAGCCCTCTGGGACTTTACGCACAGGTTCAGTTCCCTGTCTAAAACCATCTGGGATTGACATCCTGGGTTCGGTTCCCTGTCTAAAACCATCGGGTAGACGAGGAGCAGAGGGTTCTTCCACACGAACCCAACCACCGCTATTCTTCTGGGCTCGAACATCAACAGGTACTGAAAGACAGAAGGTTTTTTTGATGTATCTTGGTAGTTTATTGTGGATAGGAGCTGAAAGTAGTGGAGAATAAATCATAGTTAAATTATGACCTCACCCTCATCTGTCAACCAGTGTCTTCTCCCCATCTCTCCAAATCCAGAAGGATGGATGAAAGCTAGAGGAGGAAAAACATTTCTCATTGCACCTGTTAATGAACTCACTCATATTGAGTTAGCAAACTCCAAATGGGTAAAACTAATTAGTTCTTCATTATGGTTTGATTACCTCTCCTGTCCATCTCACTGATGTGTTCCTGCACTAGGCCGGTGTTGAGGTCAACGATGAATCTCCTGGAGGGCTCGGTACCTTGTCGGAAACCACCGGGAACAGGTTCATGGATGTCGCCGTGTTCGGTGCCCTGTCGGAAGCCATCGGGGAGCCGGTAGGTCGAAGATATCTTCTGCAAACGTCTAGGGACTGCAAGTGGGGCAGCCTGGAGCCCTGGGAAGGGATTATTTTACAGTTAGCTGTGTTTGGGCTTTCTCTGCAGTAGTAGTGCCGTCACACTGAGGATATGCAGTTATTCAGTGTTAGAGAAGCTCACATAGAGATAGAAAGGCTGACCTTAGACTTCCTTTCAGATTAAACACCATTGCCAGTTGACAAATACATAACTGTCTGTCCTTTTACATCAATTATTAACTATTGTGCCAGGATAATATGTAGGCCACAGCTTTTCCTTAACAGTGTAATAAATCAATAATGGTCAAAGTCTAATTTCTACTGTGATTGCATCGCTATTTGCCACGGTCAACACTTTTGCTGCCAAGGCAACATAAGCCACAACTAATTACGACATGGAAATAATCCGACCATTAACTAGGATTATCAAAGGGAATAACTAATTATATTGCTAAAGTTCTCATTTATTTCTCGTGTTTCTTCCACACAGCGGTAGTCAAGAAAAAAACAGTTTTCTTGGGATCAGATGAAAGATATCTCAACATAAGAATATTATGGTAGGATCATAAGAAAACCTCCATAGTTGTCTGTGATAAAATGATAATTATCATCTTAAGTTATCTTTAGTTACTGTATGTCGGTGTAAAGAAACACATATTTAGTGTTCATGATAAAACCCTAAGACTCACATCATCTGCAAATTAAAGCATTCAATACATCATGTGACTTTAAAATAAATGAATTATGAATAGTCATTACACTTAATGTATAAAATAAACTACAGTGAAAGATGGAGGGGTCTTACCTGACAGTGTCAGGAGCAGCAGCACTAACTTGAACATCCTGTAAACGACAACAACAGACGTCTTTTAGCTTTTAATCTGCTGTATGTTTGCCTCCGCTGTGCTGGATCAGCGGCTGTGAACCCGGAGACGCTGCGGCACTTTGTGTTGCTTACCTGAGACAGCAGTGATGAACAAACCAGAAACAAAAAGGCCACCTACTAATATGTCTTGGTCCTAAAACCCAACCCTACCAATGACACTTGGAATTGGATTATAGATTAATTTCATCAGTGATATTTGATGCACTTTGCCCTCAGGTCTCACCTGATAAAGGTTCGAACACGAGCTCATAAAGTGCAGGCTGTCAACAGTTGACCTCTGACATCAGAAGAAATATCCAGTTTTCCTTGACATCCTACTATACTGTACACTTCCTGTTTTCCTGGTTTTGTAAATACGTTAAAGGTGAATGGCACTTGGTTTAATCAGGGGTGGCTCAATCAATATTTGTGAACGTGGCCAGATAGTAAACGTGACTGGCATTGAAGGTTGTTCGAGGGGGACAGGAGTGTTTTATAGGTCATTTCTATGCTGTTGTTTGGAGACGTGTGCACCTTATTAGCAGACATGGGCACAAATACATCAAAAGTATCTTGTTACAAATCACACACTGAAAATAAAATACAAAATAGTGGTATGAAAAAAATGTAATCAGTTAAAATACAAGTAATTTGTTATTTTAACATACAAAAATACATTCTTTATGGACTGATATGCTAATTTCCCGGTAATATAGATTTAAAGTGACCACTCGGGGTATCTTGGAGGTGGGGGGCTGTGAATTCAGGGGTGCATGCTGGGTGTTTTCTGTCAGTCAAAGCGACCACTGACTGATTTGAGTGAAAAGTCAAATGAAATGCAACTGGAGAGACTGAATATTTAGACCACGTTATGTACCAGTTCTCTCAGATGAAAAGAAGACTGGGGATTTAGCATTTCTAAAACAACTTTACAAACAACCAGTTAAAGGAAAACACAAAACAGTGCAACAGAGTATGATACAGAGCAAAATAGCAGATATTTTAAAGAACAAGCTCTTAATGTATTTTATTCCAAATTACTTTTTTCTTTCTGCCCAGGAAAATGCAAATTACAAAGCACCTAAAAGTAATTAAATATATACTTTAAATACATGTATTTAAAGTACTACTGTCTATCTATTAGTAGGAATTGATTACCATTTTCATTTTATAAAACCATGTTACTGGAATTTGTGTACAGCCATGTTGAAGTCTAAACAAACAGGAGATCACATGGATTATTAATGAAAGAGGTGAATTACACTTTATCTGTGACTGACTGGTGTATATGCAGTAACATACACACTGGTGGAGGTTTGTTAACCTTTATTGAGCAACACTTTGGAGTCTGTCGGTGTTAATACCCTGCACTGCTTCAGTGAGCAGCCACATGGCGGGGGGGACTGGCGCCCCAGCTTTCAAAATAAAAGTAAAATAAAAAACACATTTGATAATGAATGGAAACCCGTGTGTTCCGAACAACACCGTTTTTGGATATTAATTCGCACCAGATCTCTTATGATGTATACACTTAATTTTAACCTCTTGGCGGTGTATTCCCAGGAAAGAGTTAACATGTTTTTGGCTCCAGCTTTTACTTTGAAGCCACGACAGGAAGTTGTTTTATAACGCGTACGGTGAGAGAGTCCTTGTCGGGAAACTCACCGGAGACTTCTCATTTACCGACTGAGCACATTAACGCTGCCGACTTTGTGCTTTGTGGCCGACCCAGACGAGCTATTGAACTCATCTATTTGTGATCTCCGACGACGAACAGCTGATTTATGTGAACACGTTACGTAATGAACGTGACAGTGACTGAGTGACTTCTCGCAGATCGAGAACAAGCTAGCCTCGCTAGCTAGCTCCGTGGGCTAAGTCAAACATTTGTGGGTCTCTCCGCTCGACCTCAGTGGGCTGTGTAACCCGACAGCTCGGATACCTCCTCTGCGTTTTCTTTTTGTTGTATTTAACACGTTTATTGTCAGTGAAATGGCTTTGGTAGCGGCGTTAAGAAGATTAGCTCACGTTAAGTTACGAGATTATTCGCCGAGGATGGCGGCAGTCACTTCCAGTGTCTGGCTGACGGGTCAGAGGAGCTTTACCTCCCGCACACAGTGTCTGAGGTAGGTACCATTACTCCAACAAACACTGGGTTTGAACCCGACAGGCCCTCGTTGTGTGTGGGTTGCAGAGCTACTGCTGCACGCCAAACTCCATTCACAAAACAGGTAATTAAATGTGACCTTTGTTATCAGCACAGTGGAAGAACATCAGTGATATTCCTGTTACACTATCTGTCTTCTCCTGATGCACATCGTTCATTATTTGACTTATCTATTCACCTTTGTATGAGACACGTGTGTATAAAACTTTTCAAACTTTTTCCAAGTGCAGTTTGTCCCCACAGTTTAATCCTCCTTTAGGATCAGCGGTGAAACTAAGCCAGTGGGGAGAAAGTTATTAAAACTAATACTTTTAAAGCCTTAAGGTTTGGACGTGAAGTTCGGCTTGGTTTGGACTATAAGCTTAAGCAGCTTGAATGGGTGGCCTGAAAGTTATATCATGTGTTTGCACCCTTAAAGTGTCACATTTGTGAATGGAGTTTGGTCTGAAATGTTCTTCAAAGATAAAACATCAGAGTTAATTAAATTACTTGCAGGAATAACTAAGTTTAAATACTTTTTATCAGGTTTGGGTTTTCATGAAAGTCTGAAATTGTGTGTATTTGTCTTAAAATAGCAACAGTGACACTTCATAGTGATATCTTCAGCCTTCAAAGAGGCTCCACATGCCCACAAGGTGAAAGTGATCCATCTTAATGTTCAGGTACAAGGCTCTGACCACGGCTGGGCTTCCCAGGGCCAAACAACTTGTTGAAGTAGTGAGTAATGACATGAACCTCAGGTTGAAGGTTTGGAGCGCCCGGGCTGACCTTAAACCGGTTAACACTGTCCCCATGTGTTCACGTCAGACAGGGCATGGCTGGCCCCCCTTTTATTCCTTTTCTTTTTTCTTTTAAAACAGCGGATTAACACAGGGTTCCCACAGGGTCCGGAGACTTCCACAAGGTCACTGAGTTTATTATTTATGGCCCAGAGAATGTATAAGTTGTCTGAGAGTGACAGGGAATGTCGTGTGCAAATTAATTGTATTATTAATTCATTAATTTATGTCTAAGAATGGAGTCTCCTTTGGTTCATAGTTTTCTGTTTACATGTAGTTTTTCAAACCCTGGCAAAACATCCCAGTGTGTCAGCACTGTTGGCATGTTAATTTAATTCCCACTGAAACACTCATTACAGTTAAAACTTGACTATCGAGGCTAATCGGGTGAAGTATTTTTATCCTTGAACATTATTAGGCTGAACAGAAACATTAATTGGCTGAATACAGTCAGGAACTGTCAACGCCTACACGCTGTGTGTCTCCACTGACTGTGCAGTTCTACCTCCACTTGCTCATGTTTATAGTTTTCAATGTCTGTGGTTTAACTGATGTGTTTGGAGGCATCATTGATTAAACTGTTCAGTGTCCCCTAATTTAGAAACTGGACAAATATTTGTTTATGTGACCCAACTGGGTTGGAAGTTGACTTTTTTTTTCCCCTCCTGCTGACTAAATGTTTTCAACAAAAAATCACCCATACGATGTGCTTCATGCAGCAGCACGGACAAGGTAGAGATGTTTGTCTTAGATTTAGTTCCCAGCATTAAAGGGTGAATTAAAAATATATCAAAAACGACAACACCGGCCAAATTGTTGATTTAAACATCAGTATCGGCTAAAGTTTCCCGACTGGTGCATCTATAGTCTGTTTATATTGTTGTCTTGGAGGTTTTCTAAAGCTGTGTCGAGCTCTTTTACTCTGTATAAACAGGGATTGGAGCCGATTACATTGGAATAGATTTTATTGATACCAGTGTCATCAATTATTTGAATCCTGATCAGTTTTCTGTGTTGAAAAGAAAAAATATTGCAATTTGGAACCGGTTCCCGATTCCCATCCTAATATTTGTACAGCTTTCATTTTGTATTCAGGTTTTCTTAGTCAAAGAAAAAATCTGCTACGCCTGTCTGTGTGGCATTTAAGTGTGTGTGGCGTGGAAGACTTGAAACGATCATTTTAAACAGACATTACCAGTAAAACTGATCTCTTAGTGAGATGAGGCCACACTTTTGACCGTTTCTTCCTCTTTGCCAGGATTTTAAAGTCCAAAACATTAACTTTACTATAATGTAACAAATCCTCACATTTGTTAAACTGGAACCATTAAATGATTTGTAATTGTAGCTTAAAAATGACCTAATTGATTCATTAATTATTAAAAAAGTTGAACTTTTTATTTAAAAACATGAGAAACTAGGATATTTCTTACACACACCTTCAGGGGCAGAGTGGAGATGTTGTGGCATATTGGGTATGTGTTACTGGAGTTCATCTCCTGACTGTTGTACAAAGCTGGTTTAATATCCGAGTAAAAGTAATTTTATGTTTGTTTACAATGTTCTGAGTTTTCCACACTGAGATGTTAACAGCAGTTAAACATCTTTTGGTCAGCTGGGTTTGTGTGTAGTGATGAGCTGTGACCACTAGAGGGCAGTGACGGTCAGGGCCGCACAGAGCAAAGATTTTATCCTCGACCCATTTGTGACTGCAACCAGTAGATTTAACAATTATTTCAGGTTTTAGTTGTTACTAACTTATCATGTAAATAAAAAATAGAAATGGTCTCTCTCTCTGTCTCTGTCTCAGGTCAGACAATAAGGTGACGGTCAACTTCATCAACAGAGATGGGGAGAAGATCACAGTGAAGGGGTCGCCTGGAGACTCACTGCTAGATATAGTCATTAACGAGGACCTCGACTTTGATGGCTTTGGTACGTAAGCACACACGTATTGGGGTGGGATGTTGTCATAAACCAACAGCCTCATCCTTTCAGTTTCTTGCCATTTGTTACGTCGGAGCTCGTCCCTGGCAACTGAGCCGAATCTCATCAGATAAAGCTGTAAAGTGCTTTTGTGTGTCTCTAGGAGCGTGCGAGGGAACCCTGGCGTGCTCCACGTGCCATCTGATCTTTGACGAGGACGTGTACAAGAATCTGGGGCCAGTCACAGATGAGGAGATGGACATGTTAGACTTAGCCTACGGCTTGACTGACACGTAAGGAAACACCACGAGCGCCACACACACACACACACACACACACACACACACAACCTGCCAAACCTGCTTCTGCAACCCAGGCAACTCTGGGGCAGTTTGATATTCAAATGTCACTGTTTGATTCTTTAATTTGTTCCTATGGCACAGAAGAAGAGGCTTTATGCATCAGGCTTCGGGCACATGGATAATAGTTGTTATTGGACTATTGATCACGGAGTTTGTTGTTTCTATAGAGTGCCCTGATTACAAATAACGAGATAGACAATGTCAGACATCTTTAAAGAAAGTGGTCTCACACATTGTGGGACGCTGATAGTTCTGTTGGGGTAATGAGATTTGTCAGAGTTGATCAGTGAGCAAACAGCGTCAACCCACACTGTTAAAGTCAGAGTTTTCACCTGACTCAAACGCTGTTCCCACATCAGACTTTTAGAAGTCGCTCCACTCTGTTTCTGTCTCCCTCTTTGTTACCATAACAGTTAGTGTGTTTTTTGTTTGAGAGGAGACTCTGTTCATAAGTGAGTAAAATTTATGCTGCTTCTCTACCAGTGTCAGGATTAATGTTACTATGAATATTATACTTTTGTTGATAACTAGCAATGTAACTAATTACGTTTTAAAACACGATTAAATAACACTATTTCCATCTCGTTATTTTTGTCTTAAATTAGTGAACTGTAGAAGATGTCGTATGAATGCAGCACAGCCCGCTGATTTATCGGTTTCTAATCCTATATAACGCCACCTGTCTGTTCATTAAATAACTTTACTAATTACTGTGGCAGAGCTCAGTTAATGGTGGGTTGTCTCTAATAAACCGTCCTGTCTATAAGACAGTCAGCTTAGGTTACAGGTATGAATGCTTGTCATTGCTGCCCCCTGGTGGTCGGAAGTATTAATGACTCTCAGCCCACAGCAGCAATATGTCTATCTGTGCATTAAGAGAAGTGACACATAAAAGTAATGCAAAAGTAACCTTAATTAGTAACTAATCACTTTATTATATATAATAATAATTTATAATATAATAATTGGTAGTAAGTAATTCAATTACTTTTGAGAGAAGTGATTGAACTAATTACAATTATTCAGTAACTGAGCTTTTTAGCATTGTTTCCCAGAGCAGCAGGCAGTTGTTTACAGTGAAAAAGCTCTGATAAACAAACAGCTAACGACAAGCTGGTGAACACAGTGGAGCATTTAGCAGCTAAACAGTCAGATATTGTCCTAGTTTGTGGGGCCCAAACACAGTTGATAAACTAATAAATTACAGCTGCTCTGTCAACTGACTGAGATTTAATTCATGATTAGTAAAGAGATTTTTTAATTAATCTAATTTTGACTGAAAAAAGCAATTAAACTCCCGATGTGACCTATGCAGTCTGTACTAAACGAGTAGGCCAACTCTCTGTATAGTGCTTCATTATAAAGCTGTTTAATAATTTTACCTTTATCAACAAATTGCAGCTTCTGTGAGTTGGATATCGGGGGGGCAGCGATCGGCTTTATTAAGCATCAAAACTCAGATAACCAGTGTTGAAAATGACAACAATTAATTTCTTACCTGTACTTTAGCTTGGAAATGTCTTAGAATAAAGCGATTGCATATAAACATGCTTGTTATTGCACTTGGCCAAACTGTGATTTTGATAATATTTGAATTCAACTGTGCAGCCTTAATTACAATTTTTAATAGGATAGCTTACAGGCAGACAATGTGGAGACTTAATCCTCCTTTTTATTCCTCCCACAGATCTCGTCTTGGTTGCCAGATCTGTCTGACCAAGTCTATGGAGGGCATGGTTGCCAGGGTTCCAGAGAGCGTAGCGGACATCCGACAAAGCAAAGACGGATCGTCTTAACCGGGAACCAGCGGGTGCAGACAGTGTGGTTGTGCCCGGTCAGAACTGAAGGTACAACATGTGCCTGCGATGGTAGGTGTAACTCTGTCAGCACTGCTGTCTGCACGGCCGTTTCCTCCTTTTTAAAACAAACGACTTCCAAGTGACAGACAACCAGAACCAGCTGTCAATACCAGGACGTAAGAATACAGGACTTTGACTCTCAAATCAAGACAAAATCATTTTATTTTAAAGTAAACTCCACTAGGCAAGATATTTGAGTAAAACTGTAACAGGACAGTAATGACTCCTCACACTAAGCTCTCTAATGGTTAACGATGAGATATAAACTGCCTGTTAATCCGCCCTGATTTAAGGTAACTATGACTGAATTGACACGGACGCTTGTATAAAGAGCAGATTTGTGCCTGTGCAGGATACTTTTTTATTTGAACTCAGGCTGCAAATCTGGTCCGAATACATCTGACCTTTTTCCTCCTGTGTGAATCCAGTCATATTCACTGAACACAGCTGATAGCAGCCTGTGACTGAAATGTAACGAACAGTTCTCAACGCCTTCAACGTTGTGCTGATGCTAAACCCCCCCCCCAACATATTATATTTTATTCTACATATATGTATAACTCTACTATTGTTAGTTTGATTGAATCCTTCATGTAACCATATACTTCCATCATGTGATTGTACATAGCTAGAGCACACACATATATATCTGTATCGAGGGATGAAGAATGTAATAAAAAAAAAATCACCTTTCTAATGGTGTGTTGATCTGTCGCTTTTTACATGTTTATATTGTTTCTGATGTACCAGTGACCACAAACGTAAACAATAATGTAATACTTCCCGTTAATCAGTTTCACTTCAGTTTATTTGAAAATGCAGATGTCGGCGTTTTAACACGTTTTATATAAAGTAAGCATAGACAATAATATAATGTAGAAGTAAAGCAACAGTCCTGTGACCTATTTAAACAAAGTTTAGAGCTGCATAAAATAGCTTGAAAAACACGACTACCATTCCCCCCCTCCCCCCTTAAGGGATCATATTTACACAACAGAAATACTGGGACAGAATGTGATGAACTGAAATCAATACAGGCTTGTGTGAAAACCACATTGTTGGCAACAAATAGAAAACAAGACTCGTACCTACTGCATGTATGTGCAGGACCACGTGATTTAAGTACTAATGCCTTAAGCGTTTGAAGTGTTATATGACCCAGATATTTAAAGAGCAGAGACTCACTGCGGCGAGCAAAACTTAATCCGTGTCATCTAGAAAAGTTAAATAATGATATTCCAGTACCTCCGTAGACTCTACAGTCGGCAAAAAGCAGCACAAATGTCAGTAAAGACAGAAAATAGCACAAAGTTTTTAAGGAAGTTTCCGTTAAAAGCATAAATAGTGAATTATCACCTTTTTACTTAATCTACAAAACTCAACATATTTCTTTAAGTGAAGCTGTGGTAACATGAAGAGATGCTCTGAATTAAAACTATAATCATTATCCAATGTCACAGTGTGTACCCAGGCTGCATTTACACTACAGGCCAACAATGTAGAATCCCATAATGTCCTAAAAGTTATGTTTATAAGAAAATACTGTGCGTTAATTGTTTTATTTGTGCCACTCGTAAAGCGTAAAGTAGGACAGTGATCGGCTTTATTAAGCATCAAAACTCAGATAACCAGGGTTAACAATTTCTTAACTGTAGCTTTAGCTTGGAAATGTCTTAGAATAAAATGTAAATAAATAATAAACACGCTCTGTAGGAGTCAGTAAGTTACCTACAATCTGTTTAATATGTCCAAACATAATGCTGAGAGCAGAAATCACCAAGTTAAACCGAACCAAACAAGTTTACAGCTCAGTGTACCTATCGGGCAATAAAACATTAGTAAATGAGATTCTACTTGTTCATGACGTAAGAAGGCAACACCAGGTAGTTTTATTGGCAGGTTTAAACTTTGGCCTGATAAAGTTAAAAAGACAATCCTTGTGTTTAGACTGTGACAAACTTATTTCAATATAAAAAGGTTATAAAGTAGTATTCCTTCTTCATGTGTAAATCCAGCCTTGAGGACAAAAAAAAAAAACATACACACATTCCCTTAATGGCAAAAAGCTCTAGGCAAAGTTTATAATGTGCCTAATTCTGTTTGTTCTACCACAGCAAAGAATTTAATTTCAGGTGCTGTTAGACTGAGGCAGAATGTATCTAATGAAACACTGAAAGCAGTCGTTTTTAAGGTGGTGAGTATCGTAACTAATTTATTCTCAGGTTGGAAGCAGCAGCAGTGAAGTCGTGTAGTTCTGTGATCTGTGTGTGTCGCTCCGGGTTCTAGTCAGAATCAGACGTACGATTCTTCAGCAAACAGAAGCTGGTCAAAGTCTGGTTCTGCTGTGGGATCGCTGCATCTCCTCAGCCATTCCCTGCGGCTCTCCACTAGGGCGAGCGCCACCTGCTGGCTGCTCTGAGGGTGACTGCGCGGGTGAGAGGAGAAGTAGTCTCTCACGGCTTTGGTGGCATACGGGGAGAGGCAGAACCGGCCCTCTGGCGTCCCTCCCTGTGAGTCCACCTCGCTAACCTTCAGTCCTGGGTCGCTGGGCAGCCTGGCCCGCGTGAAGGTGGCGGCTCGCTCTACGACCTGCCGCTCGGGTTCCGACCCCCGGCGCTGGAAGAGCCTGGGTTTGCATTCATCCTCCACGGAGTTAGACTTGCTTTGCTTGAAGAGGGACAGAGACGCCCCGCTATGCTTGTAAAACAAAGATGGCGACTGCTGCTTCACTGCGCTTGACGGGGAGTCTGAGGAGTGGAACCAGGAGTGGAGACTGCCTGTAGAGCGGTGGTGAGAAGGGGGGCTGGATGAGTCCTGTTTAAGATGTCTGGGCTTGTGGGCCTCTTGGCCAGGCCTCCCTCTTCCTTCTGCATCCTTTGAGGTTCTGCAGGAGGTTTTGGGCTTGGGTTGGCTGCTGGAGGTCGGTTTCCCTCCTCCGCCTGCTTTTCCTTTCTCCGGGACGAGTTTCCCAAGTGTGAGCGACTTCTCAGTGGGTCCCCCCTGTTGGTGGAAACAGAAGAGAATGTAAACTAATTAGTGGTCCTTTTCAGCTGATCTTACAGGTGTACCACGCAATTACCCAGGGGCCCCGACTCCGGCGGTACCAGCAGAGATCCTATGGTGCTGAAAGGTTAGTGGAAAGTGCTGCTGGCTCCCTGTGTTAAATACTTGCTACACGTTCTTGACAGTCCAGCCCTGTAAGGTGTGGCTTCTTGTGTGTCAGTGTTACGGTGAGATCTGCCCATCAGCTTGGAGTGCCACCAGACCTGTTGTGCCTCCTCTCAGTCTAGATATTCTGTTCTGTGGAGGAAGCTTCTTACCACTGATCCTGTGTTGTTAGAGGTCGTTACAGTTTAAATTGGAGTATTTCTTTGTGTGTGTTTCCTGTACATAATGGTCTTTATCCTCCTGTCACACTCAACTAGGGTCAGCAGCTTGCCGTCCCGTTCCTGCGAGAGAGTACTTCTGATGCGTCAGGTGAAGCTGTTGATGTTGGAGCAGTTCTGTGATCCAAGTACAGATCTAAGGTAAGGGTGGGGGCTGTTAAGCAGTCTGTTAAAGATATTCAGTTTACATGTAAGCTACAATCGGGTAGAAGGCTGTTCCATTGTTTATGAACTATGTTTCATCAAGACACCTTCTGTAGCAGTCTGACTGTGGTTGCAGTCTCTGTAGGGGAGGTCTCGTTTTAACTGCTGCCTCAGTGGGGGTTCTAGTAAACAGTGGCACCAAGAGACCTGGCTCTGGAAGGGGAGCACTTTCAATACCTTAATCCTCTCTCCCTCATCTCCTCTGTTCTTAATGTGACATTGGACGGAGAGAAAGTCTGAGGCGTTTGGAAGAAGTTGTACCCAGCAGCAGGAGACAGATCACAGGAGATCACTCTCTCTTTCAGTCTTTTAGGATCATTACGAGCCTCGTACTGCTGCTTTGGATCCAACACAAGTGTAATATAGAACTCAGTGTCCGTTAACCCTCTGTCTGCCAGCAGGTGAAGGTCCTGGACTCGTCCGTTCAAGCTCCATCAGGGTTTGCTGTTCCTCTGGCAGAGAGGAAGATTGTGGGTTTGCAGAGTGAGGCTCACAGTCCCAATAGGTAACGTTGAACTCAACTCTGATCTAACACGGAAACAGACTGTCAGTTGCAAGTTGCCGTCCTGAAAGAGTGGATTAAGAAAGGAACTGACCCTATGTCCCACTCCTTGATGCTCTGTGGTCCAGTAGTTGAGCAAACCTCGGTCACAACCAGTTACAGTTTCTCTTTCCTGTACTAAGATATGCTATGTGCTCGTCTATCTTGAAAAGCAAATTTTGAAGGTAGTTTATAACATTTGTTAATTAGCTATGTAGTTGGCTAACACTTGACTAATATTTATGTCGCTTATCTTTTAACCATTTTAAAAATCTGGTTGTCTTTTCAAGATAAGCAGATTGTTAAAATATGTCACATAAATATTAGTCAACTAGGTAGCTAATTAACAAATGTTTAATTAGCTAGTTATAAACTACCTTCAAAAATGATGAGCACATACAGAAAGTACAGGAGAGGAGAAAGTTGAACTGGTTCTGACCCAGGTTTGCTCAACTACTGGAGCACAGTGGGATTTATGAAGGGTTAATTCCTTTTATTAATGCACTCTTTCAGGATGGTGACTGACAGTCTGTATTCCTGTATTAGATCAGAGTTGAGTTCAACATCAATCAGAAAGCAGTTGGGCTTTTTCATTGGGACTGTGAGCCTCAGTCTGCAAACCCACAATCTTCCTCTCTGCCAGAGGAACAGCAAACCCTGATGGAGCTTGAACGGACGAGTCCAGGACCTTCACCTGCTGGCAGACAGAGGGTTAACGGACACTGAGTTCTATATTACACTTGTGTTGGATCCAAAGCAGCAGTACGAGGCTCGTAATGATCCTAAAAGACTGAAAGAGAAGTGATCTCCTGTGATCTGTCTCCTGCTGCTGGGTACAGCTTCTTCCAAACGCCTCAGACTTTCTCTCCGTCCAATGTCACATTAAGAACAGAGGAGATGAGGGAGAGAGGATTAAGGTATTGTGAGTGCTCCCCTTCCAGAGCCAGGTCTCTTGGTGCCACTGTTTACTAGAACCCCCACTGAGGCAGCAGTTAAAACGAGACCTCCCCTACAGAGACTGCAACCACAGTCAGACTGCTACAGAAGCTGTCTTGATGAAACACATTTCATATACAAACAGCCATATCCCCGATTGTAGCTTACATGTAAACTGAATATGTCTAACAGACTGTTGATGATAGCCCCCACCCTGCGGGTCTGTGATTGGATGACAAATTGCTCCAACAGCTTCACCTGAAACATTACTGTGTACAGGAAACTGACACACAAATCAATACTTTAAACTGTAACCAACTAACATCTTAGGATGAGTGGAAAGAAACTTCTTACACACAGAATATCTTGTCTGGGAGATGGAGCACAGTGTGGCCCCTGGGGCCCTCAAAGCAATGATTAAACTCTCGCCTTAAGACTGACAGCACCTTATATGGATGAACTGTATGAATATGTAGT
Source organism: Dicentrarchus labrax (assembly GCF_905237075.1). Taxonomy (NCBI): domain Eukaryota; kingdom Metazoa; phylum Chordata; class Actinopteri; family Moronidae; genus Dicentrarchus; species Dicentrarchus labrax. Next base: position 9,244,596 of record NW_026136716.1, read on the forward strand.
GTGTATTTGAGTCGCAGGGCACCAGGACTTTCCACAAACCATTCAACACTTAATGATCCATGCTGGTACACCGGAGGACAGGAAGAGAGGGAGTGGTATGACATTACTTGAGACAGCCAAACTCTGGAACAGCATCCAAGATCATCAATCAAGAATGAGGCTGTTTTCATTTACTGTAAATCCTTAATAAATGCAATAAAAAATATTAAAGGGTGGAATTGTGTTATTACTACTCACATGGTAAATGTATAATAAAGTATGTGGATGTAATTAAGACTACAGCTGAAACAATTATCATCTTCATATATAATTTACAATCATACATAATAGAGTAAAGCTGCAAATCCTCACATTTTCCTCCATTAAAACCAGAGGAGGCAACTTTTACCATATCTGCTGAAACTTTCACTATATCCTGACAGAATCTGGGAAAAAAAGATCAGGTTTCAGTGCTCCTACTGGTATTTACAAGAAAACAACCAATCAGAGCAAAGAACAATAGTGGATGGTTGAGACTCAACCATCTGTCTCAGCTCTGATTGGTTGTTTTCTTTCCAGCAGTAGGAAGAACCTGACGTCTTTCACCGATTGCCTGTCAGGAAACAGTGAACATTTCAACATGACATTTTTACAAACGTTACCTACTGCAGCTTTTATCACAACTAATTTCAGTACTTAACAGTTTACTTAAACAGCCACTACCGTAATTAATTGTGCTATTATTACTCACATGTAAATTAAAAATCATAGATAATATACTAAAGCAGCAAATCTTAAAAACGTTTGCTCCATTAAAACCACAGGAGGTAACTGTTATATTTGCTATAACCTTCACTATATCCTGACAATCAGGTTTCTGTGGCTCTTCCTGGTGAAAACAACCAATCAGAGCCAAGCTGAATAAGTTGATTGTTGAGACTCATTCCCAGGTCATCAAACCCTGATGCTAGAAATGAGACTCAACCATCTGTCTCGGCTCTGATTGGTTGTTTTCTTTCCAGGAGCCGGATTATCTGTGTTATACTACTGTCAGGATATAGTATAGATACATAGATACGTTTGAGCAACATAACATTTTTACAAAAGTTACCTACTGCAGCTTTAATGACTAATAATTTCAGTATTTAACAATTAGCACATATAATTTGAATCTATGTAATCTGCCATAATCAAGTTGTTTTACTCACCCCAGTCTTGTCCTCTTCCTCCTTCTCCAAGTTGTCTGGTTGGGTTAGTGACAGTCTGCGGCCTTTCTTCAGCCAGGAGTTTGGGTGGAGGCCCCTGCAGCCTTTCAAGGTCCCCCAGTTAAGTGGTTCTTTGGGTGGGGAGCCTTTTGGACAAGGCCCCGGGTCTGGAAGTCCACTGGAGGTCAGAGCAGAGCTTACGGTGGAGGAGGGGACCATTAAAGAGGAAGAGTTGGAGGGTGGGGGTGTCTTGGTTGGGTTGAGCTCCCCTCTGGTCACCCAGGCGTGGTCACTGCTGGGGGAGTGCAGGGAGTGCAGGGAGTCCAGAGAGTTCAGGGAGGAGCCGGTTGGGGCAGGGGAGGCTGGGGTAGACGAGAGGCTGGAGTAGCTCGCCTCCAGAGCTGCTGACCTCACACTGAGCAGGTTTAACTCTGTCTCACCGCTGGAGTGCGAGTGGCTGCTAGGCTTCTGGGAAAGCTCTTCTTCACCATCTTCATCCTCACCAGTGCTCCCTGAAGCGCACGGCCCAAACTTGGCCAGGTATGCTATAGCCGGCTCCGAGCGCCGCCGCTGTCTGTGCCGACCGTCCAGGGAGGGCAGGTCGAGGGTGGACGAGGCGTCGGCAGTCGCTGCGTCCTGGCTGGGGCTGGAGAGGTCTGGGTCCTGTCTCCTGCCTCTGGTTCTCCCCAGTGGGCGTAACTTCAGGCCATGCGGGCTGTCAGTTTGGGTCTGGTGTACGTCTGGGTCCGTGTCTTGCTCGTAGTCGCTGAACGTGAGGATGGAGTCCAGGCTGCCTTGTAGCGGTTTGGATCGAAGGTGTCTTCTGCTGCAGAAGCCCGGCGACCCACCGCTGCTGTTGTCCAACTCATTCTCGAGACTGTCGTAGGACGAGTCGGTCAAAGGGTAAATCCAGGAGTCTGACGGTCCAGGGAAGAAGGGAAAAAAGAAGGACAGACAGTTAGAAACAAAGTGTGAAAACATTGCAAATAAGAACAACATTAATGTAAAAATGTAAATTAAAATCATATTTTCCAACTTCTAACCCTGTGTCACTTGTGTAATTATAACCTGTTTTATGCCCAAAATAACAATTTTATATCAAAATGGCTCTTTTGATGACTCATTATGAATTTGGGGCAATTCCATAAATGAATCCAATCAAATCTTATGTGTAGCTGTGTCCACTGAGCTGGACTGTTAACATGAATGTTTCCTCTCCCGTTAAAGACTTGAACAGATATTGTTTCTGTACCTGATCCCATCTCGTCAGTGTTGAGTCTTTGTGGCGGTCCTCCAAACAAGGAGGACGGATCCTCTCCCAGAATCTGCTGACAGTGTTCAATCATAAACTTCACCAGCTCACAAACCTGCAGCAGACAAGAGGATAAATACTGACATTTAGCTATTTTATTATGACAACAGTGTAACAATTGTTTTATATTTCTGAGTGTTCAAGGCTGCGTGGAAGCACTGCGACTCTCTTACGTCCTGCTTTCAGCGTTTAAAGTGGATCATTTCTGAGCAGCTAAAAGTGTTACAATGCTTCATGCTTTCTGGAACAAAGTGCTTTTACATTATCTCTACCCTTTACCCTTTCTACAAAGCTGATTTGAGACAATCCTATGAGAAAAGCTTCATGTGGTTTAGAGGTGTTACAGTGCACTCATTAAACACACACACACTGAAAACATGCCTCTATGTTAGATGGCCATACTTTCTAACTCCATAAAGTATTTGTATTTCAAAATCACAGAGTAGAGGCAGTTTCAGGATATCTATCTATCTATCTATCTATCTATCTATCTATCTATCTATCTATCTATCTATCTAGTCAGCAGCGGTTAATAAAGTTCACTATTGTTTCTTAGGATTGCAACTTCTGTGCTATATTTGTGTTTTCTATGGCCTGCAGACAAAACTAACAAACTTCTCTTTGTTACTTAGCCGTGAGCTGGCTTAGACGGACTGATTTAATTGTGTTGCAACAATACTGGGTGACAAAGTCATTACAGAAAGAGAAGTTACAGTGGCCAACTCTATCGAGGTCTAGGTCAAATTCCACAGTGTGGTAGCTGTTAAAGTGATATTCTGCCCCAAATGCTTCAAACTACTTCTTCCTTCCCCTCCCTCACCTTCTTGGCTCCCTCTCCCTCCACCTCAGGGCTACAAGGCGCTCCAGGAGGCCAAAGCATGCTGGGAGCGATGCACACTGATAAATTGAAACTTGTCATCTGGTTCTCCTGGGCGTTGCCCTGGATACCGTGCAGCATGGCCAACAGGTAGCGTAGCAGCAGAGCGTTTTCTTTGGGCAGGCGACCAATCATCCTGCAGAAAGACAGAACCAGGGGATGAATAAGATCTCAGTACCTAAAATAACATAAGGAGTTTTCTCCATGATGCTAGAAGAGGTGGAGTAGCAGTTACCTCTTTACGTCCTGCACTTGTTCTTCCTCCTCATCCTCTTCTTCCAACACGTCCATCCATTCTTCGTACATCTCGCAACACAACAAGCTGCCTGGGATGCTGCGCAAGAAGTCCTGAAAACACGCACGCATCAGGACATTAGTGTTTGTTTAAAGTACTGCGATTAAAATGAATTCAGACAACATGATGGCTGTGACAAATATAAATAATGATTACAAATGAGAAATCTCCGGTGCAGCTGTGTAAAGACGTGACACAGTTTAAGCTCTGTTATCCCTCCAGATAATAAGAGATTATAATCCAGATCACATTAACAAACCAATCTGAACAGCTTGTCCTGCTAACGTAGCTGCATAGCATGTCACACGCAGGCTGAGTAGGATGGAAGCAGATTAATTTTGTGCTTACAGACACGGGTCAAAAAGGTAAACACAGTGACACATATACACAAACCTTTCCCCATGAGGCTGTTCATTAATTAATTAATCTCAAGATAAACAGAGACGACTACAGTTCCACCTGGATTTGAACGTTTGAACGGAAATATAGACACACTCATACTGTTGTACCTTAAAGACTCCGGCTATGATAAAGACGTGATCTCTTGTCAGAGGAAGATGAAACTCTCCGCCGTCCAGAGAGTCCCGCAGCTCCCTGACGGCCCGAGCACCCGCCGGCCGACGGAAGATCCCCCGCGTCCACGAACCCTCGTGGTACAGAAACCCCAGCATTTCCTGGTGAGGGAGAGAGTGTGAGGATGGTGTCATTTCTTTTGGGTGAGAAAGAAGGCCCCTCCTGCTAGCAAATTTATTCTCACTGGAGCAAGATGCCTTTGAAAATTGCAAAAATAGTTAATTTAATAATTTAATTGCCAAAAACAACAGAAACATCACAAAATGCATCACAATGCTGTAAAATGAGGCATTTTAGACTCCCCAGCAAAGACGCCTGTGAATCCTAGAGGTATGGAAATGTTGCCATGCCAACAAATGAAACTAAGATAACATGATAAGCGTTGTACCTGCTAAACATCTGCTTGCTAACATTTTAACTACGAGCATGTGAGCCTGCTGATGTCAGCATTTAGCTCAGTACAGCCTCACAGAGCAGCTAGTGTGACTGTAGCCTCTTAGTGCTGTTTGTCAAAAGGAGAGCACAAGATGCATCATTTACAAAGCAGATCAATTAAATGCTATTTAATTTAGGTTGGACTTTAAACATATTCAGTATGTGAGCAGATGCACAGCATGATGGGACTGGGGGTTACCATCCGCAGACACTTTGCTGCTACTCTACTGTTAGGAGACGTTTGAGGCAATCTGAATAAGAGCATCAGGTTTAACTAAAGGCAGTTAATATAGGTCACAACCTTCACTGAACCCACTCACCATGACGGGCTTTGGCAGCGCGTCCTCTACACAAACACAGCTGAGCGGCTGGCTGAACAGGCAGCCTCGAGCCGCGCCGGTCAGGGACAGTTCGTTCAGGTGAGAAGACGAGCCGCGCCAGAAGGCCCAGGTGATGAGAGAACGCCTCCTTTTAAACGACTTCTGAGAAAAATCTGAAAAGACAACGCAGTATCCCAGAATGCATCAGCACCGACGCTCCAGCTACTATTTTGAACTCCTTTTTAAATTTAAACAACCTGCAGACGATCTCACCTGCAGACAGATACAGTGTTTCAACGGGTCGAGGCTTCAGGATGAACTGGCACTGCTTGTACACCTGCAGCTGCTCCACCTGCATGGCCCTCTGTCTGTCGGGAGGTACCGCGGCGTCCCTGCCAACACCGCCGCCGCCTCCGCCACCTCCCTGAGACATCGTGTGTCTCACATGACTCATCTGGATACTGAAGGGAAACTCATGACCTGAGAGAGAGGAGAGGAGGCAGCATCACACCCTGGAGGCTTGTTATAGTTGCTATAGCATCAACACCACCATAACATCACATTGTTAGTCAGCGCGCACTCTGTGACCCCCTTCGCCTCTTCCCTGCAGGCGCAACATCGCACAACACACACTCCTCTCGGGGAATGAATGGTACCAGTGTGTCTAAAAAAAAACATCCCACCCCTGTGTGAAGGCTTAGAGCAGTCGTTCTCAAACTTTTTCTGTCATCCCCCCCTTCAGAAGCCAAAAAGAGTTCAACAGGAACTGATGATATTTACTCAAACTAGTCTCACTGACCGATTAGAGGATAGGGGGCGTTTTCCCTCTTGGAGATGACCCACAGCTGGAAGTCTTTCACATTTCCCTGAGCAAAAAACAGGAACAAAGAGAGTCAGAAAAACAAGACACAAACCTCCACACAGCCTCAGAGAACTAGAAACCATAAAAACCACATCAGACGGTCCTACAGAGAGCAGGGGAAATGTTTTAGGAAGCTGAGATGTGACAAAGACTCGTATTCTCTTTCAGTTTTCACATGCTGTGACTTTACATCACATGTAACTTGCATAAGCTGATGAGGCGACAGGGCGTCTATGTAAACATCCCATTTCAGAAGAAAATGTTGGTGCTGCTGAAATTTTGCGGCTGCTTCCTCTCGTCCTCGCTCCTCCATCCTTCGGCTCGTGACCCGGAGGTCCGCCGTCATCGAGGATGTTCTGATCGCTTCAGTGTGTTTCGAATGAGATGAGGAGCGAGCAGAGAGGAAGAGCACCCTTCACTGTGAATCTGTTGGGCAGATACTATTGGACAAACTGTTTTCTAAATGATGTCTTTTCATTAATAATCATTTATTTCTATCTGTGCTGCAGCAGTAGATCTACATTATACTCAGAATAGGAGCAGCAGTCATTAGGAGCTCTTCCACGTGTAGTTTTTACACGCCTGAGGGTAAGAAAGGTCAACATGTAGTGATCAACGGTGGATGATTTCATATTCCAAAGCTCCTATCTAATTCAGTCTCACAACAACAACAAGGATTCTGACATGTTCATTTATTTTTTCTATCTTCCATAGAACATAAAGGCAATCAATCATGGATTAAAAATAAATAATTATTATTATTATTGGCTGATAATTATCGTGCATCACTCGAATAAGGTTGTCAAAAAAGTGTCATTTTTGGTGTCTACATTATCAACACAAACAGGCAGTGACTTCTTCACTCACTATAATGCTGAACTGCTGCAAGGCCAGTCGGACCACCTCATTGGTTGAATCCGAGTTGCTGACGGGGAGCGTCTTGGTCTAGATCAGAGGGAGGAGACACACACACAGGATCAATAGGACGTCACACACTTTACACAAGAACTACAAATACACATGAACCTTTAATCACTGGATTGGAAAGTGACAGAGCCAGACAATCCTATAACATCCCCTCAGAGGCAGAGAATGTGTTTGTATATAAAATCTTCATAGTGTTATTACACACACACACAACTTACAACTGCAAAAGTATTGATTCCCTTCCCGTACACTCTCAGAGGAATGGTTTTAGGCTCTTCCTTCTCCTTCTCTTCCTTTATCCGACTGGAGAGGAAGCGAAGAGCAAAGATGAGTGAGATTTACACACACACACACACACACACACACACACACACACACTTTATACTGAAGGCACTTTACCTTTTGAGGAGCGAGAGCCATTTCTCTTTCTGTTCTGCTGAGCTGTGGAGAACATGGAGAAGAACGTCACACACATCTTTACACTCTGTGTGTTCGAGTAACATTTAGGGTTTTTTTCTCAGCCCCACTCGGCAACTATTTGGTTTGGGTCCTTTTTAATCTTTTAATGGGTTTTATCAGTGTTAAAAAGTTTGAATAAGTTCCTGCAGGATTTAAACAGATTTTACTTTCCAGTTAAGCAGCACACTGGTGAAGGCCTGCTGTGTGGGATATTCAGTTTGACTCTCTGTACAAGAGCTCACTGCTCATCCTGTCTGTTTTCTGTTCATGTGGCATGTAAGGTCAAGTTTACAGCATCAGCAATATATTTACTATTGAAACATAAACACATTTTACAACCTACAGCAGCGTGAACGTGAACCATGACCCCGAACAAAGTTATTACAGAGCTGATGTTGGAGACCTTCTGGACATTGTGGTCTAAAACTGTTTTTTATTAAACCATCAGATAGGTTAGATATGTCGAGTTTATGTGAACATTCGCTCGTATTAATCTTTTTATACACCAAACACATTCCAATGTGTGTTTGTGTGTGTCTGTGTGTATACAGCATGTGTGCAGATTTATAACAACATAAATGATGACAACACTGGACTGGTTCCAAGTATTTATTTGTGTGTTGTGTGTGTGTGTGTGTGTGTGTGTGTGTGTGTGTGTGTGTGTGTGTGTGTGTGTGTGTGTGTGTGTGTTACCTAAACATAGCCACACAGTTGCAGGTGGGCCAGCCCATGACGAAGCTCCTGTCTGGGTTGGTGCTTCCCTCACACACCTCGTCCGTGCAGCCTGCCGTCCACATCTCACACACACACACCTGGGCCTTGTGCTTGAAGTGGTTGGCTGATCTGGGAGCGCAGAGAGAGAGACGTGAGCACCAGTGTGAACGCACACACACTCTAATTTTACCCTCAGACCCAAGTATTACCCCTGAAAGACATTGAGGAAATGATCCTCAACTGCCCCTCACAAGGATAAAAAAAAAAACAACACACACACACTTGTGCTTACTTGGCTTTGGCAATCACCAGTATGTCAGTGAACAGGAAGAGGTGTCTGTCCTGGCTCTGCATCCCGGTCTTCAACTGAGCGTGTCCGTGGAGAAGGAAGGACCTATCAGAGCCCGTGAGGTAGGACTGGACCAATGGGCAGGTCTCTGGGCACACAGGTAACAGGAAGCTCTCTCTGGAAGACAAACACATGGAGCCAGAAATTACTGACACATTCACAACTCACAACTCCAATGTGTGGCACAATATAATAAGTGTTAAATGAATTGTCACACACTGGTATAATGAGTCAACTGGGAATCTCAGACTACATTCCCCATCAACCCCTTTGTTTTATGTTACAAAGAAGATCATTTTCTTCCTCTTTGGGGTGAATCTTTTGTTCCTGCACTGCTTTAACATACTAGTTTCTGCAGAATATATATCCAAGTTAAACTGAGGTTTAATGACCTTTTTAATACAACACAGAATGCAATTTAATACTCGTTATAGAAGACCAAGTATGATGGAAACTAGTGAGGGGAAGAAGGCCTTTCAACGATTTACATTTATGTCACATTTTTTAAGTACTTCCCTGCAGTATAGAACAATAAAATAAACACAACCTAAACTTGTTCATTTATTGAAGTCTTTGTTGTAATCAACACTTCCCCATTGTGATAGCTAGCCATGATTGAACAGCCTCCTGCAGCACGATCCACTGTCACAACTATCCTATTTTCAGTTTATAGGTGTGTAAAGAATGCACAACTAACATTGGCAGGAGGAAATATCACAGTTTAGTCAATTAAAACTTTTTAGGACTTTTTTTTCTTGAAGAAACTAAAATTTCATCTGAAGACCTGCATATGCCCCAATTTTGGGAGAATATACTATAATTTCCTTCTTTGAATATTAAAATGACATATTTGATATGTTTTTGATGAAGTGCAAACAAGCGTATCCTCTTTAATATGTCTGAAGATCCTCTCTCACTCTCTAATGTCATTTAGTTCAAAAGGAAAACACAGATACAACCCGCGCTACTGCCACCTCCACTGTCTCAGTGGACATCATACATTATGTAATACTGTAACTTTTCAACCATCGTGACTGACTGGTAATGCTAAGCAGCTGCTAACTCATTGGATCAAACCTCTCTCCTTCTTATAAAGGAGATGCTCTGAGATTTACAGAGTTTATCAGACCTGTTGTGAACAGAAAGACGGTCCGTTTCATATGATTACTATTAGATTATTCACTTCAGATCTCTGTCTCTCTCCCTCGCTGATATCCTTCATCACCAAATATATCTTCCAAATACTGACATATTGAGTTTGCATGATCCACTTTGAGTTGTGTTTTGGTGATAAGAGATCAAAGGACTCCTGTACTCTTCATTATGTAAATTGTATTATGCAATTTCAAGTCATATGTGATGTGATTCGGTTGAGAGTTGAGTGCAGTGTGGGGTCAGGAAATCTGCAGCCTTCAGAATGTCAAATCTAGACTTGCATCCTTAAATTGTTGCTTTTCGAATAGAAATCTTTCAAAATTGTTCATAAATAAATAAATCAAGCGACTGAATGTTTATTGTTCCAAAATCACTGTTTGCTTTATTAGTGGACTTTTTAATTTTGTGTACTAGTTTTGTTTACTTCAGGACCGGGTTACCATTCACAGGAATATTTGGACCTTTTTGGAATTACGCTTATTCGCTTCCTTTTCAACACTTGGATGAAAAGATTAATATATTATGATATTAACTATAAAGCTACAGCCCAGTTATCTTAGCATAAAGACTGCAAACATGGGGGAAACAACTCATAGTCATGAACCAGTAAACAAAAATAATAATATAATAATGAAAATGAAAAGCAATAAAGAAAAGAAATAAAGCAATCAAAGCTTGTGGAACAATAAACACCTACCCTAGTTACACAATTAGTGCATACACAAGAGGGTGGTATCAATCTTCTTATTTAACTGTCAGCAAGATGGCAAATAAGCGTATCTCCTATAACGTTGAATTATTCCCTTCAGAGGGGGTGAAAGGGGAAAATTAGGTAACAAGCTGTAAACAAGTCACTTTTCAGATCTTTACATGCTCACTTCAGTTGCACTCAAGACTGATTGAAACCAAATTAAAGAAAAAAAATGTAGAAAACAGGGAGTATGACTGCTGAGTGAGAGTGACAGTCCAGGTGGGGGTTCAGCGAGGTGTGTCCCCCCCGCCCCCGTATGGAGGCTTTTTAATTAGGTTATTTCTTCTTCACTTTCTCGGTCCATATGTTCAAAGGCAGAGTTATTAATAGACGCCTGATCCTCTGATAAGTCTAGGTACAGGAGGATTATCTATCCCAGTGGATTCAACACCTCACTCTGGGTTGTGCCCTGGGGCATGTGTGAGTGTGTGTGAGTGTGCACGTGTGTGTGTGAGTGTGCACGTGTGTGCGTGTGTGTGTGAGTGTGGCCTGACCTCAGTGACCTCAGTGACCTCTGTGTAAGAGAACTGGGTGAGGTATGACTGTTTCTGAGGATGTTAGCACTGACTGCCTCACCCCTGTTGAGCTGCTGCTGGTGTCTGTGGTGAACTATCAGCTGAAGGGAGGCTGACAACATGAACCGGGATGATAACGCCTGATATCTCTCAGCTGATCATTCTGTTTCCTGCTCTGTGTTCCAGTCGAAGTGGTGTGTTTGCACCTCTCCTAGATACAGGAGTTTTAAAATGGAGAAGAGCTCCCTTGGCGGGTGTTTTGTCCCTTCTGTCATAGCAACACTGAACAAACTGTCCTGCTGACACTGTTACATAGATCCAGACTCATTGGTGTGAGTGCATATACGTGCATGCAAACAAATCTCCCTCTGGGACAATAAAGTTTATTACTGCGTATGCTTTTAAGGGAAGATTCGGGTAATAAATAATATAAAAGAGAGGACATGGGAACAGAAGTTAAGTATTCCACTGGATTTACTGAAATCGTGCAATGTGCGATGTTCAGTTTTAAAGGGAAAACTGTCGCCACAATACGACATCATGTAGAGAGAAGTCACACCACAGAAACATCCAGACACTACATCAGTGAACTAGGGTATTTGTAGTTAATTGACCAACAAAAGGCTACTACACCATCAACATGGCGGCTCATTTTTGGTTACATTATAAAAATATTTCACTGAAATGTGTTTCTGAAAACATTTGAGATGAGAAATAATCAGCGCAGTTGCAGTTTTGGTAGTTTCCAGCTGGGGCGTAGTGAGCTAGACCTCTACTTTATGCAAATGAGGAGTGGCCAGTGCGCGTTTTACGAAATGTGCCGCCGGGATTTATTAGATCTCCACATTATAATTTGTTTTAAAACACTGATAAACCTATAAAATAAGCTGCTGCCTTAGTAAACCAGGAGCTAAATACACAATGCGGCTGTAAATTCACTGGAAACCACAGCACACATTTATATTATTAAATGTATTCCACTGTACCTGGAGAGGGTCTTGGACCTGGTGAGAGCCTTGGTGATGACCAGAGACGGGGCGGACTGGCGCCGATAACTCTGAGACTTCATCCGCTAAAAGAGACAAAGAGAGACAACATGAAGTTCACCCCAACTAAATACTGACTATGTCTTATTATTAACACACAGGTTTAACATGTATGTATCCAGAATGTAACAGAAATCATCTAAACTAACTTTTTGTATTTTTTTTGTGGGAAAGAAATAAGTTTCTATCTTTAGATTTAAACAATATTCATATTACAGTAAAAACACCAAATTCATCTCTTATTTATCTCAACATCACTTCATCTCTAGTCAGTTCATGTTGCTTTGCCCCAGCAGTTCACCAAGCCTTCAATTTGCAACAATTTGGATTTTAAACAAAAAATATTTATATTTAATAAAAGTTTTTAACATCAGAAGCTTATAAATGTCATTGTAGGCCATAACCTCTTTAACACATAAAACAGCTGTAAAATAATCTTAAAGAAACCATTTACCTCTATCTGCGTCACACTGACCACACTGCCCTGCACAGCTAAAAAGCTTTAAATCTCACAAAGACAGAATTTCCTCCACGCTTATGTCATGTTTGCACTTTCCTCATCCGTTACATAAGACATCATGTTCAACCCATTCATCACATCATTGGGACCTGTGGCCTCCAAAAGGACAGCGACAGCAGGTTGAAGCAGGAGAATTTAAACACAGAGGAAGGTCGGAGCGTGAAGGTGACAACGTTTTACAGTCTGTATTACCTTCAGCACTCAGCAGCCTCTATCTGTCTGTGCTATGACCTCCTGACCTCTCTCACACCTCAGCTACTGGAAAAAGCCAGCAGGAGACTGTCATTTAGGTATTTTTATAAGTGTTAAAATTGTGTCTGTCAAATATCATAAACTAACTTCTTGAAGCAAGTCTTTTACGTTGAGATGAAATCAGAATAGACTCAAATATGGCACTTCCACAGTGAATTAATCCGCTGTTCCCACCAGCTGCTGCTTGCAACCATATTGAGATCCTATTTTTCTCTACTGGATCCTATTATCCTCATTTCCCCACGAGGATCATTAAAGGTGCATTTAATCTAATTGTAAAAGGATTTGTGAGTGTGAAGCAGGGTGACAAACAACCATTACATAATCACAGCTCTTTCATTGTGTGTCAGATTATAACACACTCTGTGACACCTAAAGGTTATTGTGTTTGCTATGATTATTCTTATTGTTCACAGGGACTCTAACTTTTGAGTTGTAGGATTGAACTGAGGCGGATGTGAATGAGCACAGTACACTATCTATCTGACTGCAGCCAACTACACTGACATTTTATAATTAATGGCAGTGTACAAGTAACAGTGTAACCACAGTGGCTCCAGTGGACCTGTTCAAATCCACCATGATGGGTTGAAAAAGGACTCGATCTTTATGAATTCAAACATTTTAAATGGTTTCACCTAGAAGCAGCAATTTACAGATTATTCTTCGAGGGTCACACGACCGACAGAGACAACTGTAGGCGAATACTAACCACTGTGGGCTAGTTTTGTTAGCTCGATTAATGGATGTATTGTTTAGAAGCTAAATACCCCGCTGCAGCTCCGCCTCGCTTCCAATTTTGCCCAGTGGCCACGGAGCATTTTCCTCATAGACCACCATTATAACAGACGTCTATAAAACTGTTTACAGGACATCGTGAACTGCACACAAAATCAATTGTGATTAATTTTTTTAAATCCACGGATGTTTTATATTTGTAAAACTTTTCTCGGGCGAATAAAGTGATTTAAAAATCAGTGATGTAAAGTCTACGAGCCGCCATGTTTGCATCCAGTATCCAGCTCTAAACAATGCCTCCATGAATCGTCTACTTGTACTGCAGAAGACACAGTGAAGATAACACGGCTCTGTCTCCGTCCACCTGTTGCCTTTCCATATTCTTTCAAAGCTTTTTAGTTTTTGAATTGTTTTATCAGTTTATTTACTTTCTTAGCATTATATAAGAACTATGATTATGAGACAAACAAACTTGTAGCAAACAAAACTCTGAGTATAAATAACAATGCTGTTTCTAGTTAATCAGATTTTGACATTGAAGGATCCTGAATTGTTTGTATTTCAGGTATTTGTCTTTATAAATTGTGAGAGAACCATAAAACCAGTGTGCATGTCCACACATTTCTGACATTTTTACAATGTATGATGATTGATTTAGCGAGGTCACACAGTGGTGAAACATTCCTTACACTCCATCCACAACATGACAATGTTACCTTTCACCCCTAAAAACGACCCAACGTAAGCGAACGTGGTTTAATGGTGGGATGTACTGAGCGACAGCAGCTCTTACATTACGGAGTGTGTTTCAACACAAAGCAGCTTAAGAGGATATTCATTCATCGAGACTGTTTCCATCATGCTGCCAGCAGGTGCAACAGGTCTGAAAGAACCAGGACGCAACTTCCAGCTTTAACCTTTTAAGTAAGATTCTGTGCAAAATATACAGAATATACGTCTCCACTGTATTTATTTACTCATGCTGAGACCAGCAGTGATACTGTATTCCTCTATCTTTTTGATTCAGTACATACTGTACAGATGAGAAGCCAGAGCCAAACCTTGTATCAATCATTAATGAAAACAAGGACGCAGCACACACTGCTGCCAAAAACCAAATATATTCAATTTACAATGATATGAAACAGAGAAAAGCTGCAAATCCTCACATTTAAGAAGCTTAAACAAGCAAATGTTTGACTGTTTTTATTTAAATTAACCGATTATATTGTTGGCCATTCATTTTCTGAATCGTGCAGAAACCAACATAAACAACAACCCAACTGCTGACCTTTGGGTCTGATTTTGAGATACAGCTATGATCTATATTAATACATACATACATACATACATATGTAAACAGTAACAATAGGACATCAATTTACCTCATTTATACATAACAATGGTGGTAAATAACCAATTAATGGTTGAAAGCTACATTAGTTCACCAGTTGGTGGTGATTGTTCAAGTATTTGGGCTAATATAATAGAGATGAGATTAAATCTAATAATTTAATTAATAATTTAGTTGTAAAATGTTATTTTTTTACAACTATTTAGCATTTATAAGCGATTTAAAGTACTTAATAGATTGTTTACACTATAATGATGTTGTAAGTAAATATGACATTTTACTGATAACTGAATACCTAATTAATAAATATTGGGCATAAAATATTAATATATATATATTAACTGTTTAAGGGAGACACATCATATTGTAGTATTGGTAGGATTACATAGTGAGTACAACTATGTTGCCTTACCCAGCCTTCATTGTTTATACACCAGTAACAGAAGCTGAATGACTCATAGTGGTGGACAAAAACATTTCTAAACACAACGACATTGTTTGTTGTTAACCATTTATTATACTGCTTATTAATTCAGTTGGGGAGAGGATTTTAAACTTAATGTCAACAGATTTAATTATTATGAATCAGAGTTCTTAGCATCTAATTGGTTTGATACTTTACAAATTCTTTAATTCAATCTCTAAACTTTTTCCAAACAGCCAGCTCTCTGTATATGTTGGCCTCTCTGAGCACCACTATAACATTCCTGTTGTTTATGGTTGTCTGCGGTATTTTGTACACCATCCTAACTTCCCTTGTTCGGCTGTGTTCATGGAGGCTGTGTGCCACTGAACTCACCTCTCACCCGACAGGACCGCGTTTACAAAACACTCATTCGTGTGTGTGCTGCCTCAGAGGGGAATATGATGGTTTTCTCTCATTTGATAAAAGAAAAATGGAAAGAAAGAAGCTTAAAAAATAAGAATATATTTTAATTTGATAAAGCGCGTGGTCTCTCTACTTTGCGCGCAGTCTGGTTTAAGTTGATCCATTACGCTTACAGACATTAACAAAGACTGGGAACAGTTCATACCCGCTTGGTCTCCTGCTGCCCGCCGCCTCGGCCGAGGCTGTCCTGTTGCTGTTGTGGAGACATGTTGTCCATCCAGCCTCCAGACGCCCGACGGCTCACTGCCCGACTGTCCTCAGGTGATGCGGGGGAGAGAGAAATCCCATTAATAACCTCCGTCTCCGGAGGACAGAAACCATCTCAACACAAGCTCGATAGAAGTCGCCGAAAAAAAACTTTTGAGTGTGCGAGCTGGGAGACGGAAAACCTGCGAGGAGGGGAAGAAAAAGTTAAAAAGAGAACAAGCTCAGCTGATCCACAGATCTGCTCCACTATCAATGAAAGACTGTGCTGTAACCAAAAGCAGCTCCTGTCTGGATTATCAGCTGCTGTGCCACTTCTTAATGCGCCTTTACGCACTGAACGGAGGCGGCGCCGATACGCGGCGAAAAATAGGTCTACCTATTTTTAACCACATCGCTCCATTGATCCAGCAGACAATCAGATTCACACTAAAAAACAACAACAATGACAACAAACTGCAGGAGGGATATTTCACCCCGCTGTCTGAAGCTGATCAGACTGCATCTGCGGTCTACTATCAACACTTCTGTCGTACAAACATTTCTCAGAAGCTTTTACTCTCAGTGATTTAATTAACTCATTATCTGATGTAAAGGTGAATAAAATAAAAACTTGCAGAACATTCATGTAGTTTAGTAAATAATTAAACGTATTACATCTTTTTCCACATTTATATAGTCTAAAATAATGCAAAATGCCCCTGTTGATAGTAAACAATAAAACAGGTGTAATCTGACATCAACTCACCGTTTAAAATAACCAGAACCAGAGTAAGTTTCCACACACTGGAATGACTTTACTGTGACCTGACTGCTGTTGGTAGTGCATGGGGAGTTTGTGTTTACAACTTATAAAACATGTGTTGTTATAAATTAACTACCCAACAGTATATACAAGTACAGCTGAAATGGTTAGTCGATTAATCAATTAGTTGATCACAAAATATGAGGATTTGCTGCTTTTACCTTTAAGTTAAAAGCAACTAACTATTTTAATGTATGTTATAATTTTGATATTTCTTTGCATTAATTGAACTATAAAGGCTTGTGGTGGTGTCACTTTAGGCTTTGCATTATTGTGACAGCATTTCTCACCATTTGTAGAATTTTTAAAAACTAAATCAATTGACTGAGAAAAATAATCAGATCAGAAGCAGATTAATCCATGATGAAAACAATTATTAGTTGCAGTCCGATATACAAAATGAGCTCCACCTCAACCAACTACATCAGTAAGATCCTGTTTTTTACATGAGTAATAATCTAATGATATAATACTCTTAAGGATTACTACTACAGTACCTTTCTACATATTGGGCACTAATAAGGTCAGGTAAAAAAGTTTGGTTTTGCCTTTATTATTATTATTATTATTATTTACACATACAGCACTGGAGTCTGTGGGGAGATTGGAGGAGGACAGTAGAGCCAATATCATCAGCACAGATGAACAAACTCACAGGAATCCTGGGAACTTTTTGTACACTAGAACAAGTTATTTAGATCCAATAGACAAACGTTATCAGATTATGGGTCTGATGCTCACTGTCAGTACAGTAGCTCCAAGCTCCACGTCAGTCTGAACACACATTATTAGATTCCAGTGTCTCTGGGATACAGTCGTGAATAGTACTGACTGCAATCTAGGCCATAAGGTTGTAATGTAGGACGCATTCAAACCTTTAAGTGAAGCCATCCTCCTTCAATAAACGAGACGTCGTCGTTGATTTGTGAAGCATATGTCCCAAAGATGTAATAGGATGTTTACAGTGAATATTAAGATTCATTTAGGTCTACATGCATAATGGATACAAGCAAACACCTGACTTTACGCAGGGGAGGGAGTCAAGATTTTTAAAAGGGAGCTTGTGAACTTGGCACAAAGCAACTATTGCCCCAAAATCAATTGTCCTTGTAGAAACAGAAGTGGGCCACAAACTGGGCTAAAGAAGAACCAGGCCAGAAAGTGAAGACTGCGGAGACCCAGAGTATTCATTCCCCAAATTGGCCACAATCAGCCCCGTTAAAACTGGATCACTTCAATGATTAGCATCCCTCGTGTTGATAATGAACAGCCTTGGGCATGGCAGAGAAAAGCAGCGCGCACCCCCCTCCTCACTGGCTCCCAACCCTCCCGCTACAAACACACTTCTTCCACCTTAAAAACATCAATCAGTTTGCTTTGACTGTATCACAGAGGTTGTCCGAATGTTGGAGGCAAAAGTAATCCTTCATATCTCACTGCGACCGGTCACCTATATTCAGTCATCACGCTGAGAGCCCAGAGAGAGAGAGAGAGAGAGATGAAATGCTTATTCATTAAACTAAACGAGCATAAGAGGGATGGTTAGTGTTCTCAGCGGGGGATCAATAACCAACATCGACTGTCCCCCCCCAAATACTTTGCATTTTAAACCTTATGTCTGCTAACAAACAGAAACACTATAAAACTTCTTCAGTTTCACTTCTAATGGAGCCAAAGGCTGAAAAAACAATGATCCTGCCACAATACAACAATTACCTCTGCACATCAATTATACCCGTGACCCAAATAGCAAATTAAATGTCTTAAGCTCTAATTTAGTGGACTGTAACAGCATCTAATCTCATTTATAATATCAGTTTTAATAGGACAGGCAAAAGTTATCTATAAGCATGACTTAACAGAAACTACTGTTAATCACTCAACTAAGGGGTTACATAACCTTTCTTGCATGTAAATATACCAATCAACAGTATAAAACAAATAGTACATCGTTGACAATCAATAACTTTACAAGAGAACAAAAGGTCAAAATCAGAGGCATCAACAGCACTGTGGTTTTATAAATCATCTTTATTTACTGTTGATACAACAGGACTTTTGATAACCTACCTGTGGAATCAAACAACTGAAAACTATTCATGTGGCTGACTCTGTTCTATAAACATAATCAATCTAAACTATGGACCCTTTCCATTAGTAAGGATCTGTATCTTTGAATATTGAGATTAACAGCAGTGGAAAAGTCAATGTCTGTCACTTAAAGGACCAGTGTGTACGATTTAGTGGCAGAAGGGTGACCCGCTTCTCACATCTCATTCTAATGTAACAAAAATAAAAGCTCCTATATTCAGGCGATAAAACACTGATGAAAACATACCTGTGAATATTATATTATGCCTAGACATCCTCCAAAATGATACACACTGGACCTTTAAATATGAAACAGCTTCTATTCATGAGGTATCACAGTGACAAAATCTCCATTTTGTGGTGATTGATATCAGAAATGTAAGAATATAATACAGAGAAAGAGGGATTGTCGTTGAGTTACTAACTCCGACTATTCTCTACTGAGATATGTTCAACTGAAGTCAGAACATACATACAGAGCATAACATTTAAAAGACATTACAGTGGACATGCAGAGGTGTAGACTACTGGAATAAAACACGATCAATAATGTGTACTGACTGCGTGTGTGTGTGTGTTACCTATTATATTTATTCCTTCACTGGACGCAGTACACGAACGGGGCCTGTAAGAGATGAGAAACAATAATATTTAAAACAAATATTCTGTAACACTTAGCATACATTAGCAAACATTTTATAAACACAATGTGTTCCTGTATTGATGAACTGACAGTGCACTGTAACATCTGCAGTAACAAATTAACTTTCAGTCACTTCAGGGAAATCGCCTGTCTGGCCTCATTTATATATAGATGTTCACATCAAAGTAAGGTTTTAGAACAACTTATAAGAGGTTTTCTGGCCAAGTCATACTTGACAGACGATGACAAAATCTTTGCAGCTGATACCAAACATCGATTTTTAGAGACCAGTGGAGCAATTACTGTTGAAAAACAAGCTATTATCCTGTCAATATGATAAAAGTAGGTCTCCAAATCCAATTAGAGTGACCATTAATGAATGCTCGGCCTGATGTAAGCACAGATATGATTTTCAAATACAGTGAAGCTGGTGAAGTTCTCAAAAGCTGCTCCTCTTCAAACAACCCACAGGTTTAAAATGGACTAAGATTTGGTAAGTATCATTTCTTATACGACTGTGTCATTACATCTTCCCAAACACTGTTGACATATTCTCATAAATCCCACCCATCTCATGTGTCGCTACAATGTACCCCCAGAGCCTGAACTGGACAAAAAAAAGGTGCCAGTATGCTGATTCAGCACAACTCCAACCACAACATAACCCTGATTCTTTTGGGGTTTGGACATTTTAAACCCTTTTTTCTTAGCGTTAAACTGTTTGCACTGGCAGTACTTTTTCCCCCACCCATACTCTGCCTCTGATTAGCTCTGACCCTGACTTTAGGGGAGAGCACCTCAGCAGTACCCAATAAAACTAAGGGTACTCCTGTGGACAAACGTCCGAAGGGCTGGTACTCTGTGCCTGTGACTACTTGCATTGTGTTCGCCTAAATTCAAACCCATTTCTGAAGATCCCTTTTTCTAATGTTCTTCCTGGTTCTTTGACTGCTGTCCTTGCCCAAATCCCTAAAATGTATCAAATAAAAGTACATTCACTGAAATCCATAAACTGCCTTTACAGCCCAAATAACTAGAGAGCCTTTAAGTTATCATGTGACCCAGCATCAGTATGAGTATAGGTCTGAAACTCACTCTATTTACTGTACACAAATCCCTTATAAACACATATGATTACTTATACATGTCACATACATACACATAAGACACACAGCCGTTTTCTCTCATCGTTTCATTAGATGTCATGATAAAGTCAGAGCCCTGCTGAACTCCTACAAAGTCACATTCACAGTAATTGTGGTAAAACCGGGTGGTGTTATGTTGATGCAGAAGCACTAATATAATGCTTTATGCACATAGAAAGGCAGATTATGCAAAAATATAGTTCAAGAGAAATATGCAGAAAGATACAAGAGAGGAGAAAATGAAATGTATTTACCTGTTATAAAACTATTCTTTAGATTCCATGACACCTGGTCAGGATATATCACATGTCCAAGATCCAGTGAAACAAAGAGAGCAAACAGAGAGCCAGAGTTTGTGTTTTAACCGATGCTACGTGCACAGATAACACTCTCCAGAGAACATTGTGAAGTAGTTTTAAAAAATGGATTGTAGAAGGCCTAAACAGAGGAACGCCAAACGTCCTTTAGAACTGAGTAAAAAAAAGTGAAATATTGGCCACATGAAGGTGTCCACTCCACAACAGTTGACCTGTAAGTCATATAATTGGTATGTACAATGTTTGTCAAGGGCATCATTTTCCAGATGGGTCAAACACGCACACAGATACACCTGATTGACAACTCTACCACTCCGTCTCCAAACTCAGCCACACCCACAGCCTTCACTAGATGGGGTTGAACATGCATCTGCACTGTCTAAGTGTAGCTGCTCTGTCAAAGAGAAATCTGAGAGATTTCCACATTTGGTTTGTGGCCCATTAGATGATTTCACAATGTAATATCATTATTTAGTGCCAATGCTGGAAGAAGTTCAACCGTTTATGAACCACAATCTTTCCCTGTTCTTAACCCCACCATAATTACAATGTGCAGATATTGTAGTGTTAAGGCTATGAAGTAAAAAAAACATTGTCATTGAATATATTACATGGATTCACACAACCGTTCAAATATAAACAATCTTGTGTGGCAATATGATTAGGATAGAAGGAGACTTAACATATGCCAACATGATACCTACATCTATATACACTTATTTTGTTATTATAGTTCTGATAATAGACTCTGGAGGATCAATATTTTGTGTCAAATTACTGACTTCTTTGTTGTCATGCAATAATATAATGTGCTTTGACCCTTATCAAAATATAAAATGTGGCAATTTAAAATGTTTTCGCAGTACATTAAAAAAAAAAAAAAACACCTTTCTGACTTCTCATCGCAAATACCATTTAAAACAATCAGACTTACACGGTTAAAGGTAGTAAAAGGAATTAAAGTTACTTGATAGTGAATCTGTTTTAGCTGTGTGTTCACAGACAAAGCAGTAACATTGCAAGAAGGTGGAATTCAGTGGGATAGTGTATGTTAGGTAAATTACAAAAGAGAATAAAATCTATTCTAACCACAAGCCATTTGAGCCACTCTCGATCAGAACTGAGCTCTGACTGTAAAACAAGCCACAAGGTTGAGAATCTGGGATTCAGGCATTTGGTGGTTGAAGTTATTTAGCCAGATTTGGTTCATTTACGGTCAAGTTTAAGGAAAAATGGGCAATTCTTTAAAATCACAACGAGACAGAGCTTCCTACAAAAGTTTTATTTCTCTTAATCATCAAATACAGGATGCTCCAAAGCTGCAAAAACATTCACTACATGTTTGAACATGGAATTAGTTTCAGTAACAGTGTTTAAAAGGAGAGGACAAAAATATCTACAAACGGAGGAATGTATGACTGAATGTAGATATTAGATTGTTTACTTACAGGAACTTTTCTCGTTTTTGGTGTGACACTTTTCAGTTTGAGAGATCCGCAATCGTGTTTTCACTCTAATCACCATCCAATATAATTTATCTTTTTTATAGAGCAGTTTAATAAAGTGTATCCAAGACCACAGCAGGCAGAACAACTGCAAAGCTGTCTAACCAAAAAGGCCTTTCTCGAAAATGCTATGAAACTTCAGCACACACACCAAAAAAAAGATACTGTTTCATTCAGACAACATAGAGGAGGAACATACGTGGTGAAAACTATGATGTATAAACATTACAAGTGTACATACAAAGCTTTATCCTGTAGTTTTGTCACAAGTAAATCCCTCAGTGACAACTTGAGATACAGGGGAAAAAAAGAGTTTTATCTATGTACAAAACCGACAAAAGAAATCTGATTTTCTTTCAGCAAAAGGTATCCACATCATGGCAGGGAGGTGAATCGCGGAAAACAGAAAAAGTCGATATCGGGATGGGACGGTAACAAAGATCCATGAGAACTGAACCAAGTTAGTATCTGCGGCGCTTGTTATTTGGCCCATCAAAGACCCCCCCTACTGGGTTCCCCCTGCCAAATCCTGGGGCTGCTCCAACTTGGGGGCCCAATGGCTGCTGTTGCTGCTGCTGCTGTTGTTGCTGCTGCTGCTGCTGCTGTTGCTGTTGCTGCTGTTGTTGCTGTTGCTTTGGGGACTCAACCTCTGGTCGGCCCCCCATTGTCCCACCCTGCGAGTATCTATCGCTTCGCTGTTGTATCATGGAGTCAGCGTTAACAGAAAAGGCCGAGAATGATGTGAAATCGAAAGAGCGATTGTATTAAAAAGGCACGGGGAGGTTGTTTGGGGGTCCGACACAAATAGAGTTTATCCAGAAAAAAGATTTCAAAGTTCATCAGTCAGGGTTTAGTTTGATCCAAGTGCCGCCATCCGAGAGTAAAACGTGTGTGAACCAAACAGACAAAGGGAGAGAGAAGAATAAGACTATTAGTTAAGTCTACAGTTTTCAGATCCATTTTCTAGAACTTGATATAGATTTTATTACCTCAAAATAAGGCCTCTAACGGTAAATGCAAGCACTATTTTATTTTATTTAGGAATTAATTAGATGCAAACTGATTAACTTTTATATTTTAAATCAGTTTGAGGCAATGTTGTCGCAAAATATTCTACATAGGAAAAAAAAATGTCTTTAATGTCCAAGACTAATTGAGAGATAAGCTTATTTGTCCTGATACATTACCATGGCTCCATTCTCTGACATCAATGGTGTCCCCATATTTGTAGCTCCCTCTGGGCCAATGGCTCCTCCCCTTCCACTCATGCCCATCATTTGACCCTGGTTACCACCGGGCCCCGGAGAGGCCTGGTTATAGCCATCTACACGCAAAACAACGGAGCATTGGTTTGTCATTCGGTGGGTCAGTGTAACGCACCCAACGCCCCGCAACAACAGCAGCTTAAGACTACAACTAATCTCATTGACTTCAAAGTAAAAGTTAACGTTGGCTTTTGGTCAGTAGGTAATATGATTATCGGTCTTCTGATGAGGATTAACATTTATGATCAGTACAACTTCGCTACTCATTTAAAAACCATCTTAAAAGGTACACTTAAGAGTTTGAAGAAAGTCCTTTATAAAACATTTATATACTCAACACCCTGTTCATTCATTTATATAAATATGACACCAACACAACCAAAAGCCAATGTTAATTTTTAAGTGGTCAACAGACGGTATATTATGTTAAAGTAGACACTTATAGTTGCATTTTACAGGTGAAATAGACAGACAGCAGATTGTTTAACAGAATCAGAGGCTCTCACTTTGACAACTAAACTTTGAGGTCAAGTGCCAACGTCCACATCTTTTGTTAACTAAACCTTGGATTGCACATCACGTTACTCATGGAGCATACAGAGAACAACATTTCAAAAAGCAGTCAGACCTGCACAAACATCACATGTTCAATCGGAAACTATCAAAAAACCCAGACTTGGATGCTCCACTATCTGACGGATCTACAAACAGATTTGAATGAAGCAAAAAAATATAACAAGGTTAAAACGTACAATTGGACAATTGACTGCAACATCCCGACATGTTGCAAAATGATGATCGATGAAAACCGCACACAGCACGGACAAGTGAGCTTTATGGTTTAAACCATAATTACGAGTAGCTGAGTCGGAAAAACCATTCAGTCTACAACCTGTAATTCCAGGTCAAAGATAAAGGTCATTTCTGACTCAGACGATATCTCCCACTTTGTGAAATACAGACGTATCAACCATGTCTGCAAAAGCACCAGCGCTGGGAGTTATAGCAGCCAGAAAAGTAGCTACTTTTGGTTATTAGTCTGGTGTGACTACAATGTTAGCACCAGGACCGGAGGATATTTCCAGCTAATGTAAATAACTAGCATCAGGCTTTTATTTAGAAATATAAATAGAAAATTTGATCAGTCAGCCTTACTTCTGCTCGACTATATTCCCTCAGATATTAGCAAATTAGGCACTATGACGTAAACAATACAATACTCCACCAACATGACTAGTGCTGGTTGACTGATTGAATGAATGAAGGACTTAATCATCACACATAATTAACAGTGCTGTATAAACAAACAAAACCGAAATGCTATGTGCAATGGAAATATAATTAGTGAATACAGCATGGGGAACAAAACTTAAACATCCACGGAGAAGGAAACTAACATTCCTTAAATTACTACATGAAACAAGCAGAAAGAGTAAGACATCTGACTGGTGCTCCATTGATTACATAATCTCATCTACTGATTACTGTCCTCTTCCTCTGCAAAGGTTTAATGGCATCGGACTGGAGAATCAGCTCCACCTACTGTTTATCTCAATGCCTCAAGCTCCTAATATTCCCTCAACAGTAGTGGGTGAAAACACTGATTCATTCGCATTTTCTTTTTCCGATTTACTTGTACTTATTTGGGTAAATTTTGCACTGCATTTGGATGGAAACGTGACAATTGTCCAACATATAGTATATGTTCATTTACATGCTACACAAACATACAAGTATACATACTACTGCAGACAGAGCAGCCAAGATTAAAGTAAGACAAAATAATTTAAATAACTGACCCCTCTTCCGGACTAACATTTTAGGTAAATGGATGCTACTGTTTGTGCAACTAAAGAAATAAATACAAAAGAAACATTGCAGTTATAGAGATGATGTGCAATCCTAGGTTATGATATCTGTACGGTGAAGAGCCACCATGAACCTTCAACAATCTGTCCATCATTATAGATTCAAACATCAGTCCCCAGCCCCTCATCCTGCACTCAGCAGATCAACATTTACTTTGTGGAGTACAAAGTTTTCATTACTGATCAAAGTCAGCAGCGTTAGTCTCTTATTTTCTACCATGATTTACCAAATAGATACTGCAGCCTTTAGGATTCTTTTAGAAATGTATTAAAAGATAATCTCAAAGGCTACAACAGCTAATAAACATGTTTAAACTGAACGGAAACATAGCACATTATCCAACCTTATTTTAAATCTGCATATAAATGAGGACGAGAGCTCAGGGACCAGATATTTCTCAAACTATGAAACTTCACCCCAACAATAACAACCTCGCTCAGCACACGATATATTCTGTTAGTATAGACATTACGTTGTCATGTGGTGTATTATGGTTTCTTTTCTCCTTTGCATTGCATCCCAAGTGAGTCCACTTTACACCAAATGTTTATAAAGTGTTATTTCCAAAACATCTGAATACATCTTGTTGAGAAGCAGTCATTTGGGATGAAAGACAAATAATGGTGTTAAATAACATAAAGGCAGTCATAATTCACGTTATCGTCACTTGATCTGGTTTTGTATCTTTACACACAATCATGCCCGTACCTCCCATATTAATGGCTCCACGAGGGCCCAGCTCACCCACTCTCATTTCCTGTTCTCTCTGAAAGAAGTGAAGAAGAGCTTTGAGATAAAAACTTAACTAAAGTACAAATCTTTAGCGACTAGCCTACAATACACTCACACTGTATAAGTATTGATTTTACACCCAGAGCTGAAGACAGCTGCATACATTGCCCACGGCTCTTTAGGACTCTAATTAGGTGAACTTTAGGTTTAGCTTTAATGCCTCTATTTAAACTCTGGCAAGGCAGAAACATTTTATTTACTGCAAACACAACAAGAAACCAATTTGCAAACTCAGCCTACATCAGATCAAATCGTCTGGAGGTGGGCAAACAAATCTTAATAAAACAATAAGCCACATAAAATGGGCTTCAGGCTATTTTATTCACACATGTATGTTTTTTTTAGAGTTAAAACATTTATCTTGTCAGCTACTAGACTAAACACAAATTAAAAGTTATGTCAATAATCTTTACTACATTCACCCCATTCACACAAAAAGCCCTGACACACCAAGTCCACCTAAACAAAGACCTCACATCAACGTAGCTCCGCTGACCACCAGCATACAAGTATAACCTACCTACCATGGCACTGTTAATCTATTTTAATGGTCTTGTTTTTGCACTGTTATTCTCAGGCCAAGGTCTTTACTTGTGAGGGAAGAAAAGCTGGACTACGTCTGATTCAAAGTGCTTATAAGATGATACGGGTCGACTACAGTTAATGGTGCTGAACAGCTGCTGAATGACGACTGAGTTGGTGTGTCAAGGCCCAAACACAAAACATGGAGATGCTTTATTGTTGTGTTCGTTCATTAGGTAAACATTTCATTCACACAATCTTCTCTCTCTGTGTTTCAAAATGTATCTTGCAAATACAAAAAATAAATAGGATTAAACAATAATGGATTTCACTGACCTGGATTGAGTCTGTTTTAGGATTAAATATTTTAATGGAAATGTCCAATGAAACATCTAAACAAGGATTAATCCAGATCATTGAAACCAACTGGACATGAACGACCTAATAATATTCTTCATGAAACGTTATAAAGTCACTATAATGGGTCAATGCATTTTACCACTAATGAACCCTCTTATCACAAACAATAGTGATGTATGTAAAATATATTTATGGTCTTCATTGTGATGGTTAAATTTATTAACATCAAGATCGTTAAAATATGTTGAATTACTTCAGATACTGTGATGCTCAACCTTTACATACTTACCTGCTAAATCATCAATATGTTGCATTTATAATAAGAATAGCTGTAAGTGAGATGAAACCCTACATCATTGTGGCACTAACATCAGTGGATGAAGCACTAGATGGCAGCAGATGGCATTTATATATCACTCTAACAATAATCCTCCCACAAACTACAGTAACACCACAAAGAGCCAGTCAGCATTCAATATAAAATGGTTATGAGACTCTAACATCCCATAGTTTATTATGAGCATCAATGTGCTTTGTTTTTATATCAAAGTGGTGGAGTAATATTTATACAATTTTATATTAATGTAAATCAAATTATATTTTTCAAGTGAACAAAAGGAAGCTAATGTGGACTTTAGACTATTACTGTTAGGAAAGTAAAGTGTATTACTTGTACTCTAGTAAATATCACACCAACTGTATGACACAACAAACAAAATAAAAAAAATACAAATGAAATCAACCTACTGAAAACTACATGTGTCCAGTGATAACTAACTGTTGGTGTTATTTCACATTAGTCAACTAAGTGAAGAACTACTGACAGCTGGCGACCGTATGGACGGCGTGAGGTGGACGGATGGTCCTAGACGCTAGTGTGTGTGCTTGTGTTACGTGCATGTAAGGATGTAGACTCCAACAGGACCTCTAAACAGAGCAAAGGATTTGAAGAGAAAAAGTTATAACATAGAAATCAACAACATATCACACTAACATATTTATACTGTCTGTTAAGAACCTGGAATTCAACTTGATCTAATAAAAGTCTTTAAAGTCTACAGATTTATTAGATGAAGCACGGACTGTCACTTTCCCACATCAACCTGTGTAAACACTATTATTAGCTTGGCTATTTCTTTTAACATTTTACTTCTCCTATTTCTTCCTCATACATTAACCTCCATTCATTTTGTTTCTATTCTAAAATCTGCACTGACTGTTTCTATTCATATATCCAACTTTGTTCCTGTCTTTTATAATCAAATTAACAGATAAAATGTGCCAATGCAGCAGATCTACACTGTCTGAGATTTGATTTGTGTTAACTATGGAAAATAAAGACGGATACAGACTCCTCAAACTTACAGGAAACAACTACAGCTGCTCTATAAAAGGTGCACAGTTACGAACATTTATAGAACAGAGAGTCCTAAGCCATGAATAACGTTCTGTAACAAAATGCATAAAAGGTACCACAGCCAATCACTGATCTTTGATTATGAGCCTCATAAGCCTCACAGAGGTAATATCTGATGTGGGGCTATTGTGCTGAATTTCATTACACTGTATCAGACGGTGTGAAAAAACTAAATAGGATGAGCATGTCGTCTTTGATAGAAAAGGATCAAGAAGAGACAGTAAAGAAACAGTAAAAAAGTATTTCAGTTACACATAATAGTAATAATAAATTGCTCATAAATAAAAACTGTACAAGTGAAACAATACAATGTTTGTGGTTAGTTGTGGGTGTTTGTCATATCCCATGTGTAGTTTGACACAATGAACCAAAGTATTACAGCGATGTGTTACCATGGCAGCCTGACCACAACTATTAAAATACAGGAAAGTTATTACAAATAAATCAAAAATACTGATGTTATAGGCATTACTTATCAAACTATGAGGAAATAGGAAATCCACGCAGAGCAGCACAGTTCAGTGGAGATGCTGCTCAAATGCAAAAAGTGTTTCCTTTAGAAAACTGAAGAAAGCCGATAAACTAGGCTCTTTTTCAGCAGATCTTTCTTGGGGCAACATACGCTCCCCCAAGATTTGCCTCAATGAAATAGCTTTAATCTCCCAGTGGCAGTTTATATAAACAAGACCTGACTGAACCCAATCGGGCCGAAGACTTCTGGGAAAAGTATAAAACTCAGCAGCTATTGTAATATGAAAGACCGATACCTGAGGTAAGTTACAGAAGATACTGGTGAAGTATGTACACTGTACAAGCAGTTGAGATCACTCTACAGTACATATATACTATGATATTGTTGGTATATCAAGGCAAATATGGTTAAAATACTACATTATGTACATAAAATGAACTGCTGTTATGGTTGTGTATCCATTTGTAGAATAGATTAACACATTTTGGTGTCATTCTTGATTGTATGTGTGTGTACGATACTATAATATGCATCAAAAGTACAAATGTCACTGGATAAGCTTTAATGTGTATATATTCCAGCTGTACTCACATTATCCAGGTAGTTTGGTTTGAAGCCATCTGGGTGGCGTCTCAGGTCCTCCTGTTCTCTGTGTCTCATCATCTCTTCCTCTCTCCTCCTCCGCTCCTCTTCATGCCTTCAGCCAGAGAGTAAAGAGAGAAATTAGTCAAAAATAACTAACAAATAATAAATTAAACAAACATAACACCATGTCTTTTATGAAATTGATAACATGAGCTTAAAAATAACTGATTTATGCTTCAAGTCAACTTAAACAATAGGAATAATAACACTAAATTATGTTCATTCTCTCACTCTGTCCTGATGATTTGCTCAAGAGAGGAAACACACCTCATCTCTATCTGCTTTCGCCTCTGCAGCTCCTGGTTGCGGAGCTCCTCCAGCCTCCTCAGCTCCTCCTGACGTCTCATTAGATCTGGAAGACCAGAGGAAGACATGAGTATGAAGGAACCAGCAGACAGACGGATATATGTATATAAGGAATAATACAGGAAAGCAGTATTACCTACAACTCACAGTGATCATTCTTTAAATCACATTGAACAAAACACCAAATTACTACATTTATTTACCTCAACAGGCCTTTTACTTCAGACAAGCTAATAATACAATCTCTCTTTTATTAGATGTATATTTGGACAGATTTGAATGTGAACCAGTGCATGCTGCTCATGAAAACTCAACTTTATTTTACATTACAACCTTTCCAGCAGTTCAGGTGGCAGGTTGCTCTTTCACCCGATCAACCTTAGTTGAACCATAGCAGACATGAAGGCGACGCAATAAAGCTAACATAATAATAACTCTACCTATAGGACATAGGTCTGTAGGTGTGTGGCAGAGACAGAGAGAGAACGAGCGTCAGAGAGCGACAGTGAGGAAAAGATGAGCAGTTAAGTTGTCAGTTTATTAATAAATGTAGAGTGTAAGTTACAGTTTGACTGGAAGTAAATGCTGCAGCTTCTCAAGATCAAAGTAAAGCTCCAGTGTGTTTCTCTACTGCTGGAAAGGTGAACGGGGTAATCGCACATCGTCACATTGAAGATAAAGTTAGTAGGGATGCGCTTGTTGGGGAATTTGGGGCTGATATCAGTGTTTAAAACAACTATTTGTCTGAAACAAAGAAATCTACCAAGATAAGCATCTGTGCCTTGTTGCAGCTCAGTCTGTTTCTGGGGGGGGGGGGCAGGAGGAAGATTTTACCCATTTTAAATAGTTAAAAAATAGAAAACAAACATTCAATGTCACTGTTGATATTGAAAGCAGCTACAGGGCAGCTTATGGTGACAGTTATAAGTGAGTATTGTTAGGATTTCCCACCTGAGAACATGTGAGATACCTAATACAGTACTGAGAATAAAGCAGCACAAACTCTTATTTTCTACACAAACAATAAGTTAAGCAGTCCACACACACACACACACACACCTACCTTGTCTCATTAACATGAGCTGATGTTCATGTTTCGCTGACTCCAGCTCAGCCTCCAGTTTCTCTTTGGCCTCTTTAATGTTCTTGCCCACCTGCTCTCTCTGCTGTTTCTCCATCTCATGAAGAGCTTTCCAGCGAGACGAGTACTCAAACTCAAACGTGCCCGGCTGAGCAAAATGTGGCATTTGCTCTCGTTCCCTGGCAGGAAAAAGAGATAAATATAGACGTAAACGACGACTCCGGTGGTTTACTCATACTGAACGAGACAAAAAAGGTAAAATATTGTTAAAACAACACTTACTTATAGTACTTTGGAATCTTCTGCAGTAGTTTTTCAGGGAGTCCGTCCTCATCATCAAAGTGCTCTGAAGGCTCGACAATGGCTGGACATGGTGTGCTGAGGAAAGGGAGGACAACACTAAATTAAACCTCCTGTGATATTACAAGAAAGACTTTTATTGATGAAAGACAAAAGGCGCCGACTGAGATCAGAGTGATTGCCTGTGAAGTGACTGTTCATAAATCTGCCTTTTTTTTAGGAGTTAAAATTCTCACATTCTTCAAACCTCAATAAAACATAATTCTTTTAGTAGCATAAAATCTGACTCAACCTTTGCCGTACCATGTGCCATATTAAGACTTCAAACTCATGGATGGACTAAAACTGGCCTCCTAGATTGTTGTTTTATTGTCTCACTGGTACATGAATCAACATACATACATTCTTTTAACAACAAAACATTTGTTTTAAGTACAAACTCAAGGTTTTCAATGATACAGGACGAGTAATGAAAGCCTGAACCTTCGTATTGGGAAGAAATATTCCTTTAATAATCAGTGAAGACTACAGAGCCGGGACAGCTTCGCAAATCTGAATCACTGCTTCACAATTTCTTCTATAATGTAGATAATTCAAACACTAATGTGCTGTGATCGTCCCTCCAACCCGCTTCCATCCCCACACACTCCTTACGTGGTCAGCAGCAGCGCTCCCTCTGTGCAGCGCTCCAGGGCTTTACGTGCAGCTGCTTTGTTTGCAAACTCCACAATGCCTCTCCCAGTGGGACGACCACGGTCATCAGTCACCACTATAGCTCGTTCCACCGGCCCAAACTGAGAAAACGCCTGGTGGGAGAAGGTTTTCAGGTTTAAACACCACTGCACAGAATCAAAGCACAATGGAGAAGATATTTCAAAAGCTCTTTTATGAAGATTACCTGTTCCAGCAGCTCGTTTGTTACTACAGGCAGCAGGTTACGCACTGCCAGCGCAGCACCGTGTGTTGCAAATCGGATCCTGATTGGTCGATTGTTCAGAATAGTGCCATCCAGCTCAGCTTTAGCAATCTCTGCCAGTGTCCGGGTTTCCTGGAAGACAAGAGAGGAAAAGGAAAAGGATGTTTATACCCCAGTGAGGCACATTTCAGCATTCATAAGGGCTGTAATATTAAAATTAAACTTTAATCTTCAGTCCAGGAGTTGCACCTGTGTATTTTCTATGAAGACCAACCAATTAAAGTCACATAGTTCAAACTATACATTGCTGTGTTTGTCTGTTTAACACATAAAAGCAACTTAATTTCAATATAATGTCACAGAAGAGAGGAGAAACACCACATCCAGGTAACCTACCGCCATTTTAACGCACAGCACATGAAATAATATGCGTGTAAACTTAGTTAACCTGCTCTAAAACATGTTAAACATACAGCAGGTGATGTATATAAAAGCACATTGCTACTGTGACACACTGAATGTATTTAAAGGGACATAAAAACACACAGTTTGAAGCCAATAACGAGAGGTACATACCAGGCGAATGAAGCCGAAGCCCCGCTCTCTGTTGATGAAAACCTCGTTAATATTCCCATATTTAGCAAACATGTTTTTGAACTCTTCCTCCGGGATATCCACCGGGAGATTACCGACAAAGAGCCGTGAGCGCTGGGTGAACGTCTTCTCACCGGGCTTCCGAAAGCTGGTGATATCCAGAGTCATTTCTTCCGGGCCTTCTTCGCTCCCTTCCCCGGCTCCTTCCGCTTGTTCGTCGGCGGGGGACTGCTGCTGCTGCGGCGGACCCGGGCTGTCTTTGTTCCCCGGTGTCAGCTCCGGAGCCGGGGAGTCGGTCCCTCGCCTCACCGGTTGAGGAGAATTACTAGTCTGCATGTTCGCTTGTTGCATGTTCCGGTTCGCCATGCTCGGTACAGAGCGGGTTCTGTACCGCTATCTCTAGATTCGGTTAACTTTGTGCAGCAGGTTCGAGGACCGGTGTTTGACGGTGCACACGCCTCCTGCGTTCAAAGATGGCGACCGTCCATCCGGTTTTGTCTGGGGGTGTGAAGGAAAATCAGGACGCAACCGGGTTTATTTGTAATCTTCTTCCAGCTATGAGGTGCTGGGGTTAGGGAAGGATTTTGGTGCATTACCGCCACCTACTGCTCCGGAGAGGGAATCAGATAAATAGATTTAAAATAAAGTTTAAAATAATAATAATAAAAAAATAGAATCACGCACACAAAGAGAAAAAAAAAAAAACATATTACTGTTGCACAAAATGATGTTGATTTGACATTTGCCTTATTATTTCACCCCATTATATTTTCACCCCATTATAATAATAGGTTTTAAGGTGGGGGAGGAACCAGGCTCTGCGCTGGCAGTCTCCTCTGCAGACATCCGAGGGAAGCAGGCCCTGTAGAGATGTTTTTAGGGTCCCTCAGCTCGGCCACTTTGCTCCACACTCGGGCTGTTGCCTTTGACCTGGCTGCATCGCGGAAAAGAAGCAAAGTAGCTGGGAGGAGTTTGTCCGATAATGGAAGCAACGTAATCATAACCCCAGCATCACGATTAAAAAGACATAAAGAGGCTACCCGAAGTGACACTCCTCCTCCCTTCATGCACTTTCTAGATGTGCAGTCAACGTTTTATTATATTTTACATCTTTTAAGAAAAAAATCGTCTCTTTGTCTGTCCTGTTGCACGTGTAAAATCACTTATTTTGTCTGACCAGTGATTTAAAACAGACAAAAGAAAGGCTTGAAACTACAATAAATAAATAAATAAATAAAATCAAGGTTGACATTCATACTTTAAATTTGTATTAACACATTGGATGGATTTAGCTGCTGATTATTTTTCTATTGATGGACTAATTGATTGATCAACTAATCCTTTCAGCTCTAAATCTTAAAATGGTAAAAACCCCAAAAGCTCTTGATAATCTGCACGGTGCCTCTTCAGTCAAGTAATGTCAAGTCTACTTTTATCCAAACAGGCCCAAATTCACAGATTTGTCTCAGAGGACATTACAATCTGTAAAACACATCAAACATCCCAACATTAGATCAATAGATTGACAACATAATATAAAGAGTATGAAACCAAGAACATGTCACACAACCAAGTCATACATGAACTAAAGCAGGAGAGCTGTCACTGCCCCCTTTCATCGCATATTTCCAGCATGAACACTGTATATTTTGACTGATCCTCTACGTGTCTTTTGCTGTCTGTTGTTGTTATTCGAGCAGAGTGCGAGTTCCTGAGGTGCTGCTGAAAGCTTTTTCCATGACGGACCGGCCATCTGTCCAGATATTATGGCACATCTGTGTGCATATGCTTCTAAAATTCCTCTGTTTGACAAGGGCCTGAAGGGTTGCGGTCTCCTTCCCTGCTTCCCTGTGAGGGATCCCGTATCCACACAGGTCAGAGGGCTGCTGCCTGTCACTGTTGAGTCTATGTATGAGTCTGTCCACACAGGCTGCATACCATGTGTTTCACTCAAGGAATGTGAATAAGCAAGCGGTTTGTAGGGCATGCATAGTTTTGGAGGGTCTTGTTGTAATTTGCCTGCAGAAATAATGAATGCTCATTAAAGTGCAGAGAGGATTTGCTGTTTGATCTCTTTTGATCCTGAGCCTTCAAGCATTAATCTTACATGTGAGACACTGATCTTTCCCTTAATTAAGTCCATGTTCATTACTATTGGTTGCACATAGCACCCCATGTTGTGTGTTGTAGAGAGCAACATGCCTCTATATTCTTCTGAGAGTAAACCAGTAAAGATAAGAGATTTAGAGAAACATTTCATGTATTTTAAATAATATTTGTATTAGAATTTTTAGCCATTGAACACACATACATTGTTTACACATTCAGCACCTTAAAAAAATACTCATTATGCAGAATGGCTTCTTTAAAAGTGTTTTATTATTATAGAATATTATATTATTCTGATTTTATTACTAACAAATACAATAATTTTAATCTTTTAGTTTGTCAATATGAAACCAATTTTAGATTTTAATACTACTGATTAAATTAGTAGTGCAGTACTGCATCATATCAGACAAGCATCTATATTTTTATGTAAAAAGGAACTAGTAATTAAAGTCAGCTTCATTAAACAGATGACTGACCTTTGAATTGACAATAACTGTCATACATAAACCACAACTTAGTATATTGATCATCATTGTCATTGATTCTGGTACTCGTTTACTATATTTACTTATTTACTACATTTAAAATCTCAAGTAAAAGGTACAGGAGGACTATCAGCAAAACATGCCTGAAGTCTAAATAGTATAAATATTTAGACAGAAACTATTCTAATATTGTAACTATTATTAAATGTTATGTTAGTGGATAGTTAACTGATACTGATACATTCATGCATAGAGATGGTGCTAAATTTAAGTGTTGGTAGGTTTTTATCAAAAAACATGAAATTAAATAATTAAATAACGGTCATATATGTTTTGTATTTAAAATCAGAATCTGTAACATCTGTCAGAAATAGTGCAATATTTGCCTCCATAAAAGTACTCAGACCTTAAAATTAAGTAAAAATACCAATGCAACAGTGTAGAAATACAGGTAAAGGTAGTTTACTGGCAATTATTAGCATCAACATGTACTTGAAGTAGCAAAAGTAAAAGTATTCACCAAGCAGAATGACCCATCAGACTGATATAGGCCCCTGTATGATATAATTGGATCATAATTATTGATGCATTCTGTAATGTAGAGATAGAGCTGCTTTTAATTAGTTTATCCTATAATAATACACCACAATCTATTTGTTGATTATATTTTAAATTAGTAATGTGAATGTGTAAGGAACTAAAGCTGCCAGGTGAATGTAGCGCAGGGGAAGAAAAGAGTATTACTTAATAATGATAAAATTAGACTATATATATATATATATATATATATATATATATATATATATATATATATATATATATATATATATATATATATATATATATATATATATATATATATATATATGTATATATCTTTTACTGGTCCAGCTGCAGGGTTGCTGATGGGAGTAGTAGTGACGTGTCGGTGACGCAGCAGCACCCCCTCCCTCAGTTTGACGGAGCAGCTGCAGGAGAGTTTGATTCTCATCTGCACACTGAGGGCTGCGAGTCTCCTGCGGGCTGATCGAGGACAGAAAGCCGGTAAGTTGCATTATAAAGTCCCGCAGACTCATTATGTGAATATAAAGTTTGAATGCACGAGTGTAATTAAGCGCTAATTTAAGATCATTAAGGATATTGTGTTTGAAACCCAGGCTTAATAATGATCGCGATGAACGGACAACGAATACAGTTTAATACTGTGACACTTTCTTTTTAACAAAAGGATAAAGAGGTTATTAATCCCTTAATGTTAATATTGCAGCAATGTGTTTTATTGTGCGCTGGCTGTCCCATAAATAGGCTTTTTAATTATTAAGGCCGTTTTAATTAACGTGCAGTGGCTGAGATTTGAAGCGCAGCGTGAGTGGAAATCTTTAATCACATGTACGCTGACACCAGTGTATTTCACACATATTTAATGTCATTTAATTCAAACCTACTGTATTTACAGAGTTACATATTTACACCGTGCACTGTTAATTCATGATACTGTAGCCTAGATAATGGTTACTTAAGTACAGTTTGAGAAACTCTAAATTTGTAATTGATTTCCATTTTACACTACTTTATAAATATTGTAGAAATATCTGGCTTCTTCTTAAAGATTCAAGTTTTAAACAAAAATGTGCAGTTTATAAAATATACAGCACATAGGCTTATATATGCATAATTGATTAAACTACCCAACCAATGGCAGCTTCACCTCCACCAGCTGCAACATCAAAATACTACTGAAACCCACTAATAAAGTATATAACGGTGTAATATAAGAAGACATGCTGCATAATTATCTCCTTTGAAGTACATTTTGAGTCATGCTTTTACTTTATAGGATCTGATTACTTCCTCCACTGCTGCATGAGGAAGAAAAAAAAGGTGTTTTATGAAGTTTATATAGATGTTCATTAAGAGCATCCTGACCTTTTTAATCCTTATAAAAACAAGATGTCAGACATTTTACGAGATGCCAGCTCAGCAAGGACCTCATAAAAATCTTACAGTCATGGAGTGACTCAGTAAACCCAGATGGAGATGCTTGGGAAGCAGACTAGTTAACACTTCCACCTTATGTCCGATTAAATATTTAATTTATGACGCTCTGTGCTTTGGTGTTTCAGTCAACAGTGAAGTGTTAAACAGCTTAAGACACAAGAATTCAGACACATATTACTGTCATTTCCACAGTGCAGTCATGCATCTCCGACTGAAAAACACGGCAGAAGTTAAGCCCCTGCCATATGTGTCTGGTCGATAGAAGTGAGCTGCTGGATATCGGCTGAACTTCAAAAGGCAACCCTGGTGGCCTAAATCTTGATAGGATATTCTTTTGACACGCATCACCGACGTGGAGTAATTATCCTTCATCTAAAGCATCAAATAGTTCAAATTTAACATTTTGTTTTACTATATAGAAGCCTAGATCGCTTTATGCTTACTTTAAGGCTTTTCTAACACTTCATTTAGCTTTGTTGGTAAGCAAATTCTCTACCAAGGCTGCCGGTGTAGTTTGACCATACAGTATCTGATGTATTCAAGTTTGAATTAAGGTATTTGAACACTATTATACAAGTATTTAAACCATTTCTGGTTATGTCCACCGGTAATCCTGCCTTCATGTGTTCCTCATATTCTCCCGTACAACACAAGTTTTAAACCTGTCCATCTGCATATTTCCGTTAAAAATTCCAAGCAAATAAGAGCTTTAAATCAAGACGAGTGAGACAAAATGCATACAAGTATGCAGCTGATGTCTAATAAATCTATTCCCTAAATATTCCTTCGTAATATAAAATAATCACAATCACTTTCAACCATCAGGTTTCATTGTGGTTTTGGATGAAGATGACGTTCCCAGTAATATTTACAATGTTTTGGGATCATTCGTGTGTGTCTTAGTCATAAATATGTTATCTCTGACAGCACTTTAAGGCAGCACAGCACTGCCCGCGGACAGAGGGTGAGAAGTAATCAATTTATGACTTCTATCAGACTTCTCTTGGAAGTAACTTGATCTTTTTTTCTATGTCTATTTTTTGCAGTAATATATTTGCAGAAAACACAACTTAACCTCTGAACTTCTGATGATGGATTTATAGCGTTGGACTCAGCAGACAAACCCAACTTATCTCTGGTATGAAGAGGTCACAAGCTCGGTCATGAGTCAAAACAGTATTTTAAACTTAAATCTTGTTCTTTTTTAAAAAACTTATTTAAACGTGTTTTCTGGATGAGAGAACGAATGTAAACAAAATGTGACACTTTTGTTCAGATGGATGCATCGTTGCTATGCCTGAATTTACAGTAAAGAACTACTTTTTGGTAGGAAAACACTCTCACAAACTTTATCCCCTGTTGTCAGGGGAGACGGGAAGATTTAAAACCTGCTCTCCTTCAGATTCTTTCAGGCCTGCGTGGCCTTTTAACTGGGACCCGAAGGAGTTGGGTCAGTGCTGATTGAACCCTGAGTGATATAAACCCTCTCCAGTTGTAACAGGGAGCCATTGTACCTAATCCCCGCCTCTCAAACTCAACCCCAAATTTTACTCCAGACATCTATCAGACAGCTCAAAGTTGGAGAGCTAATCTCCAGTTTTCCTTTCAGCGTGCAGCATATCATTATGAGCTATACAGTAGCGCTAGTGCTCTAATGAATGCAAGCCCATGAACTGAAAGACTGAATCGTTTCAAATAATACTCTATGTAATTAGTCCGCGTTTCCAGAATTTAATTTATCATCTGTAGTGCAAGCAAGGTTTAACTGATGGTGTTGAAAAACAACTAAGGAAACGCACTGTATGGAGTAACGTCACAAAGACACATATGGGTTTCCAGACCTTTCTGTTTGTGGTCATTAGTTTCTACCATGGTCCAAAGATATGCAAATATAGAGATTTGGCTCCATTTGTTTCAATGCTGCAATTTAAAAAGTTCAAACCTCAACTTACTTTAGCATTTAGTGTAAACCTATTGAAATGTCTTGTATTGGTCCAAAAACTCCAAAGATATCCAGTTTACTATCACAGGACACTAGAAACCATTAAATATTAATGTTTTAGAAGCTCTAACCAGGGAAAATGTGGCTTTTGCTTTCAGAGGATTCAGAGTATGCTGTTTGAGCACACAGTGCAGGACAGTATGGTTATTCTCTCTGCAGCAAAGATGTGGATCAGTTTTATTGGGGCATGCATAATGCAAAGAAAACAAGCATTTACAACCCACTATGCCCGGGGATAAAACATAAAATAGAGTCAGGGGCAGTGGAAGTTGTCGCTGATCTTGCACAAATCTACTGATCTCAATTCACGGGCAAAACCAGGTCATCTGGTATTTAATTTATTGATTGACATCTCAGTGAATCTAAGAACATTTGCTAGAGAGCGCTCTGCCAGGACTGTAACTGAATACTATGAGACGTCGAGGTAAATGAAACAAAATGAAAAAGGAAATTAAAAACGGATGCTATTTTTTTTACTAACAGTAATAAGACTGCCATCAATGCTATAATAATAGAGTGTAGCCTGTGTATATTTAAATCTCAATAACAATGAAATTAATTCCTGAGCATGTAGCACAGCCGATGATGTTTGTTGCTTGCTGTTATATCAATGACACACTTTTCTTGCACACAAACAAGTACTGCTTTAAATCTTTGTAAACCAAAGGCACTTGGGGATCTTCTCTCAATATTAAAAGACTACGTGAATTAATTAAACTCATACAGTGACAACACAAACTGGAATGTCCCCAGTTTATTTGATCTGCTGGCGTTGAGATGACACATTTCACAGCACCATCGTGCACCGTTTGAAGTAATACACTGTTGGATATTCTGAAAGTAGTTCAAACCTTTAGGCTATGTTTATGTTGAGGAGTTATTCTTTATGGTATATGTTCGTCACGGACTTGTCAGCTCCTCCTTTGGAGTCAGGAATGAAAAACGGTTTCCCCTTCTGCACAACGGTGGCCACAGTTGCCCCTGATTTAGAGATGTTTAAAAGGATTAACACGGCAGCTAAGAGGATAGTTCTTGAATTCCTCAGTAAAGTCTGTCTCATAATGAGGAATGTTCGTTCTTAAAAGACTCTTTATCTCACTGTAAACTCCTGTATCTGTTAGCCTAACTCAGACTGTGGTTTTAAAGGTTTAACAACTTTTAAAAACAATTTATAAAAACTTGTAACAGGAGATATTTGTACTACTGCAGGAGGACGAGACTTATTCCATTACAGTACCTCAAGTAATCGTCACTAATGTAGGAAATGTTAATCAAAAGTTTGATAGTGCAATGCAATACAGCACTGTTACACATTTTAAAAAGGACCAGAAGACTAATTTCCTCCTCTGAAGGGTCAGCAGTGGGCATTTTATTAATGGGGCAGTGAATCTATTTAGTCAAGGAACTGATTTGGAAGTAAAGAAGGTCTAGAGGGGGACATTTCCTCCTTGAGCATACCTGCTGTTGCAATCTCCGGTTTAAAGGAGTCAAGAGTAAAAGACAATGCACATGCTGACTTGGCACTACCAATGAATGACCCCTTGCTTGACAGAAAACATTTGGCAAGCAAGGACTAATGGCTAAATTCCCTGTGGGCAAAAAGGGCTTGGAATTAAAACATTACTAATGTTTATGTCAGAAATAAAGTTAATAGTTATAAGTCTTCCAGTCCTTTGTAACGCAGTTATTTACATCCAGGGACAGATGCTGAGAGGAAAAGCGTAGACTGGTAGGGTTTCTTTTGATATTTAAATAATGAAGAAAGCTCCCAATATGAGCAGCACAAACAGCTGATCACTTTTAGAGCAATTTCTTACATTATTAGACTTTAAAAAATACATTTGTTTTCATATTCTCCACTCATTACAACTATGAGATAATGACATATACACATCTTTTAATTTTGTATTTTAAAAAAAAAGTTATATATATATATATATATATTTCAGTGTACTTATTCTATGTGGAAAAGTGATGAAACATTACTATAGTACCCATTCTTATATATTCTGCAATTTGGATTATTACTGCTTAATTCCATTTTCAGGTACCCTTCCTGGGGATTTATCTGGTCTGCTTACGTTCTTTTCTCTCCCACAGTGTTTTCCTGCCCAAACAGAAAAGTGCATGAAAGTACTTTGGACCAATGATGGAGGCCTGGCCAACACTGGCCTGGGTCCTGCTAATGACCAACATTGCTAATTGGCAGAGAACTGTCCAGTCCCGGGACTTCTCCTTGACAGATATCATCCTGCTGCATCCCTCAAGTATGAGCATAACCTCACTATTTGCATAACTTGTGTTTTGACTGTAAAAATACTGTAACCATATTGCCAGAGGCATTTTTAGCCACACTAGTGTAAATGCATCAATAATCGAACATTGCCAGGGACCAAGCTCCAAGGACACTAGAAGACAGGTGTCGAAAGCAAAAGCTATTTATTTTGTACTGACATAGAAATAAACAAATCAGCTGAACAAACAACTAAATGGACAACAAATGAAACATGCAGAGGGTTTAAATACACACACAGGCTAGCCTGGAGACACATAGGGGGGGACATGAATAAACAATGAACTGTAACATAACATGTTAAACAGTACAAACAAGGATTCAGTAAAGAAATACACATCTATACTTTTACTGTCAGGGACAATGTTAGCTTCCACTTCTTGCCATTAGCTGGTGATGCAGTCAGTGGTGGACTCCACCGTGGATGCATGAAACAAGAAAAAAAAAAAAAAAGGCACAGCATTAAAGCCTGATAATGCAGCAATATCACAATGTTAACTAAAGTGTGTGCAAGATTAGTTAATATGACACGTTGTGTCCCCGTACAGAGCTGCATTTACTTTGGATCAGAATAATGAAACACGCATTTAGTTTTGTTTGAGATCCTTCTAGTTCCAGAAATGTGTTCTTAAAATCATTCATCCATTCATCCATCCATCCATGGCTACCCTGTCGCCCTCTAGCTGCTGTTGAAGACATTGCAACAGGTTTTGTTCCTGTGATTGAGAAGTGGCTGACCCTGAGACCTAGAGCTGTCCCAGCTAAAACACAGCCTGATTCCCAGTACAGATGTGACTCTTCTTTGATCACTGTGTCAGTGCAGTTCAGTAACCAGATGATTATTCAGACAGAAAACAAATATTATATAAAAAACCTGGCAACATCCGTTACGTAGGTGATGAGCATTATCCCAGACTGTGGGCTTTGTTTTTCAAAACACAGACACACTCCGCATCACGCCAGCAGGCTTCAGATTTATTACTTTTGTTGCTGAATCAGCAATCACATCAATAAAGAACAAATAAAACAATAGCGTGACTGAGCAGTCACACTAATAAAACATGCCACAGTGTTGATACACCAGCTGCTTCACGGCCACGAGCTGATGTGTGCAGTTCCTGGTCTGTGTGTACCTGCCAGACGGCCAACTGGGAAAAGAGAGAAGCTGACCGCACAGACTTCCAGACCCCAGGAAGGGTTGGACATTTTGTAAACTGGAAAGAGTCGGGGGTACGGCAGCAGTCAGTTGCCCTCTGGTAGCAGGTGGAGGTGCAGAGGAGACGATAGCTGACCTCCCATTTCCTGCTCGGGAAAAGAGATGAACAAACCTGTATCAAGAGCTAGAATCTGGATGGATTTGGGAGCCTGAGGAGAGGCAAAAGATACCTGGGAAGACCAGGTCTGTGGACCATATGTTTAAGCATAAGCTGTGCAGTCTCTTTGGCAATGAACAGCTTGACCTGAGGAATAAAAAGCACCTGAAAGCACAGATGTTCTGGGGACAAAGAAACAATTGGCACAACACCCACTGGGGGGGCTGGAGTTGCTGGTGTGACCACTTTACCTGACATGTGATGTCCCAGGTGATCATGCCAGTGACGGAGTTTTGGGAGAGAACTGACTTACCTGCACATTGGTGGCGTTAACCTCCACCTTAAACTGATGAAAGAGTTAGGACAAGTGCAGTGGTGAAGTTCCGTTTGAGCTTACCACAGAAAAGGCAAGTTTCAAGAGATAAGCAGTTCAGGAACAACACGATTGAACTGTAGTCCCCCCCCCAAACCTCCACAGCTGCCTGTGGTTTGATGAACTGACCTCTCACAAGTTTTAATCTTCCAGCATGAACCCTAGAAAAGGACACGGTGGACAAACAAAACTTACCTTTCTCAGTCTTGACTAAGCTAGCCACCTAGATGGGGACAGAAAGTGGTGGTGTGGCTCATTTGACTTAAAAGTCATACACTGAATTACAGAAATAACAAATTGATACCCCCATCAAAAACCAACATCAAACACATACTGGAATATGAGGTTAGGCTGAACAAACGAAAGCCTCATCAGGTTCCTTTTTCCCCTCCACAATAAGGGTACGACAAGAAATAAATGCAACTGAACGGAATAAATGGCCACAAAAATGGTGACAAGCAAATAAATATAAATAAATCATAAGTCGATAATAGAAATAATTTTAAATCGGCATATTGATTCAATCATGATGAAATCAGTTAATGTAGTGACCGCTGTCACAAAGTACCCACCGCCATTTCCCCAACGCCCAAACAGATATACATTAATATGATCTAAGTTTGAATGAATGAAGAGAAAAAATGTCAAAAGCAAAAAAAAAAAGTGCACCAGTAATGATAGTTGTTAGTCAGAAATAAATGCTGTCGGCTTGGAATCGACTCCAGCGCCCCATGACCCGGCAAATGATAGGTTATTGATAACGGATAGATGGAAAACCATGCTGAACATCATTTATTTTCACTCAGTGTGAAAACTAAACCACAGCTCGCGGGGTAGCTCACAACAACAAGATCACACACACACACACACACACACACACACACCTATCAGTAATAAACTAATTGTATGCATAATCCATGATGACGAAGACACAGAATAATAGATTCATGACAAATAAAAATCACATATTAGAGACCCCCCCCATGTTTTCAGAGCAGCTCATCTTGTTAGAAGTCAAGCTCCCCCTGAATCCCTGTAGATGGCAACCTGTTTGCTACAACTTTAGATAGTTGAATTGTTAGATACTGAATTTGCAATTTTCATTTTGTAATATTGTGAATAAAAAATAAAAAAAGACTATTTAGGTATCAACAAATCTGTTCTAACTTGCCCCCTAAAAATATTAAGTAGCCTACCTGATGAAGTTCCCTATTCGGTGTGCTAAACTATTTTCATCTGGATGTTAACAGTAAGAGCACACAGTCTGCAGAGAGTAAGTGAGTCAAGACTGACAGTAACTGTAATTATATTATTACTATTATAATAATAATAATAATAATAATAATAATAATAATAATAATAATAATAATAATAATAAGTGGCATCACCACATCACACAAACTATAGAGGTCTCGAAAACA
Source organism: Dicentrarchus labrax (assembly GCF_905237075.1). Taxonomy (NCBI): domain Eukaryota; kingdom Metazoa; phylum Chordata; class Actinopteri; family Moronidae; genus Dicentrarchus; species Dicentrarchus labrax. Next base: position 9,289,369 of record NW_026136716.1, read on the forward strand.
TGGTTCCCTACCCTGTTGCAGTGGGGTAAGAAGGGTTTAATTTAAGCCACATCCATAACTCCTCTCCAAATTCTTCAGATTACCCTATTATATTTCAGCAGACTGACTTTACTGTACACATTGTCCTTTTCCACCTTGGCGAGATATTGCTGGCAAGGAATTGTCAGCCTTCTTACAGGAATGTGCTTTTACCCAGACAGACAGTCTTTGATGTTCCACTCATCATGTGTATGTTTTTTGTAGTTCCTTTTCTGTTGTGTCCTTTTCCATTGCTGTTTGAAACCAGAGAACATGGATGTTGCTTGGCATTGCGTGGCATTCCCAACGGGGGTAGTAATCCACAAATATGGGTAGATAACGTAGTTTCCATTAAAACTCCTCGGAAAAAGCACCTTGACTTCCACTCCATGTATCTCCAGTGGACCTTAACACTTTAGTTTGTGATATTTGGCTGTAGGTTGGATTACTTAGCAATAGCCAGAGCTGTTTTTGTAGACCGCGGCTTTTCATGGAAGAATGAAGCAGCTTCTGACATAGTTTTGCATCTTTTCATAACCAGGAACGCTTAATTTGGTAGATTATAGTGTGTCCAAGAAGCAGTTGGGGATGAGATGTTACATCATTTATTGGGACAGGGTTTTATTTTGTTTGGCACTGACCTGACACACTTGGGAGATGCCAAGAGAGAAGCAGTGTTGAGTTTTGCCACGTTGAGTGTTAATTGTTTGGTTTGTTGTCAGCTGACTTTAAAATGGACTCATTGGTATACTTCTCTCATGGTGAGTAGAAAAAAAATGATTCCTGACCTTTGGAACAAAAAGGTGAAATGTGGTTCAGAGCTCAGAAAAAGCTAGTAAGTAGACAATAAGATTTTCTTCCATCTACATTGTGGTGGTTGTTTAGAGATTTTCCAAGGCTGCTCATTTAATCCCACACAATGTTCCTCCTCCTGCACCTGTGTGCTTGATCCAGGTTCCAGTTGACCCAGTCTAGGGGCTCTTGGACTATAAACTAAACGGGTGACAAATGGTGTCCAGTATCTTGTGGATTTGGAGGGATGAAGCAATGAGGAGTTTCAGTATGACACTCCCGACTCATCTGGGAGTTGCGGTGCCTCCACCCAGACGATGTACTGCAACATATGGGAGCTACTTGTTGAGGAGGGGGTGCTCTCACAACCACTATCCATGGTGCTGATCCCACTGGAGCGAACATAGGCCCTTCCTTAAGAATGTGTTGGCACAGATTATGCCTCATCTTCCCACTGGAGATTGCTATTGCATTACTCAGGGCACACTTGTTAAATTGGTTAACAAGCACAAAACAACATTGTCATACTTAAAGCTGACGGACCTGTGGGAGGAGACACTGGAGAAAATCTTCAAGTGGAAGCTAAAAGTAAAAACAAGAGCTGGTGGAATTGAAGCAAGGAATTGAAGGTTAAGTCGGTAACCATGGCTTATAGCAGGTTCTCCAAGCCGGTCACTGTAGAGGACATTCTGCATCGTAGTAGTGGCAGAGGGGATTGCAATGTCTGTGGCTTAAGACGGAGAATTGAAGACAATTGAAGGTTTTGTTTATGAAATCATGAATGAAGTTGCACTGTTACAACATCTAATTTGTTGCATTGATACCAAAAAGGCAAGTGCTGGAATCTGCCCCATACCCATGGGACCCACTGTACAGAGCAGTGATGACTGTCTAACTGCTTCATCTGTCAATAGCAGTTCTTTCATCTAGAATCGATGTATAGCAAGTACAAAGCATATTCTCTGTGGTGTAAGTCAAGTAAGGTGTGTGATAATTACCTGGTTAAGGTACTTTGAGTCCAAATCAACATGTAGTTATTTGTTCTTTTTTCCTCTGTCATCACATCAGAGTTGTCTTCAGTCTGTCCATTACTGTCAGACTTCCTGCAACCAAACCTTCAGACTCCTCCCTTTGATGCTGGTGCTACTCGACTTTACAGGTTTACTGGACTGTGTCAGTTCTTTTTACATATTGCAAACACTCACGAATGGGTTTGAGAAAGGGCTTGGTTACAGAGGAGATCATCCTTTTCAGTGTGGCACCATGTAACGCAACTGTCCCATGGTCAATGTTGAACTTCAAAGACCTCCTCTCGTGGTAAATAAAATTGTTACTTTGTTATTAGTTTTATATTTTCCTCCTTTTCTGTTGTTCTCCTTTCAGTCATATAGATCTGAAAATGCTGCTCCCGGTTCACCTTCGCGCCGGGTCCAGGGTCCTGTTTACTCCGTCCACTGGCTCTTGGACTCTTACTGGGTGTGAAATAGAGTCAGGTATCTTGTGGATTTGTAGGGATGGAGCCCTGAGGAGCATTTCTGTATTCTTGAGCATCACACTCCTGACCGATCTCATCTGGGAGTTGCGGTGCTTGCACCCAGACCATGCAGTGACAGTTGGGAGCTGCTTACTGAAAAGGGGGTGCTCTCACAATCGCTATCCATGGTGCTGATCCTGCGGTGTGCACTGGAGTGTACACTGACATTCCCTGAAGACTGTGTCCATGTTCATGCTGGTATCCCTGCTAGTGGGTACCAGGTGTCACTGCAAACAGTCACCAGAACAACTCCTGTGCCCAGACCATGTAGTGCCACCATTAAGGACTGCTTGTCAAGGACAGAGTACCTTTGCAAGCGCCATCCATGGTGCAGATCCCACTGGAGAGGACATAGGCCCTTCTTTAAGAATGTGTTGGCATGCTCACAGGTATTCCTAATAGTGGGTAAAGGTATCTGTACACACAACTGGTAGACCAACTCATCAGTCTTATCCCATTAACCTGCGTGTATTCTATATAACCTCTGTGCTCTCTACAGAAACCCTGGTTTAGAAATACCATGAATGGGAGGCAGTGTCAGAGTAGTTAAAAAGTCAAACTTTGAATTTATAGTTCTCCAGCATTTAAAGACAGTCTTTATATTTAAAGCATTTATTTTAAAGCATCTCCACTGGAGATTGCTATTGCATTACTCAAGGCAAACCTGTTAATTTGGTCTACAAGCACAAAGAACATCGTCATACTTCAGCTGACGGGCCCGTGGGAGGAGACACTGGAGGAAAACTTAAAGTGGAAGCTCAAAAAAAAAAAAAAAACAACAGGAACTGGTGGAGGAATGCACTGGCAAGAAATTGAAGGTTAAGTTGGTAACTATGGAGGTCGAGGTAGGAGGTTCTTGAAGCCAGTGACTGTGGAGGACATTTTGCATCATATCATAGTGGCTTAAGATGGAGAAGCAGTAGTTTAGCCCCATAGCGTCCAAAATAAAGACTCTTTGAAGTGAAGTGATTGCTGACAACTCAAGGTTTTGTTTTTGAAACACAACACACTGGTATTTACTTTGTTGTGTATGTTCCTTGATCTGGACTATAGTCTGTCTCGAGAACACTCGTACAGCTATGACCAACTTTAGGCCTAGTGGATTCTTTACACTCATTCTGAAGTACAGCCGTCACAGAGGACCATCTTTCCCCCTGTCAAAGCTGCGTATGGTCTACCTGGCAAGCAAACAACGCTTATCAACAGGTAAATAATGCACAAAACTGACGCGTGGGAAGAGGTCATGTGGGGTGCATTCATAGTTGAGCGTGGTCCCTTTCCGTATATTGATCTAGAAGACTCGTGCCTCAGCCAGGATAGATCCTCTCATGGCAGCACACAGCAACTCAGTAAATACCAGAGTGCCATTTGAGCCTGTAACTATATTAGTATTAACATAAAGCAGGGAGAGTCTAATTCAATTCAAAAATTAATTCCCAATTCCATTTATCATCCTTTCAGTTGTCAGCAATACAATCACAAACCATAGAGCTAATCCACTGCTCCTGCCTCTTCAACCACTACCATGCCCCTTCCCCCTGTGGTCTTCTATACCTTGTCAGTGCACTTATCCACCAGTACCTGTTTGAGAGACTCTCTTAAGGCTTCCTCCATTTTCTCCTCCCATCAGCTCAAGTTGGTGATGGTATTTGTGCTTTCAGACCATATTAATAGATCAGGCCTTCATTCAACAAAAGGACATTCTTGTTAATAAAAACTAAAGCAACTTAGTCTGACTCCAAACACTGAAGTGCCATTATGATAAACTCAGAGTTTGACTTTCTACTAAATTCTATCACATTGTTTCTCATGTTGGATATTTCAAGAGTAGGCTATTTGTAGAGAGATTACAGAGGTTATACAGGACACACATAGATGAATATGATGAGGCTGAGAGAGTTGGTCTAGTGGTTGAGTGTATGATACGAGTACCCGCTAGTCGCAATACCTGTCAGATTACCAATGCGTTCCCAAGGGAGTACCACTGTCCCGTCCAGGGCGCGCCGTGGGATTTGCACAATGCATATTGCTTGTGATGACATCTTTCTCAACAGGCTGCTCTTAACAGTCGCACTATACGGTCAGGCTGCAGGAGTGGCTTTAGTAACTGTTTGTAGTGAAACCTTGTGCCCGCAAGCAGGAATATCTGCAAGAACAAAAGGCGCACTCTAAAGGAAATGCCTGCATACACTCGAGCACAAGCTGTGGGATCAGAACCATGGGAAGCGTTTGAGAGAGTGTCCCCTCCTCAACAAGCAGTTCTAAGCTGTTGTACTACACAGCTTGAGTGCAGGTGCTGCAGCTCCTGGATGACAATAGGGTTGGAAATGTGATGCTCAGGAATACAGCAATGCTCCTCAGGGCAGCATCTCTCCCAATCCACAAGATCACAAGATCAGAACTCATCAGCTGCCAGAAAACCCGCCTCTTGTTCAGGAAATAGTAGCCGCAAACATGGAGACAGCTTCTGTGACTCAGCCTTCAAATTAAGATCTCAGATGATAGCCAAAGCTTGTTCAGGAAACAGTAGCAGTAAACATGGAAACAGCTTCTGTGACTCAACCTTCAATGTAAGATCCCAGATAGCAGCCAAAGCTAATTTCCAGGGGAGAGGATAGGATTGTGTCTACAGCTGTGCAAGTTGAATGGTCCTATAACAGTGCCTGATGATGTCCTCTGCTTCCAGAAAACCCACCTCAGCCTCTTGTTGAGGAAATAGTAGCAGTTGGTAACTCAGCTGATACTTAAAAGCAGAAAGGCAGAAGACTAGAAAAGGTTGGGTGGAAACTAAATCAAGACTAGGAATTTACTCCACACATTCATCATTGTGGGATACTTGGCATCCCTAAGAGATGGATCCAGCAGATTAAATGTTTCTGACACGACCTCCTCCACAATAGGAACACATTGAATGTTTTCAAATGCGTTATAGTTGCATAGTTGGAACATCTCATTTGAGTCCAAATCGCCTCATCAACCGTCGACTGTCAAGTTTGAATGAAGTGGGTTGTAAGATTATTTAACAGGGCAATTAAGCTGGTTTTGGTTGTTTATTAAAAGCTATGAGAGATTGTTACACGTTGCAAACTTATCTTTCATCCTCCAGCTGAAACTACTGGGGTTGGGATCTGTAATCCTCCTCAGTTTCTGGCTCTTGTTGGTCACAGTGGTTGCACCAGAGCAAAAGTTTTGGGCCTCCCAGCTGGTGTGGTCTCTGAAAATTACAAAAGGACAAGCCCCCCTCGAATTCAGGGTCATACAGCTGCACGATAGTGTTTGATGGCCATTTACATGCATTCCTTTTTCCTAGAGAGGATGCCGTGGGCTCTGTTTGACAATGGTGGAGGCGTCTCCAATTCAGGGGGTGTTCATGGCAGCATAAGAGAGGTGGCCTAAATGACTTGTAGGTTCTTCACTCGGCCCTTTCCTCTCCAAAGAGGGCATGGGATCCACCTGAAGACTGCAGAGCCAACGCTTACATATGAGAACCATCTCATGAACACAGTCACTCACTTCCTGAAACAGCAGACTGAACTTGCTTATAAAATGCTATATAAGCAGCTTCAAGCGAGGCACATGATTGTTCCTTTATTTGTCCAAAGGTAGTAATTTGTCCATGTATCTGTACTAGGTTTCAAGAACAGATCGACATGTGGATGCTCCACTTCTGATAGCTGGTTTATTAAACTTTTTGAAGGAGATATGGGCTGTGGTCTTAAATTAAAGTTGTACTTCCAGGCTGCAACCACTTTTTATACACATTTGGAATTTTACTGCTCATGCTTACACATAAGCCTTAAAAATCAACGTTATCAGCACCGATATGAGTATAGGCGCTGTGGTCTCTGCTTGTACTATTGATATTTTGTCTCCTGCATATTGAGGTACTTTGAAGCATTAAAACTGTATCTCTACCACCACTTAAATTGAGAGTCTTCACAGGAGAAGTGGAGTTTGTTACCTTTAAGCAGTCTTCTTGCCATGTTTTAAAGAAGGATGTGAAGAGCTCAGGATTCACTGCAGTCAAGATGGCAGCAGCATTCAAGCAATGTCCTGGTAAAAACAAACAATTTCTATTTTGAGTGGATGTGACAGACAGACAGAATTCGACTGCAGAGTAGATTGTGAAGCCTCCTTGTAGCTCAATTGGTAGAGCTGGTACCTGTAGCACTTTATTGTCTGTCACTCTCTATCATTCCCTGTCTTAACAAGTAAAGGCAGTAACTGCTTCACTGCAGTTTTGATGGCAGCAGCGTTCAAGTAATGTCCCGGTAAAAACACAAACAATTTCTATTTTAAGTGGACGTGACAGAGAGAATTCAACTACAGATTGTCCGTTCTCTTCAGGCAAAGGTAAAGTGGTGAACACAGACCTATATTCATAGTCCGTGTGTAATGAATGTCATCTTGATTTGATAATTACATTAAAAATATACTAGAACAGTTCCCAGTCTTAATTAAAACTTTATTTCTACCACCACTTGCATTGACAGTCTAGTTACCTTTAAGTAGTCTTCTTCCCATGTTTTGAAGGAGGATGTGAAGAGCTCAGGATTCACTGCAGTCAAGATGGCAGCAGCGTTCAAGCAATGTCCTGGTAAAAACACAAACAATTTCTATTTAGAGTGGATGTGACAGACAGAATTAAACTGCAGAGTACATTGTGAAGCCTCCTTGTAGCTCAATTGGTAGAGCTGGTACCCCATATACCAAAGCTGTAGTAGCCATGGGTTCAAGTCCAACCTGTAGCACTTTATCACTCCTTCCCTGACTTAACAAGTAAAGGCAATAACTGCTTCACTGCAGTTTTGATGGCAGCGTACAAGCCATGTCCTATTAAAAACACAATTTCTATTTTGAGTGGATGTGACAGACAGAATTCAATTGCAGAGTAGGTTGTGAGGCTTCCCTTGTAGCTCAATTGGTAGAGCTGGTACCCCATGTACAAAGCTACAGCAGCCACAGGTTCAAGTCCAACCTGTGGTACTTTGTCACTCTTAAGTAAAGGCAACAACAATGATAAAACTACACCACAACAATTCCCAGACTTAATCTCTCAGTGTGTTCACAGGAAGTATGTTATTGATTTGGCAAAGCAGGAAATATGCATGTTGATTGTAACCATTATGTCAAAAAAGGCTGTCAACATTACACCGTGCCCTTAGACTTTCAGGTAATCACAAACAATTAATTTCACTTCAGTCTTAAATGTTCAAGAACTACAAAGAATTTAAGTAAATAGGACATTGTTGAGTGTATTAGAGTAATGGTCCAGAGTCAGAAACGTTTGACCAAACACCAAAAAGATAAGTAGAAAATTATAAAAATATACATGTATCTATTTGTTTTATTGTTTTTATTAACAGTAATAAACTAGATAGAGAACTGGATTCACATTCCTTGTATCCAATCCAATAAAAATGATTCTGATATATTGAGTATATGAGCACTGAAATTAGCCGACCCACCATGTCTCAGTGTTTTAATTGTTGAATATAAAATTCTCCCTAATTTTCCAAAACCTCTGTCCAGAAAAATAATAAAATATATATATGGACATGACCTTTGTGTCCTCAATGGGAGCTACAGCCCTGCATACAGGTGGTTAAATCAGTAATCTAACTGGAAAAAAGGACATTTAAACATTAGATTTTCTTGAACAAATTCTAAATTACATTTAAAAATTCTAAATAAAATGACATATCTAACAAAAGTGCCAAAGGATACAGCTTTATAGCTGGTATCAGTGCTTGAATTATCACGTCATTAGTTTTCACATTTTCATTTTATATGTATAAATAAATGATTGTGGGACCAAATCTAGAGGAAATAAGTAGCAGCAAACCGAGTCAGCATAAATATTATATAAACTATACAATAATACTTTTTTTAAATCCTAAAGTATTCTTAAACCAGACACCTGACAGGCTTTTATCCAGATCCTCCACATGCAGTTTACGTACCTCAGGCACATTACAGCTCAAACTAACTTCTCTGTAACCTGCAGCCAACAAACAGCACAAAGCTCGGGCCAACTCTAAAAGTGATTTCATTCATTTCCTTTGAAAGTTAATTTGAAAGTTAGCGATAGTTTGGGCGCCATCAGATACTGGTGTCGGTTCGGGTCCAACCTGGGGCGCCATGTTGTGTGCCACCTCCTGACTCTCCAGTTACATCAACATTGTTACTTTACATTCATTAACATGGTTTTTCAATCAGTTGGACAACATTTGTCTTTGATATAGGCGGTAATGGGTGCTCTAATTAGCCTCATACCGTTTCTGAAACACATTCAAACAACTCTCAGCTTGTTTAGATGAATTGTTTGTTTCCAATCTTCTGCAAACATTTGTTGGGTAATTGTGGCAAACAGCAGTAAACAAGCTCGAAATGGTTCTGCTCCACTTGGATGTTGAGAACAACGTGTGGACAAGAAGAAACCATGTTGGACAGGTGCCCTGCACAGTGCTTTTGAACAAACAAACAAACAAACAATTGATGCAGGAGCTCGGCGTCTACCTGCACCTCAAACAACTCAACACCCTGATGGCTCGAGGATGACTTTTTTCCCTTTTAATACTGACACAAATAATTAATAATTAATTAAATACAGAGCAGCAAACACGAGCGGAACATACCTACCGACTACAGTTTGTTCTGGCCTTCATCTCCACCAACTCCCGGCCGAGCTCGTGTTCAGAGGTCAGAGGTGTTCAGGTGTCTCTTCAGTTTTTAATTCTCACTCAGTTGCTGACAATCTCATTCAATCCACAATCCAGCAGTGCTTTCAGCAGTTCTGGGCCCAGAAGCATAAAACTCTTTGTAAACGCTGAGCGGACTCACGGTTTAATTTTAAACATTTCAATCACGGTGGAACTCGTCTCCACTCCCACAGTTATCCGTAAATGGTAGTAGAAACGCCCCCAAACACCGTTTGCATATCGATACTTCCGCTCCACCCCTAATTACACGTGTCACGTGACATTGAGAATAAAACGGAAGTGCAATTTCACCGACTGCGTTTAATCCGCGAGGTTCTCCAACACAGCGGCTGTCATTACGCACGACTGTTACGCACGGATGTGGCTGGCGTCCACATAATGAATTCATTTATATATATATTTCACTTTGTTTGTATTTTATATGTTTGTATACTGTTACATATATATATATTTCTGTAAGTCACATCTGAATTGTAACCCCCCTTTTTGCAATAAAGATGACTTTGAAATAAAATAAAATAATATATATATAATTCAGGCGATCAGAGATTAATCTATTGCAGGGTCAGCTCAAGAGGGTTTTTGATTGTTTTAATTTTATTAATCTTATCTATCTTTTTTTATTCTTTTTTATTATTATTATAATTTTGAACAAAGCCTTGGAGATTTTATTTTTGGTAATTGAGAGACGATAAATGTTTTGTTGTATAAATGCAATTTATGTTCCCTTTGAGAGAACTTGTAATTATTTTTTTAAGTTAAATAAAGTTTTGGAGAAAAAAATTAATTAATTAATTAAAATAAAATATTCACGGGGTGGCCACAAGGTGGCGTCCGACTTTAAGTGGTGGCAGAAAGATAGCTGATTAACCACAAACACATATATCAATATTTGCTGGGAAAAGCCCCCAAATGAAGATATTTTAACTTAAAAACATTAAATTACTTTGGCACATTAGAAAAGCATTGAATATAAACATTTAATGGTGCCATTAGAAATCAATGAATTCTTTAATTTAATGATCTGTTTGGAAAAATTAGGATTTGTTTATTTAACACAATATTACGAAATAATCTCAATTAATGTGTTAAATTTGACAGCAAACTGGGGTGGCAGGTGGGTGGCCAGGCTTTTTTTCACCGCCCCTGGTCTATAGAGCTCATATTGAAACCGACTTTACACAATGTTTCAGATTTCAGGATAAACTTAAAAGATCATTAACAGGGAAATTATGTCTCAGCAGTAAGTAAAAAGAATTCATCACTCGTACATCATTAAAATTATTTAGAAACAGAAAAAATACACACATACATTTAGGACGTGCAGTTTCTAGTGAGTTTATTTTTGCAGCAAATGTCAACACACATAAATAATAGATTCAGTGAAGATATAAGAAAAAAAAAAGATAAAAAAGTGAATGTCAGTATCAGACATCATAAACTCAGAGTGCTGACGTGTGTCTGTCTGTCCTCCACAGCTACGCCTCATCCCGGTGGCTTCAAGTGCTTTACGTGTCAGGACGCTGCAGATAACTATGAGTGTAATCGCTGGGCGCCGGATGTTTACTGTCCAAAAGGTACATCAGCTTTTTCTCATTTTGCTTCTATGTGTGCAGCTCAACTGACTCCCCAAAGACTGTGATCATTTGCACCCTCTGTTGCTGTTGTACTTACATATTTACACATATATTAAAACCAATTATCTGCATACACTATAAAACCGGATGAGTTCATTAAAAATTGTTCAAACGGATTACATCAGGAATTTTAAGTAAAACTAACTTAATTTTGTAAGTTAAATAAACATTCTACATCAAGTAGCTTTGGTAATTTTGACTTATTTTTTGTCATTTTTATTTGTACTGTGAAAACAAAATAGTAAAAAAAGTAAAAGTTAAAATAACAACACATTACAGTTAATATTAATAAAGAAAATATAAAAGTAAGACTTCGGTATGTTGAATTTAGTGAGCAAGCACACATGATTATATTGAGAGAGCTGCAAACGTGGGTGCTGTTTTAGCACTGATATGAATCTATTTGATTATCAGAAAGGAATTTTGGGGCATCAAACTCTCCAATATTTCTAAAATATGAGGAAGAGTGTGTGGAAATAGTAAAATAATCCAGACATAAAGGTGTGTCGTGTCTTCTAGATGCCAGATACTGTTACACACTCCACATGATGGACAGCCATGGAGACAGTGTGTCTGTGACCAAGCGTTGTGTGACCCTGGACGACTGTCTGTTTACAGGCTGTGCTGATGTGTCTGGTAATGGCTATCAGGTACGTGGAGCCTCTGGATTAAACTGCACTAACATCCGCAACCTGATACTTGTATCATCTAAATCTGGTCCATCAGGTGTGCTCGTCCTGCTGCGAGGGGAACATCTGTAACGTGTTGGTGCCGAGAAATGAGAGCAGCGCCATTTTCTCCTCGACTTCTCCTCTGGTCAGCTCGAGCAGAAGTCTTCTTCCTGCGACGCTGAGCTACGGCATCCTCATCATCATCATCATCATCTTCACAGCTGGACATGTTTGAGAGGGAAACTCTGCGTGAGAAGTGTCACATCATTAAAAAACAGAAGAACTTTTTGGGTAACTGAAAAATGAGCTAACGGTGAAGAACAATGCTAAATGCATTTCCTAATGTCATTGTGTTAGCCGGTACATGCAGCATCAGACCTGAGACTGTTTAATGTGTGCTGCTCAGATTGATTAGATCAGCTTTATAATGATGAGTTTACAGAGTTTAGTCACAGAGGAATGTTAACTTGAAGTTTGAACAAATAGAGAAGTGACGACCTGTGTCCAAGCCTGTCACTGTGGCACCATATTCCATTTACTTCTTCCTGTCAGACAAAATTTACATTTTGTTTAAGATTTTCTGCTAATTTATTTATAAGTGTCAGTATTAATGTGAGGCTGTTGTTTTTTTAACCCTGTCAGTGTGTGTTTTTGGAGGTTTCGTAAATATTATATTGCTTGTGAAATCAGTTATCACTGTTTGTTGTTTTTAATAAAGGTATGAACAAAATCAGATTTTTTTCTGTGGCAACTGATGACTTTTTGGGAGAGGCGGGTGTAATAATTTGCTTTCAATGACCAGTTTAAAGGTTCCATATGTAAGATTCTGAAACATGTATTATTTTCATTTATTCATCAATTTCTATTGCCAGTGTGTAAACGGGTTGTTTACACGGTTCAGATTTGGGCTGCTGTTGTCTGCAGTGTGAACGTAGCCATGGTTTGACACACAACAATAATTTGTGTCTGATGTTTTTCTTTTCCTCAAAATAAGTACAATTTCCACAGTAAAATCCATAAAAAGGCATCTTCAAGAATCAATTCAAATGGCTTAATTGTAAGGATCTAAAGAAGTATCTATTAGTATACAAATTTTGTTCATTTCTTACGTTTTCCTGCCATTCTCAGTGTGTGTGCACTGGGGGCAGTATTCTGTGCAGAGAAGCTCAAACATCCAACTGGAGGGAAAAAAATGTAAATTATTATTATTATGTTTTTTGTTTTTTTTTAAACAACTGTGTATATATTTAAAATGTGTAACTTTTGAGAACGTGTGCTTTCAGTGTTTTTTTTTAAAAACATTGAATGAACATAGAATGTTCTGGAGTTCCATACCTTTGATGAGTTCCATACCTTTGATGAGTTCTATTCCTTTGATGAGTTCTATTCCTTTGATGAGTTCCGTTCCTTTGATGTGTCATTCTAGAACTTTAGGATGAATTCTGTTGTACAGTCCATTTCACTGAGCTCCAGAGATCACAGTGAACAGATCTACACAGACCTTCACCGCGAGAACAACTGACTAGTTACATCCATGGAGAACGTACCGGATCTCAACATGGATTACAAAGTAAGAAAATCTAGCCTTGAATCACACAAACACACACAGAAGTTGAACTTGACGGCTACAGGGAGAAAGTTTTCACCTCCTGTCGGTTCAACTTTTGATGAAACACATTAGATTTATAAAAGAGATGTCTTCCAGTTATGTAGGATCAGCTGTTGGGGAGATAATAAAAATAAAAGTAGTTAGTGTATGAGAAATTGTTTGGTTGCTGTACGTTAAAATCAGACGGTTAACTGTTTGCTTTTCAATGGCAACATTTGACAACACTTTCATATTGACCATAAGCTCTTAAAATGCATCAAATTCTGACATCTTGTAGATTGAATTAAAAGGTGGTTTGTTAATTCTGCAGAGCACCAAGTACCATAACTATTAATAGTGCTGTCACATTTTGAACATGTAGATTATTTTACAGTCCCACCCCAGTGTTTAGTTTCTGTTGCTGAATATTGATTGTTTTTCTTTCTAGATCTCATCGGATGAACTAGGAGAACTCAGGTGCAGCGATTTGGATGTTCCTTTGTTCACATCAGACGTCATTGAATCCATCCTCCATTTATTCGTACATGATATCACAGAAGAGTAAGTATAGTTAAAATTCATCAATCAAATCAGTTGCAGAAATTCTAATTGTATACACTTTACATACACATTGGTTAAATGTTTGTTTTGCTTACCCATTCTTAATCTTTTCTTCCAGGCAGTGGAAGTTAATAGCTGATGGCAAAATCCACATCAAAACAGTCCTTCTTCTATCTGACATGTGCCACGAGATCATAGAGTCAATCAGCCTCTCGGTCTCAGAAACTGTGGCACCTCAGATTGAAAGCTGGACTGCTCAGGAGGCTGCCAGGAACGCCAGCAGCAGCTCTATCACAAGGTAAGTCCAAACTTTCCAACACATTGATCAAATATTTTCCAGCAGATTCTGCTATAAATCACTGCCCACTGCCCAGAGCAGCAGATCAGTTGACTAATGTGTGACTGTCTTCTCTTTTTTAGTGAAACTTCACAGAGGACGTGTAATTATCGCTATGTGACAGAGGAAGATATCCAAGCCAGCATTGGGGATTTGCTTCACTTCTGTTTCGGTGAGGTGCTCGGATACGAACAGGAGAGATCCCACGAGTCTGAACTGCTACTGGAGTTTCTCTCAGCAGAAGTGACCCACAGGGTGAACAACATGTTGGCTGCAATCGTACAGTCACCTTCACCCACAAAGTCAACAGAGTCTGCTGAGTCTGAATCAACCGGTTCATCTCAGACTAAATATATGGTTTACTTCATCTGCCGTATATTGAATCACTTGATCTTGACAGATCTTGAGTCACCTGAGGACGAAGAATCTCTGAAGAGTGATTCCTCTAAGGGTTCTTGTCCAGACCAGGTGGCAGATGTTGCAAAGTTTACCAGAGAGAGTTGCTGTTCAGATGATGAGTCGGACATGGAGGGGTTGAGCACAGAGGTTTGCTATCCAGATGATATGTCCGACATTGAGGAGTTTGACACAGAGGGTTGCTCTCCAGATGACGTGTCCAACGTTGAGCAGTTTACTGCACAGGCCTGCTTTCCAGAAAAGGTCACGGATGTTGAGGAGTTTTGCGCGGAGGGTGCTGATCAAATCTGCTCTGCATCAGAGCAGCGTAGATCAGTCCTTTCAGGTGATCAGAGTCTGAAGTGTTCTGCCAGTTCTGCAGACGAGTTGCTACAGCGAGATAGGACCTTTCTCGCTGTGCTTCTCGGGAAGCTTCTTGATCACATTGCTCATTCCACCAAGACATCAGTATTTGACGTGGACTTTAATGGGACGTTGGAGCGTCTGAGAGCAAGGACTGTGGGAGAAATAAAATCAATTCTCCCACAGACTGTTGGAAACATCCACATCCCTGTCTACAAAGAACTTTGTCGCAACTTTGGATCTCCAAAGTTGCTCCACGCAGCCATGTTGTCCGGTGACGCAGCTTTTGACGAAGTTGTTGTCGGGACATTAAAAGTGCAGCTGGGCAATTCTTCTGAAAAACACATCAGCTTTTTCACCAAAGTGAAGAGGTTTTTCAGAAGAAGGTCAAACAAAGTCACTCCAGCCTGTGCAGTCATCACTTCATTGTCTAACAGTGAAGTCAGCAACTCGGAGGAAGGATCAACTTCACCGCTACTGAGGAAGCAGAAGCGCCCTGCTATGCTGAGGATGCTCTCTTCTGCAGCCAGGATTCTGAGGAAGCCGTTCACCTCCTACATCAGCTGTGGATCAAAGGATAAGTAGAACAGGTAAGTATCCAGTGCCAGTCTTCTTCCCCTTTTTTTAATTATTATTCTGTATTTATCTTGAAAAAAATCACTGGCCGTTTTTTCAAGATGAATACAAACTCTTAAAAAGGATGTGTCAGATGGGGTTTGAGGATGTACAGGCAAGATTGAAGTCATTTGACAAATCAGAGCTGAAGCTCACTTCAGCTATACTTTGTCAAAGGACCTAAAAAAACAACTTTCACAGTTTAAGAGTGAAGGCAGCACGGTGGCTCAATGTGGCCTCACAGGAAGAAGATTGAAGGTTCGCTTTGCGGCCTTGGCCCTTTCTGTGTGGAGTTAGCATGTTCTCCCTGTGTTGACGTGGGTTTTCCCCCGGGTGTCTCCGTTTTTTCTCCCACATTCAAAGTAGAGCGAAAGCTTGTGAGCTTCAGCTCTACTTTGTCAAACAAGTCTGTACGACCTTAAAAACTTCCTTTCACATCCTTTTTAAGAGAGAGGGCGGCACGGTGGCTCAATGTGGCCTCACAGTAAGAAGGTTGAAGGTTTGCCTTACGGCCTCTGCCCTTTCTGTGTGGAGTTTGTATGTTCTCCCCGTGTTGACGTGGGTTTTCTCCGGGTGTCTCCGGTTTCCTCCCACATTCCAAAGACATGCAGCTTAATTGGAAACTCTAAATTGCCCACACATCTGCATTTGATTTTACTTCATATAAACTTTAATAAAAATAAATAAATCTAAAACTAAATATTCAAACTCTAGTTCAGAGTACTTTCTTCAGAACATTTGTCAGGTTGAAAGTAAAGGAGTCTGTTTGCAGTAAAGCTCATCAACCACTAGATGGTGACAAAAACCATCACTGTTTCTGCACATTGTGACTACTGGATACAAACTGAATTTACAGGCACATATGCAGGTAGATTAAATAAAATACTCAATGACACAAATGTCTTACTGGACAGATTTTGACAGAAAGGAAAATTGCAGTATGCAACTTCTACAGTGTGATGTACGTATGTATGTAGAATGGACTTTACAGTCATCATCTGTATCCTCACATCTTGTGTCCAGTAGAGTCATCATCTGTATCCTCACATCTTGTGTCCAGTAGAAAAACTTTAGAAATGAACAACATTTGTATATTCATAGATTTTTTAAATCTTTAATGAGGTAAAAGGAGTAGGTGCCTTTTTAAGGATTTTAATGTTGATTTATACGTATATGTAGTAATACATGTCTGGAGGGGATCTTTAACACTCACAGAATCTGTGAATTTGTGTTTTTTGCTCACGGTATCTCAAACAAAATTTGAAATAAAACCAAAAGTTCTATTTTTAGTACAAACTTTTATTTGGTTGTGTAGTTTATCATGTATGACTCCACTTTGAAAATAAAACCTTAGACTTTCAGGTAATCTCAAACAATTTATTTCACTAATATCTACAAGTAAATAAGACATTGTAGAGTAGATTAGAGTGATGGTCCAAAGTCCCAGACCCCATTGCAAACATACGTAGATCAGGTGTAAGACCACCATCATTGAAGTGTGGTACTGTAATAGCATGCCCCCTTTGCAATAAGACGGTTCATGATATTTTATTTCTGCTGGATATTCCACGGTCAACTGTAAGTGATATTATTAGAAAGTGGAAGTGTTTAGGAACAACAGCAACTCAGCCAGGAAGCGGAAGACAACGTAAAATCACAGAGAGTTCCAAACTTCCACTGGCATTAATGTGAGCACAAAAACTGTGCGGCAGGAGCTTCATGGAATGGGTTTCCCTGGCCGAGCAGCTGCATGCAAGCCTTACATCACTAAGTCCAATGCAAAGCGTCAAATGGAGTGGTGTAACACGCATCGTCACTGGACTGTGGAGCAGTGGAAACGTGTTCTGTGGAGTGATGAATCACGCTTCTCTAGTTGGTAGTCAGATGGTCGAGTCTGGGTTTGGTGGATCCCGGGAGAACGTTATCTGCCTGACTGCATTGTGCCAACAGTGAAGTTTGGTGGAGGAGGGATAATGGTATGGGGCTGTTTTCAGAAACACAGCTGTTAAGTGGTGACCCTGCTCACTTTCCTCGTCTAACAGATGTGCGTGCGAATGGAGTTAATGCTTACATGAATTGGTACAAAGACAAGACTACAGGATTGCTGTGGGAGTTTGAGCAATGGTTTCAGGGATTTGGTGAACAGAATTTGCAGTTTTTCGCTCGCCATTCACAGTCAATGCTTCTGATCTGCCCGTAGACATCCAACTTAAAATAACTGACTTACAGTGTGATTCAGATTTGAAGGTCAAATTTGCCTCGACGAGCTTGGACACATTTTATCAGTATCTCTTGCCGGGTTACCCCAAACTGACAGCACTGGCTACAAAGGTTTTCTGCATGTTTGGGACTACCTACCTTTGTGAACAGGTTTTCTCTGTAATGAGCATCAACAAATCAAAGTTGCGCTCAAGGCTTACACATAAGCACTTAGAAGACATTCTGAAATTGGCTGCTACTCAGGATTTGATGCCTGATATTGATGCAGTCATAAAGGCTAAAAGATGCAAAAATGCATACTTACTGTGAATGTGAAGACACTGAACATTGTGCACTAATATGTCAGTCAGCAGCTTCAGTACAAAAGAGTTTGGTTTGGTGGAACTCTATTGCTCATGTAAGGCAGTAGGATAACTTGACCTTTCGTAATAGCTCCCACTTTAGTTTGTATGGTGCAGTGAGTTCAGTTTTTTCAGGTGGGCAGGATGCAGAGAAGCTAGTACAGGAGAGATGTGATCTCTTTTTCTAGTTCCTGTCAGTACTCGTGTTGAAGGGTTCTAAATAAATTGGAGCTTTATTGGAGTTATTGGGGCAACCTGATAATAAAGAGTTGCAGTAATCCAGCCTTGAAGTAACAAATGCATGGATTAGTTTTTCTGCATCTGTCTGTGATAGGATGTGTCTAATTTTTTAAAATAGTAATGGTTTCTGAGTTTAACATGAGAATATTGCAGGTCATCAGGTTTTTATGTCCTTAAGACAGTTTGTAATTTAGATAATTGATTAATTTTGGGTTATAAAAAAAGTTAATGTAGTGATTCATAATGTTGCCTGAAGGGAGCATGACTTAAACCAGCTTAGTGGGGTTCTTTTATATCAAATTGATGTTCAAAACTCTCTAAAAAAAAAATATAGGGCCAGGGGTGTAAAAAAGCACAAAAAAATTTTAAAAAAAAAAAAAAGAAAAAACCAATTTTAAAAAAAAAAAAAAAGGGATTTTTTAAATTTAAAAAAAAGATTTTTTATTAATTAAAAAAAAAATAAAACAAAAAAAAAAAAAAAAAAAAAAAAAATTTTAATTAAAAAAAAAAAAAAAATATTTATAAATTATTTTTATAGAAAAAAGTTTATAAAAAGCAAAAAACCCTGGGTAAAAAGTAAAATTTATAAGAAAGTTTTTAAAAAAAATTAAAAAAAAGGGAGTTAAAAAAAAAAAAAAAAAAAAAAAAAAAAAAAATCATATCCAGTAAAGAAGTGCCAATTAAGGGAACAACTTCTTTAAGCAGCCTAGTTGGGATCGGGTCTAATAGACAGGTTGATGGCTTCGATGAAAAAATGATTGAAGTTAACTGATGAAGATCGATAGCAGAAAAACAGTCTAAATATATATCTAAGTTTACATTGACAGAAGTCCCTGAACTTGGAGAGCCACTGATAACTGTTGATGGCAGTTGGTGATTAATTTTTTCTCTAATAGTAATAATTTTATTATAGAAGAAGCTCATGAAGTCATTGCTACTTAAGTTTATGGGGATATGTGGCTCAATAGAGCTGTGACTCTCTGTCAGCCTGGCTACAGGGCTGAAGAGGAACCTAAGGTTATTCTTATTTTTTTTTTTAAATGGTGAATAAAAGGGTTGTTTGGGAATAAGGGGGGGGTTTTTATTATTTTTTAATTTAATTTAAAAAAAAAAAAAAAAATATAAAAATTTAAAAAAGAGGCAATTTCTTTTTAAATTTTTTAAATTTTTTTTTTAAATTGGGGGGGGGGGGGTTAGAAAAGGGGGGAAGTTTCTTTTTTTTAAAAATTTTATTTTTTTTTTAGCGATAGAGTCTAATGTTGATCGTAGTGAGCCTGTAGCACTATCGACAAGATTATCAATTTCAGAGGGACTAAAGTCGTTATAGGACTCTGTTAAATTCAGACATGGCATTGAATTAAACACTGAAGGAATCTCCTCCTTAAATTTAGCTACAGCACTGTCAGATAGATATCTGCTGTAGGAAGTTTTGCCTAATGGCTTATAATCTAATAGTATGAATTCAAAAGTTATTAAATAATGGTCAGATAGGAAAGGATTATGTGGGAAGACTATTAAATGTTCAATATCAATGCCATATGATAAAAAAAGGTCAAGAGTGTGATTAAAACAATGAGTTGGTTTATTTACACTCTGACAGAAGCCAATTGAGTCTATTAATGATATAAATGCATTACTAAGGCTGTCATTGTCAACATCCACATGAATATTAAAATCACCTACAATAATTACTTTATCTGATTTAAGGACTAAACTTGATAAAAACTCTGAGAATTCAGATATAAAATCAGAGTACGGTCCAGGAGCGCGGTACACTATAACAAATAGAACTGGCTGCAATGTTTTCCAGTTTGGGTGAGAAAGACTAAGAACAAGGCTTTCAAATGAATTATAATTTAGTTTAGGTTTAGGGTCCATTAAAACGCTCGAATCATATATGGCTGCCACTCCACCTCCTCGGCCAGTGCCTCGAGGAATGTGAGTATTAATATGACTGGGGGGGGTTTTTTTTAGAAAAAAAAACCCCCCGGGGGAAAAAAAAACCAAAAAAAAAAAAAAAAAAAAAAAAAAAAAAAAAAAAAAAAAAAAAAAAAAAAAAAAAAAAAAAAAAAAAAAAAAAAAAAAAAAAAAAAAAAAAAAAAATATAATCTTTTATTTTTTAAAAAAAAAAGATTAAATTTTTATTTATATTAATTTTTTAAAAATTAAATTTTTTTTTTTTTTATAAAAAAAAAAAGTGGGAGGGGGAAAAAAAAAAACGCTGGGGGGGGGGGGGGGGGGGAAAAAAAAAAAAAAAAAAAAAAAAAGAAAAAAAAAAAACCCCTCCTCCCGGGCCTAAAAAAAAAAAAAAAAATTTAAAAAAAAAAAAAAAAAAAAAAAAAAAAAAAAAAAAAAAAAAAAAAAAAAAAAAAAGGGGGACCGAAAAAAAAAAAAAAAAAAACAAAAAAAAAAAAAAAAAAAAAAAAAAAAAAAAAAAAAAAAGAAAAAAAGAATTAGAGGGGGGAAGGATTACTGCACAGATGTGAAAAATGTATGTAAATTTAAAATAATTTCTAGATCTTGACATCATAAATGTAATCATAAAGTAAAATACTATATTGTTCAGTTCCAGGTACATGTTACTTAAAGTTCTGTGGCTTTGTAGACCCACATCCACTGTAATCTTTAAACTGTAATGCACATGTGTAAATGATAAACTGAGGAATAATATTGCACTTATTTTCCTTAAGAAAATTCAGCTTAATTCATTGTTCATAATGTTTTGTGAAAAGAAGAAAATGTATTTCTATTTCTTTGCAATAAAACAAAGAAAAATTAGGGGTTGTTGCTATTTATAGTTAATTATGCCTCAATTTTACTGGTCTGGCCCACTTAAGGTCAATTTGGGTTGTATGTGGCCCATGAACCAAAATGAGTTTGACACCCCTGTCATAAATGTTCTATAGAATGAATGGGCACAAAGTCCCACAGAAACGCTCCATATCTTGTGGAAAGCCTTTCAAGAAGAGTGGAAGCTGTTATAGCTGCAAAAGGGGGACCAACTCCATATTGTATGTATGTATTTGAATACGATGTCCTTTCAGTCCCTGTTGGTATTATGGTCAGGTGGCTGAATACTTTTTCCCATATAGTGTATATGTAAGACTGGACTGAAATTAATGTCTGTGTTTAATTGTTGAATGTAAATTCTCCCTAATTTGCTAAAACCTCTCTCTCAAAATAAATTCATGACCTCTGTGTCATCAATGGGAACTACAGCCTAAAGTGGTTTAATCAGTTTAATCTTTCTGAAAAAAGTCCTACGTTTGAACATCATTTGATTTTCTTGAAGAAAGCAAATCATAAAACAATAACATATCTAACAAATGTGTCCAAGGATACGGCTTTATAGCTCACATCAGTGCTTGAATTGGCATTGTCATTAGTTTTTATACCTTTCTATCTAGAGGGAATATGAATAAATAAATGAAGAAATACTTGAATACAGAATATATAAAACAGATCATTAAAAACTGAAAAAGCTACCATAGTTAGTTACCATATCTATTTATATCTTTATTATTATTTATTTATTTACTTTTGGGCCCTCATAGCCTACATGTCTCCATCTCTGCAATCTTCACCTATAAGTGTATTGTTTTTACATTTTTTGTTTTTACAGGACAGACAGCTGTTTCTCACTTAATGTTGAAGTTGATAGAATTATGCCTGTAAAAAAAAAAATCCTTTTGTTTAATTTTTCCTATTGCTTTTCTGCTATTTTACACCATATAAATCACTTTACCCATTGCTTACATGTGAATAACAACCGTATAACATTTTTCATTCCTATTCAAGCACTGTTAATAGTCAACTGTATACATGATGATATTTAAAAATATATTACAGGGTGACGCCAAACTGTTTAAGCTGTTCAATAAGAACATGAAGCCAATAGTTAACCTGACTCATTCTGGCTAATTCACGAGAACGGGGCGTCAAAGTATCATCTCTAAAACTTCACCAACATGGCGTTAACTGTCAAGTCAGGAAAATAGACTCTTTTTTTGGCATTGCCTATGAAGAGATCAGTTTATTGAGTTTCTTTCTCTTGAAATCTGTTATTTCTCCTGGGGATTCACTGTGTACAACCTACATATTTTATATCAAAATCCAATCATTTTGTCTTTCACATTTGTCACATGTGCTTATGTAAGCATGAACTAACTGATTTCAACCAATAATATCATGACATTCACCTTAAAATCAATCTTCAACTTTTAGCGACAGAGAGCGAAGATTCATTCGTTAGCAACCTAACAATTAGCTAACGGAGAGGAATGTTTCTGGGGGCCGGCCTCACTGATTTGTGTACAAAAAAAACAACTTTTATCAATGATTTAGGTGAAACTGGATCATATTTTATTAAAATAATATTGTCTGATTTTCCCCTCTAACGTCCTTCAGCCGCTCTGCTTCAACTCCGCTAACTGCTAATGTAGCTGCCGTTAGCATGCAACCGAACGAGGCTCAGCAGCCTCTTAGTGAACGTGGCCGTACTGGGATCCAACCAAGTGTGAACCTATCGTGACGTCACCCATTGGTTTGTGGAGTATCATCTATTTTATTAATTAAATTAGACCATAATTTACTAAATGAACATCATAATATTGAAGATGTGAAACTAGCGAATGAGACCATAAACTCATCAGGAAGCTGTTAACTGAGCTCATAAAGGAAGTGTCAAGTCGGCTCATTCTCCATTAGAGTGAATGGGATCACTGTCTTATTGCAGCCAATGGAGCTTCTGTAAAGTGAAGCCAAAGGAGAAGTTTCTTACACCTGCATTCTTTCTGAGGGCCAGCAGGGGGAGCTCCATTGGCTGCAATAATAAATGCTGCTACGCACTCCTATGGAGAAATGACCCAACTTCTTGGTTTGGTCTGTAGAGCCGGTGTTTCAAAATACTGTGTTACTACATATTTTTCCAGTTAAACTCAGTGAGTTGGTTGATTTGCCATTGTTTATCTTAGTTATTGCATGCCCTCGTACAGTTTAGAAATAATTTTGAGACCTTGGTCAGCTTTGTATGCTTTCTTAAATATTTTCTCAGTGTGATGTCTCAGCTGTAAAAATTTGAAGAAATTGTATTGGTCTTTCAAACCTTGGAAACTGAAAGAAGTCGAAATAAATTGCCTGATCAATTGACTCCAAGGTTCTGTAAAGAGTGTGAACAATAGGGGGCTGATAGGACATCCTAGTCGACAGCCACCCTCCAACTCAAAGGAGCCTGAAAGAAACCATTTATTTTTATGCTTCTTGTTTATTATAAAGAATTTGAATAGTCTCTATGAATGTTTTGTGAAATTGAAACTAGTGCAGTGTTTTATAAAGAAATTAGCAGTTTACTGAGTCAGAGGCTTTTTCCACATCCAAGCCGATTATGGCTGCTCCTGGTTTATGTAAAGTGTCTAATGTTGTCCTGAGTTCGGTTCTGTTTAATTTTGTTAATTTCTAAACTTTTCCTGCTGGACACAAGATGTCACAACTGCACATTCAATTTTCAAGGGTATTTTACTGTCATCTACAACACAATGTTGTATAATAAAAATTAGATATAATTCCCTTTATGCTGCTTTTAAGAAACAACTTAGCAGGAGATATATTAGCACTCCCCCTTCTGGCCTGGGTCGTGCACTTCCTATGCCACTTTGTGATGTTTCCAGTCAGGATGCTTTCCTCCTCTGTAAAAGTTAACAAGAACTAGGCACAGGAATTTTGCTTTCTTAAGTTTACTTATGAAATACAGTTGTTTCTATGCTTTGTTAACCAAGCTGGAGATGTGAGATGACCATGACAGGGTCTCTGTGTCTCTGAAACTGTTCACCTGCCCCACCTTCGGCCGTCCGTCCCCCATGACAGGGAATGTAGTCATGTGTACAGCGTGAACAGGAAGGGGCTGTGTGAGTGTATATATGCTTACAATTTATACATTTTGAGAATATGTGCTTTCAGTGTTTTTTTTTTTAAGTTGCCATAAAAAGATTATTCTTCAGCACTTAAAAAAAGTTTCTGCAATATAATGCTGAATAAGCATTTGAGTACTGTGTGTATGTGTGTGTTTGTATAGAACATAGAATGTTCTGGAGTTCCATACCTTTGATGAGTTCCATACCTTTGATGAGTTCCATACCTTTGATGAGTTCATACCTTTGATGAGTTCCGTTCCTTTGATGTGTCATTCTAGATCTTTAGGATGAATTCTGTTGTACAGTCCATTTCACTGAGCTCCAGAGATCACAGTGAACAGATCTACACAGACCTTCACCACGAGAACAACTGATTAGTTACATCCATGGAGAACGTACCGGATCTCGACATGGATTACAAAGTAAGAAAATCTTGCCTTGACACACACACACACACACACACACACACACACACAGAAGTTGAACTTGACGGCTACAGGGAGAAAGTTTTCACCTCCTGTCGGTTCAACTTTTGATGAAACACATTAGATTTATAAAAGAGATGTCTTCCAGTTATGTAGGATCAGCTGTTGGGGAGATAATAAAAGTAAAAGTAGTTAGTGTATGAGAAATTGTTTGGTTGCTGTACGTTAAAATCAGATGGTTAACTGTTTGCTTTTCAATGGCAACATTTGACAACACTTTCATTTTGACCATAAGCTCTTAAAATGCATCAAATTCTGACATCTTGTAGATTGAATTAAAAGGTGATTTGTTAATTCTGCACAGCACAAAGTACCATAAGTATTAATAGTGCTATCATGTAGATTATTTTACAGTCCCACCCCAGTGTTTAGTTTCTGTTGCTGAATATTGATTGTTTTTCTTTCTAGATCTCATCGGATGAACTAGGAGAACTCAGGTGCAGCGATTTGGATGTTCCTTTGTTCACATCAGACGTCATTGAATCCATCCTCAATTTATTCGTACATGATATCACAGAAGAGTAAGTATAGTTAAAATTCATTAATCAAATCAGTTGCAGAAATTCTAATTGTATACACTGTACATACACATTGGTTAAATGTTTGTTTTGCTTACCCATTCTTAATCTTTTCTTCCAGGCAGTGGAAGTTAATAGCTGATGGCAAAATCCACATCAAAACAGTCCTTCTTCTATCTGACATGTGCCACGAGATCATAGAGTCAATCAGCCTCTCGGTCTCAGAAACTGTGGCACCTCAGATTGAAAGCTGGACTGCTCAGGAGGCTGCCAGGAACGCCAGCAGCAGCTCTATCACAAGGTAAGTCCAAACTTTCCAACACATTGATCAAATATTTTCCAGCAGATTCTGCTATAAATCACTGCCCACTGCCCAGAGCAGATCAGTTGACTAATGTGTGACTGTCTTCTCTTTTTTAGTGAAACTTCACAGAGAACGTGTAATTATCGCTATGTGACAGAGGAAGATATCCAAGCCAGCATTGGGGATTTGCTTCACTTCTGTTTCGGTGAGGTGCTCGGATACGAACAGGAGAGATCCCACGAGTCTGAACTGCTACTGGAGTTTCTCTCAGCAGAAGTGACCCACAGGGTGAACAACATGTTGGCTGCAATCGTACAGTCACCTTCACCCACAAAGTCAACAGAGTCTGCTGAGTCTGAATCAACCGGTTCATCTCAGACTAAATATATGGTTTACTTCATCTGCCGTATATTGAATCACTTGATCTTGACAGATCTTGAGTCACCTGAGGACGAAGAATCTCTGAAGAGTGATTCCTCTAAGGGTTCTTGTCCAGACCAGGTGGCAGATGTTGCAAAGTTTACCACAAAGAGTTGCTGTACAGATGACGAGTCAGACATTGAGGGGTTGAGCACAGAGGTTTGCTATCCAGATGATATGTCCGACATTGAGGAGTTTGACACAGAGGGTTGCTCTCCAGATGACGTGTCCAGTGTTGAGCAGTTTACTGCACAGGCCTGCTTTCCCAACAAAGTCACGGATGTTGAGGAGTTTTGTGCGGAGGGTGCTGATCAAATCTGCTCTGCATCAGAGCAGCGTAGATCAGTCCTTTCAGGTGATCAGAGTCTGAAGTGTTCTGCCAGTTCTGCAGACGAGTTGCTACAGCGAGATAGGACCTTTCTCGCTGTGCTTCTCGGGAAGCTTCTTGATCACATTGCTCATTCCACCAAGACATCAGTATTTGACGTGGACTTTAATGGGACGTTGGAGCGTCTGAGAGCAAGGACTGTGGGAGAAATAAAATCAATTCTCCCACAGACTGTTGGAAACATCCACATCCCTGTCTACAAAGAACTTTGTCGCAACTTTGGATCTCCAAAGTTGCTCCACGCAGCCATGTTGTCCGGTGACGCAGCTTTTGACGAAGTTGTTGTCGGGACATTAAAAGTGCAGCTGGGCAGTTCTTCTGAAAAACACATCAGCTTTTTCACCAAAGTGAAGAGGTTTTTCAGAAGGTCAAACAAAGTCACTCCAGCCTGTGCAGTCATCACTTCATTGTCTAACAGTGAAGTCAGCAACTCGGAGGAAGGATCAACTTCACCGCTACTGAGGAAGCAGAAGCGCCCTGCTATGCTGAGGATGCTCTCTTCTGCAGCCAGGATTCTGAGGAAGCCGTTCACCTCCTACATCAGCTGTGGATCAAAGGATAAGTAGAACAGGTAAGTATCCAGTGCCAGTCTTCTTCCCCTTTTTTTAATTATTATTTTGTATTTATCTTGAAAAAATCACTGGCCGTTTTTTCAAGATGAATACAAACTCTTAAAAAGGATGTGTCAGATGGGGTTTGAGGATGTACAGGCAAGATTGAAGTCATTTGACAAAGCAGAGCTGAAGCTCACTTCAGCTATACTTTGTCAAAGGACCTAAAAAAATAACTTTCACAGTTTAAGAGTGAAGGCAGCACGGTGGCTCAATGTGGCCTCACAGGAAGAAGGTTGAAGGTTCGTTTTGCGGCCTCGGCCCTTTCTGTGTGGAGTTAGCATGTTCTCCCTGTGTTGACGTGGGTTTTCCCCCGGGTGTCTCCGGCTTTTCTCCCACATTCAAAGTAGAGCGAAAGCTTTTGAGCTTCAGCTCTACTTTGTCAAACAAGTCTGTACGACCTAAAAAACTTCCTTTCACATCCTTTTTAAGAGAGAGGGCGGCACGGTGGCTCAATGTGGCCTCACAGTAAGAAGGTTGAAGGTTCGCCTTACGGCCTCGGCCCTTTCTGTGTGGAGTTTGTATGTTCTCCCCGTGTTGACGTGGGTTTTCTCCGGGTGTCTCCGGTTTCCTCCCACATTCCAAAGACATGCAGCTTAATTGGAAACTCTAAATTGCCCACACATCTGCATTTGATTTTACTTCATATAAACTTTAATAAAAATAAATAAATCTAAAACTAAATATTCAAACTCTAGTTCAGAGTACTTTCTTCAGAACATTTGTCAGGTTGAAAGTAAAGGAGTCTGTTTGCAGT
The DNA here is from genome assembly GCF_905237075.1 of Dicentrarchus labrax. Classification (NCBI taxonomy): domain Eukaryota; kingdom Metazoa; phylum Chordata; class Actinopteri; family Moronidae; genus Dicentrarchus; species Dicentrarchus labrax. The sequence continues at coordinate 9,316,796 of NW_026136716.1, forward strand.
AAAGCTCATCAACCACTAGATGGTGACAAAAACCATCACTGTTTCTGCACACCCTATTCAGCTTTGGGACTACTGGATAAAAACTGAATTTACAGGCACTTATGCAGTTAGATTAAATAAAATACTCAATGACACAAATGTCTTACTGGACAGATTTGGACAGAAAGGAAAATTGCACCCTGTAGGCAGAGCAGCTTTGACTCAATGTATACATCTACTGACTCAATTCAGTTGTTCCCTGGTTTTCAATGAAGATACTGTATATACATATAAGTATATATAGTAGATTTGATCAGATTCTTCAAATGTAATGTTCCTGCGCCACTCAAAAAAATTTTTGGTCCAGTCTGCAGCCTATACAAGTGGGGAGCCACTAGTGCACACACACTGAGAATGGACTTTACAGTGAAGTAAGAAACATCTGTGTCCAGCAGGAAAACTGTAGAAATGAACATTTGCATATTCACAGATTCTTGAATCTTTAAATCTTTAATGAGGTCAAACAAGTAGATTTTTTTTAAAGGATTTAAATGTGGAAATTATACTTTTTGGTGGGGAAGACATATCAGATACAGTAATGTAATATTGTTACAGGAAATATATATTATATTTTATCACATATGAAAACTGAGTTGACAATTGTATTAATCTGGACAAATCCATATATGAAGAGTGAGGCCTTGGTGTAAATTTGGGTAACATTTCTAAGGAAATACATCATTGCAGTCTGATGAGACTCACTTTATTTGCTCAGCACTGAAGTGCTTCAACTGAAACAGTATGCATATTTCTTTACATTCTGTGCAACAGAAAAACAATACTGTACATGTTTGTATGAAAGGTTGTTGACATTATATTGCTCAGCTAGAGTCTTAAATTAGGTATTGTTGAAATCTTTTAATCAACTAACAGCTGCCTGTCAAGTGTTTCCATTTCATATCACATAACACAGAAGATCTCTAAAGTGTTTGCAGTCAGAACCCTTCCGACTGCAATAAACAGGTCCACATTAAGAGTCTCAGCCTAGTCCTTGTTATAGTAAGACAAACTGTCACTGATACCATGTTCCAACACTACCGTACATCAAATCTCCAAACTTCTTCAAACCATAAATAGAGGCCTGTTTGGATTTAGTTCTGTGGAATAATAATATTAAAAAGCCTATTCCTCATCATCGAGTACTTTCGTAAGTCCTTGTAGTCTTGCGATAGCAGCGCTTTGAGTAGGTGCATTGGTGAAAACAGTCCCCACAAACAAAGGCGTTCCTCTCAGGATGTGGCGAATAACGGTGCAGGAGCCTGATGCCTCGATGTGGAAGCCCAAATGTCTCAGCTCCTCCTCTGTTCGCAGCGTTGTTTGAGTTGACGGAGATGCAAAGAACTGTTTGGGAACAAGACGGTGATGGTTTTGTACTGGACTGTATTAAATTCAAAGGCGTCTCTAATATTCTGGTTTGTTAAACATAGTGGAAAACGAGGAAGAACCTAGAAACAGAGCCTTATGGGTTTGTATGATTTCAGGTTATAGGAAGATCTACGTTAAGTTTCTCTTAGTGGATACTGACATATCAGGCTATAAATTCCCTGGTATTCACCGTTAACGCATTTCTAGTACGAGAAGATCACTACAACACACAGAAGAACTTACAGCTGCTCCTGTTGTCGGGTCGATGAAGTCTGCCCAGTAGCCTGCGGTCCACAGAGAGAAGCACATTTCCTTCGCACCACTCACAAACTGCAGCGAGGAGAAAACGCAGTCACCAGGTGTTTCGGCATGACGTGACAAATCCAAACTTATAAACAAGAAGAAGAACAACAACAACAGCAAAATCTGACAGGACTCACTCTGTGAAGCAGCTGCTCTCTGTCCTGCTCTGCTGCGTCCTCGCACCGACTGTTCCTCTGTGTGACCGTCACAACTGTGATGGAAGTGGTGGGTGCCGAGGGGAACAACAGCTCAAGATCTGACACACACACACACACACACACACACACACACACACACAGTTGTATTACTAAAGGATGGAAAGGGGTTTTAAAGATCATACAACTTTATAAAATGATTTTTCTTAAAGTAATCTCAAAGATTTTCATTTCTCTGCTAGCGTTGTCAGTAAACAACTATGGCTGAACAAGCAAAAAAAAGATCGATGGTAACGGACAACCAAAACCAACTGACTGACATCACACAGGCGACACAGTTTGGATGTCTGGGAAATGAGGTCCAAAAACAAAGCTACAATTACCGCTAATCGCCAGAGAGAAAATGAAACAGATCTTCAAAATTGTTACTTTAAGTGAGTTAATGCCAAATAACCTTCCCTTACCTTTCTTTAACAGCTCAGGGCAGGAATATACGGAGCAGTCTGTGCCTGTCTGATTAAAGTACTTCTCAGCTTTGTGGACTCTTGTGGATATAGGACCCAGTTTTTCCTAACAAACACACACACACACACACACACACACACACACACACACACACACACACAGAGAGAGATAAATAAAGCAGCTTTGAGGCCTTGAAATCATTTACTCTGACTGATTATATGAATGTCTTTAAAAAAGTGTACTTGGGATACGTGCAGTGTTCATAGCTGTGTTTGAGAATGTTTTTAAGTTTACTGAACTTCCACTCTACACTAACTGACTAGTCTGCCTATAAGGCTTGTTGGCAGGATTTTAAAAAGGTCAAGATATAATATACTTTATTCCTCCATATAACAATTCAATTATACGTTATGTACTGTCTATTTTAAAACATAAAGAGGTAAATGGCATTTCGAAGCCTTCTGCACACTGCCAGGAACATCATTCTGGGGAAGAATTGGTGAAACTGTTATTCATTATTTTGTTAGCCTACATGTAGAAGCTTTAATTAGCTCCCGTTAAGCCCCGACTAGTAAACAATATAACCCCAGTGTCTTCAGTAATAGCTACAGCCCTACTGCTAATAAAAAAAAACTATTCAGAAACTTACGTGGAACTCATTAACAAACTGGGCCAGTATGAACTGCTGCCTCTCTGAGGTGCTCGGGTTTGTGAGTACATCAGGCACCGTCCTGTGGACTGGAGTCTTCTTTTGGTCCTCCATGCCCTCCAGGTGGCAGTCAAACCCAGCGTTACCCGGTAGCTGAAAGCGCTTGTCCTGAGGTCCGAATGGTCCCATGTTCTCATCAGGCCACACGGTCCTAGGACCTGGAGGGGAGGGGACAAAGATATTTGCTCCTTTATGTTTTGACCAAAGGTTTTACCTGGTGGGTGCTCTGCGTACCACTCTCAGTAATTCTCTGCAAAATGCTTAAATGGGTCGCTGGGTGTTAAAATACCTGGCTGACCCAAGTAAAGTCCCTGAGAGACACTGAAACATTAATATTCTGTCACGTGTTTAATTGAAAATTTGCACAAAGGTTCTAAATAAAAGATGAAAAATAATCAAGTAAGAATAAGTACGTCATATTTATTGAGTAATAATATGTCAATGAGGTCATTTTCAGGATATGAAATTCTGGTCATGTCGCACATCCTGAGACTACAGTGACTGATTCATTTACTACTGTGACCCACCTGAGTCTGCAGGTGATGCGGCTACGTACGGCTCATCTGAGCTCGCAGCCGAGAAGGTTCTGGTTCTCCCGACACGGAGGGCAGCTAATGCCTGATAGCCAGCGGCCTGAGAGAGGACCAACTTCCCCCGACCACTCAGCACCTGCACAGAAACAAAGGCGTCCGTTAACACAATATTTGAACAATCTGTTTGTTTTATTTATTAACTAACATTATGTTTTGCTTACGTAACAGAATCAGTGTTGTTGGGAAACATTAGGGCTGCATGATATGGTAAAAATATGATATATATGATTCACGATTAAGGTTGGATTTACATCACAAATACAAATTGAATTTAAATTTTAATTAAAAAACCTTAAGATCATGATGAAGTGAAATTTGTTGGGGTCTGTACCAAACAAACATCACTTCTTTATAAGTCTTATTGTCGTATTAAGTCTCTATAAGTTTGAATATTTAACTTATAGAGACTATTTAACTGCGATGAATTGTGCAGCCCTGATAAACATCCACATTTACTGTAACCCAAGTTAACTTTTAAGAGCTCAGCATTTGAGTGATTCAAGAAAACCTCAAGAGTTAACAGCTCAGTACAACTGGGATTAAAATGATTTGAAACTTCAGACATTTTGTATTCTGTGTGTGTTTAATTGCTTGTAGCTGGTGACTCACACTGCTGGACATTGTGGTTGGTCTCTGTTTGCTTCTAACTTCAACCTGCTGGATTAAAAAACAACAACAACAACAACAACAATCAGAGCATCAGACGATTCTTCTTTTTCAAACAACAACAACAGATTTCAGCCAGCGTTAGTTAACATTACGACGACTGCGTGTAAAAACCCACCAAAGGTCGAGTCCATTATAACCTTAAACTTGCTGCACAGGTAACAAATAACACACAAACAACAAACAAACAAACTCCGACACAAACAGAAGAGCTCACTAGCTGCCTGCTGGCGTTAGCTCTTGTGTATTTTGTTTTCTTCCTCGTTGGTAGTCAACAAGCACAAAACACAACGACAGCGTGGACAATGAACGTCTCCATGGTCTTCATCAAAAACCGTGTACATATCGATCTGATAATGGCGTCACATTGGGAAAAGTACATGTTGTTCTTACCTGTCGACTTCGCTGCCATACGCGTTTGCAAAACAACGACGGGATGTGACGAGGGACAAAACTACTCTTGCGCATGTCGTTTGCGCAGCAGTTACATCAGCGGACAGTTTTAGTGGATGGAGAGCTTCAAAACTTCACTTTTAACTGCGCGACATTGTGTTATTATAAGACAATATTAGTTTTTATTTCATTTAATTTTAATACCGCAGAGTTTTTGGTCCATAAAACCCAGAGCTGCACTTCAGATATTACTGTTTTTACAAGGTTTAACCACAAGATGGCAGCAAGTTACCAGATAACAGGACCTACTCGTGTCCTGCAGTGTGGCCTTCAAGTACCAAGTTTATTGGTATTTCTTTGTTTTAACTTAAAGTTTTCATCATGTTAAATGGCCCGTCGTATTTGTTATTTGTTCTCCAGCTTGCTTTGAAATACACATAATGCTGCTCGGACATATAAAGCAGGGAGACGATACACAAAAGTTGCTCAACATGAACTGAAAGGGTAAAAAGACCCACTTCTACAGATATTTAGGGCTTCCAGCATGATGATACTGTTGTCTCGTTTTAGCTTAGACACGTGGCCGTGCAGGAGATTCCCTGGAGTTAAAGCATATTGCTGTTAAAGTAAAACCAAAAGCGTGCAACAACCATCACAGCAGGTAGAGGTGTTAGGAAACAACAGCTGATTAATACGAGGTGTAGCAGCTGCTCAGTTGTATTAATTAGGCGGATGATGTCACAGGCCTGAACTGTTCAGTATCTCTATATATATATATATATATATATATATATATATATATATATATATATATATATATATGGATCAACACCCAGTGCTCTCAGTGTCATGTAAACAATTTCAGTATGTACATTATGACATCCAGGGAAGTGAAAGAGGATTCATAGTTAATAAGTTCGCTTTAATTCTACCCAACTTTACCTTGGTTAACCTCTAAATAATGTCCAGAATCAAAGGCTGAGTGTGTTTGTAGGGGGCAGTTCCCAGGTGAGAAACGATGGAGAAAAGGTACACATGCTCAGCAAAATCCCCTCCCTTGATCGATAAAGTTTAAAAGCTAGAATAGAGGAATTGTCCTGGCGAGAACAGTGTCATTTGCTGTCAGAAGTCGTGAAGGACAAGGACGGCCAGTAAAGTACATTTTGCTGGCGTAGACACATCTCTTTAGCTGACTTGGACAAGCTGATTGACACTTTCTCTGAGCTGACAGGATATGCAGTGGGAGTTTACCCTGGGACCAACATGCTTCACTCACCGTGGGCAGCTGCAGCAACGTGATGTGTGTGTGTGTGTGTGTGTGTGTGTGTGTGTGTGTGTGTGTGGTGATGAAGCATGTGGAACCGCACAGAGCTTGGCTGTCAGTGAGTCTCCCACAGGATCATTTGTAACAGCAACACAGCATCCACCCTAGATGGAGCCCCTGTGGGTTGTACACACACACACAAACACACACACACACACACACACACACACACACACACACACACACACACACACAAACACACTGATATGCACCAGCATCTGAAAACAGCTACCAAATGAATTTTTCACCTCAGGCTCTCTCCACAGTGTTGTTGTTTGGAGCTGAAGAGCATCGAAGAACTGACTCTAGTGGATACTCAGTGCCCTCTGTTGTATAGATATTGCGATACAGACATTAAAGCTGCGCCTATCATTTTTTTTAAATGATTGATTGACCTGTCTATTGTGTTTAAAATGACTCAATTTGTCAAGAAAATAGCTGAACTATAAATCACAGGTGCCAAGAGCCCAGGGGCGACGAGGGTCTATATCCAGAGACATTTAATTTACAATGATATAAAACGCTGGAACCAGCAAATGAAATTTTGTTGGATAAAAAAATGAATCGATGATCAGAATTGTGAATCCACTAATCAATTAATCAACTAATCGTCATAAAACAAAAGACTGATGGCAGTTTAAGGCTGCCAGAACATCTGAAGCTAACTCATTAAAACATTGTATCTTACTTAAAGAACAGAACAAATAAACCGAACAAACTGCGGTTTTATGGGGAGTTACGTGCTAATACAAAGGTCTCATACGTCTTTATGCTAAACTAAGCTAACCACCCGCTGGCTGTAGCTTCATATTTAGCAAATACAGACATGAGAATAGCATCAGTCTTCTTATCTGGCTCTCAGGACCAGTGTGTTGGATTTAGTGGCATCTACTGGTGAGATTACTGAAACCCTTTGACTTTGACTTTGACACTACAGCCAGTGTTTGGTTTGGCTGACTCCTCGTCCCTCTGTAGATAAAAACTCATTCTAATGTGACAAAAAACACCTTTAATTCTTATTTTCAGGTGATTATACTCTAATAAAAACACACCTATGAATATTAGATTAACATTTCTGCCAATAGATCCTCCTAAATGTCACACACTGGGCCTTAAAGCACACAATTAAATGATTCAAATAGAGACAATTGATTGTATTGTATTTTTCAGTCAGTGGCTGTGCTCAGAGATGTAAGATGTAAAATAATAATAGTAAACTTTTCCCTGGAAAGCAGGGACTGGTTTTGCAAGTGGAATTCAAGTGCAAGCGAAGCCTTGAGACCTCCAGACAAAGCCATGAGTCAGTTGAGGTCTTTTTATTGCTGCGCTGTCAGGCCACGCCGGATCTTGTCTGGAATCAGCACTTTTCTGTTGCCATTTCACCCACTGTTGAAAACCACATTTCCATCTCACACTTTCTGAGCCACCTGCCTGTGTCAGCACACTATCAACAGCGCTCACTCCTTAACTAATGATTTATTGAGAGCCATTAAAGGTCTATTTCCCATTTCCTCTGCATGTGTGGATGACAAACCTATTATGGTGGCAGAGTTTCAGGATTCATGTTTCCCACCCACCACCACCTCCTCCACTGCACTGTTTATCCACGCTTGCTCAAACTGGATTTGGACCTCACGTGTAAGGCTTTAAATTCCCCTATATCTCCAGGCTGCGGTCCAGTTCTCCTTATCACTCCTTGTTTTGTTCTTAGCCAGACCCCATAGCACTGACATCTGACAACTGGTTACTTATAACTGTAAACCAATACCCACCAGGACAGAGCATTAACTTAATGCAAAAGTATAACATACACAGATATGAGGAATTATCCTTTAAACTGAAATCTGGGTTTTACAGCATTTGATGCAGAAACTGGGAACTACATTTACTTGGTTTCCCGTCACAGATCATATATGTTGCTCCAGTATTTAGCATAAAGACTGGAAACGGAACCAAATCAGCCGACTAGCAGCTCTAAAACTCACCAATTAACACATTTGATCTTGTTGGTTTAATCAGTTTACCAAAAAAAAGAAGTAAAAGCAACAAATTATGGATTTACGGTGGTTAAGTGTCGGACTATTTCTTGGCTGGGGGCCATGACTTCCTGGAGTCTTCACTGGTTGCCTGGCAACCTCATGGTACCGACTAAGACTTCAGGAAACACATTACATATAAATGTAAATGTAAATTTACATTTATATGTAATGTGTTTTGACGGTTTCAAGAAGTCCATTTTGTACAAAGCAGCCACACTCTTCATCACTCAATCATCCAAACAGGTTAACACATGGATTAGTGATCAGAAGCTGCTACTGTCCACAGGGGCTTCACCATCTGGCTACCAACTGCCTGCTCACACCACAGTGAATACTTTCCCCAGTCACGTGAATAAAGATGTCCCAGTTTTTTTCAATATTCTGCCAGAGTTTTTCACTAATTGATTAGAATTTGACTTTATCTGGTTAAACGGTAAAAACATGCAGGTTTAGGGGAATTACACTGCATTTTGTTACTGCTGAAAATTGAGTATACGCTTTCAGTAAATCAGTGTGTTTCCATTGACAGGAAACCACTCTTGGACGATTTGGTTTTCACAGACCGCAGGGAGCTGTCGGTACTTCCCAGCAGCCTCTGATTTTCACTCAGACTAACTAAAGAGCAGGATAAAGAAAATTCCTGTGAAACTACCAAAACAATGTGACAGAGTGAAACATTTCTAACTTTTAGTTGTATGAGAGGAGGGGGGGTGTTAGTGTTAGTTCTCACTTAACAACAGCCTACATTTAATTTATCTTTTACCAATAAAGCCCCCTTTGAATTTGGATATCCAGTTATGATAAAATGGATGTAACCTTCACAAAATAAAGAAGATTGTAGCTTAAGTTCAAGTCAATTATCGTTTAAATGTTCCAGCTCTGAGTTATTATAAAATGTGTTATGCTCTGTGTTTTCTCTGTCAAGGACATTTTAACCTTATTTGTAACATATCTGCTTGTCATTGTTGTCAGTCCTCTCCTGCAGCACTACCATCAGTGTCAAGACCCCATCTACAGCTCTCAGGGTGGTGATCCTGGTTTTACGGATGGGGTTAATTTTACATTAATCCCAACACTCATTTTCTTACTTGTGTTGTCTTCCCTGATTAACCTAACTCTGTGAACACAGTCACAGTGGGCACGGATGCAAAATGCATGAACGGCCCCTCCTGAAACATGCATAATTATATGACTCCAGAATAACAGCTCACACACACACACAGTGCTACCTCATTAGTGACTGTAAACCCCGGGCTTGCACATGGGAAATAATTGAGCAGTTCAGCACTACTGACAACGCTCAGAGCATTTTGGAATCCGTTTTAACAAATAAGCACCAGGTGCAAGTATGGAGGACAGTCCATTTTATGATAATATCTCCAGAAGTAGCACAGAGGCTCAAGCAAGTGCAACAAACCGCTGCAGAGGTGATCTTTTGTTTGAATGTTTTCCTACAGAAGACAAATAAAACATGCCAGCTGATTAATATTGCCAAAACAGTCATCATGGTGGCCCAACAAGACTTAATATGTACTGTAGGTAAAGCACTGCTTCACTAAATGGTGTAATGTTAGTCACTATCTTCGTAAAGCACTGAAGTTGGATAGTTAGTTATGTCTCTGTGTTGTGTAGGTGTGATGGAGGGGAAGTTATTTTAGGACATAGCAGTTAGCTAGCTTGAATTATTTGCAGCGATCACAGATTGAATTATATGTTTTCCTGTAGACAAGCAACCAGATGGCTTTATAATAGGATAATATATATGGAAATCTACATATTTAGATACAATTCTAAACAATTTACACTTGACGTTGCCTGTTCGTAGCCTGCCTGCATGTCCCAGTAGAAGTTGTGGCTACTCAGATGGTTAACCTTTTATCATAGAGCTGATTAGAGCCACCCCCAATAATTGATACAATTACTACAAATAATATCACGTTCAGTTTCTCACGTTTAGACAAACCCCATTTCATGAAAATCTGTTCAGAGTTACAGTCGATCTTGACCTCCACAATACGGCGACTGCACAGATTGCAGCGGCCAATGAGGTAGATATATATATATATATATATATATATATATGTTTCTATATCTGACCACATTCTGTACAATGCCAGTGTAAAATTACACTTATCCTTTAAACTTCTGGAAAGTGGCCTACCAACTGTAATTTATGTGTATGGTTTGCATTTGGCAGTATAGGTTATTCAACACACTTGTAGGCTGTAGTTACCATTAAGAATGATCTATTTGAAAAACATCGTCATGTGACTGACACCTACTCAGTCCGACTTGTTCTCTCAATGAACTCCAGTGGGTTTGTCTGGTCCCTCCAGAAAAGTTCCAGTGACTTACTACGAGCCGAACTCGGCAGTTACAGCAGTGACAGGAAGGGTCAGAAATCACAGAATATCACTGTAGGTCCTCGCACCTGATGCTCATTTGTCGAAATCTGTACCAAAACGCTCTGAGCGATGTCAGTCCTGCTGCACTGTGCAATTAGACCTATTCCCAGTTGTAAGCCCGGGGGCTGCAGTCACTAATGAGGTAGCAGTGGGTGTGTGTCTGCTGTTGCACTGTGCGCATAAAATTATGTATATGTATAGAGGGCCCCGAGGAGTAGCTGCACCACTCGACTACTGACTGGTAGTTTAAGGTTCTGATATACTGAGTTTCCCGCATCCCTAGATCCCCTGATCACCGTTTGCTCAGTTTTACTTTGTTCAGTGACACTGACGTCATACCTGAAAACAGCTCCTTAATGCAGCAAGGGTTCATTAAAATTCCGGCAAGTAGTAATTATGAGGAAGATAATTACTACACTGTTTGCACATGAGTCTACTCAAGCATGTGGCACCCTGATAATTCATGCCATTTTACATATCTTTACATATCATGAATGCAAGCTTACAGAGCAAAGGCTCACAAAGTGCTCTGATAGTAGATTCGAATGATATTCCCAACACTGTTTCTCCTCTCATCGGCCCGAGAAGATGGAAGTAGCGGTTCAAAATAGAAATATGATTGCACATGTATTTCTGGTCATACTGGTAAGAGGTTAAAAAACTTTAAGAAAAGCTGCATGCTTTCGCTCTGAAGCAATGCCTCTCGACTCCCACAATCGCTTTTCCACCAGGTTCCTTCTGAAAAGTCTCTAAAACCTCAGGATGACTCTATGATGTAACCTGAATGTGATATTTTGTGTTTGTGTGCGTGTTTGTGATTTCACTCACCACAACCAGAACCAATACCTGCAACATGTATCTGGTGTCTGTAATGTCTATACTTCACTGACTTTCATGAAGCTACGCATTCAAACTGTGTTCAGTTCCCTTCTTGTGCCGTTCAACTGAAACCAGAGTGTGCTAAAGCCATACAGCTGGCAGCACTGAGAGACTTGGAACAGTCCATAACCACACGAAGAAGCCTGTGATGCAGATTAAAGAAAACATACAGTAAGAGAGCAAGCTTTTGATCCAGTGGAAAGTCCTTTTTCCTCCAAATTGGTTTTAGAGGATAGATGACGAACCTGGGAGGTTTGGAGGCAACCGACCCTTTGCTAAGCCCAGCTCTTGCTACGTCTGTGCACCGTCCAGCCTCACACAGCATTACGTTAGCAGCTTACTGTATGTTGGAGCAGACAAACACACTGTTTCTTGTTATGCTTAAGCTCTTTTGTTTTTCAAAAGGGTGAAAGAAAAAGATATTATCTTCCTAAGTCTTCCAAAGAGTATGACTCTTTCTAGAGGCCCGTGAACATCACTTAAGTGTGGCGTTGTTTAACTTGACTTGCAGTCAATTGGCTCATCAACCCACAAGAAAACAAACATAATCCTACATGAAAATGTTACAGGATTTAAGTGTGTACATGGCATAGTTTCTAAGGAGTAATATAACAGTAAAAAGTACAATAAAAATACAGTACAGCAGCCATTTTAATATAAAGTAGCTTATAGCTTATCCAGTAAAGCCACACTTCAATGTTAAAGGCAAACTCTAATAAATGGCAGGGATCCCATATGCATGCAGGGAATTAGAGCGTGTCAAGAGATGAACATTAATGGTGCAGAGCAAAAAAAAGATAAAATATGACCTTCCTAACTCGAGTATGACATGAACATTAAGTGTGTTGCTTAATGTTCATGCTTAAGCGTGGCATTGCTAAACTTTACTTGAACATGAATGGTGCAGAGCAAACTTTCACCAAAACATGAATAAACAATATGAACGCAATGACATCATTTTTCATTCAGTAATGAGCACAGCGTTTATGGTCCTGGAAGGTCAGCACGAGCCGTTGGTCACAAGCGCTACTGGAACTTTAAAGGTCGGCCGGGCGAAGCAGCAGGATCATTTATAACAGACTGTACGTTTGCGGTGTGAAGCAACAGTGTTCATATTTCCTCCTCTCTTATCTCTTGCCTTTTAACCAGGCCTCAAACTAACATTTCTTTAGTTGGAAAAAACCTGTCTCAGTCCTACCCACTGACATTTAACTCAGCCAATGAGAATGCTTCTGCCTCCAGATCAGCTTAGCCTGCAGGAAATGTTTGTATAACTAAAACTTCAATTCTCATGTACATCCGCATTGGCATCTGGGCAAGTTTGTGTGTGAGTGTGTGTCGGCGCTCATCATATTTCAGGGACCAGAGGTAGGGTGACATTTCTGAAGGCACATAAAACCTTGCCACTGTCTCACAGCACTGTCTGTTTGGATTACAGTGGCAGAGTGCGCAATGTGTCGACAGGGAAAGCTTTCTGCAAGCGTGTAAAAATACCCAACTCCCGTCATGTGGACAGAAAATGAAAATAGACAACATGACATCACTGAGTATTAAAAGGGGCTGGTGAGTACCAGCTTATGTTAAATTGTGTGTGTGTTACAGTATGCTCTCTATATTTAGGAAAACAGCTTGAATACTAATGAAGTGATTATCCACCACTTGACAGTTATGATTTTCGGACTTAACTGTAATTTCAGCCTCTGCGGCTAAGCTCACTTATTTCAGGTTTAAAGGGTCAGTTCACCTAAATTACAAAATAAACACGTTTTATGTTTTGTTTTGAAATGAGTTTATTTGTGTATGAAACTATCAGTTTGAGTTATAGACAGAAATACAAATCTAGAGCCACTACTAGGAATGAAAATTTTATTTTCTGAAAATATCATGATTTTGTCTTAAATTTTAATCAGTTTTACAACTTTATATTTGAAATATTGACTTCATGTCAAAATATTATGACTTTATTCTTGGAATATTATGATTTTATATGACTTTATTCCTTCCTTGTAATATATTCCTCAAAATTACAACATTCTCAAAGATTATTTTCCCAACATGGCCTTGCATGGATCTTTTGTGTTTAATAACACAGAAAGCTTTTGTTTTATGTGCTGAGGTTTTGAGCTATTTGTCTATCAGGCAGCAGAAATCAGAGGCGGACAAATCTGGACAAATAAAACCCAAACTATTTGTGTGGGTTTTATGCTGATTTAAACTCGCCCCATGGTGGATGTTTTTGAAAACAGATCTTTTGGAATTAAACCCATGCGTGGCTCGTTATCAGGAACAAGAATACAGCATTGTCTGTGAGAAAAAGGAAAACCCCTCCACACCTTCAGGCTGAATGACACAAGACAGCATTGTGATGACGGCGTGGTGCACAGAGGGTGTGGATGGGGCTCGGCGATGCCACGGCTCATAATGCCCTGCTAACCTGTGCTTTCAGTTTCCATTCAAAACAGTGGAAGATCATAGTCCTTGTCAGATGTAGGAGGGTGGCATCACAGCGCGAAAGGCGACGGTCTTGTGACTATAACGCAGTTTGATAGAGGGGATGGGTTTTCACACTCAGTGCCTGACGGTAATGTATTAGCTGATCTAGTGTACAAGGCTGCTGTTTGGCAACCCACTGGAGGATGAAACAATTCCTCATAGAAAAACAAATCTCTGATAGATTTTCGCAAGACACTAATATCACCATGCTATGGGAGACTCGATTGGATGCACACACATCCAAGCAAGGAGCTAAACAAGTTCCCAGTGTGAAGCCTGATGTGTATTGATGTGTTCATGTCAGCTGTCTCTTTGGCTTTGTCACACGCTCTGATGATCGCCATCCAGCCTGAGAGCACCTACACAGAACGCCTCTGAGACAATAGTGAATTTATAGAATGTATAGGAGGATGTGGCGTGGAGAAAGGGTGGAAGAGTTTCAGCTGATTCTCGTTGTTTCTTTAGAAAGGTCTTTACAGGGTTGTTTTCTATAAGGCTCTTCTACAGCTGGATTGTCAAGAAAGGAAGGATACAAGGTCATTTTACAATGCAAGGTTGTTCCCTTTATGCTACTCGTAAAAACAATATATATTTAAGGTAAATTTGATAAAGAAGTCGGAAAAAAATATTAAAATACCCTCTACTAACTGCATGAAATGTATCTGTGTCACACATTTGCACTCACACAAACCAGGTAGAGCTAAAACAATTAAATGTGTGAATTAGCCTCCAGAAAACTGACCAACATTATTAAACAGGAAGACAGATAATGTTAGCAGACAGCTGGAGGTGCTCCAATGAGTTCATCACACATTAGGCACCTGAGGGCTGATTTAACTCTTCATGGTTGGATTACACACACCAGCATGATACTGTGCCAAGGGCAAAAGCACCTTTTTGAAACGTATAGCGACCACACGGGCGAAGATAAATCTCCCAAAGGTCAAGGACCAAACAGTTGTCCTCACATGTTTGTTCTTTCAGGTCAAATGAAAGGTCTAATGCTAGTGTACATAAACAATAATTTCACTGCTTTACAGATTAAACTCATGTATTCATTCATTTTCTTTGCAGTCTTGGTCGTCTTCAGGGTCACTGGGGCTACAGTCCAGGACCAGCATACACCAATTCATTCAGCATCTTAGTTTGGTGTGTTAGCTAAATTAGAATTAAACACATGATAAACTAACAAGTACAGATGAGGCTGATGAAAATATCATTAGTTTTCTAAAAAAAAAAAAGAGAGAGAGATATTTCACCAAAAATCACAAATCCAAACCCCAAGATGGTACATGAGGAAATGTCAGGAGATCCCCAAAGTTTCTAGGATACATCCTCTGGAGACCATGAATGTCTTGACCAAATTTCTTGGCAATTCATCAAATTTTGATGAATTGTTGAGATGTTTCAGTCTGGACCCAAGTGGTGGACAGCCATCGTCATCCATAAAGCCACATCGCTAGTAGGGCTTAAAATATTAATGAAAGCAAGCTGCCACCTAAATCCCACTATCGACTAGCGACTGGCAGTTTATATCCTCAGCCTCCATCTGCTTAGGCGACCACCGGGTGAGCTCAACAGATACAAAGAACGACAAAAAAACCCATTAATTTAAAGATTTTCTAATTACTGCTGATATCACAATGAGTGCAACCTCTAAAAAATCTCATTTATTGCAGGCAGAACAATTTTACCCTCCTTTTTACAGCTTGACAGTATTTAGTCATTCACTGACGACCTAATGATGCACACGTTTCACTTTCACTGATCGTCCAGATGGTACACACCTACTTGAACAAGCCTGGTTTGTGCCAATTAACAGATCATCTCAAAAGACTAAAGTGAAATTAATTATTTAACACACAAAAAATGTTAATGTTGGGAGTGAAAAGGCAGGTAAGCAGCATTTTCACAGGAAGACAAACGGCCTACAAACACAGTGTTCAAACAGTACAGTTCATATTAATCAGCATTCATTAAAATGAAAATAAATCAGAGTTTTCACGTGCAGTCCCTTGCCAGGCTGTTAAATTGCCTAATCTGTAAAGATAAAGAAGTCTCACGTATTAGTTATACCCACTGCATGCATTACACATTACAAAATGACATAATAAAACAGACAAACCAGAAAATGAATTACAAACAAACATAATATAATGAAGAGACAACATTTACAAAGAAAGAAAAGCAAAGAAATCAGGCCTGAAATGTCCTTGACTCTGTATGTATTTCTATTAAGTGTCCGTGGAAGTAAAGTATCCTTTAAAAACATTTGATTTGTGTAGGTGACCTTGGCCATTTCCAACTGACTGAACATGTCCTGGATAGACCTGCATGAAATAGATACAAAACAATAGAAATAGAAAACTTCAAAAGTTCAACCTTAATGTCACTCTTCATGGTAAAGACAGGAGGCCTTTAAGCTGGTCACAAGCAAGTCAAACAGGATGGTCACTGTACACATGTTAACAGCATGTGACTATCATATGGATCAGCAGAGGGACAAAGCATGTAGTAATCAGAAACAACTACAAAAATGTCTTAGTGTGTCATACAAGTAAAGTTATGGACCGAAAATTAGCTTAATGACCCTGAAACTGCAGAGCTCTCACATTACATATAGTGATCCACTGTTAAAGTCCACTTCTATTGAAATTTCTGTTTCTCTTCTTGTTCCTACAGCTGGATGTTTGAGCCTCACTGTGCAGAATGATGTATTTGCAGAGTTTGACACTAGAAGGATGATTTCACATTCATCTGCTGGAAGTGAAAAGTTTCTCTGAGCTCGTTGAATATCTGATTTTAAGGGGGCAACTTGCGACATCACCTATAGTTTGGAAGTCCAGTATGCAACTTATACAGCTGTGATGTAGAGACTTGAAGCCACCAGTGCACACACACTGAGAATGAAATTATGTTATGTTTTGTGGAAAGAAAACATATCAGACACACGTTATCGTTACCAGCAGACTAATATGTACTAATACGCGTCTGGAGGGGAGCTTAACTTAAATCTTTGTCGCTGTAATCATCTTCTCTCAGCGCTTCACTGTAGTTGTGGTAACCTTTGCACTGCAACTTCGTTAAATAAAAGCCTTGTGACATATCAAAGTGTGCACATGTCCTTTCCTCTTTTAATGACTCACACTCTATAAAACCAGAACGCCGCCACACTTCACTGGGTTTTTGTGGTTTCCAGTCTGCGGGCAGGGTTACAGTGGTGAGCGCTGAAGCGTGACCATATTGCGCTGCTATTACTGGCTTTGTCTCCTGGCTTTGTGCCTGTGTACAGTGCAGGAATGTGTATGTGTGTGGCATGCCAGACAAGGTGAGCCCCGCTGACCTCTCTCAATCAGACAGGGGCAATGATCCGACCAGCGCTGACCTAATTTGGTGGGGTATCGCTGATCCGGTCATGTTACCGTCAGCAACCTGTGCTCCGTTTAAATTCCCTGCAGCTGTTAGTGGTGACAGGTGGAATCAGCGGTAGGTGCCGAGAGGATGGTGTGTTTTTCTATCGTCTTTCTATTCTGAAAAACAAAATGTACAATGTAAATAAGTGGCTCCATGACAAAATGTTTTTTCTATATCATACACCAAACAGATTAATCTTCACTTTTGACAACCTGGATTCAGTTTTAACCAAAAGAGTCACTCTATGATAATTGTTACCTCACTAAAAATAAAACATCATAAACATCAACATCATTAATTTTTCAAAGAAACATCAGATGGGACAAATTAAACCTACTGATGGGCTGACGTATCTATATTTTGAATTTAACATCAGCCTCGGCTTTTATTTGTGCTTAGAGCTAAATTAAAAGTTACCATGCTAACATGCTAAACTAAAATGGTAATAATGGACTAATCAAACTTTACATCTGCTCAATATCAGCATGTTAGCACGCTGACAGTAGCTTTTAGCTCAAAGCATTGGTGCGCCTAATTACAGAGCTGCTTGCATTAATGTAGACTCTCGTCTGTAGCCGGAAACAATGTCGTACAGTACACTAAAATATGTTTCTAAAAACATCTTAAGAGAGAAATAGTTAACGCAGAATCTTGATTCATATTTGATCAGCACTGCCTAGTTTGACAGTTTTATCTAACGGACTCTCTGAGAATGACAAGGTAGCCACGCCCCAAAGCAAACCCTGCGTTATCGTCTATTTTACTCTAAATGGGACCATCATTTACTAAATGAACATCATGCTGTATGGAAGAAGACTTGAAACTAGCGACTAAGACCATAAACTCATTAGGAAACTGTTCACTGAGCTCATAAATCAAGTGAGAAATTTCTCCATAACACTTTATAGTATCGTCTGTTTGTTTTGCAGCCAGTGGAGCTGCCCCCTGCTGGCCTTTACAAAGAGTGCATGTTTAAGACACCTCAACGTCAGCGTCACTTCACAGATCCGAAAGCTCTGTCCAGTAATTATATACTGTCAATAATGTTAAGTAATTCATGAAGGTTGTTGTTGTCAAACATTCATTGTATTGTGAAGGAATGTACAACAACCTTCACATCGCTAATGTAAAATGCACATTTAAGACTGCATTCATTTTATAAAATTGTATGTGCATTAATTGTTGCACAGTGGTAAGACTACATTAGGCTGATAATAACATGCAGGGACTCTTCCTCCACTCTACGGCTCCCTCATGAATATGAAAGGAGATGAACTGTATCTATTGTGGTATTGATTGACCAGTCATTTCAAAAGGTCAAAATAATCCATCTGGACCAGGAGTCACACTGAATGAATTTGACTAAACAGAAAAATGTATGCGTTCAGGTGAATGTGTGAGACAGAAAGACAGGACGGAGAGGACTGGAATCTGATTATCTTGTATAATGTGCACACAGTCAGAATAATTTCATTTATTTAATATCAACTAAAAAGATGTTGAAATAACAGTGACAGAATACATTAATTAACCAAGGAAACATTAAATCAAGAGATTAAGCCACATCCCCTTTTAACTTCATATTTCCTATTAAAAAAGAAGAAGAAAGCGGACAAATAATACTACTAATACTTTGGGACCAGTCCTCTCATTCCTCCCACTGGATTAAGCCTATTGATTCACCCAGTGCGCTTCGAGGTCAAAAATTGGCTGTTTGCCCAATCAATGGCCACCTTACTACTGTCTATCTGCCAATCAATAGGCCTACCTGCTCTAATCTTCCCACAGCTTCATTTCAACATGTAGCCCAGAATCTATCCTTCATATAGCACTGCATCCTCACCGGCAGCAAAAACTCATAACAGAGCCCAAATTGGTCAGGAACTCCGGGCAGAAAACATTTTAAAATCAATACGTTGCAGGTGATGGTGATCGTAATGATCCTCTTCCAGCGAGACAATCTCATCTCATAATCTCATGCTCTACAGAGACTTTTCTTATGTTTGAGAAGTCTGATGGACAGAAATCTCCCGTAGCAGGAGCTCATATATTTTACTTTACTACTACAAAATACTTGAACTACTAGAAGCCTTCCAGTCTATAATGATAAACACAATGTGAATAAAGACAATATTATATATAATATTGAGCAGAAGCAGCCTCAAGATACTCAAATCTCTCGAGGGGACGGGGTATAACAATTCTTTCTATTGATAATCATTGATATGTTGTCCGTACAAGGTACCAAACCCTCAGTGGCTGAAGCTGTAACAATTAAACCTGCATTAACTCATCCTTTGGCCATTCAGGAGTCAGCATAATAAGCTGTGAACATAACAGTGACATGTTATCACCATATGACGTTGATAACAAACAATTAGTGTATAATCGGAGTCGTATTTCTGACCACTTGATGAATGTAAGTCCAATAGTTCCTCTCCTTTGAGCTCTGTTTTGGTCTCCACCAGTTGCTCTGTTGTGTGGGGCTGGACAGGCAATGCACAGTGAACCAAACCAAAACCACTAAAACAGACCACTTTCACACATTAAATAGTCATCAATCACCCATTGATAAGTAACTCTAATAAGGCCTGGTTTGCTGCCTCCTATATCACACTGGGAAATCAATGAAAGCTTTTCTAGTTGTTTTTACAGGAAGTGATGTGTTTTGTTTGAAGACTGGGGAGCACCAGCCACAAACTAAATCAATTTGATTTGATAAGTGATCTCTGGGAAGCAGAAATAACAATCACTGCTTTACTAGCAACAATGGAGTAAAAACAACAACAAAAAGGATGGTCTTGTGGCTTACCACACAGTAAGAGGCAGTGACAGATAGTACCGAGCCCATCACCCCCACCGTGCACTCATGGTGTGGCAGCGGTTCCAAATGAAGGAGGTAAATAGGTTTTGACAGCACATTACAAAGCCTCTCGGCTGGGCTGGGCGGCAGCATCGTGTGTTTTAAAGGATGGTGAAGGACACACAACACACACCCAGAGCCAGACTAACACATTTATATTCAGGGTCTCTCTATGATCCAGATACAATGAGTGTGAGCAGGTATAAGCTGCCGAGCGAGGGACACTCCCGTAGGATTTGGGTTGTCTATTTTTATTTAAAAATGCTTTATTATACTTATTATGGTTATCTTTTAAAAGAATATATTTTTTTTCTTACAGTGTTAATAAGGAAGGGCCAGTAGGTGATTAGCTTAGCTTAGCATAAAGCATGGAAGCAGGGGGAAACAGCTAGCCTGTCATTGTTGGTAAATGATCATGGATTAACACTTTATATCTTGTTTCTTTTTTTTCCCTTTTTTTTTTTGTATATTTGGACAGAGCAGGCGAGCTGTTTCCAGTTTTTATGCTAGGTAAGTTCAGCTAACTGTCTGCTGCATACAGAAGAGTGGTATCAATCTTCTAATTTACCTTTTAAGCAAGAAAGCGCACTAATGCATTTCCATAAATGTAAAGGGTATAGCGTAAACACAATATATTTTATTCTGTAAGGATACAAGATACAAATAAATATTTTTTTCCACCTCCATGCCAGCGAGAGAGTCTGCATCACACTGTTTTATTAGTGCTTCTCTTTATTTTTGAACTAAAACTCAGCTCACATCTACTATCGAAACTTGCTTCTTAAAAAAATAATAATAATACAACAAATCTGAAAGACATTTGTCCCGCTCTGATTCTATCTGGAGAAAATTGCTTTATCAAGGTCACACTCCTCCCATACTCGGAGCGAATAAAATCAACCGTCTGGATGTGCAGGCATGTGTGGAATCTATTGTCTTCTGCTCTGAGGAGCCTTGAATGATTGTTGGTGTAAATGCAGCGATGCACCGCTTCGCCATCTTCTATAGAGTCGCTCTGAACCAACCAGGATTCAGCTGCTTTTTCTTTTTTTTCCTCTTCCGGCCACTCTGCTCTGCAAAGGTTAAAAAAAGACTCTACCCTTTACCTCTGCGCACACAATGTCACCCTCAATTGCTTATTCATACGCACACACAGACAGGCAAACACATGCACCGGCAGCAGAAGATGAGGGTCAAGGACAGGTGGGACCTCAGAGAGACATTGTTGTAAGCTGATGGCCTCTCCAAAACAAGCACAGAGGCTGGGATGCAGAGAGAGAGAGAGAGGGAGCGGCAAATGAAAGAAAGCTATCAGAAGTAGCAGCTGGATTGGTTGTGACAAGGTACTGATGGGATAGAGAGGCTCCACCAATATAGAAAGCCCCGCCATCAGCACTTCTGTGCCTTCAGGTAATGGGCAAATAACATGAATTCACTTCCTTGCTGATGCACTCACTGCGACACTTTGATTCCTGGGAGAGTGCTTTCCTTTGTCGCCTCGCAAAGCAACAAGGGTGGGTGGGAGAAGCTGCTGCATCTGGCCGCTGCTGCATCTGGCCGCACCAGCAGATAAACTTCCGCCTTTGTCTTCCTTTCCGCATGTTTGTGCTGAGCATCCGAAATGGGAAGAAAAAAACAACTTGTAATTTCAGGCTGCTTCTTTCCCCCACTACACAAAACCAGCCTTGATATAAAATAGCTCTGATTCATTTCCCCCCCGACAGATGGAGGTGAATCGCCTTTTCCGATTTGCAGCTACCAGCCGAGCTTTACTCAATTACCCGGTGGCATTTTTGTGACCTTGCACAAGATAGTAATGACCTCGCAGTCCCGCTGAGCTCTTCTTTTTATTTTTTTCCTCCTTTTTTCTTTCCACGGGCCGGCGAGTCCTCAATCACAGCTCGAGCTGATTGATGCCTTCGATGCATGACCTCATGTTAGACAGGGATGACGGCAAATCCATTCTCTATTTCAACATGTAATTTTTTTTCTGTCTCTCACACAGTGCAATTTGTTTTTTAAGGGCAACAGATTTCCAGTTGTTTTATTTTATTTTGAAGATTCTTCACATCTTGGAGCGATTTAATTAAAAGTAAATGGGATTTTCACTGTTAAATATTAACCAAACCACACATGTACAGAGAGTTTGCTCTCCCCAGAATCTTAAAAGCCTTCAGCTGAATAATCAGAAACATAAGAAGGAACTAAAGCACTGCTTTGCAATTGATGACATGAGGACTGTTCTGCTCAAATGTTGCTGCACAAAGAATAAAGCTGTGTCGAATACATGCTGCGAGCAATAACCGCAGATTATACAACAACAGAGAACTGCAGACAGGATCATTTGAACATGCTAAATGCTAAATCGGTGTGATCATGCAAAACATGTCAAACTCATCCTGTTTCACAGTCAAACTGAAACTAAATGGTACAACGTGAACAGACCCTCACATACAGGGCAGCTGGCATACATTTTAGCACCGTGCGTGCATTACGTATATCATAACATAGTACATGCACGTGTTACATATTGCTGTATCATCATTGTAAAACAGTTTTGATGCAAAACATTCACTCAATTCAGAACATTCCTCGAGAAAGAAACAGTGAAAAGTCACATACTGTGGCATGCCAAGCGACCTTCCTAATAAGATTAACTAACACGCAAAATAAATCGCATTTTGCATCTTTCATCGTCTCCTCATTATTACAATCTGCTGTAGCTCCGTTTGAGACACGCAGACACTGTCCTACTTAACAGAACTAAACCTGAAAGACAGGAAAGGCTGAAACATAAGCTTTTGTGGAGAATATTTGAGCGGGGAAAAAAAGGAAAAAGGGACTTAACCTTTGACCTCGTCTGTGATCACAGCAACGGTTCTCTTGTTTATGCTGTTGGAGGAAGAAGTCATGATGCATGAGCGTGATGAGGTCAGAAGACCTTTGATCACGTCCAAAGTCAGAAAACGCTGCGGCAAACTATTTTTCTCCTCAAAGAACACAAACAAAGTGCATGGTTGTTGGTTCGTATTTCTAGTCGCCCACAAAAGGGAGCGGATTGTAAAACAGCCTCGAGGTGGACACATTTATCTGAGGTGCAAAAGAACCTTGTAGATTAAGTCATCAATGTACAGTATTGATTGGGTGATTTTCTGTGTTTAAGTCGTACATGGTCAGCTGAGAGCTAATGTTAAAAGGCCACATTGTACTGAGGAAGGCCTGAGGTTCCTTAGGGTCTGGACTCTGACCTGTGGACAGTTGTGGTGTCAGCCTGAGTTTTAAAAATAGAATCACACTCATTAACGAAGGTGAATGCAGGAAAAAAAAAAAGTGCATCCAAAGTCATCTGGAGCACATCTGGTTTTATCCTGACACCTGCATCTGCCTCATGAGGACGTCATTCTGTCTCAGCTGGACACAGATCGTGTGTCATCGTCATGATTATTCAATGTTTTGTGCAATTATTTTAGAAATGTCTATGCAAATATAATATTAATGCAATAAACAATGGCTTATACCTTGTAAAAAAGGCAGCTATTCATCTAATTATGGTCTCAATAACACTAGTAGATCCTTCATTTCATGTCTCCTTGAAACTGATTATATAAGTTAGTTACTAATAGACAGTGTTCAGAGACAGTATAGTACTCACTCACTTCTTTGAGTTTGCAATAAAGGACCAAGAAATGATATAGCAGTAAGATAATTGTGTTAAAAGGATAGTTAGACATTTGGGGAAATAAGATTATTCGCTCCCTGAACTCAAAGTTAGAAGAGAAGATTGATACTCATTTCCGTGTGTCGTACACTGTAAAATAAGAATCTCAAGCAAGTAAAAAATTCCTTGTTTCTGGGAAATTAGACTTATTTTTGTCTAAAAAGAAAAATCATCTTGTCCAGCATGTTTTGCATTAGAAAAATAATATTGTTTTAAGAACATATATCTAACTTTGTCTTAATAAGATATTACAGCTAATATTGAGCTAACCAGTAAGAAGTTACAACAATGGTTTGTATAATATCCCCCATCTTCTTAGTTTAAGAGAAAGTAGTCTCGTCCCAGTGCATTTTATTTTGTTTTATTCTTCTGGTGCCTTCATTTAAGACAAAGTCACTCATTTTTATTATTCTGTTTGAAGAAATTGTGTCTTATTATATATAAGATTTAATATAAAATGTTGGCATTTTTTCTAGTTTTAAGGCCCATTACAGTCTTCCAGTGGTTAGATTTTTATTCTAGTTTTAAGAATCATAGCCAACCAAAATTGGCTTACCCTCGTTGTTGTTCCCCCGAGTTTCTTGCTCAATACAAGAAAATGTGATAAAATTTAAGAACATTTGGCTTGTCCCTAGAAGGGCTGTTTTTGTAGTGTATGTTGGCAGATCCAGCAGCCGACATTAGCTTAGTTTAGTGTGTGTGTGTCTAACAGGGTTCTTCAACAGGTGAATCAAAGCAAAGGTGCTATAGGCAGGCAAAAACAGACAACAGGAAGGTTGGACATGCACAATATGGTGGTATGCACAATGGACTACCTGTCAGGGACCTGAGGGAATTTGGTAGGTGTGTTTGCAGGTGAATCTCAGGTCAATCACCTTTAGGATGTCAGTTAAACACAAAGCATCTGTGAAGTGCAACTACAAGTGTTATTTTTTCTAAAATTGCTTTTATTTCTTTTCTGAAAACTTTAGATTTAGACGATCACAGCTTTGTTTGTAACTCGCTAAATGAGTTTTCTCAGTCAGACCGCATTAATGCCGTTAGATTCACTTCATTACTACCTCATCCTCCTCATATTATTGCACGCCAAATAGCTTTAAGCGGCACCAACATTAAACCATAACGCCTCGATGAGTGGTGACAGTGATGAGAGTGCAGCATCTGATTAAAGCACACACACACACAGACACACGTCACACCTCACCGCTGACGAGCAGCGATATGAGCAGCGACAGTGCTGTGTACTGTCTAATGAAGTACGCCGGCTTTGCTCCATATTTAATATGTCAGCTGCTTGTGTGTCATTGTGGGTCTAAACTGTTGTGACTCTCAATAAGGAGCCTCGATACTGCAGCTTCCTGTTCAGCAGTGCTGCACTGACACCCTGAGGCCTCGGTGTCACTCCTCCCGCACTGGATGATGAAGTCATTCACAGAGTACATCGCAGCTATTTCTTAAATGACTGATTTATTTTAACATCATGTTGTTTTTTAAGTCTTAAAAATGCAGAAAATATTTGCAGTTTGGAATAATTTACAAACCAATATCACTTAACATTGCGTGTAGAAAAAAAGATTATATTGCATTCTTGTGGCGCAATAAAGCGGGACATGCACCAAATTCACTCTGCACTGATGAAACAAATTCACTTAAAGGCAATAAGCGGCCTTATCAACATTTTACAGAGTCTGTAGAACGTTGGCTCAGTGAGATATCATTTTCAGCTTCCTGGGGGAATGTGCCACTGTTCATTTAATCTGTGGCTCCCTGCAACACTTCCCTCAAAGAGGCGGAAAACAAAGAGGGCTGAGAGAAAGGAAAACACAACTCATATTTCATTAAATCAGTTGGAAACCAAAAAGCAATCAATGCAGAACACGACTTTGCCATTTTCTTATCCACTGGCTCAGAAATTGAAGGATAAAGATCTTGTAATTTGAAAGCTTAATATTAATTGTGTTTGAGTGGCAGCTGCTGCAGTTGTGCATATAAAAATGAATCTGCACGTGTGTGTAAAAGTGTACTCACGTCAATATTGCAAATAATTTCTCAATATTCAAAGAGTGTAAACACTCTCTCTTATTGATTAAAAGCCACAACAGTGTCAAGAAGCAGCTCTACTAAGCAAAACAATCTATATTTTTTCAGCTTGAATTGGATAAAATTAGGAGATAATGAGACATAAGAGGTTTTCCCAAAGGTGGTAAAGTGGGAGCTTCAGTATAACAAAGATAAAAGCACAGCAATGGTTTTTGTGAAAAGTTGAAGGTCGAAATATGACGACAGAAGTTGGAAAAAGAACATTGTGTGTTTTGGCTTTTATGCTTTTTGTGCACCATTTTCTTCAAATCTAATGCATAATAAAATGCAGTCAAATCAATCCCAGATGATGGAGCAGTAATATGATTGTATATATAATATTCATAATGCTACAAAGACATCTCTGCTTTGCAGCGTCCACTGAGTGTCACAGGATGTGACAGCGGGCTGTGGAGACCACTGTGCTCTGCAGTGACACTCTGTCCACTCGCATCAGCAGCATTGTTCCCTACAGCGGCCTGTCACCATTCTGCCTTTAACCACCTGCTCAGAGGGGAAATAAAGCAGCTATGGCAACACCTGCCCGCATCTGGTGCCTCTGCAGCCACCCAGTCACTGTTTTTATGGGTCACAAGATGATGGCTGGTCATTTTTCTGATGGCCAGGTCCAAACTGCTGGCAGGAGGAGCAGAGGCTGCAGTTGTAGGATTTAGTATTGCTGCATGTGCAGTTGCACTTGGGAAATGTTTGAATGACTCAGTGAAGATGTTTTTTTGCTTGGATGGTTTATAGATTTATTTTTATCTACTGTATAACCCCATAACAATATAGTGACATTTTGGAAAATAACACATGTTGCTTTTTCTGCCAAGAGTTAGTTGAGAAGATTGCTGCCACTCTCGTGTCTGTACTCTAAATATGAAGCTCGGAGCCAGGAGACACTTAGCTTAGCTTAGCTTAGCATCAAGCAGGAAATGGGGAAATAGTTTGCATGGTTCTGTTCAAAGTAAAAATCTGCCCAGTAGCACCTCTAAAGCACATCAATTAACATGTAATATCTCTGTGTGAAAACTGAAATGAAAAAGCAACAGGGAGTAGTGTGCTGGAACTCTTGGCCAAACCACTGACCTGGCAACCTCACGGTGACGACAAAACCCCAGGAAAAACACTGCACACGCCCAATAAGTAGTTTCAGCACCTAACTCCAAATCTAAAACCACAACTTGCTAGTTTGTTTTTTTTTACTTGAAATATTCAAACCCAAAGATCAGCCCGATGTTTCTTACAAAATACTGTGATTTCTACTGGTATTCAAAACAAAGTTCACATTTGGTGGCATCAAAAGATGAATGTTTTGGTATAATATAGTATAGTATAGTATAGTATTTAGTATAGACGGTTTGATATAGTCGAATGTAACATTATGTCAGTTGTCTGCACACTTCCACTGGCCTAAATGTCTCATCTGGTGTTCCAGGCTGAGGAGGTGAAAATATTTTTGACATCTCTGGACAAAACAACTAGTGCCTACTGTACTACTGCCTGTACCGAAACACTGCCATCATGACCTCAAAAAGTAGAGCTGACACCTGACAGCTTGAACAAAAATCCTACAAAGCTGTTCTCATCAATATTTTCTTATTAACAGTGAGTCAGATGACTATGTTTGATATGAAAGGTTTTTATCAAAGTGACCGTTCAACAGAAATTTAACACCAATTCTGCAGTTCCCTTCAGCTCCACAGAGCATTTTAGCATCTTTCAGCTTATTGTTTTGGTTTTTCACCAACGTTGACAGGCAAAGCTAGCAGCTAGCTACATTTGCTAACATGTTCTCCATGTCAACTTCATGAGCTGATAGTTGCATTATATCATCAGGTGTTCCTGTTATCTTATTTCTGTGCTTTATGATGTACATCTGCTTTAAAAGACCAAAACATCAAACATCTGAAACTCTTCAATGTTGGTTGATAAGCCTCTTGTTTATGTGTCAGGGCTTCAGTGCGTGATGGTGACTCAATTTCAGCACTTATCTTTATCATCGTCACAGTTGGGGTCTGCGTTTATCAGAAGATTAAATTAATTCAAATGTGAACTGATGTTAACTGCGGAGAGCTCAGTCTGCCTGCGCTGTCACACGCACACACACACTCAGTTCATTTTCCGCCTTTTATCTCCCATCGTCTGATTCTGACTGACTTTGTGATGAACTGGGCCATATTGAGCGTTGAATCCATCAGGTCAGATTGTATCTGCAGTAACTGTTCAAATCTTTCATGTTCAAACATGTGAACAATAATGGAAGAAAACCATTTTTTATTGGGCTTTTAATACCGTAACATCCTTAAAACTCAATTTTGTCTGAAGCTCTGTGATCTTTTTCTGTGGCAGTAGTTCTTTTTTAATTACAGTATATTATATATCACTTGGGAATTAAGTCATGAAATAAACTACCTGTGCAGCGATGTGTTTTGAATTTTTATTCAATACTGAGTGTAAATAATATCTCCCAACCTGTCTCAGTAGTTATTAGCCAACATAAAATGCTGCCAGTGTTTACAGAGGGGGTTTCATTCATCTGAGGAGATTAAGTTTTGGGAGCACACTTGTGTTGCTGAAGTAGGACTTGGCCCGACACACTCATCCATCTAAAAGTTTTGTGCTTACAAACAAAGTTGAGAAAATGAAGCTTCGGGGTTAAAATCAAGTGTTTTCATTCAGCTGTAAAATGTCAGTTCTTTTAATATCCACACTATGAATGCAGTGAAAGACTTTTTCATTGCTTTTGTAATATTATGTGGAAATCAAGCAAAGCAATGTAGTATAAAGGCGAGGGACAATATACCGTACGATGTCTCAGAATCATAAAAGTGCCGGGCAAACATTGCCAGAGTATATTTAATTTAAAACTTTTCCATTTGCAGAATGTGAGTGCAAACAGTGAGTAAGAGCTTCAGAGGCAGGTGAACCAGCAGAGGAGGGGGGAAGAGACAGAAACAGGAAAAAGTTACACAAAAAAAACTGGCTACATATTTGAGTTACCTGCGCACAGCTCTATCTGGCTTTTTCACCACTTGTGTTCATGGGATGGCGAAGGCAGTTTGTGCCGTACGACCTACAGTAAGAAACAAAGGCACATTTAAATCAATGCATATTTGCTTGTCAAGCATCATCCCACTTCGGATCCGGGCTGCTCCCCGAGAAAAATATCATGATGATGACAGAAAAGCGGGCGACTGGGGGATTGCACCTTTCAGATTCTGCAATTTCACACGTTACTCGTTTAAAAAACTAAATTTAAGAAATCTCATCTCCAAATCTAATTTGCTTCACAAAGCTTAACTCCCTGGTGATGAGAATAGATTACATGAAGCCAAACCAGATGTGCAGCAATAAAGTACAAAACCAGCAGATTAAATTTCCTCCTGAAGTTTCAAACTAGAAAATTACTTTAAAGGCTGTAATTCTTTAATAAAGTTTAATTTATTCAAAAACACTTCAGAGCTCATTTGAAATGTGAACTGTAATTAAACTTCAGTTTTGTTAAGAAATCTAATCTTTTGTTAGTTCTGAGTTCTAGTTCTTGTGTACTTAAAAATTCTTATTAGCAAAAAGAAAAAAGTTTTATATATTTCTGTGCTGACAGCGCCCCCTACAGTACATTAGTATTTTCAGGTTGAATGATTTTTTTTAACTTGATGGGTGCAAAACCCAAAATAGTTTATAATATTTCTTGAATTCCAAACACACCTTATCCGAGTTATCATAGTTAGCTTCCTACCTCACTTAAGAGCATGATGTGTTCTTCCAGATGTTGAATAAAGTAGTTACAGCCCATAGACTGTATAAAACATGGACGTAGTCTCTGTGACGTCACCCGCAGGTTCCTGAAGAGCTGTTGTGAAACTCAGTGTGTTTGGTTATGGCCGTCGCCACCTTGACAGTCCTGACTCCGCTGTCCAGAAATGGGTACCTGTGACGGCACCCTGTCACTCAAAGCATCTATGCCCTTCATTATGTATAACTTTCAGCCTTAATATAAAACGGGTGAGTTGTATAAAGATATCCCCTTGTACAGTTGTCATGAACGAGGAAATTAGCTATAGAGCCTAAAACTGTTGTTTGTTCCAGGCTGTAAACATGTTTGTTCCTGCTGTAGAGTTGGGCATTTTAATATGGGGGTTTATGGGGATTGGCTCTGTTGTGCAGTCAGCCTCCAGTGGCCAAATGCAGTTTTTGGCACTCCTGCGTTGGCTTCATTTTACAGTCACGAAGGCTGTCGCTTGATAAAGACGTATTAAACTGTAACCTTGCTATGTGGGCTTGTTGAAAAAGGGGAAAAAACTGTCAGTCAACCAGATGTTTGAAGCTTTATGCTGTTTCTACACATTTCTTCTTTTGAAACACGGAAAAAATATCATTATAATCTATATTTAAAATACGTTTATGCTTATGTCATGGTCATGCAGTAGTCTTGAGTGAAGGACAGTGTGTGGAGAAGGGCTTGGACAAATGAGTTCCTGCAACTCACAAGTGGTTTCCCGGAGATTCTGATGGGCAAACAGCAGCTGGTTTCTTTGTTGATCTACAGATCACACACTCTCCTGCTGCATCAGCCGCCTCCCTGACAGAGGCAACGTGACACTACAGTTTTCTCTGTTGATCTCCTCTCCAGTTTGTCTCTTCTCTTCTGCAGAGCCCACCTGGGTTGATTATAAGCTTGCCATCAAAAGACCAGTTGCTTTCTCGCGGCCAGGTCTGCTGCTCAGCAGGACGATCTCAGGCCTGGAGACAGCCGCCTGCAGAGCTGCAGAGAGAATGAGCGCTCGGCCATACACAGCAGCAGACAATAATCAGTGTGATTTGGTTTGACAAAGCGAAAGCTGTTTTAAAGGTCTTGTATGTTTAGGTGGCTGCTGATGGGTACATTTCTGCATGTTTTCTCTTTTTCATTTCATTTATTTTTCATCTTTTTAGGGTTTACATGTATGCATGAATATCTTGTCCCTACATGTATAGAGAACTCCAGATGCCAAAACACTGGAGGTGAAAAGCACCAAAACATGTAAATATGTAAGATGCTTAACTCCCACACATCACCTGTTCTTTCTGTCTGTGACTCAGCCAATCTGCGGGCTCCGTTACATCGACTTACTTTCTGTGTGTCTCTGAGGACTTATAAAGGTATACACACACACACACACACACACACACGTACAACACACAGAGCAGGGCGGACCCACTCTCTGACTTAATCCTGATTCATTTGTCTTCCAGGAAACAAGCCACTGTGAATTCTGAAGAAATATACGCCTTGCTTTTGTTAAACCACCATCCTCGTCCTTGCACCGAAACACTCACCATTTAACTTCTCCGAAATGACAAAACAAAACAAAAGAAAACCACAAAGAGCCCGAAGCTGTCTGGTCTCTTTTATCATGAAAAGGCTGCAGCTGGACTGCAGAAATCTAAGAACTACATTCACTTATTATGACAATACTGACATATAACTATATAGTATAATTTATGTCCTTTGGTCACAGTGAGTTATAGTTTATTGCTTTCTGTCTGTTCACCACCAGTTTCTACCATCACGTGACCAAAATAATCCCATCAATTCTGCTTCAGTTTTCCATTGATGTCGGAACTGGACCTTTTTTCAACTTTCAACATTTAATCTGCCCAGAAACTACAAGGGCATAAAGAGTTTTTTGAGTAAGTACCAAAACATATGTTTCATGGCTGCAGGCCAAAAGATTTGATTTTAATTATTTGCAAAAGTAATTTGGACTTTAATAAGCCTTGCAATCATGGTTTCGGTCTGCACGCCTTGAAATAATCAAATTAGATCCAAATCAATTCCAAAAACATATTAAATTGCGTCATCGTGACAGAACAAAAACTCCTTGGAGAGCCTGGGAGATAAGATTCAGCACTCCCTCCCCAGGCTGCATGCATCAATAACAAAACATGACATTTACTGTAAATGTTACATCTGGTGCTAATGGATGGATTATGAGACAATGGGTCCCTGGGCACAGGCGAGTGCATCACTCTCAGTCATTTTGTCTATTTTTCTGTGATAGTTTGCAGGTTAAACATCACACCAAAGTTCTGCTGCTTTTGGAAAACAGACCCTGAACTTTAGTCTTTTGTTTATGCCGGAAATAAAGGCTGCATCAAGCTTTGCTGCTACAGCGGATCTACTCTATTATTATCATATTATATATGGGCATATTTATCCAGAGATGAAATATTATTGCACATTGTAAGAAAATATTATAGGAAACCATTAGAATAAACCCGTGATGCCGGTTTAACTTCTGCCTGTTGCACTCAGTCCAAAGCCTGCTGGTTCCTTCTGAAGATATAAATCTCTAAAAACAAGTCACAAGTATATCGTTTAACTTTTAAAACATTATAAATGATTTCTTTTAACCACTGGACACTGCAATTTTTAGCAAAGGTGATTCAAAAAGGAAGAAGTATAGTGTATTTGTTGGGGACTATTTTCAGTGGCGGATTAATCCACATTTGCTGCTCTAGTGAGTATTTGGCAGCAGGACTGTGAATGTGGGATTGAGCCAAAATAAACTGCAGTGTAGTATGTGTGTGATGATGGTAATGAAGGAACATGTCAGCCAGTCACTGATGTGTTTTTAATAGTTTTTGGACAGTAATGGAGCTCTATGGCACATGGATCTGGCTTTATATACAAACACAGTTCTTGATGCATTCATTGTTGGTTTTAGTCTTTTCATGGGATTTGTTAAAAATAGGAAAAATACAGTATCCTTTCTTAAAGGAGAGCTGTTGTATTCGGCTGTCAGTCAAGCTTTACTGCTGCCTGTGCAGCTGTTTTATGAACGTAAAGAATTAACGTTTAATAAAAATAAACATGAGGTCGGACACCATGTCAGCAGATACTCAGTATTGAACATAACAAAACATGCAGAACATAACCCAAACAAAAATTTCCAACAAAACATACACGGCAAAGGAAATTAGCACAATAACCAAAGGGCGAAGTGTGTGTGTGTGTGTGTGTGTGTGTGTGTGTGAGAGAGAGGAGAGAAGCACGTCATGTTTACACAATCTGACAAGCAAATCTATAGCAAAGGAAAAATGCTCAGCCACTGGAGTAAAAGTGTGCAGCTTCAGAATTTGAAAAGATAAGTCTTCTACAAAAACGCATCACAGATATGACATATCTGGGTCTCCACCAGCGTGGAAAAATTGTCTCAGACTCGTACATGTGAAGTCACAACAACTCGTTGTCATATTTCCACTCTGTGCCGGCGTAAGTGAGTCAGTTGTGTTCAGGATTTCAGGTTTAAATTAGTCAAGCTGCTCCTGTCGGATGATTTCACAAACACAGAAGGACTATTTATACATGTTACTATGCACAATATACAACAAACTACTCCTACTAGTTTGTTGTATATTATACATTTACTACTATAAAAGCTTTGAAAAACTTTTACTTAAATCTCGTTGTAGCTTCGTTTTGTAAAAGTTTACACTTCAAAAAATGTGTTGTGTGTCTGCATTTTTTAACACACACACACACACACACACACACACACACACACACACACACACACACACACACACAGACTGTCAACATTATCCTGCACAACGCGCCACTGGCATCCGGCTGTCACTCGGGCAACAAGATGTGTGTGTACGTGGAGCAAACACAAGAAAAAATAGAAAAATGATGGCATATTTGGGTTATTTGGGGTCTGGATTTGGGTTTAGAGTCAAAGCTTGAAACAGGCTGCATGATTTAAAGGACAGTTTTTGAACCCTGTTTAAGTTCATGGAGGATCTGTGCTGCTCTGTGAGAAATAGAGCAGGTCACAGTGACAGTCATGTTATCGTGTGTGCACTGGTCCGGGATTTAGATTTTCTCACCACCACATTACGCATCGGACAAATGGAACATTTTTTCATTTTAAGATCTTTATAAATCTGAACACAATCATGTAATATGAAGTGTTCAAAGAGGGAACTCTGTCCTGTGGCTGTCTGCTGCAGTAATTTGCCAAATTCGACCATTAAATTTGTCTTTTGGGATTTACACTGTAGGCTATAGAACAGATGGGAAATGTAATGAAATATCTAGTATTAAAGCCTTACAAAGTTCAGAAGTGTAAGTATTTTACAAGTCAAATTTAAAGGTGAGAAATGGACAGAATCCATGAGTTATATGTATATTATTTTATTTTATATGTATTCAGTTTGGTGTGTACATTATTTAATTTGTTATTGTCTCCAAAATTTCAGACTAAATTTAAATATAATATAAACTTATTGAGGAAAACTTTAAGTGTATCTAAAACACTGTTAAAACCTGCTAATTTAAAGTTACTTGTTTTCAGTGGACATCAACACTGCACACTGCCAGGAATATAATTCTCGTGGGGAAATGATGAATCCTTTATTTATTGGCCTAAACACAGTCAACATCATCCAAAACCCGACATATCTTATTCCTCTGTGCCACAGAGCTCCACTGTTGTCCAAAGACACACTGATGAGTCACACTGTTGGACTGGGTGTTTCCTTCATTACCAAGAACACGAGCGCTGTAGTTAAGTTTGACTTGATCCCACATACACCTAATGTGTATTAATCCACAACTGGAAATAGTCCCCAACAAACTTCCTCCTGGTTGAGTAACATTTGTTAAAAACCATAGTGCCCAGCTGTTTTCATAAATGACTTAGCATTTTAATTGAAACTTGAGGTGTGTGACTTGTTTTTAAAGATTAACATCTTCAGAAGGAACCAGCAAGCAGACAGAGCACAAACAGGAACCTCAATATTAGACGATTCTACAAAACCTGGGATTATGTTCAGGCTATTTTTTTAAATCTCGCCTTCAACAATGTTTGTGCTACTTGATTGTGATTGGAAAGATTGTGGTTACAGTTAATAAAAAGGCAAATTCTGGTCTCCTGCATGAAGGTCTGATTCGCTACACACTCACACATTACACCTTCATTTTCATCTGGCGCTGAAGCATTGGACGTAAATCACAAAGTTCAATATGGACATGATTCCTAGAGATACAAGACCTTTCTTTCTTTCTTTTCCTGGGATTTGTTGACAATAAACAAATATATAGTTTTAACAATAGTTTTAGAATGATAGAATCTCCTCACTAAATAATTAATTTGAGGCTCTGTTTTAACTTCCTCACTGTATTACCCTAACTCCTCTCGCTTATTCAACTCTGCTAATGCACACTTTTCCAACATGTCTGCAAGTTTGCCTGTTGCGACTCCATCGAGAGTAAGCTTGAAAGAAGCTTCAGACTGCGTCTTTGCCCGCTAAGCCTCTGGATAGACTCCCACTGCCATCCTCTGGCTTTCACATCCACACAGAGAGATTCCCCCCATCGCCTTAACAGTGTGTAGGAAGCTTGTGGAAAACACACAGGAGATAATAACTAACATGTCAAACCTGGAGCGAGATCAAAGCAGCCCGGCTGACAAGAAACCTTCTTACCAACACAGCTGCAGTAGGTGGAGGGGAGAGGGGGGTGAATTTACATGTTATGCAATGCGTTGGCTGTCGTATTAACACTCCAAACATTCCCAAAAGTTCTCAATGAAATGTTCCCATTAGCCTTGCATTGAACCCGACAACCTTAAAATCCCTCCATGGCTGTAATTCAGCATTGTGTAGAAACAAAGAAATCCCACGTATGTCTCAAACAGTATTATGGGATAATATTTCCACATGCCAGTTGCAGCAGTGCAGGAGTTTGGCTGTACAGAGGGATCCCTAAAAGCAATTAAATGTTTTTCAGTTTGTTCTCTGCAACTGAAGACTAATTGTGTTTTCATCAGAGGCGAGGGACGAGCCGAGGCGCACCTGCAGCGTTTTTTAATTAGTAATTTTTCGGAGGCGCTATTAAAAAGAGTCATCTATGGAGAGATGCTGGAGTCTCTTGATGTTTAAGCTCCTCACTCCCACATGGGTTTACTAAGAGAATGTGAGGACAATAAAATAAAAACAGGTAGAGGGATGGAGGAATGACGGCACGCCAGATCTCTGTTTCTTTGCTGCGGCGCACATCACATCAGTCCCAGTTTGTCTGAACAAAGTTTTTTGTGTGACAGTTTCAAGCGTACCCTTGAAAACTGAAGTTGAGTATCGTATGTGCCTCAAAAACTTCTTTTTCCAGAGAGTCTCAAAACCTTCGAAGTAG
Organism: Dicentrarchus labrax; assembly: GCF_905237075.1. Classification (NCBI taxonomy): domain Eukaryota; kingdom Metazoa; phylum Chordata; class Actinopteri; family Moronidae; genus Dicentrarchus; species Dicentrarchus labrax. The sequence goes on from NW_026136716.1 coordinate 9,352,881, forward strand.
CAGCGTGTGGAGGACATTGTTTTCTTTAAAGCTTTATTATTTATTATTTATTCTTGGTACTGTTCTGTCACTGAATTCCTGACAATGTAGTGACAGTTTCCTTTTATGCGACCTTTGAGTAGCAGATGTTGTCACCGGTGTTGGGCTGTAAGGCGTTACTTTGTAAAGCATGACAAAGCATTTCTCCAAAAAAAAAAAAGAAAAAAGGAGGATTGTGTCTCCCGGAAACTCAAAATCTGTCTTATTTACATGTGTCGACTTCTTAGCTGCCAGTTAGTCACCGGTAGCTTAGCCTACAATCAGGCAGAGGCTACACCATTGTTAGCTGTTGATGGTCACTAACTGCCTTTGCTTGTTTAACCACAATGTGCACACAGTGTTTAATGTCTTTGACGAAGCTGTGCCATGTGGAAAAAAAAGTTATGTAGCGAGTAATGTAACTAATTATTTTGCGGTTGAGTAGTTTTCAATGTGTAATGGGTAACTGAATACATATTTCATCATTTTCATCAAGTGACTTGCCTAACACCGGTTGGCACGTGCAATGATCTCAGAGAATCAATATCCAATCTTTATGGTGCTTTAACACAACACGCTTTTTAAGGTCAAAATAAAAGGATAATAGAATATGAACAGAGACAAAAGGCTTCACTTATTCAGACTAAGATTGGGTCATTAATCAAATGTTAGAAATATAAATGTATACCCTCGCAGCTCATGTCTGGAACTTTTCATCTCGGGGTGTTCATATCAGCAAATCAATATTCTTTGATCTGTGTGTGCATGTGTACGTATAACCTCGCAGTGCAGTCAGTCAGGTACATTTTCTACTGAAATATTTCAGTAATTTCAGACGTTTTGTCCGTTTTGTTTAATGTGACGCACAATACAAAACCCACCAAGTACAATTCCTGCATGAGAAACACCAGCACATGTTTAATGTTTCTCACAGGACACACACAGGAAAAGGAATTAACAGCAATAATGGATCAATTAATCAATCTTTCTACCTAACAGATAAGCTAAGTTGCCAAATTGCTGAGCTTTAATCACAAACCAGAGCATGTTTTCAATTAAAGCTAGCAAATTGCTCATTTCAGTGTGTCGGTTTAAGACAGTTCATGCAAATAGTTAGAAAGAAGCTCAGAATTTGATTATCACATACTGTAATCCATCTACCTTTTCCTACCCTGAAACGTGTGCCTATTTGGGCCTTTAAAGTTGTGCACAGTGCAAAAATAGCATCCAGCATGCTAAATTAAGCTTCCCCTGACTTATAGTTACGGATGACATGACGGCAATATTGAAGGCGATATCAGAGGGAGATTAATTGCTCGAGGATGAGCTCCAAATGTGTTAAACACACCCAAAGATTAACATGAAATATACATTAAAAATCTAAACATATGAATGCTTAGATTCAAATTAAAATCCCCAAAATACAAATCTATATCTAAATGTTTAAATTCAATATTTAATGCCCAGTAAATAAAGAGTGATGTGAAATGTATTTTAAAGGGAAGGCAGCTACCAGGATGTTTAGAGAGACCGGCCCTCCCTCTCTCCCTTTCTGTAGCTCTTCTTCCTCTACATCCCCCTTTGAACTCTGCTGGTTTCGGCCCCAGCTGAGAGGAAGGAAAAGACGAAGGGAGAGAAGAGGAAAGAGGAGAGCTGAGGAGGAGGATGGGAGGGACCGTGGGAGAGGGGGGAGGGGTGGGGGACACTTCCTGCTAAACCTCGGGCAGTTAAGGATCTGAGAGGATCTGAGTTCCTTCACCCAGCAGCAGACACACACACACACACACACACACACACACACACACACACACACACACACACACACACACACTGCTGCCCTGTCCCATTACACAGAAGGTCAAAGTGTAAATAAACACATTCTGCAACAAGGCTCTTAAAGTTATAAATCCAAGTTTGTAGACGTGACTGGTAAGTAATGAGACAAAGGACGGACACCAAAATCTACCCATGTGTTCAAGGTCAAGTGTCCCATGCTAACACAGATACATTATATTCAGTGATCATGTTCACAGACGAGGTAATGTATTAAAGTTTTATCTACATTACATTTAGTCACGTTTACTGACCTCCTTCTTCATTCTCTGACGTATTCAACGTATCCCGTGTTTACCTGGAAGTTAAAGCAACTAGACACAAGCAAGGAAACACATAGTTACTGGAATAAAACGAGAGATTTCTCTGGGTTTGAACATTTTTAACAACAAGTTGAACATTTAAGGTAATTTAAGTACACAACAAAACATATGTCTTGTGGTTTTAGACATTTTAATGCAAGACTTATTAATATAACACTAAACTGCAGTTACTACTTTAATACTTCTGTCGTCCTGCAGTTTTACCTCCACACCAATAAAGTTCTATAAGTTAAAGGGTCATTTTAAAATTATAATTCCAGCCACATTGTAAGTAAACAAGGACTAGATCAATATTTTAGTGGGGACATTTTCTGGAGGAACATCAGCTCCCACATTTTAATTCATCTTCCATCAGTGGCAGAGGATTTAAACTTGTGCTGCACAATTAATGCTTAATGTCATTATCGTCGTTATCTGTAACAGCTAATGCCTTTCTGATTATTATGTGATGAAGCAATTATTTCTGTCATTAGATAAATGGGTTTTTGTTTCTCCAGTGAACAAATATTGATCATATGCTTCAGCAAAAGGTAAAATGAGTCTGAGCAGGATGTGGTCAAACTGTTGTCATATGATACAGGAGATTGGTTGGAGGAAGTGCATTGATTCCTCTTGTGTGTGTGTGTGTGTGTGTGTGTGTGTGTGTGTGTGTGTGTGTGTGTGTGTGTGTGTGTGTCTTTCCACGTGGTATTTACTCGGCTGTCTAAAGTATCTTCCCTCTAATATCCATAAAGATAACAGCTCTGCTTTGCTCGGCTTTTCATACGTATCTGTGGCAGGAACATTCTGAACAATGACATATTAATAATTTAAATATCCTGTTTTCTGGATGTACATGAGGCAGATTATTGGATGTAATGACCTCTGTGCTGCTGCTGCTGCTGCTGTAAGGAAAGATGGAGTTAGAACTGGCTTTAGGATGCATAACAAAAATGATAATAAATACATTATACAGAATTGTATAAAAAAGTTCCCTAAACATGAAAATCATCTGCTCAAAATTCATCCAAATCTCTGGTTTTACTCAAACTTTTTGCAGTTACTGAGTTCACTGTTTGGGTTCATTGTACAATTTTGGATACAGTATGTAATATTCATAAAATATCCGTCACTCAAGCAGGGGTCGTTGGTTTATTAAATCATGATGTTCCAAAGCAAAAATCATCAAGTTAAACATCACTGCTGTCAAGACTTTTTACTTTAGAAACATCGAGCCACTGCTGCAACCCACTGTAAGCTGCACTTACTGCTAGTTTTAAGCCAGTTGTAAACTAGTTAACGGTGTATAAATAAATAAATGTGAATGTGTGTTCCCAACTTTGACAAAGGTCTAGTTTACTGTATGAAACGATCAGGACCGCCGCTTTTTACGTGTATTTACTTCAACCAGTAGACACTGAAATAAGATGTTTTTTTCGTGTTACAACATTCAATATTTGAAAAACTATTGTGATTTTAAGCTTTTATTCCACTAAGCTAGTTAGCCTAAGTTGGTAATGTTTGCACTCATTCCCATTAAACCTGTTGAGTCCTGCAGATTAAGTGTTGTGTTCATCCTGCATTAAACAAGGGAGGGCGTCCAGCTAGCATTAGCTGTCCCTCTTTTATGCAGCTGTAGTGTTGTGGTGATGGCAAATAACCAGATAGTCAAAACAAACAGTGGTCCTGTAACCCTCAGCAGATCGTATGTCAGTCCTTGATTGGATGGAAGTAAAAGCCCAACAATTAATCAATTAAAAAGTCAATGGTTTTCAAAGATTTGTAGAAAAGGTCTGACCTGTTTTTAGTCACACTCAAGCTCGACTTTCAAAGGTTTCCAGTTTCATTCATTCTCCTCAGGCTGAATTGTAAACAAAAGATGGTAAAGTTGACTTTATCTTAATCGTTATTTAAGTGGGAAAGGCTGTTTTTATCTAAAAATAATGTAATGTTATTTCTAAATAAAATCAATGAATCAAAATCTGTTCTATATTTATTTTATCTGATGGATTTGAGAACATGTCACAGGTTACTCACAACACTGGACAAGGTTCAGGGTGGACTCACAGATCAATGCTGATTTCTTTTTAAATACAATCCACAATGACATGTTTCAGTGCTCCCCGTGTACCAAATGCACATGGATCAATGCAAAGCCAACATACACGGTCTCCTTTGATCCATTATTAATAATGCTGAGGTGCTGCTTTTTAGTGTGTTTTGAGTGTGTGTGAGAGAGATTCCACAGAGGATTTTTTTGTGCACACAGCATATATTACTGGCAGCAGCTACGAGAAAAACTGTCCTTGGCAAATGTCCTGGAAAAAGTTTTTAGTGTCATCATTTTGGCTTGTCATTAATGTGGTTGTGGATTAATCTTGTAGCCAATAAAGTCATCATCGATATCATCCTCCTCATTTTGAACCACGAGCTGCAAATAACTCTTTGTCCTTTTTTAGTCATTATAATATTTTTTAGATGGAGCAAAACATTCTTTATTTTTAATGTTAAGTGAGGCATTTTTAATTTTTTCAAGCTCCTCTCTTAACAATTACTTTGTTAAGAGAGGATTATATATGGAATTTTATTGTTGAATTTCTCCACATTGGTGCAGTAAAAATGCTTGATATTAAGTATGTTTTTTATTCATCATGGGCGCATGAAACACTTTAATGAAAATACTTGTAGACTCGAAATTTAGGTGCGGCTGATTTGACCACGGAGATCGGAGTAACGGCTGGCTTGACCGCAGTTATCATATCGCAGTCCTTATATCGAGATCTCAAATTAATTATATTGTTATCTGTTATATTGTAGATCTCGAGAAAATTAACTCGTTATCACAGGAAAACGGAGGAAATAAAATGTATGAATGCATGGCCCTTTAGGGCTTCCGTACATCAAGTCTAATAACAAAAACAACTAATCACACAATCACAATCAAAAAGAACATTTCTATTAAAATATGACACACGTGTGATCAAAAATAATTTTGATTCCTTTAAGATGTTAAAATTATGACAAAGAAAGCTCAATCAGTTTATTGTTCTGTCTGAAGAAAGTAAACACAAACCAGTGAATCAATGTTTCAGGTAAACAATAGCCAGTGATTAGCTCAGTGCCAGCAGATGCAAGCTTGGAGCTGAGAGCCACATTCATTTTCCATTCTAATATACAGTTTACAACAATAACAGTGACACACGACCAACAAAAGTAGGAGCAATTTTTTAAACAGGGGGTCAGTTAAATGCAAACTCCAAAAGTCTGCATCAGACCTTTTAATGTTTCCAGCTAGTTCTTAAATATGCACTCAGATATTTACATGATATTATCCTGAAATTTGAAAACGAGCACATCCATGGGAGCAACTCAAAGCTTCTCAGGCCTGCTGCGCCTGGTTACGGTTGCTAAGCTATGATTGGACAACTGCTGTTTGAGGGAGGGGTTTAGCAGACAGTCAGCTAGAAATGTTGGACCCGTGTTACAACTGCTAGAGGAAAATCTTTGATCCTTTATAAGAAAGGAAGAATTATTATATAAAAATACAATTCAAGACAATTCTGTTTTTCTCACACCATGATTGGCATACAGTAAATGACACCATTAACACAGGAACACAAGGTAAAAACGCAAAAAGGCATTTTTAATTTAATTGGACCATTAACAGATCTCTTAAGGGACCTCTTTGAATGTCTGACATTAAAGCAGCACAAGGCAATTTCACATACTGGCAGCTGCAAATGGAAGCAAGCGATAAGTGTTTGAAAGTGTAATGAGTTTAGTTGCCAGAAATCCAACGCTGTGACTCCAGTAAACCGCACTTGGTAAGCTCATGTTAATCAATACAATGCCGACACGTAAGGTTTGGCTTTCACTTCATTCAACATTCATCAAAGAAATTAGTGCATGTCTGATTTTTTTCTTGATTCAAGACTCTCTCTCACTTCAGTGGCAGCCGGAAGGAAAAGCGTTTGAATTTCTGGATCCTTGTTACCCAGAAATCATATAATATTAAGTTAGAAATCCCATATCAAACGCCCAGCTTTCTTTTTTGTGGTCTCAGGGAGTGAAGATGGTGAATTATTTTGCAGCTGGATCAACCTTTGTTGGATGCTTTCTGGATGGAGTGAATGATTTACAGTATATATTTCATTTTTGAATTCTCCTATTGCTTCTTCTGGGCGGAGACCATTTTCCCATCAGTCTCCATATCCATCACTGAAATTTAATTACAACAAGCACCCAAATCTGTAGTGCTTTTTAAAAAAAAACTGACCTACACGTGATCTTTCAGGTGTTTTTTAAAATACCTGATTAGATGATGCAGGATGTTCTAAAACGCCTGCGGGATTTTTTCTTTTGGTTATTTCTTAATTTTCCAGATGGTGGGGAAATCCCGAGAGCTTGCCTTGAAATATGCAGAATGACAGCGGAGGTACAGTGTTCCCCTTGTTTAATTGCGTTTCAGTTTTTGGGCCCCCACCTCGCGGGGACTTTGAGTCATCCATAACCTCGCTGAGATTTAATTGCTTTTGGCTGTTGAGCACCTCGGGGAGATAACTGGCAGCTGTACAGGATTCCGATGTTAGGAGGTACTCAGGCACACTTTCACTAAACTAAAAGGCTTTATTACACTCATCATGCGGAGAATAAGTAGATCTTCAAACAACGTGCATCATGGATACCACGGATGTGTTGTAGTGCTACTAGTATCTCTTTATTCACATGAGAGTGTCAAATCTGTTCATTTTTACCATTTAAAGAGTGCAGTTAAACCCTGCCTCTCCGTCTGTTTTCCGCTGTACGCAACAACGAATTAACATGACAATTATATTACATTCAACCCACGTAATCCATCATGATTACATAGCAGAAACTCTGTGTGCCTTATGTTGCTTATAAAGTCTGAACAAATGTTATCTTCTTCAAGAATTCACTTTCTACTCCCATGAATTGCTGCTTGAAAAAAGAAGCTGCTGCACTCTTTTGTGTTAAAAGAAGCCTTGATTTTTTTCCCCAATGGCAATCTGACTGTTTTCTGCACCAATGCCGTCACCAGAGGTAACTCCTCGAATACACAAAGGAGTGCTGCAGTTTTGCTATTTCACCTTGATCCAACTGAACACATTCGGGGAAAAATACTTTACCCATTTGGTGAAGCGAAAGCGAAAGATGCACTCTGGTTTCTGCTCTCTGGCAGCATGCATGTGAATGTTTCTAATAAGCTTTCTAATAATAGTGCGGCTGTGGCTTCTTCCATCTGTGATCCATCCTCAATCTTTGGCTTTGCTAAGAGATGACTGATAGGTGAAGAGTCAGAAGGCTGCGCACAGCTGATAAGACAAGTCTGCTCAACCCTATGGACTCACCTCTAATCTCCACACACAGTTTGATTCCAGAGGTTTCCGCGTGTGCAAGTGTGTGTTTATGTGGGCCACCTAACCTTGACTGTTTCTTTTTTTTCTCCACCAGGATGAAGAGATATTATCTGGCTGGCTTGAAGGGGAAGACTATAAACAGAGCCACTGTGTGTACACTCTGACCCTTCAAACTGTTTTATACACTGCACTGACTTCAGAAGAAAATGTTCTATTTCTGAAAGAACAGCAATACGTTTAATGTTATTAAGTGGTCTCAGTTCCACTCAACACCTGCTGTAATATATATTTCATTTATTATCTGTGGTTTAGGTACATTTTACTAGATTTTGGTGAAGTTTATGAAAAAACACAATAAAATCAGCTCCATGGCTTCAGCATGTTCTTTAAAAAGAAAACCTCCACCTATCTCAGACAATGAATGCTAATGGAGCTCTTAGTGCAGCGGTGCCCCACCCGAGGGGTGAGGGGGTCGGTACTTCCACAACAGCACAAATCTGAGAGACTAGAGGATGATTACCAGCAGGAAATAACAATTAATAATCACTAAGAGTCTACAAACACGCTAGGAGCTCTATGAGGCTATAATTAGACAAAGCAACGCTAACATGTGGATGTGTAGCAGGTATATGGTTCACAGTATTGGGAGGAAAAGAAAGAAAACTAAATTCCAACTTGAAAAACTGCCTGTGGAATTGGTAAATACCTTAATAAATAGCTATATATATATACACACACCAAGTAATGAATGTTTTATTCAAAAGCATAAAAGAATATAGAACAGAAAAACAAAACAAAAAGCACAATATGAGGGATTAGAAGGCAGACAGCAGAACGGATAACAGAGTTTAACAGGCAGACAGCATAACGACTCAGACTCAGATCCCACTGTTTCACTCCTATAATACAACAGAATAACAGATCTTAATAGTACCATTCAGGCCATTTTCTGTCCCAGTTCCTTTAAAGAGCAGAACAATTTCCACTCTCTCATTGTGTATGATGCTCTTTGTGATGATATGTGTCTAAAATCAATAACTAGTTCTTTGGTTTTGGTACATTCAGCTTCAAAAAATGATCATCACACAACGCCACCCGCTCTGAGACGGCGTCGACACACTGAGGTTCACCATATCAGATTAGCATGTTGGCGTGCTAACAAGAACAGCTGAGTTGCAATGTCCTTCATTTTGTAAGAATGTGAAGGTATTTGGTTATAAATCAAAGTGATTACGATTCGCCCTGCTGTGTGGTATCTGCACCAGATTTCATGGTAATCCACACAATGTTTAAACAATTTCAACCTGGCTGGTGGCGCTGGAGGAAAGTCAGAGGCTCATCAAAGTCAGGATTCCTCCTCTGGGGACCATGAATGTCTGCACAATTTAAATGTCTGCCGATGAATGTGAGGGGTCCCTAGATAATAATAGGATATAATAAAAGCACATTACTTTAGGACTTTTCTTTTTCTTGTTAACTAGTTTTACCTTTTCAGGGCTCTCATATTAAAAGTAGTTGAGACAAGAGAATCATGATCTTGTGGTTTAGCCCAACGCCAAGCTCACAAAAAAAAATTAAAATGTTACTATGGCAATAAACTCACTTAGAGACTGACACCTGATTGGTCCATCTCTGACCTCGGCAGGAGGTTGATCGGCTTTGTAAACAGTTATGCTAATGATGCTGCATCTCGACCCGCTGCTCCATCAGCACATGAAGGATCCCGGAGGAGTTCTCCTCCCCTCGTTCCCCCCTGCTGAGACACCAGACACCCACAGTTTAGAGGCGTGCGGAGATGCTACTATACTTGCATTTGCATTTTTATCTGTAATCAACCACCACCATTATTTGTACTTTTCAAGTATAGATGTGCAGACTGCCAACGGTCGCAGTTTTGAGAGAAACTGAAACACTCCCTCTCTTTATTCCTTCGACTCCTCATTGTAAAAGCCTTCCCTCCCCCTCTGTCACACAGAAACAATTTGAGAGGCTCTCTGCTGAGCTAATGCATCTGAGTACATTACCGGCCATTAACAAACAGCCGCAGCGGGGACATAATTATGATTTAATAGCTTGAGACAGGAGACGTACTAAAGGCATAAGACATGTTTAATTAAGATGATGATCATTAAGTGTGAACCATCTTTATAATGTGCATAAATAGTATGTTAAGGTGACGTTAGCTTTACCTCGAGCTTCATCTGTGTTTCATTTATACACCACAACAAATGTTCCTGCTCAGGATGTTTTTCTAATCTCATAAAAGCGTGATTTCCTTATTTAGCATATTTATTTCTGCATGCACACTTGAGTCGACAAACCAAAGCATGCGCCACACTAGCACAATGAGCCTGTTGGCGTGGGACTGGAGGCAACGATTTCAGTCCGCGACAATGGAAAGAGAGAAAGAGTTATAGCTTCGATTTTTTGCAAACAAAACGAGATCTTAAGACTTTCAGCTCATCAGAAGAAAACAACGTCCATGAGCACAAATAAGATTTTTAAGCAAATTGAGTTACAGCTCAGCAAAACAAACGCACAGCGGGGATTCGGCAGCGCACCAGGAGTGGCTGACAACTGATAAGTGTCTTTGGCTCGTTGCTGAATAAGTGGCACAGTAGGAGGTTCGGGTGGGGAGGTGTGAGTGTGGTAGGGTGTTGATGGGTGGCGAGCATGCCAGGGACCCATCCAGAGCTGATTCATGCTAATCAGGGCAGGTGGGAGTCGTGGGTGCTTTTTTTGTTCCCGGTGAAGTAAACACAACCAGCGGGAGGGGGGGTAGTCGCTCTCTGTGTCCCTCCCACACCACACACACAAAGTGATTTTTGTGACGATCCACTTTTCTCTAATCTTTAGGGGGTCCTCGGCTCATGGAGATACTGTAAATTAACTAATAAATAAATAAACACACACTCACGGGCGTTAATGCTTCATTGAGAACGGCTGGAATTGGGATTAGTTGTGACCCAAAGTGTGTCTGGGTGTGTGTGGGCCAAAGCCAAGTCTGGGACTGATGAGCAGGAAGTGGTTATAGCCGAGGTTAACGAGGTCAAAGCCTGGAGGAGATGTTGCTTAAGAAGATGGAGGGAAGAGGTGCAATGTAAATGGCTTGTCTGGCTGAATCATAAAATACAAATTTGTCAAGCTAATGAAAGGGAAACTACTGCTGTGCAATCATTGTATACCCAAAGAAATTGTGTCTACATTCTTTCATTCACAGGAAAGTTTGCTCTGGAAATGGCTTCGCTAGATCACTAAATGTAATTGTGAAAAGGTAAAACATTGAATTCATTATGGAAAACTTCTACAGGCATTGGAAACTTGTGGGAGAAAACATAAGGATCCCAAATCTGAGGCCAACTTAGTGTAGACTGGAAGTGAACTTTAACAAAATAAATTATGAGATAACTCAGATCAGTCAGAGTAAACTAAATGCAGCTCTTCTGTATATTTTAAAACAGTTTAACATTCTGCTTTTAGTATCTTGTTCCTTTAAGTTTCTACCTTGTGGTCGGGGCCACATGTGATATCATGTGATAAGCAAGAAGATGTCTAATATTTATATATTGGTGTGTGAAAAGAACAGCAAAAATAAATATGTTTGAGACAACCAAACAATCGCCAGACAAGAACGTCTAGGACAATAATACACAAGACAAAAGGAGGGTTAAATGAATAAGAAAACAGGTAAATGCTTACATGCTAACATTAAGCAGGTAGCCAACAATAATTACCATGTTCACCATCTTAGTTTAGGGTGTTAGAATGCTAATATTTGCTATTTAGCACTAAACAGAGTACAGCTGAGACTGATGGGAACGTTATATAAAAGTTATAGACCAAAGTTGATAAAGGAAAAGCTAAGGGAACACCAGAGTTAATCTAATTCAAATAAATGATACTACTTTTCTGTGTTGAATGTCTGTAAGTCAGAATTTCTTAACATTGAGATTTGGGACCTTGCATTGGGTCATTTGTGAAGATTTATAATATAATAAATGTTATTTTCTAATATATGGGTGTTTGACAAACATTGTTTAAAATCCAGCCATGTCTTAATAATGAAAGAGGAGCTGATGTCATGGTCTTTAAAATAAAATACAATTCTTTGGACCTAAAACAGGCTGAGAAATTGGACTTTAGATGTAAAATAAGATATTTTCATGTTGATTATTTTGCTTTTTACCGAAGAAGAAGAAGAAGAAGAAGAAGAAGAAGAAGAAGAAGAAGAAGAAGACGACAACACAATTTAGAGTTTGAGCAGGCAATGAGGACTCTCTCCTGACAACATGTTCAGACATGTGTTGAGTCAGGCAACATTTGGCCCCTGACCAAAAAGGCCAAGCCGGGGAGCAGATGGCAAGGAGAGGAGAGATGCAGGAGGTCAGTGGTTTGGATGTAGCCCATGGTGAGGATCAGACATATGGCAAACCAGACCAGACCAGACCAGAGAGGAGAGGAGAGGAGAGTAGGCAATCCAGTTCAGAATCTAATAATCTGTCAAGTATTTAATGTCGAGTTTAAATGTCAAAATACCTTCGAGCTTTGTACTCTCGGCTCAGTTTGCGCCAAAATCCACGGAACAATCTGCCAATAGCTAGCTTACTGGCAAACTGTGCATCCAATAAAGCATGAGTCAGGAACTTTTTTGGGTTATCTGGAAACAGCAGTTCACCACAGAAATATTCCACCAAGAAGCATGAAAAGGATCTCACAGCCTTTTCCAAACTCAATCCCCCATGGAGGGCAGCAGTGAGCCAAGGTGAAGGTTTCCAGTTTCACTGAAATGAGAACCGATTGGTGGATTGCATGAACGCTTAAATAAAGCGGTTCCTCTTACTAAAACGTCTTTACTCGGTAATGTTACAGGTTGAAAAAGCTGATTTTTTGAACACATGGACAGAAGAAATCTTACTTTTGCTTCATAAACTGTAGCTGAAGCATTATCTGAATTAAAGCACTCCTGCATACCGAGGTTCCACACTTTGCCTACTTGTGTCAGCATTTTAGACTAAGCCACATTTTTTTCCCCCATGTTGCACCAGTTCATTCACAATGAACTAAAGGCTTGTCATTAAGCCCAAGCCGTTTGCTGGCCTCAGAGCCACAGGGAACACGTTCTTCTCTTCATCCTCTTTTCTCAAGACCTTCAGCCCGAGTCCGGCACAAGCTTTTGCTGTAAAATCGCCCATTGTTTCGCTTTCAGGCTGTCCCTATTTTACAGCTGTGCATGACTGATTGTCTGCGGCAGGAGGACTGGGGGGGAAACAATGCACCACCAGTTTAGACCTATTGATCTACACGCTCCCAGTCTGTGTCCGTCCCAGCTGGTCCTGCAGGAAAATAGGAACACTGCGTGGGGGTGTGGGTTAGCGGCTGGTCTCAAACACACACACACACACACACACCAACAACAACTTGGGGGATGCCTGCAGATTTAAATTCAGAGAACTTAAAGAGTTTGTGAGGATATTCTGTGGGCGAGCAGCAATGGCTTTATTGAGCTGTTGCACGAAACACAACAACAGCTCGCTTCCACCTCAGCCTTGACTTCACCCCGTTCAATATCAGACAGTCGATTGCACGTAAAAAGCAATATGTGGGTGATAGATGATCATTCCTGCTCAATCGAGTTGTTGCTTTTACCGTAACAGTTCACCCAAGCAATTTTATTTCTTAATCAAGATGAAAAAAGAGTGAATTCACCTACAAAGATGGTGATGAATAGTGTCCTTCCCTCTCTAAGCCTGTTACTGCAGACAGATTAAGAAATGTATTCTGGTTTGCACGGGAGAGTGGGAAAAGATCTTTGGCTTAATATTAAAACTATTTATCAAAGCGGTACATGCCCGAAATCCTGACTGATAGTTTAAAAAGGGTCTTAAGATAGTTTACAGATTTGCCCTTTATGAATCAAAGCCAAATAAGCAATCATAATGACAAGAAAACGCCACTTATTTGTGTGAAATTAAGAAAAATGCCCAATGAGGAATGGCATCCTGTAAAAAGCACCTTCCAGCTCCTTTTCAAAGCACACAGTTTGTCACCTGTCAGATTAATGGACTGCTGTAAACAAAAGAATATGACAAGACGGTTCTCTAATCTCTTTGCTCCAAACAATTTCTGTCTTTTGGGACTGAGCTGCCAAAGGCTACAATGGAGCTCAACCTTCACCATTTACCAGATTGGAATGGCTCCTTGTCACTTTTCTCTCATAAATACCACTACTGTGTGTGTGTGTGTGTGTGTGTGTGTGTGTGTGTGTGTGTGTGTGTGTGTGAGTCATGTCTGTGTTAGTCTATTTGTTGGAGGGTGGGAGGTTTTTGTATTAAACACTGAAGAGTCTACAGCCACGCCAGCGGCTCTGTGAGATGGTACTCAGGCAAAGGGGTGCTAACAGCAGAAACCTCTGTGGCTGACAAATGAAGCCAACACAGATGTAATAATAACTGCAATTCCTGCAACGACCACTTGAGGCTGGCTCCAAAAGGCTCCACATTAAAATAACTTTAAAGCTGAAATAAACTTGTTCACAGCCTGGTACAAATTCCCTGTTCATGGGTTAAATTTTCTAAATAACTGAGCCGTTTAAAGTCGGGACTGCCAACATGACGACGGCCAGAGCCGACCACACTGAGCTTCACAACAGCTCTTCAGAAATGTATGGGTGACGGGTGACGTCATGCTCACATGCACACAGTGACAATGCTGACTAGTGTTTATTATGTATGTTTATTCAGTTAGTTTAGTGTGTTAGCATGCTAACATTGGCTAGTAAGCAGTAGACATACATTACAGCTGAGGGTGATGGGAATGTCATCAGTTGTGCAGGTATTTGGTCATAAACCAGATTCCGACCTGATGATGGCGTTAGATGGAAGTTTAGGGATCACTTAATTCAGAACCAAACTTTAATCCAATGGTTGTAAAGACATTTCACTTAAAACCAAAGTTATCAACCTTGTGGTGGCGTTAGAGGTCCAGTAAGGGGATCACCAGAGTTAGAAGGATTCATCCTTTGGGGACTGTAAATATAAAATTTAATGTCAATCCTACCCTCCTATTTTGCAAGATGTTTCACTTTAAAAACACAAAAGTCAACCTCATGACGGGCTAGATAATAAATCAAGATGTCACCAAAGTCTTTAGGATTCATCCTCTGTGGACTATGAATGCCTGTATAAAACTTCATCCAGTAGCTGCTGAGATATTTCAATCTGGACCAAAGTGGATGAACCAACATTGGCATTCCTACTGCTTTAAAGCTAAAAAAACATACTCAGTGTGTCCGACCAGCTGCAAATCATAAGGACACAACCTTGGGAGAACAGCGGAAATCACTCACATCACATCTGCAATTAGTGGATTAGCTCACTTCACCTCCCATACTTATACAACATAGCTGGGTAAAATGAGGCGTTGTGGGACACAGTACGGGACAGGGTGGACGGCAGATTTGCTAAAGACTGATTTTGTGCCAGCTCAGCCCACCCATAGGGAGTGTTTAAGACCAGAGCTGTGCTCAGGCGCTCTGCTTTAGTGGGATTCCTTACTTATTACAGTATGTGGGTCAGGCCAAATACAATCACAGTCTGGGCCCAGCTGTAGAATTAAGGTTAAATGGCCTCAGAAATGTTGCAAGGGTCAGTGGTGGTCTATCAAAGTGAGTCAGCAGTCAAATGTTTCAAGGTGTAAACATATATGAGAGGACAGCTGCATGCTGGGTGTGTTAGCGTGTGGACTGCTCTGCCTCTAGCTGGAAAACACGCCGTTATTTTTTTTTTAAAATATGCAATAAATTTCTGATGTTCAGTGTTGCAGAAGTTGGAATTCAATTTGTGTGGTTTCCCTCTTCTCCACCCTGCCTCCTGTCACGCTAAGTTATGTCCTACATTTCCCAAAATGCCTTTCAACAAGCCTCAGTAAACCAGGACATCACCATTCAAATATGTGCGCATGTGAGAGACAATGTAGGAAGAACAGCAATAGATGCAGTAATGGCAAGAAAGCAGATTTTTCCAGTTGAGAGAAACACAAATGTTGTATCCTTCACTCAAGCACTCAACATGCCAGATATATTACATTCTGGTTTTATGAGGCTATACTCTGGGTGGGGAAAGTGTTAGATGATCTACATCTTGCACAGCAGACTACTCCCTCGTGTGTCTGGTGAATATAGAAGCAAAACCGACTCTAGAAAGAAGCCCTGGCTGAAGCCAAAACCTGATTACAGCTGTTTTGCTGAAACTTGTTCTAACTGCATTTTGCAGGAAATAATGTCATGTTGCTGTATAAATTAACACTGACAGGAACATCAGTTAGCATTTAATGCTGAAAGGAAAACCTCAACATTTTTGGACAGTATGTTTTTTGCTTTGAATTCGAAGATCTCTCATGTCTGTACACTCATTATGAAGCTTTGGCCCTAGCTCTGGAAACTGCCACCATGGCTCCGTCCAAAGGTCTATCTACGGGCTTACTGTTTCCTCTGTTTCCAGTCTTTGTGCTAAGCTATGTTAACGGCTGTTAGCGGTAGTTAATGTTAAGTCTTCGACAAGAAATTAAGCACATTTATATTTGCAATTAAAACGAATAAACTTGAACATACTTTAGACTCGAGGTCAAATGTTACAACAGATATTTTACTCCACTGAAGGATATTTGGATAATGTAGCTGCGTTATTCCAGTTCATTCAGACATAAACAATATTAAGACTTTATAATAAGACTAACTAACATTCATGCATGTTACTCAGAAAAAAAGTCTCCTCCATGCAGCCATAAGGAGCACAGTTGTGCTTCTTTCATCTCTGACATTTATTTTTCACCTGACAGCCATGTTTTCCTGCCCCTGACAACCTAATTCATCTCAGGCCTTATATACGTGATGAAGTCATTGCATGATATATAGGCTCGCTGTGTGAGGAAAAGCAGTTTGCATGCTCGGCAGCTCCGGGGAATTTACCCCGGCCTGTACGACATTGTCTGCTTCCAGTGATACTGTAGCTTTTCAAGCAGACGAGACGCTGTAGTCTGAGTCACAGAGAGCTTTTTGTTCCTTTCAGCTGCTACAAAACCTGCTTTTCACTGAGATGTCAAGACAGTCAAGGACTCTAGTCCAACTTGTTTTCTTTCTGAAAGGAAAGACTGTTCACTGAAGAGGTGAATGCTAACACTGTTTTGTAAATTGTAAACTATTTTAACCCATTTAGTATGGCGTCTTACAGTTTTTTTCCCAGTGAGCACGGTATTTTTTCTTTTGCACGCTGCTGTAGATGTTGTGATGTGTGACTTCACTAATGCTGGGCTCTGTTCTTCAAGCTAACGTTATGTTAACAAGCTTAAAATGATCTTGTTAACTCTCATCCAGCTAATGTGGTTCGTTGAATGCAAGGCAAGTTGTTTGATTTGTTAACCTTGGATTATCTTGAATACCAGTGAGCTCTTTGTTTAAAATAAAGGTTACATGAGAAGAGTTGAGACCATCGGCACTAATATGTTGAGCACACTTTATTGCAGCTGCACAGTTGTTCATTAAAAGTTCAGAATGAACCTTAAATATATTTTAACTGAAAATGAAACCACTAAAATCAATAAGGCGGATTTTATGGCCAACAGTCAGTAAAATCCAACAGTTTATACTTGTCATATGAAGTTTGATTTAAATATGACAAATATATTTCTTTGGCTCACAGTAAACCACATAACATTTAAATTGACTCTTTTCTTTACGTGTACTATTGTAGTTGTGATTTTACTACTGATAGTGGATTAATGCGCTCAGATTTTGATATTTAAAAAGATGTACATGCTCTCATCTGAAATGATTTAATCAGTTTCAAATTGGTGACATGGAGACTTCATGTCTGTTTAAAGCTGACACACATTGGTCCAGCTAACTGTGAATAACCTGCATGTTCGCAGGTTTGGGCTTAAGGGACCTGTTGCTATGACAACAGCTCTATATAAACTTTAAACCAGACATAAAGAGCTTGAAACCAAAAGGCCTTTTCAAATCATCGCCAATTAAATCAGTCTCATGTTGTTAGTCGGCATACAATGGACAGGGCCCAGTAGAGGATTTACAGTATTGTTGACATGACTGGTGCTCATTCCTCACCCAGGCATCAATAAACCTTCCTGTCACAAGCTCACATCTCATCTCCATTTAACTGGGTCATTAAAAATAATAAACCACCCTAAACAGTCTGGATGAGGGCAACAGTAAACTTTGCATAATCCACCGTAGCGCATATAAACCCACTGGAAAGTATTGACTGTATTTATGGTTTCTAAGAGATTTGACTCCAGGCGTGTCTGTGCACTGCACATGTAAAAAGCTTTTGTTAGAGAGCGCAAACAAAGGCTCCCAGCTCGTCTCGGCTGCACGGCTTTGTCTGAGTGTTACAGATCAGGAAACTCACAGGCCTCATATGCTGCACCTGTGCAATCACTACAATAGATCACAGGTGTGTCCAGATGAGTGAAGCTGAAAGAGGAAAACATAATACTACTATGTATAATACATAATGAAATGACATCCAATATGTATGTATATCCTTTTTGTGAATTAAATGTAGAAAACTGAAATTCTTGCTCTAAAGTGAGACTTACTTTTACATTTTAGTCTCTTTAACAGCTGTAGCTATATACATTTGAGATCATATTAAACCTTCATAGAAACATTTTGCATTCATTCATGAGGTATTTTATGTCCAACTTTTCTCTCAGGAAGCAAACACCTGTGTAATATTGCTATGATTGCAGAGCTCTTTACATAAACATCCAGCGGTGCCTGGAATTAAGTTGTTTACACCACAGGTGCTGCATCTGATTTCTGTTGAGAGCATTATTTTACCTGCTTTGACCTACATCTGATTCCTGTTTACACAAGAACTCTTCGGTTTACCATTGACTCAAATTACAATCTCCGACTGATGTAAATGTGGAAGGAATACTAATTCAAGGCTTTGCTTTCCACATAAATTCAACTTTAAGGTGAAAAAGAAGGAGAATATCTTTGATGGCTGCATGAATTTGTGCAGAAATGATTGCCGTTACCTCACCTCAGAGGAAAGTGTGAAACCTGGTGAGAATCCAATGACGCAATGGTCAGAAAAATGTTATCTGTGCCAACTATCAGATTGCTCTCAACCTCAAAAGAGTATAGTATGAAAATACCAGATTCAATGGGTTTTATTCTCTGTTTGCAAATATATATCCGTTGAGCAATAGAAATTAAATTGAGGTACTTCCCCAAAAGTAGTAAGAATCGAAATCCTCCATCAGCACAATCGACGTTTCCTCCCAATGAACAGAAAACACACTTCTCTTCAATTCCATTTGCATTTATTCTAAAGGGAAAATATATAATTCAATAAATATTGCGGCAACAACATTGGCAAAGACATCTGAGGGTGACATCAACATTCAAGAAAACATGATAATGTACACGGGGAGGGGGGGGGGACAACAGATTAGAAATTGAAGATAAGAGTAGGGCCACCGAGCTGCCAAATGTGACAGAGCTGGCACTTGAACAAATTGGGAAGTTACATTAAAAGTGCATCAATACGTTTGAGATTTAAACAGCTTCTTAATTGCACTGTTGTTAGAGGGAAAAACCACAAATTTTAAAAACACTGTCTAATTTTCTATTTCCTGTTAGCTGTTGACATTATGAGCATTTCAAATGAGCTTCAAGAAACCCAAAACACTGAAATTATCCAGTAAAATGTTAAACCACGTAGGAAAAATGTGATCATCCATTTTGAGTCGAGGCCTGGTCACACCAGAAAGTGGCACAGTGAAATTCATCGGCACGTGTTCGCAGGATTATGTTGTTCTAGAAAGTGGAGGGCTAACTACTGTAGCTGGTGAGCTGACCGCTGACACGCTAGCCAGCCAGAAAATGCTAGTCAGACACAAAAGCTTCCCCACCGCCATCTTGTTTCCAGCCCTGTGTTGTTTGGTTCTAGTAATTCATTAATTTAAGAGTTGTCTGGTCTACTACATGTTGAAAAACACAATTACAATTTCTCTAAGCTCACTGTGATAAAATAAAGTTGCTTGATTTGTCCGTCCAAAATCAATTTACTCTCATGTGACAAATAAAAAGCGGCAAATCCTCAAATTTCAGAAGCTAAAACCTGAGAATATTTGGCATTTTTACTTAAGTGAAGGGATTATTCAATCAAAATGTGTCAAAACAGAGACTAGTCAATTGATCGTTGAAGCTATTTGTACCGTTAACTGTGGTTAACTCTTACAAGAGGAAGTTAAATAGACGGATGGTGCAACACAGCTAATAAGCTACGATAGCGTCCTCCATTTTGGTCTTTTTGGCTGTCTCTTCCCTCAATAATCAGCACTGTCAAGACTGTTAACTACCGGTCAATGGTGTAAATTCAACAAATTTGAACTTGACGCAAGAGCGAATCCGGTAATTTCAGTAATTCAATTGGAGAGAATTGATTTACTGTGAGTTTGTGCCGTTTTAAACGCTGGTGTGACCAGGGCCTTTCTGAGGATTTTACCCAACAGCAGAGTCTGAACACTTCAGAGAAATGCAAAGCAGAGAGCTGTGATGTTTAATAAGCTAGCTTTAATTGTTGCTTTAATTTCCACTTCCTCCCTAAAGTGCCGTGGAAAAAATGATTCACAGCTCAAACTGGCTGTCAGCCTGTTAGGACATACTCAGTTTACATAATTAGTCAAATTTTTATTTGTCAAGTGTCGGTCAATTAAGATTTTTTTTGGCCCATTAAGGGTTTTAAAATGTGTTATGTGAGTAATTTCTGTTTTCTAATTTCAAAACAGTGTCATGATTCGCTTATTTGTTTATCACAAGGAATTGTTGGCCAGATCCTAGAGCCATGTTACTTATGGCTCTCCAGTATGATACAGAGGACTCAGTCAGTGTGGATAACAGTTAGGTCAATCTGTCTTCATACAGTGGTTGTGTATCCATAGCTGTTGATGTGAAATTAACGGGCACAGAATGGCGGTCTGACAGGTACAAACGTGCAGCAATAAACTCAAACAACTCAGGCGTGATCGGAGGGAACGTTCAGCTCCCAGGATCCGCGGTTCATGGTTGAAACTCATCAAGATGAAGCTAAAATAAAACAATGATGCAGTTACACACCAATGACTTCACATTATACCGACAACATATCAGAGACGGGGGGGGGATGTCATGTTTCCTTTGTGCAGGACTAAGAAATTCCTCCTCTAATCTCCTCTGCACGCAGACTAACAGTTACAGGAGCAGGGGTGGGAGTGAATCAGTTCCAAACTACAGTGACGAGTTGTTGTATAAGCCCTCTGAGCAAAAGTCTTTGATCCAGCACTTACAGTAGCTCCTCTTCTTTTTTTCCCACGCAGCAAACCCCCCCATCGCCGGCTTTGGCTCTCATTCAAGCGATCACATGTTTCTTAAACCCTTCCTTTACAAACGAGCGTGTCCTAATGACATCACTCCTCCCGCTCATTTCCTGTTGTGCGGAAAGCCTCGATCCCGCATCCGCTTCGACCTCCCAGAGGAAGCGGGTCACTTCCCCGAGCAGGTAGCTCGCTGACAGATAGCTTCCTCGTCTGGTGGGGCGGGGGGCCACATGGATTGGGACGTTACTACGCATTGAGTTTTCATTGGTGCAGAGTATTCCAGTAACATGTACATGAATTGAAGCTCATAAAACCCCTTTCCACACAAATTAGGGGTCTTCAGCATGCAGGAAAGAGCGTCGCCCCGTAGCTTCCTGCTTCCACTGTGCTCTGTCCTCATTCTCAGTCCAATCCTCCTCAGTCTGATCAGTCACATGATCGAGCAACTTTTAGCTTTGTCCTTCCGGAGGTCCGAGGCCACAGCCGCCAGGTCGGGCCTACCGGGCATGTGTGAAATCCTCTTGTTGCCGCGGGCGGCCTTACTGCGCTTTACATTTTTGTTGTTTTTGTTGATGCAAGCCAGCGTGGCCACGTGGAAAATGTCTCTGACGCTGTTCTCCGACTGCTGAGCCGAGCACTCGATGTAGGGCGCCGAGATCTGCTTGGCCATGCTGGAGCCCTGAGGAGGAAGAGGTCAAATATGGTCACCGCGGGAAAGAAAAGGCTCAGGTTAGCAAGGGGTTAACACATGTATAAAGTACTGGCGTCAACAATGATGAGAGGATTTTCTTTTAGATTAATTAAACATGGCTTAAAGTAGAGTACAATGAGCGATTATTCATGAATGATGTCAGACAGAAAACAGCTTGACTAATCGCATCAATCGTATCTGCGTACCTGGTCATAAGAGACTGGTGTCTGTCTGTGGTTGGAAAGCTCCACCAGTGTGCTCAGATCGGTGCGCAGGTCCGACTTACATCCAACCAGCAGCATCTTAGTGTTGGGACAAAACTCCTGGATCTCCCCCTTCCACTGTGGAGAAAGACAACGTCTTGTAATCATGCAACATTCAGAGAGAAAACAGTGTGATGGGAAATTATAGATAAAAAGGTATAATATGGGTGGAAGATCAATAATTAAATGCAAAGACCACAAACCAATATAAACTAAGCCAAGCCTGACAATTAAATTGAGGATTTACCCCAATTAAGGGTTCAAATGTGTGTTAATATAAACATGTTGGCCAGAATAACCTGACACGAGATCCCATGAGTCGCACCCCCTCCCCCTCGGCCATCCTTTAAGTACAAAGGTTACAGCTGCCACTTCCTGGAGCCCCTCACGTTTTGAGCCTTGGAAAGGAACTACAAATAATCCCCATGTTTCCTCCCTGACAACAATAAATGCTCTGTGATCAATGGCATTTCTCCAGGGGCTTTAATCTGAGGCTAATGTGCCTCGGGGCTGGCTGGCTGGTCAAGGGATCAAGTTCATCGACATCCAAAGAGGAAGTTGTTTTGTACACCCCGTCTATCACTTTCTGTCTGCACAAACACCACTTGACTAAAACTCTCTTTTCTGAAACATGACCTCTCACTAATATGACGCACGTAAACAGACAGTTTGATCACCAGACAGACGCTCACACTGTAGCATGTGAGCAGGCAGCCCCGAAAACCAGAGCAACTGGTTAACCTATTCCTAATAACTGCCGATGAGAGATTACAGCCTGCAAAACAGCTAGCTAACCATTATAAATTACATACTCTCAAATAAATAGAACGAACACTTAGACCTTCAGTATGGCTTCCAGTTTTTCTAGACTCAGTATGTTTAAATTTGACTTGGGGACCTCGATCCACGACCTCTAAGTTTCTGAAATTCTAGCGGTTAGGTGTTGATCACGAAGGAGGTGTCACTGCAGACACTTGGCAAAAAAGCCAAGTCGCGTCTCGGTGGTTGGATCCATTTGGCCTCCTGAGATCACGTCTACATGTTCTCGGGTTCCCTTCAGACCGGATCTCCTTTTTTGAAAACCAATTTATTGACGCCTGGTTCGTGTAGGTTTTCCTGTTTAGGATTGAGTCCAAAATGTGGATCTGTGAGGGCCTCTAATTTAGGAAACCACAGCTAAAATAAGCGCCGTGAAAAAACAGGAAGAGCACATGTCAGGTGTGCTTTAACAGCAGAGAACAATGATTATACATTTTTAGCATTTTCAACACCATCACAGCCTTCCTCCAGCCAGATGACTGATGCATGTCCTGTTCAGTACACCCTCTGACATATGGGTGTCAACCAGTACGACCACAGTCATCAGGCGTTTGACACCAGAGGCTCCATGTGAGTAACTTGCGGCCACACCTCAGTACAAAAGACAGTCAACGGTGTGTGTTACTTCCCTCTTCCAGCCGCAGCATGGATTTGACCCAGCGACCTTCCCGTCACACTACAGCTTTAAAGCTTCACATCACAAGATCTAACGTGACCAAGGCCACAAAAAAATCTCTTGACTGTCGACTTCCGATCCAGTTAAATGCAACGTTTAGAGTTTAAAGACTTACGCTAAGCTTATTAATGAATGTGGAAGTAAAGAGCAACAAACCTTTTTCAGCACGCTGTCGAGCGTTTCCGGGCGGCTGATGTCGAAACAGATGAGGACGGCGTCGGAGTCTGGATAGGAAAGAGGCCTCACATTGTCGTAGTACGGTGATCCTGCAAGCAAAGGAAAACACCAAAATGAAACATCTGAAGCTATTAGACACAGACACGTACACACACCCGTGTTTATTCAACTCCATCCACTCTCATGAACAATTCAGGTTGCTGTTGAACTTAACTTTGGGGGTCATCTAAACAGGATCTAACTCCAGGGGACACTGGGGAAAAACCTTCTTTACTGGGAGGGGGTAGGAAATACCTGCAGTGAAGTGAGGGGGAGCAACCAAATCTACAGAAAACCTCAAACATATTTTCTAGAATGCGTGAACGCAGCTCCAATCATCGCTTTAAACTGTAAAGCATTTCTGACAGTTATTTTCGTATGACATGATTGCAGCTCAGCCATAATCCATAGCAACCAGGCGAGAAAAAACAAATAATGCAGCATCAGTAGAAAAAATGTGCTGACTACGACGAGATCACTTGTTGAAGAAATCCTCTCCAGAGAAACAGAGAACTTCAGAGCGAGGAAATTACTCCCTCCTCTAAATTGAAACCATGTGTAAGGGGAGACGCCCATCTCTCCGCCAGACTTCTCCGAAGAGGAAGAAAGGGGTTGGGGGAGGGGGGGAGGGTGGCGTCATGTCAAGGTGAGTCAAGATCACATGACAGGCGAGAGCTGACCACACACACCCGGCTGCCAAAAATCTGGAGAATTTTGTTTTTGGTACCCAAAGGTTCCCCTGGGAGGTCCTCTCTAAACACTGCCATGGAGAAAAGCCAGGAATGCACACACACACACACACCCACACACACACACACACACACACTAGTGTTTCTAATCTAAACAGTCTGGATGGGAGACGACACTGTTTAAACTATTCTTGCTTCCTTCCAGGCCTCGCACAACAGAGCGTGACACCAGCTGATGTGTGCACAATAAATGTAGCGCTGCTGCATACAGAAACCTGACCCGTATCTATGTCCACAATCATACAGCGCCGCTTTGGAGACGGGGTTCTCCGGGAGGCGGTCATAGGATGGCTATTTCATGTCTGACAATTAAAGCTTGAGATATCATATAAATGATCGTGTTGAAAGCTCCCCGTTTCCTGTTTGGCTGCTAAGCTAAAAGTTCTGATCGCAATGTAGACTCATTGAGATCTTAATGTAATGTGTTTAAAAGTATTCAAGAGTCTCCCACTATTATTTACCATCTGCTAGCAACTTTTTAAATATCAGAACAATATCAGAGCGGCGTTTCTCTCTAACAAACCACATTTGGCAAAGCACAGAGACACTGATTTTCAATGCACATTGACAAGCTAACAGGCAACAGTTTAACAACCCTCAATTTTATGGGTGACTATTGGATCACAGCAACGGGAGGTTTTATGTTTTAAGGGGGTCAGTGACGCAATGTTGTGCTCTGGCTCAAACCCTGAATTCCACAGTATCACTTTCCCAAATGTTGATACACAAAACAATCCAGGACGCAGCTAATTTTTGTGTCTTAATGCCTTTTACCATTTCAAAAACCGAAAGTCAGTGAAGTACGGACGCCAGAAACTACACAGAATAAATTATTTTGATGCCTTGATCCAAACATAATGGCTTTCAGATGGGAACAGGCTTGTTATTTCGACTTTCTGCTTTCCCACTCCCTCCCTGAGGACCTTTTGGAAAGCCGTCTGATAGGTGACACCACCTAAACAAAAAGGCCTGACTCTGAGCAGCCATCATCGACGCAGCACAGGAAGTACAAGGCGCAGAGGAATGTCGGATCCCCGCAAGAATTTATTTCCCATTTTTCATGGCTGTCTCACAATCAATCACGACCACATTGCATTGTTTGAACTGCTTTTTTTTTTCAAGCCCTCACTGCCTGGAACCAATCAGTGGAAAAATAAGACCCCGCGACTGAAAGGGTAAGCTGCAGTCGGTTGACATTTTACAATGAATTGATTGTTTTTACCAACCCAATGAGAGGAAAACGCATATATCTGAGTTGCTGGGTGCAGTGTGTGGGGTCTTGTTTTCAAAGTGTCTGCACATATTCCTGTGAATTTACCTGGAGATTAAAGTATTTATAGCTGCAAATCCTCTAAGTGCATCTTCAGCAAACCATTTCAAGCTGCACAACATTAAACGGGAAAGTGAGGAGCAGTAACTTTCACAGAGGATCAAAATTTGCATGTGGTGTTTTGAAGTGTGTGCACAGGTCTGTTAATGGCTTTCAGGAGACTTTTAATAGGAGACGTTTTCTTTCTTGTCTGCCGTTTTATACCAGAGTCGTAACTGCATTAGGCCTGCATCTGAGACCAAACTCTGCTTTGAGGTCATCTTCCTGCCAGCCGGAAAGATAAGAGGAAATCCCGCAGCTACCACACACACACACACACACACACACACACACACACACACACACACACACACATATATACATATATATACACACACACACACACACCGCACACAAAGACCTGGTGGCTGTCATCTAATTAGCTCCTGTCATTGTTCTCCCACAGGATCTCTAAATCTGGAAGGAAGACACACACCCTGTCCACCCTCTCTGTCCTTTAAACACACACTGACACACACTCTCCAGCCCTGTCGCCTGCTCTTAAACAGATCCTCCCTCGTGTCACGCTCACAGCAAATGAATACTGTTGCGCACGATGACATGAGAGGATACAATATAACGTGAAACAATACCAAACTTCCACTGTGGTCCTGATGGAAACCCGTATGACTTTTCCATGGCTGAGTGGAAACTCTTCCAAGATGTAAAAATGTTTCTTCCTTCCTGGTTTGCTAATGGGCTTTTCCAGGCTGGTTTCCGCAACAGCTGGGATGGATGCATCACTTAATGAAATAAATACACATCAAACAAGCTGGAAAATACATATAGCTCTATTCATGTAATGTGACTCATTATTCAAATACCCAGATGTTCCCCGACTTCAACCCAAAACTGAAAAAAAGAAAATCGGAAATTTCCTGACGTTGCCTGTCTGGAATACTGTTCTAAAATATTCCACAATGTTCAAGACATCCCACTTTCTGCAGGAAGTCTTCACACAAATGGCTTACTGACATGTAAATTTACTTTATCTCACACAAACACACACAGTCCTGAGGTAAGCCAGCTGCGACTGACAGTCTGGAAGTATGGCAACAGGTCTGCAGGCCTGCTGATTTACTGCATAGCTAACATAGCTGAGCAGAACAGAGCTGAGCGGTGGTGAGCACATGTCTGTGTGTGTGTGTGTGTCTGTGTGTCTGTGAGTGTGAGTGGAGAGGCGTTAAGCCTTCGGGAACACCTGTGGAAACAACAAACAGCGACAGGCACGTCCAGCCGTCCTACACCATCGAGCTTAAATATATAACCCCTCACCAGCCAGACACATTCGACACAAACAGAGAAGACAAAAGGCAATTTAAACTGAAGTAAACCCGAACCGATGTCTGCTGTAGTTGCTGTGGTTACCGAGATATCTGTTGCTGCAAACACTGCCATCCTGCTATGCAACATTTTAAAAGCATTATACTAATATATAATAAAACATGATAAGATGCACTACGTTACTATATATTACAATATGTTATTGATGATATAATACAGTAAGTTACTATAAGATATGTTAAGAGTCAGTGTTACAATATTATATCTTAATATACAATATTACAATAAACAATGTTACCATATGTTTCAATGGGATATATTATGACGTTACAATAGGATATGTTACAATGTTACAAGATATGTTACGATACAATACGTTAACATAAGATATGTTACGATATGATACAATGAAATGTAACATTATTTTACCATAAAACATGTATGATGTTTTAGGATACAGTGTTATAACACGCTATGTTACAATAAGACATGTTAAATATAATAATGTTACAGTATGATTGGTTCATTTAACAAAATCTACCAAACTTTGCAATGCTTCAGTGGTTTATGTTCATACTCAAAAAGATGCTCTAAAGTCATCAAAGTTATAACTGAAATCAGGAACTATCTGATCAACACATACGTACACTGCCCCAGTGTGTACAGTTGTTTTCTCCATAACTACTTCACTTATGTTCCAGTTGTTTATGTAACATCTTCTCTTCTCCAACAAGACAAACATTCACCTCTCAGATCTCATCTTACATAATCTAACTTAATGAAAACCTCCTAACATCCAGATGTGAATTAACCTATATAGACCCACTTAAATGAGCTCTCGAGCTGCTGTTGATGACACTCAAGTACGCATTAACAACAAAGTGTGAATCAAGTACGACTTCACATTACAACTAATACAAAAACACCAACGAAGGTTAACTTGTGCGTCAAACTGGCAGCATATTTGAGCAGGTGTACTCAGAGAGCCAAGGAAGCAAGGTGTTCGATGTCAAGACCGGACACAGATTTTAATGTCAGGTGTAACATCACACAGTCCTCCCACGACATTAGCAGACAGGAAGTCTATTAACCTCTCCCAGGATTCCACTGTACGTTCGTTCATACACTGTATAACCACCGATGGGCTCAGGGCTCACTCGTCAGTCGGCAAATTCCAGTGTGATTCAATTTCCCCTTGGAAACGAGGTGGGGCTTTAGTGAACCACGCCACTTCGCTTTCACTCCGCCAAGGATCTGGGCCTGCCGGGTACAATAGGGGTCTTTGTGGTGGAGGAAGTAGAAACCTTTAGTCTGAGGAATGCCAGACATGCGGCTCCAATTCGCTGAGCCCAGAAATGTGATCCAATTCAACAATGGCTGCCGACAGAGGAATGGAGGGGGCACAGTGTGTGTGAGCAGCAGAGGGGCTTACTGGGTGCATAAAAAAGTCCCACAGTTAAGCTGTCCAGCATTACAGGGGAAACGGCACATGCAACATGTTCTAGAAACTACAGAAGGAAATGATAATCCGGGTTGCTCCGAACCAAAACTCTGTCATTATGCATCTTCCTTTAAAACTCCTTTATCTGACTTTCTTCCTGTTTTTCAAAGTGGGTCAGCTTTTACTCTGCACATTCTACACAAAAAAACAAGACCTTTCCCATGGGGTTCCCCGGGATAAATATTATCAAATGAGATCCGTGGGGTCTAAATGCGTCTCTTTGGGAGTCCTTTATGTGGAAATTGTGTGAAATGAGAGTTCCTGTATTCTTCTGATAAGATTTATTGAAGCTTTTATTTGTCCTAGCTTTGGAAAGTTGCCTAGGAAAGTTGGCGCAAACATCTCAGATTGATTTCTGAAGCAAGAAAAGTTTCCTTGAGTCCAGCATAAGTACATTGGGAATATTTCATGAGTGCAAAGGTGCAAAATCTGTTTAAACCAATCTTCCCTGAGCCTGGGATTAGTGCTGAAGCGATTAGTTGATTGACAGAAAATTAAAGAACAGTAATATTAAAGCTGCTTTAATCAATGTTTGAATATAAACAATGGGTCAGACGACTGTGTGTGAGGAGAAAGGGGTCGCTCGTAGCTCTGCAGTACGCCCCAATTTCACGGATCATTTTAGCGTCTTTCAGCTCATTGTTTTGCTTCACTCTCAACGCTCCTCATAGCGTCGTTTACAGGCACAACATGCAGCTGTTTTTAGAGCTTTGATAAACCCACCAAACCGCACAAACTACCTTTTCCCATACATACAACATAGTGGAACATTTAGCAGCTAATATATTACACTCAGGAGTCGGTGGACAACTAACCAGGGCTGTAAGAAGAGTCAGCACTGGCCACAAACATGACCTTACATGAATGCTAATGTTTCTCCGTATCTGCTGGATGTGCAAATAAGCAACTGTTTGCCAACACATTATCCATTAACTATGTCAGTGTTTACAGCTGCCCCCCATGTTGCAAAGAAAATCAATTTATGCAGGTTTAAATCACTAAACGTTATTATAAATTCCAACCCGTTGCTGGTTTCAGCTTCTCCAATGTCAGAATTTTCTCATTTAATCTGTTTTATATGACTATAAATTAAATATCTTTGGGGTTTGGACTGTTGGACAAGCAATTAAAAGGACTGGGACTGGGATTGGACTGAGGGAAAGTGTGATAAGCATTATTTTTTTGCTATTTTCTGACCTTTTAAGAACTATACTGTCAAGTGAAAAAAATGGTAACTACGTTTTTAATATTGAAATTGTTTTTACTTGCCGCGCTGCCTGAGATTACCTACTTTCAGATTTTCAGATGTATTTTTACTCAGTTCAACTCAGGAAAATGAGAAGGGGCCTCAGGCGCTGAGCCACAGGGGTTGTTCTGTTTACCTTCACCTGTCTTCCTACCCTCCTGTTTGACTCACAAACAAACACCGCAGCTCATTTAGACATGCAGGCAGGCAGGCAGACAGAATAAACCGCCTCCTCCGCTGGTGAAAGGAGTGCGAGGCATCAAAGGCTGCGCCTCGGCCCCCGACGGGCCCCACCCTGAGTCCGGGAAGCAAAGCTAGCACAGACAAGTAGGGTGGGGGACAAATGGGAGGCAATTCAACTGGCAGGCATTTACCTTAATGACCTGAATTACTCTCATCACCCTCCCTTTTAAACACACACACACACACACCAGGCTGCTCATTAAGCCACTCATCACTGCAGAACAAAGACCACCACAGAGTGTGTGTAGGTGTGTGTTTGTGAGGGAGGAGGCAGGCAGTCCAGAGTGTTTGTCTTCAACTCTGCATCCTGGTCTTTGTCTGAAAGCATGCTGGGGTCACACACACACACACACACACACACACACACACACACACACACACACACACACACACACACACACACACACACACACACACCCCAGCTCACCTCTGGAGATAAGGGATCGATTAGATTGGCCATGGCCAATGGGGGTCTCTACAAAGGGACCAGTCAAGCCGAAAGCTGTATCAATCAGTCAGCGGGTGTGTGTGTGTGCTGGCGGGGGGTGAGGATTGAAGGGTGGGGGTCTGGCTGCATCTCAGACCCACTGATCTAATAGGAACCGCGTCGCTCCCCCCAACCCTCTCGCTGTTTTATGAAGCAGAGAGAAAAAGAAAAATGGCTCCAGGCGACCGGCCAACACAGCGCAATAAAACAAAATTCTCACTCTGGCCCGGCTTTCATTTCATCGCCTATCCACTTCCACAACGCCACACACACACACACACACACACACACACACACACACACACACACACACACACACTGTAGGGGTGGAAAAATCTGAAATCTGAGCTCTGTGTTTTGCTTGCTTGTAGTGTTACTAAGCTTGGAGATGAGGATTATCTGCTGATGCTTTTATTTTCATTTCCTCCTAAGCATACAACACCAAAAGGCCCCCACCCCCCAAAAAACCTGCTGCTTTTGCTGCTCAAAGGAGACCGAGCTGTTCGAACATCTGAGTTTGAACAGTGAATTTGTTGTTTTGTTCCTTTTGGAGGAGGGAAAAAAAGCTGATCTTTAAGTTCGAGAAAGTTACTCAAACGTTGCTCAGGAATTTCCAGGCCAGAGACCCGCAACAGCTGGCTGTCGGGTTTGTCCCCGCCCATCTCACCCACACACACACACACACACACACACACACACGCACGCACATGCACACACACACACACACACACACACAACATACGCCTCACTCACGCCTGACTGCTGTGCTATTCACTGCTCGGACATTGATGGATTGGAAAGTGCGTTTGTTTACACTCATCACACATTTAAGCACATTTCAACACACACACACACACACACACACACGGGATGCAGCAGCTGGTTTGGACCCTGGTTGAAGTCCAACCACGGGCGATAAAAGTTTGGGAGACTCAGTACACGTGTTGCACAACTTTTCCCGAAAACTGCAATAGGGAGAATTTCCAAGTGTGTTCTCCAGATGTATGAATATGCTCCACTCAGCCTGTCATTATCGTTCCTTTCCTGTTGCTGCTCCGGCTTTACTCAGCTGGGAGGAATTCATAAATCAAAAATCCAGCACTTTGATGCATTTCTGTGTTAATGCTGAGCTTTAAGACTAACAGTTCCTATGTAGGTAAAAGGTTACGTTGACAATCTGAAGAGGGAAAACGTGTCTGGCTTGTGGAACAGCAACTCCCAGACTATGAGAAAGGATTAACCCAGCTACATTGATTAAAATGGGTCAGAGATTAATTTCATTATTCAAAAAAAAAGCAACCCTGAGCCTTTTTTAGTATCACGTGATTTGAGACATTTTGAGTGAAACACCTCAGCATCAATGTCAGCTTATGAAAACGCTACCTCTATCTGATCATATATACAGAGCATATCCAGAGAGGTCACACAGGGCTTGTGCATATTTGAACATGTCCGGACATTTCTCACACACACACACACACACACACAGATTTTGCAGTGACACCCAACATGAAGCAAGACAGGAGAAGTGATGGAAGGTGTAAATTACCTGAGGTGTCCCACAAACTGAGCTCAATCCTCTGCGTGTCGATTTCAAAACTGGCTGTGTAGTTCTCAAACACTGTGGGGACGTAGCTCTGCAGAGAAACACCAACAGAGGGAACATTAGGGTTGGAAATGAACTGTTATCTTAAACTTTTAGATGAAAATGAGCAAAAATGAGACAGGTAAACAGAGGATAATACAACTATGTGTGCACACTGCAGGCAAACTACTGCAGCACTGTTATACATTCATTATAAGCTCCTCATACTAATATAAATGCACCATACAGGTAACACACAGTGCATATCCTTCATCTTTAACTGGAGCAGTAACCCATCTGTTACACCCTTCTACCATCAGGACATCATGATCATATGTATTAATAAAACCAGGTTAATTAGTATCATGTTCTGCAGGGTCTGCAGGGTCTCACCTCAGGGAAACAGTCCTTGGCGAACACGTGAAGCAGGGCAGTCTTCCCGCACTGGCTGTCTCCCACCACCACTATCTTACACTTCACACTCTGACTGGGATCCATGCCGGATTTCAGAGATAATTTCTGACACGAGCGTCTCTCCTTCATTGATTTCACTCGGGATTAAATGTAAGAAAATGAGTCCAATCCTGTGAATCGTCGAGATTGTACGGCGACAGATGCGGTCTCGGTGCCTCCCAACTTGCTTTGCCTTGCCTGTGTCTCCCCACTGTGTCTCCCCCTGTGTCTCCGCCTGCTCTGAGCCGGTAAATGCCATTTGCCTGTATTTATAACGTCGCAGGAGCCAATGGCAGCAGTCTGGATGAGGCTCGTCCCTCCTGCGAGCCTCCACACGGCAGCCTCCATCATGGCGCCCCCGCTCGGACTGCACACTGACCACAACTTTTATATCAAATAAAATATATAAAAAATAATTGACATTATTACACAGAAGAGGGTGAATTAAATTCTTACATTACTGGGTTTTTTTTTGTCAGCAGAGGTCGAGTTGGTTGTGGGATAGTGAAACAAAAAGACACATTAATGGAAAATTAAGACGCAACAAATGGCAGGAAATGTAAAATGTGTTGCTAAGATACAACAGACAGTAAGGCCAGCCATTTTTAAATGTCCATCTTTTTTCTAACACTTACAGGACAAAATACCCTCTGGTTTAGGGTATAAGGGGGCTTCTTCCTGCACAGCTATATTCTCATAGTCTCATTTTTTTAAATGTGTTTCTAAAAAAAACCTTAAACATTATAAAGCATTTCCTCTAACTCATAATGCTACTAGCTTTGCTTAGTACAATTACTACAATAATCCTTCAGATAGTGAATGGGAGCATAATTTAGTCGTAGACTTGTTTTACAAATGAAGAGATGGTGACAAAACTTTGTTGTTTGTTCTTTACGTTTCATTTGAGGCTTAAAGCTAAGATAAACCTCATTAAAATAGCATCATATTCTAAATCAATTGGCCTTTTGAAGGTCCAGTGTGTAACATTTAGGAGGATCTATTGGCAGACATAGAATATAATATTAATAGGTATGTTTTTATTAGTGTATAATCACCTGAATATAGGAATAATTGTGTTTTTGTTACCTTAGAATGCTTGGGTAAGGCGAGGGGGTTGTAATCTGCAACTACACAAATATATTTTACTCATTATAAGTTTGAAATCATTAAAAACAAGGATGGATGTTTTATACACATTTAAGTCACATACAGAGAATGATCCCCCTGGCTGCATATTAGCTGAACATTATGAGCAGATATTGACAGATATTTTTCTTTAAGGGCAAGCAAATTTGAAATCTCTGTCACATGGAAAACCAATAAAACCCAGTGAACCCAGTACCAGATGCTGCTTATTTCCAGTGAGCAGCTTTGGTAGTTTCCACTGAGGATTCCCCTCATTATCTGTGAGTGATACACATACTTATTGTGCCATACACAGCCAGAGAAAACACATTAGCTTTCATCCAGATCCTTACGAGAAGACACAGAGAAAAGAGTAAAATGAAAACCAAATTTCCCGACGGGCTCGATAATGCACCATATTCACATTTTTCCTATCTTTCTCAGAGTGTGAACAGGCACCCTTCTGGTCTCAAGGCCTCGTCTCTCAGCCTTCAGGCTACTTTCCCAACATGGCATCACCACTAATTTTCCAAAAATGGTAAAACAGCAGCGTTCTGCATCAGCTCTCCCCTCTGTGACAGAGTGATTGGACTCTCGGTGTTGC
The DNA here is from genome assembly GCF_905237075.1 of Dicentrarchus labrax. Lineage (NCBI taxonomy): Eukaryota > Metazoa > Chordata > Actinopteri > Moronidae > Dicentrarchus > Dicentrarchus labrax. Next base: position 9,387,109 of record NW_026136716.1, read on the forward strand.
TGGCAGCGTTTTTACAGTGAGACAGCTCCACCCTGCAGGCTGTGTGGTGGGAGTCCCGTCTGTTGTGTGGGAGCTCTGCCTCCAGGACTCAACACTGCCAGAGGGATTTTACACACTATAGCTCTGCTATTTGGCTGCCATCTCTGTACCATATGCATTTGACCTCATTAAAATTCTGCCTGAATCAGTGGATTATGGAGATTTTACCTGCATGGGTGGCAAAACAGTCATTTTGTGCTTTTTGTTTTGTGTATTGATGGTTTTTTTTCTTCTTCAAATATGCTCCCTATAGCTTATCTGCTACCTTTCCTCTGATCTTTATCATTTCTTTATGTTCAAATAAATCCCGCTTGCTGAGATTGAAAGGGCCATAACAGAGGAGACAGTGAGCAAAACCACATTAACTGAGGTGTTTACAGACTGTGCCCCTGCGCCCTTCTCTAGTTTTATTCAGGCTGACTGACTGTGTGTGTGTGTGTGTGTGTGTGTGTGTGTGTGTGTGTGTGTGTGTGTGCCGCACTCTGCTGTAGCCTGCAGCGTTGCCAGTCTCACTGTGCAGCCACACATTTGGGCCAAAGTGAGACTGTGCAGATTGACGACACACAGAAACATCTTAAAGCAAAATTCAAACACATCCAGGAGTGAGTGTTAATCTTCTTTTTTGTTCCCCTCAACCTGTTTGTATTACTGTATGTTCAGGTGAATGTACAGTACAACTGGGTTTTTATGTTAACAGCACTGGCTGACGAGTACAGTTGCCCAAATACTGTTGATGGTTCCCAGAATAGAAATGAGGGTACCACCTGTTTCTGGTCCCATGGTGCTGTCAACATCCTGTACATCCTGTAAATTTCCACGAGAGCATACAAACACTAACTCCTCCTGATCAGAGCTCATTTTCCTACAACCACCTTAACATTTATTGTATTGATGTTTTGTTTCATTCGGCATCTTTAGTGGATTTTAATTGGAGCAAATAAAAGCAGACTCAGAATCAGTCTTATTTTGGTAATAATGGCGGTTAACTGGACATGTAGCTTTGCATCAGCTGTGTTTCAGAGATGATCTTGAGGTATCCTTGACTGAAACGTCAATAAGCTCAAACACTGTATATGTCCCTTGGGGAACCCTGTACCATGTATGCTACCTACCATCTTCACTGTCTGTCACATACAATATAAAATAATGGAGGGCTGCCCTTGGAAAGTGAAGGATTTCTAGCTCTGTGAATGTATGAGACCACTGTATAAATCTGATACGAATCGCTGAAGGAAGGAATTTGAGTGAAAAAACTGAATGATTTTAGATCAAACTCCAGTTTATAAAATAATGATATACTGTACATTTTAATTATAGACCTTAATTAATAACAGTTGAAGCGTAGATACTGTATGAGATAAATACTGGATGACCTTGGTCTGTATTCCCATAATGCTTTATTACACAACTAGGTCAGCACACATCTATCTACCTCGCAGTATTTTTGAAGCAGTTCAGTAAATGTTGGACAAGAACACGGGCTGCTAAGATTAAATCAGCAACAGATATTTTTAAAGCTATAAATCATTGGAAATATTCAGACTGAAAATACCTCAGAGCAGCCATACTGTAGTTTCCAATGATAAACTCACATCCGTGTGTGTTTTGTAAGGCAGGCGGCCATTGCTATCTGTGATATCCGGCACAGGTCAGGTCTGGGTCACGCATCAGTGCACATAAAACTCTCTCTGTGTGTGAAAGCTTCTTGGAGCACTGAATCAGAGGGATTTGCCACATTTCTGCAATGATTTCCAGAAAGGGTTGGCAATCACAGGTAACTATTTAAAAAGTATGATTAAAAAAAAAAAAACACAGTTTCTCGCTCTCCAAACAGGTCACAAGATGATTAAGAATGAGTAACAAATACAAGAATTTCACCCAGGTCTGGAGAGGTTTTAGCCAGTGGGCCAGCAGTGCTGGAGGTGTGTGACGAGTCTAGGTCACTGGGCCGCTCTCCCTCTCCCCTTACAGCATGCCGCCCCACAGTTATCACTGTCGACGTGCATTCAATCAGCGGAGCACTGACATTTACTGCCGGGGCAAACATAGCACACATTCACATGTTTCGGTCAGAGAGGGATTTCCTCGACGGTTAGTCACCGTGACTGGGAAATTAAGGGCAGATTCAGAACAGATCAGGGAGAAATAACGATGGAAGTGTCTTTTGTTCTTTATTCAAAAACAAGTGCAAACACCATGAGATGAATTGTATATTTTTCACCCATAAAAAGGAGGTTCTTGATATCAGTCAGAGTTTTAAGATGGAAAAAATAAGCAATGAACGTCCAGATCATTTAAAGACAAAACTGACACTGACATAATGTTTAAATCATCCTTTAACTGCACTGTCCATGTGTGCCACGGCTATGAATGAATAAAATCTTCAAAGTGCCTCCGTAAAATAAAATACATTTTGTTGAACACGAGATGTCAGAGAGTTGTTTGACCTCTCGCAGTATTCTGCCTAACTGGCCCTCGCTCTCAGCTCTCAGCCTTGATCTTTGGCTGACAGCAGCAGGGGGGCTACAGTCTGAAAGTACTCCAGTTTCAGAACAAGGAGAGGTGTTATTTCACACCAGCTGAGCTAGTAAGTGACCCTTAATGTTATGTGAGTGTGTGAATACATGCCTGTATGACTTCACACACAAATTCAGTTTCCGAGATGCTTAAAGTAACCGTTCATCTTTCAGTGACATCATTCACGAGACATAACGGCACACTGTAATGTGATATATTTTAACATTTTAACATTACATCAAACATTTAAGTAATACAAACTCAACTTTATACATTAAAAATGTCTAAAAACATTCTTGATTAAGTAGCATTTACTTATAATTTTAAATGACACTAACTTTGTAAATTAGTGTGCATAAGTGCTTTTTACAAGGTATTTTGTTCTTACAGGACAAATGAAAATGACATAATTAAGTTAATGTTACTTAAAATGTTTGATGTAATCAGTTTCAACTGTTTTTTTTAGTTAAATTAACTTATCTGGTTTCACAATGTAGTTATTATAAATTTAAACAGTGACATGGCTTCATTTGAAATATAATGTCATCATGTTAACAATACAGGGACACTTTACTGAGCTCCGTTCCTCCTTACAGACGCATAATCTCTTCCTACGCCTATCAAACTTTTAATTCTAGCACAGCACATAGGCCGTTTACAGTGATGAGGGTGGCAGATTTACCATCTGAAATCCCTTGTAAATAATGGGTCCCTGATAACCAACAACTGTCACTGGCAGATTTGACCCGCTTTAGTTTTTAGCCTTTAAAATGAGAGCCCCATTAAAAGGGTCTTAATACATGATATCATGCTTAAAGACTGAGGTTAAGGCTAACAGGTCAGAGGAAACTTAAGTCAGTATTCAGTTGATGAAACATGTAGTTGTTCTTGTATTGTGATGTAGAGCTGGTTAGTCCTCCACCTATTATAATTATGATAAGGATGTAAAATGAGACTGTTAATATGTTCTAAATGAACCCTGTTTGGATGCTTAACTTATACTAGAACAAGCCAGAGGTTAGATTTATTTTTCATATTTTCAAACAGTATGTTTCACTTTTAGTCTTTAATTTTAATTCAGACATTATTAATGAACAATCAATTGTACCCACTATAACTTCTCTTCAGTGGTTCTTTTCACATTACACTGGACTTCCCAGAACTTCATATAATAGACCAAATCACATTTATCACATCGTGACATCGCTCTGTTGTGAAATCACAGCAGTGACGTCACTGCGTTGTACATTTTGTCTATCGTGACCATCTTTGTTCTTTTGGATCAGATACAATATAAATGTGGACTGGATCATGGTGAACATCTACTGGGAAGATTTCCAACACTCCTTTTAGTATTAAATATGTCTTATGAAATTACTGTTCTCTTCCTGTTTCCAGAAAGCCTCTTAGTTCATTCTGTTCTTCCATTTTGCCTCAAGCTTTCATGGACTGACAGAGAGGTGAAATTAATATCCAAACATCGTTTTACATAATAATGATTTGTTAACGTTCTTATGTAAACACTGCTGTAGTTGTTGTATTTCTGCTCCGAGGATCCTTGAATCTCCTTTGCCAAAACTTATGAGTAAGAGCGGTCAGTCCGGGGTCAGCCTCGTCAAACTGTTCATGGGAGTACACAGTTTTACCAAATACTGTATGAGTCACCTGCTATCACACAACATTACATCAGCTCAAATAAAAGCACCAGAGCCAAAATATCTCATCATCTAACAGGTAAACTGCCAACGGGGCAATCTCACACTACTTATAAAATCAACAGAATTACAAAAAGAGTCATTCTTTCATACTTGGGTTTCTAGTGCATGAAGCAGTGGTAACTGACTGGAACCCCCTAATGACTCCTAATAAGATCTTTCCTCCCCCCCTTTGGCTTACTAACACATGACATTTTCTTTTAATAAACCATTAGCTTAATATCCTCCACTGAACGTACTGCAGGGCAGCGAGGGCACACGCGGGGACGTGCACAGACAGTGGAGACGGGCAATGATGCGTTAGAGTACAGTAAGTCTGTCGAGTGTCTCCCGTCAGTCATTAGGTCTGTTCAGGCATGGATACACACACTGATGTAATGAGGCTCAGTGAATGTGTTCAGTGTGTGTGAGTGTTTAATAGATTGAAGGATGAATCATTCCAGGGATGACCTGATTCTTCAGGGAAGTTTGAGCATATGTGTGTGTGTGTGTGTGTGTGTGTGTGTGTGTGTGTGTGTGTGTGTGTGTGTGTGTGCATGTTTGGGGATTAATGGCGCATGAAATTATGTCTTCATTAGCATCTCCTCAAGATAAACCACATGATGGGACAATAATCATAACTGTCAGTTACATGACAGAAACAAAGGAAATTTGTGAGTGAAATCATTAAATGACAGCGAAAAGATTACTGAAACTTTTTGTATGAGTTTTTAATTATACCTGTCCTGATGTGATTGGATTTACACATGAAAAACTGCCTCCTGGATGTAAACTAATGTTAAATCCACGTACTGTGTAGCTCCTGATAATGGAACGCCCCCCCCGCCCCTGGGATTGTGAATGCATTTAGTTTATTAATTGTTACTTTTTCCTTCAAGGAAGCAGTAACGTAAGCGAAAGCCCCCAGGCAGTGCGGCAGACGATGAAGCCATTTTGAAATAGTGGCCAAACTGTGTACTCACAACTCGTGTAATGCACAGCGGCCCACAATGACCTATACCCACAGACTTCCCAGCGAATTAACTCATTTCACTATTTTGGAAGCTATTTGGAAAGTTTAGAAAAGCTGCAGGATCGAGTTATTTTATCTCCATTTATGTTAGCAGAGAGTTAACCGGAAGTTAGTCACTTAATGCACACGCTGGGTAATTGTAGCTTCATGCACCACTGAGCAATATGAAAAATGCTGTTTATTACTGCTAAATCAACTTTTAAAGAAAACATATATTTGGGCGGTGGAAGATGTGTAAATATTGTAGTTCATTAGTCCATCATTCACAATATTGTTTAGTTAATATCATTAGTTATCCCAGGTTACTCTTTATGTCACTTTAGTCTTGTTTTTGTCTTGGAAAAAAGCTTGTTAATGAATATTTCTTCGTTGACGAAATGAAGCCTGCCCTGCTCACTGACTGTATCTTGCAGTCATGTAGTCTGGGATCCAAACCAACGCCTGCTGTAAGACCTCATGATCCTCGGAAATGTGCGGCTGCTCTGCGAGGATGTGGTTTTTCTTTTTTTTTAATTTAACAACAGTGCGCAGACCCACCACAGTCACCCCGATGAGTCAAATCACATCACAGGGCGATCCAGATCTGAAGCAGTGTGTGTTCCTGTGTGTGATGTGTGAGGTGAAGATGAGGCTGACAGCCAGGAAACAGCCTCCGGTGTCATCAAGCTCTTTATCACAGTAATGACAAATGAGAAGCTCCATATGTGTCGCCATGATTTTAACGTCGGGGCTGAAATTCGTCCTCAGATCTGGAATACACAAAAGAGAGATAATGCAACCACAGCTGTCATCATTGTCAGGCTGATCAAAAGCTATGAAATATTAATGACCAGAGACTGATGATAATGTTGACATGATAGTTGGGTTTTTGACGTGTGCCCACATGGCTTTCAGGTGACATAATGTGCCCCCTGGCTGCAGTGTTGGAGGTCCTCAGCTGTTAATGGCAGACAGCTATTTCTCAGTATATGACCAGGAATATCATGCATCTTATTTCTTTTATTCCCCAGTTTCAAAACTCGACATGAGCAATTGTATCTGATCCTAAAGACAGTCAATTACTTTATTATACAAGATAAAACATCTAATATTGATGTAGGTGGTGGAGGTACCACATAACACTGGATGTCTGAATTAGGCTGGTTTGTGTCAATTAAAAGAAAAAGGGACGCAACTGTTTTGTAGTTTTCTTCTCTCAACAGAAACATTCATGGGGTGGCAGAAATAAATGCTGATTTACTCACAAACAATCACAAATATCATTATTTGCTTGGAAAGCCTTCAAATTAAGACATTTTAACTCAAAAACATTACATTATTGTGGCACATCAGTAAAGCACTGAATAAAAATATCTAAAGGTCGCATTAATAATCAATAAATTGTTTTATTTCCAAATTTCCTGACTTTAAGTCTAAAATGTGGCTATAACAAATCATTAAATGAATTTAGTTTTTTAACAAATTATTTTTTAAATGAATCTTAATTAATGTGTTAATTTTGACAGCATTTGACCCCAAACCAGGGTGGCCAGGCATTTTTTAGGGGTAGCAGCTGCCATCCCCTAGAATTACCTCTGTCTTGTTTTAACTGCTTCCTGCAGCCAATAAAATGATACATGCAACAAAACTAAAGCTTAACAAATAAAGACCTTACACATTCAGAGCTTGACCTGAGATCCTGTGGCTTCTCCTGCTGTCTTCTCTCTGCCACGGCTGCCTCAGCGCTCACCCATTTGATTTGAGGTGTTTTTAAAAGTTAGTGGTGTCACATTAAGTAAAGACTGAGGAAGAAATCAGCCCTCTAACACTCTAAATAAGGCCTCTATGTTCACACTCAAACAACCTTCTCAGAAATTTCCTGTTCTAGCTAAATATAGCGAACAACCAGGCCATCTCTCTGGCCCATATATGTGCTCACACTCCAACAGGCCTATATGGAAGTGCCAGACATGGCTGCTGGGAGATCTGAGAGCCTCTACAGGGCAATGATGTGCTAAAGTACACTGTGCCGTGTTAACTGTGAACTGTCTGGCAAACCACTTCTGCAGACTAACTTTAAATTATTAAACATTCAATTATACACTTTGTTTTTACACTTTGTTCCAGAGTAAATTTGAAAGGGTTTTTTGTCACAGGAGGAAAATCACAGGTGGAAATAATAAAATGAAAGATTTCCTCACTGTCACAGCTTACTGGGACACTTAAATAGAACAGAGCCCTTCTCAGTGTCTGGCTTGTGAAGAAAGCCTATATTGCTATTGGAACTTTAACTTATATTTATTCATTAATGTATTCATTTGCCTAATTATTCATTACTGTTTGGTTTAATATGCGAGAAAACTGTGAAAATGGCAATTAAAATGTCACAAATCCTGAGGGTATATCCTGAAATTGTCTGTTCTGTCAGAAATTGGAAAACTGTTGCGAATTCACAAAGATACAAATAGAGAAAAGCAGAAAGTCTTCTACATTTGGGAATCTATAACCAGCAGATATTTGGCGTTGTTGCTTGGTAAATGACTTTTATTTTGGCGATTATCTTTCCATTGTTCATTTTATAGTCAGATTCAGTTCATATCATATTGAAATGGTTTAAAACTTAACATGAGTGACCTGACGGAAACTGATTATTCCACTAATTGTTCCAGCGCTGCTGTTTATCGAGTAACTGTTGTTAGAAAGCAGAAAGTTGAGCATCTCTGTCATCTGGAGTCCTCACTGTGGTGTGCCACACAGTCAGATAAGAGCACATCACAAAGTTCCCTAATAGCTCCCCCTCTCTTTGTCAGCACTGTGGTGGTGTTCATGCGAGCGTTGCTGCTCTTCCACAGCTCAGCCTGCAACCCCCCCTCCACCTACAGGCGAGGCTCGGCCGCTGTGGCCTGGAAACCAGCACCCGACATGGCGAGGATGCAGCGTGCTAAGCCAAACCATAATGCTGCCCAAACTGGTGGAGGCAGCTCAGGAGGGGGATGGGTGTGGAAGGAGGAGGTGTGATTGTGTCAGCATCTGTGAGTGCACATTTATCTTCAGGAATATGGGAATGCTGCATGCAGATATATGTGGATCTTTAATGTCTGTACGCACACGAAACAGCCAACGTAAATATCAGACATGTTTGGATAAGAGGCCCAGGATGGAAATCAAATGGAGGCACCCTCTCGCAGCGTGTTCTTTGAGGGCTTCTGTTAAGTCTTTCTGAAAGGGAAAGAGTAAGAGAGCCAGAGGTGTGTTGTGGGTTTACTTTGAGCCACTGGGGTGGTGTTGCTGGGATTTCGAGGCTTTGGAAGGCGTTGGGGGGGGGGGGGGGGTTCATACCAACATTTCTTTGAACTACTGAAGTGGCCTGAGGTCTGAGAAAGCCTGCTGTGAGTGGGGCGGGTGGATGGAGGATAATTCAACACATAAAAACTATAGTTACACATGAAAACACTGTAATGCATAGCCTTTATCGAAAGGTAATTGTTTTAATGAGATTATGTGTCAGGTGAGATTAATATGAGAGGCGGTTTAGTTCATAAATCACACTCTCACACACGCACACACACACACATCTTTGTCTAATAAACACTATCCTTCTCACTCACACTTTCTCACACACACCGTTGTATGTGAGACAGAATAGTGGTGTTTATGACAAAGAATTACATTGTTTACATAAAAGAATTATGGTGTGAGTAAGATTAAGAGAGAAGAGCAGTGTGTATGAAATAGAGTAATGGTCTATGAATGTGTGAGACTGCATGATAATATATTCAGTTTTAATTCTGAGTTCCTGATTGGCTCACAGCTTTAATGAAAACAAATGCTACACCTGCTCAGTGTTGCTGCCAGCAACGTTTACAATACTTTCAACAATCATTTTCAACAAAAAATTAGCACACAGCAAACACAAAGATACAGATACAATTAATTACATTTCACTAAACATGAAGTTAAAGGCACCCTTTGGTGTTTGTGACCACTGGGGGCGCTGTAGAGCAATGCTTTTAAGAGGAGGTCCCTGCTTTGTTTGTATTGGATACACTTGACACAATACACATTCCTGCATTCTGATGGATGATCAATGGTTGGTTGTGGTAACATGTAAAGAAGACTGCAAGCTAGAAAACATGTATATATGCAATGTATGATTACAATTATGTGTATCTTAACTTGGCTTTGCAAATGGTGTATAAGGAGTTAAACGCTTTCATCACATTTGTTATGTCTCAAGGATACACACAATGACTTCTGGTGAGAGAAACTGATGCTGTGTATGAGAGAAAGTATGATTTATGACCTGAATGGTCTCTCACAGGATTACTGCACTTAATATACTCTTTGGTTAACAAAACATTTTGGCTGTTCAGGCGGCAAACCCCACCTTTTGTCCTTTAGGTGGATGAGAACAAACGTGAAGATTACTAGCTCTGTATAACTCAGAGTGGGGCCAAAATGCACCTTATTTTGCAAAGGTGGTAATACACAGAGAAAGTGCTTTAATGAAATATATAGGGGAGGCAGCCTGTGCAAACATAGAGGAATTCCTTGTAAAACAAGGGTGATATCACACAGAGTACATGTGACACAATTGCAAATGCAGCAGAGAGTTGGTGGGCTGAGGGTGTAGCTAAAAGGGGGAAATGTCACTTGTCTCTCCCCGATTTCGGTCTGTCTCCACTTATAAAACTCCCATAAAACCAATAATGTTGTGCAGATGTAGACATTTTACCCGTGAGCTAACAATATAGAAGGCGCAGTATGTTGAGAATGCCTTTGATCAAAGCTTTATGAAGGAGACAGCCGCTTTGATGATTTTGCTGACATTTCCAGGAGACTTTAAAGACTCGAGTGGGGCTAATCAAATCAGTGTGCTCCCCCTTTCTCTTCGAGGTTAGGTAGCATGAATGCGGCCAGCCTCTCAGGAGTTTGGTTTTTATGATTCGGAGATGAGGAGACATTGTGTCTAAGTGCTTTTTGAATTAATGAAAAGACGTTTGGATTTTCTGCAGCGATACAAGCCTCTCTGCAGTCTTCCTAATGCGAATCAAAATGCACATTTCCACCACTGGTGGAAGAAGTACATTCTGAGCTTTTGCTTAAGTAAAAGTAGGAATACTACAGAGTCTTGCATTCACAGTAACTCACTTAAAGGTCCAGTGTGAAACATTTATGAGGATTTAATAGCAGAAATGTTTATAGGTATGTTTTCATTAGTGTATAATCACGTGAGAAGAATGAAATAATTGTGTTTTTGTTACCTAAGAATGAATCCGCCATGTTGAGCTGCCATGCCTCTACAGTAGCCCAGAAGGTACAAACCAATCACTGGATCTAGATAGGGGTGTTGGTGGTTTTTGCACATCTTAGAGCCACTGTAGTTTCTCCTTATACCATTAGATTAATCATTAAATTAATTATAATCTAAATCTGCAAAGTAACTAAAGCAAAATAATGTAGTGGAGTAAAAAGTCCAATATTTGCCTCAAAAATTGTAGTATAGTAGAAGTATAAAGAAAAATAAATGGAAATAATGAAGTACATTTTAACATACTGTGAAATATTAATATTTTACCGCATTGATACTACTATCTGTGCTGTATACAGAAAGCACTGTATACTGTTCTATATTTATCTGTGACCCACTGACCTGGTATGACTGCCTAAACTAACGAACATGTTGTTGTACATTATCTATTTAAATGCATTACTGCGGTGGACTTTGGATATATCTTTACTTTTTCATCGGAGCATTAACATTTCACCTGAAGACACCGCTATTCATCTTCACCACACGGCTGATTTCAGTCGCCGGCAGCATACAAATGCGCTCATCACACACACCTGCATGTGCAAGCACACCCATGCTGGCACATCCTGTTGGCTCAGTATGCCATTGATGTATTCACAACCTTTTCTTACACGCCGTCGCCTCTCTCTTCTCCATCTGTCCCCTCTCCTTGCCATTTAGTCCAGACGAACCTAAAACAGTCAAGATAACACTGGTGTGGATAGAGCGAGGAATGAATTATACAGGGATTCCTTTTATGTAATCGGTTCCCAGTATAATTATGTAAATCTTTCCATTGTCAAGGGGAGCTGGACTACTTCTCTGTTTGGCTGTCACAGATAGTAAATTGGCAGAGCTCTCACTTTCTTGGGTCCAACTCAATGCAGTTCTTTACACCGTGTAATTGAACTCACCACGCTGATTACACAATCTGAAACCTTCACGGTGTCACAAATTTTATCATCAACCTGGTCCTATCATGGTCAGTGCAGCATGTGTAATGGCAGACAGAATGTGAGATGGTGCCACTGATGCCATTTCTGTTGTGGCTTCAATTTTGAAAATGTCCAGGCCATTAGACCGTACAGGTGCTCTCACACGAATCTGAATTATTAGACCCATTTCCACCTCCTGGACACATCCATATACAGTTTAAAATAAGACAGAGTGCCTCAAATAATCCCCACACCCACAAATCATCTGATGCCATGTCGTGCCACCTGAGAAATGTGCCTGTGTCAGGCTTCTGGTGTCTTTTGTCAGCTAATGGAGCTGAGAGATGAGGGCTGAAATTGAGAAGCTCTCCCACAAGGCAGCATAACCAATCATATGATATTTTGGACCAGCTGCAGACGATCACATCAGACAATGAACCAGTTCAGCCATCAAGCCTGCGTCTGCGACCAGCTCTACCGATGTATCACTTTCTCCGCAGAGCTTTTATTTTCTTCATCCTGTGATTTCTGTCTCCCAAAGGTAACGCTGGCATCATCGGCCAGGAGCCACTACCCCCTGCTGAAATCTACACCATTAGATTAGGGAAAAAAAGGACACACGATTCTTCATGACTCCTCTCGCCTTGATAACCATCTGTGTAACTTCCTCCCTCCTTGGAACCAGGACAACCAGGTTCAGCACTGATCCAGAGGCCATTCCTGACTCCTAAATCACTAATGTGTTATTATTCCTGTGTAGAAGACACTGTAACTGTATGTATATAAGGGTGTGTATCATTACATCAACATTATTTAGTCATTTTAATCTGGTTGTAGAAGCTTTGCATTGCTTGTTGGTGAACTACCATTTTGGACTCTCCAGCTCTTCAGTTAAAGATCCAGTGTGTAGCATTTAGGAGGATCTATTTGCAGAAAATGAATATAACATTCATTGGTATGTTTTCATGACTGTATAATCACCTGAAAATAGGAAATGTTGTGTTTTTGTTACCTTGGAATGAGCCATTTTTATCTACATGGTTGCCTTCCAAATAGTCGTCCATGTTGAAGCGCCAAACGCTGGCTCTAGAAAGAGCGGCCAACTGCAGTTTCTCCTACACGCTTCACAGCCCGTACTCATTCCCAGGCTGCAAATACAGACTCCAGCGGTTTTCAGTTGGTTGCAATCTGGAGCTTCAGCACCACTAAATTCAACACACTGGTCCTTTAAAGGTCAGTACTGTCCACATGGTTTCAGTCAGTGCTGCAAAGAGTTAACCAAAGTTGAACTCATTGCGGGAAAACAGCATGAGCTAACTGACTGATCATGACAATTCGATAGGAATTAATTGATTTAGAAATGTAATTGTTTAAATGCTGGTGTGACCTTTAGTCCCACCCTTCAGTGTGGCTACAGCCAACGGGAAAGATACACACATACAAGCTTGACTGAAATGCAGCAAATACAAAAAGAGGTTAAAAAAAAACAACATATTTACAATATAATTGAGAATACTGTCCAATCAAACTATGAAAGAGGAATAAAACAAGTTTATAGTTCAGAATATAATACATTTTGAAACAGAGGCTCCCTCGAAAAAAGGATCTGAATGACAATAATCAGTCCCAGAGGCTGTTGTTGGCATCCACGGGAAATCATTGTCACATAGTTTCTAACCTCAGATTGTATACAGCCAGCTTCAGCCTCACCTGCCCCCCCTGTCTTTAAATATCCAAGTCCAAGATAATAGTTCTAAATTCAGGGGGGGCCACATGTGGCGTCCGTGTGTTGAGTGTTGCGGCCTGCGGTGTCAAGGTTTAACAGGCAATCGCGTTTCTTCTTCACACCCCACCAACGGCAAGCTTTTTGAAATGGTCGGAGGAGAGACTGATAATTATACTGACACTTCCTGGATCGGCTCGTAAGTGAGGTTGTACAGATGGGGCTTTGTAATGTGAGAAAGACGGAAGACGGAGCAGATGACATGCGGTGCAGTGTACAGCAGGTCAGGAACTCCACTTTATTGCAACTTGGGTCTTGTTTTCATAGTTTTGGCCATGGTTTCTATCAGTCATGATGACACTGAACTCACCAGATTATCAACGTTTAAACTGAAAGTCAAAGCCCCTGAAATATTTCAATGTATTTAAACTACTGGCTGCCACATTAGTGTCCCTGGGATTTATTGGCCAACAAGATAATGTATACGCGGATTCTTAATGATCCATGCAAACATCATTTAACACACATGCTCAAAACTGGGAAGACTCATAAGACGGATACTGTGCATGTATGAACACAGCTGTGTCCTCAATTAGAGTCACAGTAGTTAGTTAAACGAAACATAATGATAATTGATGCTCTACGCCCTGAAATGATCATTGTTTACCCCACAATAGATCCACAATGCCATCATCTTGCTGTGGATGTTAAATGCCATAGGACAGGAAATACTATCAGAATCCATCAAAGGGAATCATTATTATAGGGCAAGTGCGGAAAATGTGTTGTTGAAAGAATGTGAGTAAAATTAAATTAAATCAAAATATCAATAAATTGTCCTGATATGAAAAGATCAGCCCCCTCAGGGACGCCAGTGGACGTTGGGCTTAGGACACCAAGATGGCTGCAAACAGTCCTTAAAATTGACAGTTTGTGAGTAAACTGTTATTATCAAAGGGAATGATGGCCCAAAATTTAGCTGTAATAAACAAGAATGATTCTTTTAAAATGATTTGTTTCAGTAAACGTGTGTGTGTGTATTCTGTGGGAGATAATGAGGTAATGAGAGGCAGGTGGGAAGACAGGAATGAAGGACAGAGGAGAAGGCGCAGGGTCAGGTGACTGTCAAAGGCGGGAAACTCGCTGAGGGCAACTGCTGGAGAGACAGAGGGAGGAATTAAAAGATGAAAAACACCCAGAAAATACAATTTAATGGAGCCTCATCAGCCGTTTCCTGCAGCTTCCGGTCTTTATGCTAAGCTAAGCCAATTGCCTCTTGGCTCTAGCTTCATAGTTAATACACAGACATGAGAGTGGTATCAATCGTTTTCATTGAACTCAAAATGTTTCCCAAAGTAATTTAACTTTAAACAAAGACACTGAAGGTTAAGACTGTATTTCTGTTTGCTATTTGGGGTAAAAAAAAGCTCATATACCCTCACAATGAATGGGATCACTGGGGTAACACAAATCTGAGGACACTCATGCATTTTACACATTAATCATTAGTCTCACACGGGTAAAATTAAAGGGGATTTGGTCTGTTTACATTATGGGTCATATGTTGTGAGACCAATTAAACACCATTCATCCATTTTTTCCACAGCTAACACACACAAACTGTTTTCTTGGTCTGTTGCCCCCAATTTCTTCTGCGAGGCTCTTCCATCACAACTCCCTAATACCCATACAGCATTTAAGCAGAGCAGTGTGGAGGGGTAGGGGGGAGTGGCGGGGGGACAACTCATATCCCTCCCTGCTTTCTCCTCCCAGGCAGGGTGATGGTCTGTAAAGAGAATCATTAAGACGCAATTTGTGACTGTGGCGCGCACACGCACATCGCCTGGAGAAGACTATTCATCACCGGCGGTCCCATTCCTCACTGTGGAAAGAAAAATGATGCAGAGGCTCGCTGCTTGTCTGCACGACCTCTGACCTCCAGTGTGTGCGTGCCTGAACAGCAGCACAAGCATAGGCACTCAAAAACAAAACAATGGGTGGTCCATGGTCATAAATATGTGCCCCCCCACCTCCCCTCTACAAGGGAGTATGGTATGTAGTTTGAAGGTCTTGCTTTGTAATTGTTGTGTGTCTCTCTGTGATGGTCTGAGTCTCTTCATAGTTGTCTTGTGTCTCTTTGTGGTCATTTTGTGCGTTATTATGGTCGTTTTGTGGTCTTTTTATGTCTCTTTGTGATCGTTTTGTGTCTGTTTGTGGCTCTTTGTGGTCGTTTGAGTCTCTCTTTGTGGTCATTTTGTGTCTGTTTGTGGTCATTTTACATCTGTCTTCGGAAATTTTAAGTCTCTTTGTGGTCATTTTGCAGCTTCGTGTGGTTGCTTTGCATCTCTATGCTTTCCAAAAACAAATGCCAATTGTGACTTCAGAGACCCTGGTCCTGTGCCTGCTCAGTAATCCTCCCAAGGTCCATCCACAGGTTTGATCCCAGCAGACCCCGTCCCCGATGAAACGTCCTTGAGAAAGACACTCAGGCTTCCTTTCCTGGCCTGCTGCTGTTTTTGACCTCCATCATGAAAGTCATACGTTTAATATATTCAAAAAATGCAATTACCTAATTATCCTTTCTGCATAATGAGCAGGGAGAATGAAAGGGGATGTAATGAAGGACCAGTACTGGGACCATTTCAAACCAACACTATTTGTTGAACCTCCTCTGTATTTTACCACAATAACCCCAGCCCCCACCCAAATAATGGGTAATTGTTCAAGACGTGCTATCAAAGGGGGCAGCAGAGAGGGTCGAGTGTTAAGAGGCAGCGCTCCCTCCTCTGTTCGTCTTTGATGAAGGGTTCTTCTGCTGAAAATGTAATTCCTCCGTCCTCCTGGATGCTTTCATTGTATTCGAGAGCTTCCCCTAACGACGCCCAGCACTGCAGCTCGGCAACCTCTCCCACTATGTTCCTATGGTAACGACCCACAGTGTGTGTGTTTGTGTGTGTCTGGGAGATGAGTGATTGTCTATGTTTGTGTGTGTTCATTATGGTAGTGTGGCTTATTTTTACATAATGAATCAATTATCAGAGCTGTGGAGCGAGCTCATTTGAATAATCACAGAGGGAAAAAAAAACGCTCTCCACACAACATGATTTCACTGAGCATCCTCACACATCACATGTACAGATCAGTATTTCCCTCGGAGAAGGTGCAACGCTACTCTCTGTGTGTCTGTGTGTGTGTGTGTGTGTGTGGAGGGGAGATGGTGTATAATGGGACATCCAACTGACATCATTTGCCTGCCAATCTGCACCCTGCTTGCCAAACCCAGCCTCTGTAATAGCTTCACTGAGCAAGGCTGTGGCAGCTACAGTGTCTCTATTTTTAAACAGTCCACTGTACGGGAGAAAGTGTTATACCGCCCCCTGCTGTCTGACACCGGTCCATGATTCTGATCGCAGCAAAACTAGTGGAGGATGCGTTGAGTCAATAGAGCTTAATTGTGGAACTTGGTTTAATAGATTGGTTCAATATAAAACTTGCACGAGTGATGTGGAGACTTGAAACCTTCAGGTTACACACACACACACCGATAATGGAAGTAGACACAATATTTGTATTCATAGATTCTGTATTTTTGAATGAGAGAGGAGTTTGATGTCATTTTAAGATTTATGGAACAAGGTAAAGGAACTTTTATTGTGGAAAAATCAGACACAAACAATCACTCAAAGACAAGTATTTTCTTCAGGGTTTCTGCAGGTTTCAAAAGGCTAAATTTATGACTTTTAGGACCATTATGAATCCAATTTAAGACCTATTTTACATCCATACTAGCAAAAAATCTTTATTTTGACAAATGTTTACCAAAAGCACATTTTAAGCATTAACTTCATTAATCCAATCAATTTCTAAAACCTGTCAAAATCTAATAAGTATTTTAGGCCTAAAATTCTGATTACAGGATTTTAGACTTTTTAAGACATCCTGTTATATGTCTCAAAACATTTCTGTAGCAGTTCTTTAAAGCCTTAATGGTGTATATATATTTATATATATTCATGTTTACACCTTCACCTTCTGTATTTAAATGTGTTTAACTAATAAAACTTCCAGAAGTACATTCTCTAGTGTCAGTCTGCCATGAAATAAACTAGACTTTAATTTAAAAAAAAAAACCCACCACAAAAATCAGAATCGGGGAAATCAGACGCAGGTTTATGTTCTGATAATAATGATTAAAGAATGTCAGGACGAGGGAATAGGAGGACGTGATTATGTGAGACAGGTTGGCATCTGTCATTTTTGTTTTTAATTAGAAGCCTATCTTTTGTAATTAAGATGTGAGGAGGTTAATTAAGACTTATCTCTACTGCTGTGAGAACATCGTTTGGATTAAGACCTGCTGTTTGAAGGCCTGATTAATAATCGGTGCGTACGCGAAAGGGACGCTTCACCATAGAAACAAAGAGCAAGCAAAAGTATTTTAAGATGGTGTTTTTCAATTTAATAAGAGCACCAAACTGATTTTCTGAGTCAGATATAAAAGAGTATTAATCATTTCTACAGTTCTTATTATTAGTCAGGAGAGTGAAAAATCAGAGACTTTGTACCAAAAACAGAGGCTATGATCTTGATTTCAGACACAAACTGTGGGAATACAACATGCAGCTCAACTGCGCCACCTTGTGGCTATTCATAAGAGTACATTTATAAATTTCTGAACCAACTCTTATACTCTCATGGATTTTTCTTTAGTTTAGTGATTTTTTCCTCCACTCTCTTATAGAACAGGTGACTGAATATTGACGGGCCGATCACTTTTAAGCAAGAGTCCTCCAAAATGTATAAAACGTCACAGTATACAAAGTTCACAGCATCGCAGATCTGAATCAGTTTCTGTTTGTCAGGCAGCTCCCGCTCCTCAAAGTCCATCTGATGAACTCTTAAGGTGGACAGCTGATACTCCATCAAGGTCTTTAGCTCTTCCAAGGCCTGCTGGATCCTTGAGGTTGTCTTGGAGGTCTTGAACGATATCCGCGTGAGGTCACTGCCTTTAGCGCACTCGGCGGACCACTCAAGGCCTCTCAAGCACCTGTCCAACTCCCTTTTGTCAAACCTTTCGATGTATCTGAATATGTTCGAGTCCACCCAGATGCACGTATCTTCCGGATGCTCTGGACAGATTGCAGGCAGCTCTTCTGTACCCTTCCTACCGCTCTGGGAGGACCGCGAGACATCTTTACGTCTGGTCTGGAGGGGCTTAGCAGTGACGGCTGAGCTGCTCTGATCTGATTCCTTCAGGTAGTCGGTGTAGCGGGAGCCCAAAGAACTCTCTCCTCTGATCTTGGCTGCTGAAATCCTGTCTGGTCTCGTGTGTTCTTGTGAAATACCGTCTTCTTGTGGCTGTACTGCTGATATTTCCTCTGCAGGGAGCGCGTCCAGGCCTGATAAGGAAGATCTAATCCCTGCATTGATCTCCTCTCCGAGCACTTGTCTGGGGCTGGCCTCCGCTCGCTCGAGTCTGAGCCGAGCTCTCTGGGCCTCTTCAGCACCGTACGTGTCGTAAAAACTCCCTGCAGCCCAAGTCTCATCGGAAAGTTTTCGCCTCGAGGAAGCGTTACGAGTTTTTGCATTTGAGAGCCGGCTTTGGACTTCACCTGTGGTCTGTAGTGGCGTTGATAAGCTGTTTGAGCTCACTGGCGCCAGCTTAGCTTTAGAACCGCTGCAGCTTACAGAGCTGACAGACTCCTGATGAGATATTACCCTCGGATTAAGAGGACTCCCTCTTAGTTTGACGGCAGCAGTTTGGGCCGAGACTGGGGATCCAAGCTGGTCGGCCCTGCGGATGAGGTCCTCTCTCAGGGCCCGGACGGCAGTTAAAGGCCCTTCAATGGTGGCTTTGCTCTGGTGGGGCAAAGGCCGGAAACGTATCGACCTGTGAGCCGACTGCAGACTTTGAATGAGCGTTTCTTGTTCTCTGCCGAACAGGGAGAGATCTACCGTAGCGCTGCTGACATAGAGGAACACCTGCAGCACAGGAACACATTCAAATAAGTATCTTAAAATCAATCAAATATAAATAGTTTAATTGGTTTAAAAGAAGATATCCGGCCATACTTACATCTCTAGTGAAGGGGAAGACAGTGAGAACATAGCCTTCAGACTCTTCAAACTCCTTGTCCGTCATGATCTGTCGCTCCTTCCGCACCACCCTCTCCGCATCTGCCAAGAGTACTGTAGTGTTCAGTTTATGGTCTCTACCCATGTCACCATTATAACGATGCTTGTTATTTCTTTGTCACAGAGAGGAGAACTCCACTCATTATCTACCAGTCTGATGTTGGCTCGCTTATGACTACGATACTGCCACAGATGAAACCGCTCATCAGGGGGAGGCATACATCGAGGCAGCACTTCATGTAAATAAATGGTTGATTTATACTTCACCCCCTCTCCACATTAACATACCGGTTCCCATGGGAACCACAATTGGTTCCCATGGGAACTAATTAAAGCATAAAACAGGAGATGTTTAACAATGACTGCAAGTGGATTGTGTACAGTACAGTTGGTTTAGGGTTTTTTATGTGTTTTTATTTGTTCCTCTCACAAATTACCATTAAATTCGAGTCACAGATAAGAAGCATCTGAATTTCTGACACATAAATACTCGACTGTATGTGAAAAAAACCCCAAAAGCTTCTGACCATCTGGATGGGAAACTGTTCCCATCTGTTACACGCTAAAACAATTTTGAAATCCATTCCTCAGTTTGAGTCTGTATTTCCTGAACCAGGTAGGTGTGAAAATCCTGTTTGTGACAACACTAGAAAAAGCATTTAACATCACTTTACACCAATACAACTGATATAAGCTTTTATTTGTGTTTACAGTGTATAAAGTGAGGAAGGAAGGAGATATGTCATTTCCTGCCACCATGTTTGTTTGGATTTGAAGAAAAAAAAAAAGGCACAACTTGTTGAAAATTGGTTAAAAATCTTTTATTGTGCGGTAGACCTAATACCGTTTAATCCAGGTGGTTAGCAGAGTCTTTAAAGTGTCTGGAAATACCTTAAATAAGATGTATTTATGCCTGGCTCTGTGACAGGAATGTAAAAATAAAGTTAATACATGAGGAACTAACTGTGGCTTCAGGATGAGGACCTGAACCTTAAATTGGTCTTTTTTTAAATGGAGTTCGGCGTGTTAACAACAAACAGCTTAATATTAACCTGTTTATTAATTTATTAACTTTAACTTGTGCTCCCCAAAGTGGAGACAACCACACACACACACACACACACACCTAAACCCACTCAGTATGATTAGCCTGTAGCTTTTAGCTTCAGCCTGTTAATTTACCTTTAGCTCGGTCAAAAGTGACAAAAGCGACCCCGTCCATGTTGGTGGGATATCGGACCACCTCGACGTCTCCACCGTGGCTCCTCCGACGGCTCTGGAAATGAATAGTCAGCTTATCTATCATCCTGCTGGCGGGCAGCACGTCGACCACACCAGACACAACCACCGTCCTGCTTTCTCCCCGGACATCGGTCTCCTCTCCGGCTGCAGCCATGAAGCCAGGCAGCAAAACATCTCAGCTAAAAGCGGCTAACGCGCCTTTTTTTTTTTTCCAGGGACCATAAACACACCGTTGCTATACACACACACAGTCACCGTAACAGTTAAGTTTTTGTTTCACTTTCATGCTTCCTGTAGCTGTGTGTTGTTAACAGATGTAGTAACAGCCTTTGGCCACTAGGTGTCTCTGTTTGTCTACATTGCTGCTTCACTTCCATGAGGGTTTATTTCAAAATGGCTCATTTATGCAGCTGGAAATTAGACTACTAAACAGAGCAAATATCTCTGCAATGCCCAAAAGGAAAAAGACAAACTCCATGGCAACATTTTCCAGAACAGTGTACACACAGACATACACACACAAACACAGACAGACAGACAGACAGACAGACACACACACTAGAGGAATATGTTACTCTAAGGAAACATTTCAATACACCCTCTACTTTTGCTGACCAGATTACAGTTCGCCTCCCTTCAAGGTTCGGAAAAAGTTATGTCAACACGTGTGGTGCAAACATTTATTAGAGTCAAACAAAAAAAGGAAAAAGAAAAGTAAAGCCACACCAGACACAGAACACCTCTCATGATTCACACAAATAAACCAAAAAAAAAAAAAAAAGAAGCCAAGTAGAGTGACAAACTCGATTGCATTTTTCTTGTGCATATAAACATTTTAATTAAATATAAAAGAAAGTGGCCTGGCCGAGTGCAACAAACAGGTATGAGGGGGGTTAATAAAAGAAAATCCAGGCCCTGTCCGATACCAATCAGATCTCCATCTCCTTCATCACTTCAGTGCAAATCCAACATTCACTGTGTATAAAAGTGACTTTAAATAATTCAGGTAGTATATCTATCATTCAGTGTTTATTATTGTATGGACTCACATTGTACAAGTGCTGCTGCGCGTTATTGTCAGAGCATTATTGTGTACCTAAAATGCTGCTCGGTGACTGGGATCAAGCTAGGACACACATGATGGGAAATATTGAATGAATAAAATAAAACACTTGATATGAATGCTCAGTTTGAATGCAATATTATGGTACAGAGCCCCAATGTCATGGGTCTAATTTTCAAAAAGGTGGGCACAAAAACATTTTGTGAACCATAAACAAGTAGATTATGTGTACGCATGTCATACACCTGTTATTAAAAGGAGCCACAGTGGAGTCACTAACAGCTGGCAAATGAATCCCAAAGCTCTCCAAAACACTTTTGAACAGCAAACTAGATTTTTTTTAGAATAGAGAGGTGGTGGTGGTGGTGGTGGGGGCCTCAAGTTGAGCTCAGCAGCCACGGACGCATCTCACAAACAAAACCAAACTTGGAGGTGGTGCTCGGTTTCCACCCTGCACAGACCTGTTGGCCAGAAAAAATGATAAAACTAACTAAAACTAAATAAAAGTGAACATTCATTCTTCAAACATTTGATACGGTTTTTTGATTTGGACAGAGTCTGGGACTAAAACCGAGACAGTCCAGACTGAGGCAGCAGAGGCAGGTGGTTGGATGTGCGTTCAACGTGGCGCTCCTTAGGTGCACCGAGATCTTAGCAGCTATGAGCCGGCCTTGTCCGAGTCACACAGCTCCCCTTTGTGTCTGGTACTAGTTCGGAGTTTAAAGGTGGCCTGGGGGCCGCCGTGGTGGAGCGCGGCGCTCGGGCCAGCAAATCTGGAGGGTAGCATGGCAAAGATGGAGTATGATGAGGCCAGGTCTCCGCTGGGAGCGTCTCTGGTTGTGTTGCACAGCCGGGGCTGATGGTCCGACAGCCGCCGGATCAATTCGCCCCCTTTGCAGAGCTCTGCCAGGAGGTGGTGGGAGTCTGTACAGCTGATCCCCTCCGGAGGATCTGTCACTTCCAGGATCTGACTGCTCACTGCAGACACACACAGACAGCACTGTGAGCAGCGGAGCCAGTAAATAAAACAACTGTCATGGGTGAAGAGAAAAATCAGACCTGCACCATCGGGAGGCTTCAATAAACTGCTGCTGTCAGCTTTAACGCTCCAAGGAAGGGCGGTCAAACTTGTCGCAGTGTGCTCAAGCAAAATCGTATAAAAATATGACTCAAATTTGTGTTTTTACTGATTCTTCAGAGGTTATATTATCAAAAATGCACGATTGTCAGTCCATAAATGAGGCTGCTTTTCTTATGGCCAGAAAGTGTGACATTTTAGAGGCAGCGACATAATGTTGAACTTTCCATTAATGCACACAAGCTCCCTGTTTGTTGATTGTACAAGTGGGATTGTTGACAAGAGCACCTGAATAATGCAAAAAATATCTCAGCAAGTGCAAAAAAAAAAAAATACGTCGCCATATTTCAAATAATCAGCACATTTCTTTCGGCACAATACCGCCGGGGCTGCAGGTTCCACTGCCAGGTGTAAATTCTGCCCCGTCTGTAATTTATTCTGCTTACATTCACAAACACACTCTTTCTCCACCACTACGGAGCGCAGCAAGCATATTTTGACACAATAAAACCCTGACGTTATTTCGGTTAATCTGCTAAATAGGCCACACAGCAGCTGGGCTTTATCATGTGATGAATCTGAACACGAGTTTCCTTTTTTCTGATTGACATCCAAACGTCTGATGTTTCACTCTGCGCTGCATGTTTTGAGAAGCTGAAGGCTGAATTCCTATAGGAAACTCCATAGAAATCACTTCATAATGCACTGGGTTTATATTTGGTGCCTCGCTCTGTTGAGGGAAGGTCAAATTTCGGCCATGACTGCTGTTAACTCGAGGTTCACTAAACTCAAGCCTCCCTCTGGACTTCCTATTACCTGCTTCACCTACACTGAGATCTGAAGACAGAGGTTTTCTGCTGGCCTTCCTCCCATGACCGCTACGCCAAACCCCCAATGGACCCTGAGGAGACAGAGGACGACAGTTGGGTTATTCATGGAAGGCTGGGAGGGCTGTTTGCTGATCTGTAATGTAATGTGATAAATCCTGAAAATACCCTGATATGTTAAAACAGACTGACAACCATCATGTTTACTGGTTTTAGGCATCAAAGATTCAACAGAGCAGCAGGTAAACTCCATCATTTGATGGTTCTTTAGGAAAACACACCTCAAAATATACAAAGTTCAAGAGCACGACAAACTTTCCAACAGCTCAGAAAATAACTTTTATTAGTGGTAGAAGACATTAAAAAACATTATTTCAGATCAAGTGTAACAGGCGATGTGTCTGAGTGTCCGACCTGGTGTTTGGCCACCATGTGGGCAGTGTGAATCAGCGGATGTCTGATGGAGGGTTTGTACTGCAGAGGCTGGCCCAGTAGAGAGTAGTGTGCTTCACCTGGACGGCACAGCCAAAACACAAAGTTAGCAGTAGAAAGAGTAGAAACAACAAACTAAACAACTGTGAGTTATATCTGTGCCTCACTCCTGAGAGAACAATGAGTCATTTAGAGAATTACTTTTTCTATAGAAATCATAAAAAACAAAAAAAGAATTCAATTTGATGCTAATGATTGGCTATTTCACCTCTAATCTGATTGCTAGTAGCAGAATATTGGTTACTGGGGAAGTTATGAAGCTGTGGGAGAGGGACACACTCCGGTAGTTTATACACTTACATATTTAGTTTTATGAACATGAAATAAAATTTGTCTGTTCTTTTATTAGCTTGCCGACTAGCCCTGTTGGGAGGTATCATCTGATTGAATTTGATAATTCCAGCTACACAAAGCATTACAGTCATTAACTTTAACTGTGCCTCTAAATACAAAAAGTAAAATCTAACATACATTTTATTAAACTAAATCTATTAAATCTCAGTTTAAAGGCATACTATGAGGTCATTTGTTGTTGTTTTTGTTAATATTATATATACTCTAATTATCAAGTTAGCTAAACGTAGTTAGCTACTGCTGCTAGCTACCAACCAAGAGGCTAGGCTGCAAGTTAATAAATGTACAGAGTAACTTATAAATGTCATTTTATTAAGGTTCATAATAAGGTTAAATATGTAACCAAAGCTGTATTAACTACGTATGTCGAGTGGCTGCTTTCTGTTCTCCATAGTAACAGATAATCCTAGTTGCAATCACACAAAACAGCCAATCAGAAATGACCTACTTAAATTTTCACATTGATTAACTTCTCTCCAAAATATAGTTAACAAGCTTGCAAAAAAAAAAAAAAAAAAAGTTTCTCTAAAATGTAGCACTGCACGCTCTGGATGGAGGCACAGCTCGGTGTTTAATACTGTCTGTGAGTGTGAGTAAACACTCCGGTGTCTCTGACCTTGTCCACTGTGGCAGAAGGCTGTAGGGAGCTGTGGGTGGTGGTGGTGCGGGTGGTGGGCCATGACAGGGATGGACGAGATGCCTGATGGGAGGCCCTTGACGCTGGGCGGCTGGCCTGGCAAGGGAGTGAGTGCCGGAGACGAGGGCAAGCTGCTCTACACACAACACACCGGCAGTGCGACGAGAGATTACGGGGAGGAACACAGACACTTTCATTCAAAAAAAAAAAAAAAGCAACCACGGCTATTTCTCTCTCTTTCAGAAAGTCATTCTGTTGTTCAAGTTGTTGCTTTAATGTACCATTCCATCCACATTAGTCCCCCTAATGTACCATTACACCCTAATGCTAAGGACTATTTTCTCCTCATTTTCAGGCTACGCCAGCGTCGACTTCATTTGCAGAGCCTATTTCCTACGACATTTAACCTGCCTGAAGAGCCGGGGAGGCCGGGTTTGGCTCCAGGGGGCAATTCTTGCGTCACTGTCAGACTGAGACAACCAAAGTAAATTGGCTTTCAAATTGCTTTCTTGTGACCGTCTTAACTTTCTGACACATACTGCATTGTCTTATGAGCCAAACATTACCTGAGCAAATTTATAATTAAATTTAAAATCATCTGGAAACTGTTGTCAAGTCAAAAACCTCTAGGCCACTGAGCTAATTACATCTTCTCAAAACCAGAAGACAACCTCAGTAAGGTTTTTAAGAGGTTATAAGTACAATCTTTTCACATTACAGCACACACACACAATTTTATTGTAACCATCGTCTTTAAAGTGGTATTGTTTTGAGCGATCAGCTTTGTCTAATCGATGCAGTTGGGCAGCGTTTGTACCTGGGTGTTGTCTGGAGGCGGGAGGAGCTCGGCAGGCCTGCGGCCGCGCTGGTGCTCGGCACCCGGGTGTTTGTGGTTGGGCTGTTTCCGCTGGCATGGGGAGGGGGCCCGGGGCTGCTGGCAGGGGGGCCCTGTCATTTGCAGCATCACCATGCCGCTGCTGGGGCCCGAGGGTAACAACCCTGCACACACAGACACACATTTTAGAAAAAGAACAAACACAAGCTGGAAATGAAATACAGCGCTGACAAGGGGCGAATCAGGTCAGGCAGACGCAGTGAAACGCTTAATGCTAGTTATTTTTTATTGAATTCATCACATAAACTCATCATTTATGCACCGGAGTCAACTGACAGACTAAATGTGTTTTCGCCCCCCCAAAAAGCTCCTTTTCAGCACTTTTGTTCAGCGACACACCTCATCAGTGAAAACACAGCTCTCACACCGTTAGCTGCTGAGCAATTAGGTTTTAAGTGCCTTGATTATAAAGGGCACAACCGTAGTGGCAATAACAGACTCCATTCCCTTTTCCTGCTAAATCCTCTGCGATGATCCGGGAGATCCAATTATCTTATTAGTTTGTGACGCATTAACGTGACTGATGTGACTTAAAACAAACACACACACACACACACACACGCACACACACACACACACACACACACACACACACACACGGTTGAGAAACGAATGAACGAAAATAAAAAAACAACAATATATTTCCATCTAATTCATTTCTGTTTACATAAAGCTGAAAATCATATTGCAAACTTTGCACAGCCGACGCCACTGTTGATTTATGAATTATTACCCAACAACAGTAGCAAGGACAATGGATATTTGGACTTAATCTGCAGATTATTTCTGGCCCCGACCTAGCCAATTAAAAATGTTTACTGGTGACGCTGTAGGTAAGGCCGCCGCGAGACCTTCATCTGACCTCATTACTGACGGGCTGGAAATGATGGCTCCCTCCATTGCTCTCCCATAATAATCAGACATGAATAATAAAGGTCATTAGTAAGGAGACTGCCCCACCTGGGCCTCTGGACAGAGATTGTGCGAGCTCGCAAAAGGCCAATACAAAACAGGCGATACATGAAAGAATGAGTTATTATGGTGATTTTTATTTTTGGAAACTTAATAGGAAATGATCCAGAGTCACTTTGGTAGTTTCATCCGTCTCTCTCCCAATTTATCTACAGCTTAGATCTATTGCAACTGTCTTGTAGTGGACAGAAAGCAGTTTATGCTGCTGTAATACCTCTAAGACACACTCTTCAGTGTGATCATGATAAATGAAGCAGAGAATCATCATTCATGAGCAGGACAGCTGGGAATTAAGGAATATTTTAAATGATAATATTAGATTTTACTCATGCCAAACCATGTGATAATATATCTCAGTACAACTCACACTGGAGAGGCTTCAATGATTTCTTACTTTCATAGTTTTTCACTGTACCAAAACAACACTTTGACTGAGTTGTTGTTAACATAACATTTGCAGTGGTCGGCCCACTAGCTGTTTAATCTCCACGCAGCTCCGGAGGAAGAGGTGGATGTGCAAATCACTTTCACTTATCCAAACTCTGGGGAGCCGTCATCACCACGCCTCACTCTTTTTCATTTTGAAAATCCGGAGTGTAAATCTAATCATGTGTCTGACGCACATACAATGGCAGAGTAAACCCAGGGAAGATTATTTCATTAAGGAGCCCGAGTCGTGGCTATGAAGGAATACATTCTGCAGTTATTGACACTGAGAGATGGAGGAAAATAAAGAATGTCGGAGCTCTGGCACTGATGGGGAGTCTCCAGGGCGGCTAATGTCAGAGACTGAAAAGTGAATATTCTGCCTGCACTGCGTGATGCTGCTGCAGATCGCTGCGTGTTTGAATTCAGACCTCGGACTCAGCTGTGGTTTCGGTTTCAGAGGAGTGTACCTGCGTACTGCTGGCCTGGGTGCTGCTGGGAGACACAGGGGGATGAGGTCTGAGGAAACTGGAGCTGCTCCATCATCTGAGCGGGCAGAAAACTCACTGTAGAACTGTGAATGGACAGAGGAAGCCGAGTGTTTTATAACAACGTTTCTGCAGAGCTCATCAAGTTAGACATTTTTGTTTCATGGTCGTATCGGCCAAAATATAAAAAGATATCAGTGAAAACCAGGAGGGACAATAAGGCCTGAGTGTATGAATTTACCCACATTTATATCACATCTGGGATTTTTCCAATACTTTCCAGCACTATACAAATATTAGAGCTGTAAACATCAGTCGATCGACAGAAAACTAGACAGCAACTATTGATTGATTAATCGTTCAAGTCATTGTTCCAGCACAAATTATTTGATGGTTCCAGCTAATCAAATGTTGGAATAAGATTGTTTTTTTTTCTTACAGTGTAGTAAATTGAATATATTTGTGTTTTGAACAATGGCTCAGGAAAAAACAAGACATTCGATGATCAGCTCAAGCTCAAGGAGACTGCGATGGGCAGTTTTTACTGTTTTAGAGACCAAATTGTTCATCTAAAAAATAATCTGCAAATGAATCGAGCATTAAAATAATAGTTAGTTGCAGCCCTAATAACAATAAATCCTAAAAATATCATAAATCATCATTAAACACAACTTGGACCTCTATAAGAGGCAGAAAATGGATGGATGTCTGAATGAACTGATAAAAAAAAATAAAGACTTTTCAGGAGAACCTTGAACATTTAAACGTTGCCAGTTTTGTCAGGCAAGGTGCTTCTTACACTCCAGAGCCTGAAGAAAAAGCAGCCCCAACCTAAATAGGTCTCTAAAATCACTTCTAAACCTGCACAGACGGAAATCTCCAGGAGCTCTGAGATCTTAGCGCTGCAGTTGGGGTATTAAATTTGAAATTTAAAACTTAAGTCCATCTGCAAAGTAGCTGCGCTCTGCTCTATAAGCAACTTGCCTGCAGGGACCGGCGTACAGCTGGTGAAAAAGCAGGCTGCAGGTGGACAGTCGGTCCTCGTGGGAGCAGACTGAGCCGTTCGAAACGCTGCCGCATAAATCATCTCCACGCTGACTGCCCTACTAACGCAGCCTCATTTTACAGCTGGGACAATGAGAGAGTGACCTCTCCTCACGTGTGCGTGTCTTTGCATTGTTCTTCTGCAGGTGACGACTGCGTACGCGGCTGTGTTCATTTGTCTGGTGTTTGTTATGTACACCAGCGTGCACGACGCTCCCAGTAGTGCTACACTCACCAGTATCCAGATTGATTGGGTCCATGGAGGTAGAAACTAATTACATGTTTTGCTTTCTGTGAACTAGTTCTATCAATCAGCTTATAATGAGCGAGAGCACGATGCTCCACACCGGCAGAGTAATGGAGGAAAATGACTAAAGCTCTTTGAGAGGGCGTCAGAGTCGACATTCATCAGCTATATGCACACCCGGTTCACCAAAAGCGTTGTGGTAATAACCTCATTTTTTCCCCCCACAGTGAACAAAGATGACCTTGGCTCGGAGGTGCTTTGGGGACTCACTCATCAGGCCCGTTAGGTCTATAAATAAGAGGCACCTTCAGGAGTGAGAAACAGCATCGACTACCTGCAAATCGGTTTCGGGGACAAAGTACATCTACAGGCGAGCTAATAATTCCATCTAAACCTGATTAAAGCAGCTTCAGCTATTAAAAACGGCCATTAGAAAAGCATGAACATAAATCAAAGTATGTTTATTATCAGTGTATACATGACTTAAGTTCATTTGGAGAAAAAAGCTGAGCCAGAAAACACAATTAACTCTATTCAATATTTCACACAGAGCTCTTTTAGGCCTTGAGAATAATTATTAAATGGATCAGTGCTGGGTTATTAAAGAAATCATAATAATACCAAAGATAAACATGCAATAATAACTAATTACTCTCATATATCAAAGTATTGATGTGCATGTGAACTGCTGGATAGCACAACTGAATAATGGCTTGAGCTATAAAACAATTTAAGCACAGTTATTTGGTATTTTCATCTAAAAACTATTTTAGGCCTACAACAGGATGGAAAAGGGGACAGTTCTGACACCAAGCACTTCCCTCCTCTACTGGAAAATGTACTAATAATAAGTAGCCCATATATTGACTGATATACAGGCAGGTGTCAAATTTAAGAAAAAACCTGAATGAATGAGTGAAACATGATAAATGCAGATGCTTTCATACAGAAGCTCTTGCATTTGATGCTGGTAAACGACATACATTTGTATTCAAATCTGAGAAAAAATGACCCAATATATCCAATAATTATCCTTTATCTTGGCGTGACATGTGTATGGTATTAATCTAAGACTGTACCTCATGGTGGTGTGCTGGTTAGGGGGGAGCAGGCTGTAGCAGGGCTGCATGCCAGCAACAGCCACTGCCCCCTGTCCTGGTTGACAGGACACAAACACTGGCTGCTGGTACGTCTGCTGTGGCATAGAAACCTGCTGCAGAAAAAATAAAACAAAGATTGGAGCAACAGCAGGTAAAAATAGAAATAAAGCCACAAAATACATAAAACTGGCTTTACTGGCTACTACAAGCACATATACATGACTGAGAAACCCTTTTTTAAAGGTCTGCTAAACACAAAACATACAAATAGATATTAATTTTATTAGCTGGATAACAAGTAATACAATCCTAGTGTGTCTTTTTGAGGTTTTCACTTGCTATGAATACCAGTATAAGAGCTCTTGGCATCATGGAATGTGCTTTTTCTATGACTGCACTGCCAAAGACTGCGTTGAGTGAGCACTCCAGTTTTGCATTCTTCTATTAGACATTTAAAAATCCACTGCTACATAGTTTTGTATTTTTCTTCTAAAGAAGAATACAGAGCTACTAGCAGCTTTCTTTGAGAACAAAAGATCATAAGAACAGAGAATTTAATTCGTAACAAAATGAACTGAATGTTCTTTCTCATTTTCAGACTGCTCATATTAATCTATCTGACACTGTGGCATCATCAGAATACCTGATAAGACTGCATTGGAGGGTACTGGACCATCATGCCTTGCATCTGGTTGCCCATATTGCTTTGCTGGTTGCCAGAGAGAGCGAGGTTGGGTGTTGGCTGTACGCCCACTATGGTCTGGTAGCTGGACGCTGGGTTTGGCATCACGGCTTGGTGCACTGAGGCAAAATGAGAAAAGGCACAACTCTGTGACCGAATGAAAGGAGACTCTTGATAGGAACATGGTGATAATAATAAAACACATTCACTAAAAACACATTAATATTCATGATTCCTATGCAACAGCCAAAAGTAGGCATTAATAAAAGCTTGGTTATCATGATTTTACAGGGAAGTAATTCAGGATTTTATGGATTTTAAAGGGAAATCAGAAGGAGAACAACAGAGCAAACAGCAGAGTGAAGGATTGTGGAAGTCTAGGCTCGGCTTGAGGAGTTCAGCTGTTACAGCTAAGCAGGTTTGAGGCACTTGGAATAAATGAGAAAGTCAATAAATTTGATTTAGCCTGAGGTGGCCTGAACCTGCAACCTGAGTGGTCGTGCCGCTTCCCTGCCAGAACAAAAAAAAAAAAAAAACCCAAACAAACCTTCCACTTCAACGAGTGATTAAGTTCAGGAGGTAAACAGAAAATGGGATCACACTTCTACAGAACTTGTTAAAAACCCATCTAGAGCGCCTGAAGAGAAATGACACCCAAAAGACGACAAAGTCACACGGTTCCGTCCATTTTCCGAATGGCCTAAAATGGCGGCACTTATTCCTAGCCAGAGGGGGGGCCAGAGAATCAAGACACTTAAATGTCAAGGTGACAAAAAGAGACATTTGAAAATACTGTCCCTCGTGACATACGTATGCGGTAATCCGAGTGACAAAGGAGAGGACGTCCTTTTGTGAAGGTGTCTTTACAGTCTGCCGCCCTGGGAGAAAAAAGTACGACCAGACAATGAAAGTGCTCCCGAGGAACAGAGAGGGGGAGGACTATTTTTATCCACCCTCGTCTCCCCACCTTCACTTACAAACCAAGCATGAAATGACCCGTAATATCAAACAATTTTATTCCATTCCGGCAGGCAGCAGATTGTGACTTCTTTACTTAGGAAATTCCATCAGAGGCAGATAATGTCCGACTATCCCTGTATCATGCAAGTGTCGCCGACCGGCCTGTGTTTTAGCCTTGCATGCACACTCCACTCTGAGATCGCTGTAGGTCCTGCAGGTGAGGAGTGAGGGGCTGAAAAAGAGACCGGTTCACTGTGAGATTCATAGAGGCCTCTCAGACAGCGTCCCGGCCCCGCATCCCGCCTCTCAGGCTCAGCGTGTAGCCGCTTTGGTATACACAAAAACAAAACAAAAAAACCTTGAGACACTGAAAACCATTGTAATTAAAAGGGATTCTTTGTTGAAGAAAAAATTCAATACAGGAAAACAGCTGACTATTGGCCTCATTTGACCCATAACAGATACTGCGGGGTTTATATCCAGTGTTTTAGCCTGACTGTATTCACCTGTTTCATGTACCGTTTAGTCAAAAAACCTTTTTTTAATGTCACTTTGATTGAAAGTACACTTTGCTATATTATTTTCTTTTTAGCAGTGACATTTCGTTTATGCTACCATTAGGGTTGCAAGCAACTAATTTTCTTTATCGACTATTCTGCTGAATTAATTTCTCGTATAATCACTTTGTCTATAAATGTCAAGAAATAGTGAAAAATGCTCATTATAATTTCCCTGAGCCCACGGTGGCATCTTCAAATTCAAATTCCTTGTCTTAACAGTCTAAAACTGGAAGATATTCAGTTTATTATCATATATAACAAAGAAAAGCATCAAATTCTCACACTGGAGAAGCTGACATCAGATCTCGTTTGGCATTTCCACTTGAAAAATGACGAATCAACTCATCATCCGAGCTCCATATGCAAGCACCACTTAAATATTGTTCAGGTTTTCATCATTCCTTAAAGGAAAAGGGTGCTTCTCTTTCATCTTACTTGAATTTAAAGGAAGGTTTTTTTTTGCATTTTCTTTCTAGCAATGAAGTTACGTTTGTCTTCCAACGCCAAAGAGCCTTTTAATAGACTCTCGCATCATCTAACAGTAAAGAGGAAGGAAGACAAATCCTTCAGTCCCTTCACATATAATACAAGCTGCTGTCGCAGAATGACCATGACTGAAGCCGAAGCCCTGTGGTGGTGGGGACTGTCTGATGCAAGTGAGTGGAAACATTCGCAGGTTTCTCTGTGGACACTGACTGGGCCATCGGAGCATTCCCACTGATAATTTATTTATTATGTGTGCAATGCACCCCACAGTATCTTCACCTTTAGCTGGTCTGATATATATTTTTAATTAATGCAAAAACAGAAGGGAAACAAGTCATTTTTCCTGTTTCCCTGAGAAATAATTGCTGTCCTTTGCCTTTGTAGGTCAGCTTCATTTGTCCGCTGTCTATTCCCCGGGTCCCCAGCAGGGAAGCCGCATTTGCAGCCTACAGATGACAGAATAGTGCCACAGCCACTTACAGAGACGTGTGTGAACCAATGTGTATGTGTGTGTGTGTGCGGCTGTACAAGTCCAAATTGTGCTAACGTTACATACACTTAAGCAAGTGTGTGTGTGTGTGTGTGTGTATGTATGTGTGAGAGAGAGACAGAAGACCGAGCAGGAGCTAACAATCTCAACTCCTGTGGTGAAGGAAAAAACTGAAATGGAATAATCAAGTGGATGACTCCCGGGGAGACATCTGAACTTGTGAAAACAAACAAACAGAGAGGAAAGAGAGGGAGAAATGTTTGTCCTTCAGGAGAGCCATCGGACTGTGGCCGCCGTAGCTCCCTTGTGAAGAAACGCACAAACAACAAAAGAATACTATCTAAGAGCTGAAAGTGGGAAGTTAAAGTCTATTGATATAGTACGACTCTTGATATAGCAGCGAGGCTGGGCTTTGCTCTTGACAACGTGAGGTCTAAAAATTCTAGGAAAAAAATCAGCCGCTTCACATCAGAGGCTGCAGACTTCATTAATTAAAACATGCTTTGATTTGTCTTTAGATCCAACATGCAACCATTTCAAAGCCATGTTTGAATAAGTTGTAGCTTTGGAGATCTGAAGGGATGAAGGTTAACCTGCTGTTGTTTGGTATCCAGGTGTGTTTGTCATACAACACAACTTTGAACTGAGTTTAATGACAATTTAAGAGTAAAACAGACTTGTTTTTAAATGGCGCATCGCGTGGCTGAGTGTACCCTAGCTGTGTGAGTCTATCAGAGTGCATTCAGGTCATTTAGTGGCATTTACAGTCTTATTTTTCAAAGATTTTCAGCATTTTACAAAAAATGTTTTCAACTATTGAAAAAGCCAGTGTGTTAAAGGTGAAAATAATCTGACAGAATTTCTGTAAGAAGGTAAAAGAAGTAAAAGCTCAATAGTTAACATGGATCTTCTGTAAAGTGACAATGTTCATACCTTGTTGCTGGGGCAGGTTTTGGCTCTGAGGGCAGTTATAGGGCAGCGGGTTTACGGGGGGCCGGAAGTGCTGCTGCTGGCTGGAGCAGTGGGGGTGGTGGACTGAAGAGCAGTAACACGACGACATCTGTAAGAGACACATTAACACAGATTCAAGGACTGTATGACGCATCGGTGGCCTCCATTTGAATGCACTTCACAGCAACAGGAGAAATGAAGGATTAGTCATAAAGCTGGTTTCTGCTGCAGGAGTGACTCATGACTGAGAACTACATCAAGGAACAGTTATGGACTGCCAGCATGATTTCAGATGTCCCTACCTGCTGGACAGGCTGCTGGATGTAGGCGTGTTGCTGGAGTAGCTGCTGGTTCAGTGTGGACCCGGGGAAAGCAGCAGGGCCCGGGGTGGAGCTGGGATATGCATGGTTGGGGCCAGGGGTCTGGAGCGGGACGGGCTGACCCTGCAGCACCCCTGGGTGTCCTCCCGATGGCCCTGCCACCATGTAGCTTGCAACCTGCTGCTGCTGTGGAGGAGCTCCCTGCAGTACCATGGAGGAGGGGTGGTGGTGGTGGTGGTATACAGTGGGATAGTGGCGCCCGTCTGAAGCTGAAGCCCCACTGTCGCTGGGCTGCTGCTGCGCCAGAGTCATGTGACTGAACTGGGCGTTGAGGGTGTCAGGCTGGAGAGATAATTGTGTTACATTTCTGACAAAAGGTAAATGAAATGCAACAACAGACACCACAGGATGCACATTAATAGGATCCTGATGATCAGAACCACAGCTTTTTAATCATTAATCTGCTCAGAATATGGATCAATACAGTTCAACCACCAGGGGCAGTCAGATGACTTCTAAGCTAAGTGCTAAATCAAAGACATTTGCTAAATTGACTTTCTGAAATTTGTTTAAACATTCAAGTAAGAGTTGTATGTATGTAAATATGACCCACGTCTAGAGGGGCTAGCAGAGTCTGAAGTGAACTATTTATCTGTATCACCACTGAACGCCAGTTCAGGTCATTTCTGACATGTTGTTGGAAAAGTAATGTTTTTAGTCATGGATTATTCAGCGCCAACATCTGGTGATGAATTAAATATTAATGGAACTTTCCACAGGCATAATTAGTCACAGAGGCATGTCTTTCACTAAAACCAGGTCAAAAATGAGGTTAAGTGAATGCATGATCTATATATGTGGGGAATGGCTCCTGCTGGATTTAGATACACCTTTCCATTAAAAAGAAGAAAAAAAAAGAACTGACTAGTTAATTGGGGGAATAATAAGGTCTGTTTTGAAGTTTCAAAAGGTGAATTAACACTATGCTTGATTTTAGACACCATTAACAAGAATCTTGTTAAAGACAAACCTTCAGTGATGTACATAGACTACACTGACTATGTGTACCAAACTCTGCTCACTTAAGTCTTTAAAATTTAAAAACAGACACAATAACTTTTTCTGGTAAAGAATGTAATATATGTATCAAATACTGTAGCTACATTTTAAATATATCACAGATGGTAATTTATTAAGGAGCTCATTAAAGCTACATACATACAGTATGAAGACCTGGGTCAAAATAGAGCTCAGAGCATTTCTTTAGCTCGACACTAGCTGAGCAGAATTTTGGGACTTTCTGGACATCTATATTGGAGTTTAATTTATTAATTCAACTGCTCCGAGAAAGGTCTATAAATAAACTCTTAATGAGCCAGGTCTGACAGGAGATGGAGCGGGGGAAGAATAATAAAATGGAAAGAAAGAAGTTCTGTACCACAGTGTACTGTTGGTTAGGACAGACGGGCAGGAACTGAGAAGGAGGAAGAGGAGGAGGAGGAAGAGGATACGAGACCGTTGGGTTGTGGACAGGCTCAGAGGACAGCTGGAGAGGAGGACAGATCGGCTGAGGAGGGAAGGGAAGAAGAAATGGACAGAGGGACAGGAGATGAGACTGGACGAAGGATGCTAGTAAAATGGAGGGAGCCTCAACTGACCGCTTGCTACGCCCCGCCCCACTTAGTTACTGTTGCTACGTCTGTCAGCTTCTCCTTTCTATCCGGCTACAGTTGATTTTGTTGGCTAGCCAACATTAGCACTATAATCTGGTTGAAAATGCTGTCTCTGGCTGACTTTCTAATATTTCTAGCTAAAAAATTTGGCCTTTGGCATGACAACAAGCATGATGTGCTAAAACATTAGTTAAATTTGTAATTAACTGTAGCCTGTAATTGCAAAAAATATTCTAGTATGAAATGTTTCTTGGCCTTGTAAGTAAAACTAGGTTACTACTGTAGGCCCGCCGTGCCTAGTTACAGCTGCTAAGCTATGATTGGACAATCGCTGTTCAGGGGAGGGGTTAATTGAACGGTCAATTAAGCTCCTACCATGCAACTTTCAGCTCCAATATCAGCACTATAAGTTAGTAAGATTAGAGAAAGTTGGAAAAAAAAAACACACTGTACTCTTCACAAGAATTCAACATGAGTGAGGAAAAAAAGTCAAGATTCCTGATGACAGATGTAGTCCCGCCCACTGACCTGGGAGTGGAGGTGATTGGTTGGCTGTTGCTGTGTTGGGGCAGGGATTGGCTGCTGTGGGCTTTTCCCCTGCTGTGGGTTCCTGCCAGCAGCGGGGGCGACGGCGGCCGGGTTATAAACTACAGCGCTGCCGTCGGGGTGGATGAAAGGCTTGCCTGTCAAATTAAATTCATAAGAGACCAGAAACCATAGTAACGTGAGCTGCAAACACACTAATAATCCAGCATCACACAAATAAGGAAACACTTGAATTATGTTCCTCGTGACAGGCAAGGACACACCCAAACACGCTTCATGAGAGGAGAGTCAACAGGAATTAACAACCTTGGCAGCATTTGAAGTTCAGCTTGCAGCCCAAAAGTGTACAACTGTGTGTTCGGCCCATGATGAATATTTACAGATTTCTCCCATCTGTTCAATGCATTTTGATCAGCATGCTTTGGTCTGACTACTAATTTGACAGACAAACCGAGTGCAGCCCTGTGCCAACCTGTGATTCTGCCCCCAAGTCATGAATATTCATTAGTAAACCAGAAAATTACAAGACAGGAAAATGTATGTCTTTGATTTAATGCAGTAGATTGGGTCACTACCCTTGAGGAAGAAAACCCTGTGCCTTCGTGTGATTTTTGATTTCGTGAAATGGAGTCTTTAAATAGAATTACGTCTTTTTATGTTCCCATGGAGGCACTGTATCACCCACCTGTGTGTGGGTTGACCAGAACGCTACCGGGCGGTATCCCTGAGGCTTCCAGCGGCAACACATAATAGTTTGTTGCGTCTGTAGCAGATGGTGGCTGTGAAGGGAGGCTCTTGATCATCTCAGGGTGTCCAGAGCCTCTGGTGTCAGCGGCTGGGTGGATTAAAGGGGTGCTGGGGATGTTGGACCAGGACGGGGCTGAAACTGGGAGAGGCAGCTGGGGACGGGAAAGCGAGCTGGACGAGGAGCCGACGCTACTGCATGATTCTGAACCTGGGGGAAAAGGCAGAAGAAAGAGATTATTATCCACTTCCTACATTTCCCAGAATGACTCGAAGACAGCACCGAAGAGGAGGAGACCTAACGTGTTGCTTTCAGCTCGTTAGTGGGAGGAAAGAGCTGATGGTGATAATGAAGCAGTCGTGTCTCTTGCTAATAATGCAACCTCTCTTGTGGCTGCACTGCATTGTCTATTGAGGCAACAGTTGATGGAGAAATTGGTATCTGTGCACTGTCTGTAATGGATGTCTCCCTGTATAATTACTGAATGTGCAAGGAAGCGCTGGGTTTTTGGGAGGAGGGACTGGCATCGCAATCTGGTGTTTAGGGTTTCAAAATGTTCCTTCCTTTGAATTTCCTTGTTGAATTCCGGTAGTATTCAGATGCTTTACTTGAGTATCATCCTAATATATAAAAACTCCTTTACAAGCAAAAGTCCCGCATTCAAAACCTTATTAGTATTATCAGCAAAATGTATTTAAAGCACTAAAAGTAACAGTACTCGCTATGATGTTATGACGTTAAGTATTAACTAGTAGGGCTGGTTATTGTCATTATCGACTAATCTGCTGGTTATTTTCTAGATTAAAAAGGTAAAAAATGTCCATCCCAGTTCCTCCAGTCCAAGAATATCCGAAAAATATTAAATTTTAATATCTAAAACAGAGAAAAGCACAAAATCTACATATTTTGAGAGCAGTTTCTGCCATTTCTACACGATTAATCGATTATCAAAACAGTTGCCGATTATCATTTCTTTAATCGACTAATCAATTAGCCACCTAATTGTTGCAATCTTAATCTTTAAGGACTAATGCTGTCAAATAAATGTAGTGGAGGGAAGGTACAATAGTAGTTTGTAATAGCAGGAAATTAAAATACTTAAGTAAACTCAAAACTTTACTAAGGTTGTTACACTCCACCAGTGGATGAATGAGGGAAATGAATGACAAGTGGCATTTATGAAAGATTACATCGATATGATATCATAAAAGGCATAAACAGGCATAGAGTTTTTTTTGCCTCTATCATGGATAAGCTCCTACTTTCAGGCAGTGATGGCATGCTGCCTGTTGCAAGGAAAGGTTATTTTAGGGCTTAGGAGAAGGGCAAATGCAGAAGAACACGGCAGCACAGGCAAGATGTCTCCTTGACTTATACTCCCAAAACACAAAGTGAGGGCAGCCAGCCGCCTCGTAAACAACTTAAAAAACTGCTCAGGCAGGAAGCCTGCTGCTGCTTCTGCCTCTCTGTGAGAACAGAACCAGGAGATTGGCAAAAATAGAAAAAATGCCAGACAGAAACTGTGGCAGGGAACAAAATGGAGAGCAGAGGCCAACCAAGGATTTCCACCCTGCATACACTGAGATAAAGAAGACAAACCTGCAGTGAAGAACACGTTTGATCTAATCTCAGCCAGTCAAGTTACAAATGTATGATATTGTGGAGTAAGCACCTGCAGTTGGGGAGCAGCTCTGACTTCATCTCGCCGCTTAGACTTATACATTATGCAGTAACTGCTCGCTGCTAGGTTTTATACTACTGCTGCTACAACACTTTTTAAGAGCCTCCTCCATCACCATGTTGCTGTATGGTAATTAGTTTTGACAGCTGTCCGGCTACAGGGCGGCCCGCAGACTTTATTGACCACGGCAGGACAACAAACACTTGTTCAGATAAGAACCCAGGAGCCTCGAATGCTTCGATTTTGCTCGGAGCTCAGTATGCAAAAGGCCTATTTTTGTACCACATTTACCAAATGTACGAACTAATTAGCGAATTTTTCTTCTTCATGCTGTGACAGAAGGTCCTCTCCCATGTCTGAGTGACTGAATGAATAAAGACATGCTCATTTCCAAGAGAGAGAAGTTTTGGAGGAGGCACATCCCTCCACTTTCAGAATGAACCTGTACAACGTAATCAGCCTCATTTTTAGAACAAGAGGCGTCAATCACAGAAGCAGCTGAACCTGATAAAACATGACGGAAAAACACAAATTGTAGATGGCAGAATATCGCCTGCTACACTTAAATTGCCAGTCAAGGGAGTTTGCTCTATTTCTGGCTGCCACACCAAGCTTATTTTATTTAAAACAAACGGAGGATATTCTGAGGCATCCCATCCCGCTGTCTCTCTTGCCTGTTTTGGAGAGTCTCCCGGTGCTCTTGCTGCTGGCTGTGCTGTCCCCTCGGACGAGGCCGGGGGAAATGCCGCTGAAGCTGCTGGCCTTGGTGATGGCGGGCCGCGGGGCGAGCCGGTTGGAGCTGTCCGAGCTGTCGGTGCTGCTCCATGGCCGAGGCTCGCCGTGCCGGGGCAGCGTTTCCGTCTCAGAGCTGCTCTGCCGACTGGCGCCTGACCGACCAGCCCGTAGCCTAAGAAGATGAGGGCACGAAAGTTTTTTTGAGTTGATTTTGATTATAACTTGTGTCTGCATCAATAATGAAAAATGCTCAGAAAGATTTAATAATCATATCAGTGTCTGCATGTTAAGTAGGGCTGAAACTAACACTTATTTTTATTATCAATTCAGATGTTT
The DNA here is from genome assembly GCF_905237075.1 of Dicentrarchus labrax. Classification (NCBI taxonomy): domain Eukaryota; kingdom Metazoa; phylum Chordata; class Actinopteri; family Moronidae; genus Dicentrarchus; species Dicentrarchus labrax. The sequence goes on from NW_026136716.1 coordinate 9,427,487, forward strand.
ATTTATCATTTGGTCCATAATAAATACACAACAGGGTTGAAATGCTCAAATTGCAAGTTTAAAAAGGAGAAATAAAACACAAAAAAACCCCAGCAAATATTTACATTTCAAAAGCTAGGACCAGAGAATTTTAGCTTTAAAAAATTAATTACTTTTAAACAATGAATCACTGATCAGAACAGTTGCCAATACATTTTCTGTTGAACGCCGCACCCGTTTACCACAAAATTACACATGGAAAACAAAACCAGATGCTTTAAACTGTTTTTTAAGGACAAATGTGTATATTTCAAAGCCTTAAGATGACTCAATTTAAGACTGTTATCATTCTTTAAAACCATATACAGAATTCATTATTTTGTATAATTAGATAGAGAAAGACTGTATCTTCTCCTATAAGACATTAAGTCGATGTATTCTTCAATGCTTGATCAATAAAAGGTGACATTTAAAAGAAAAAACTGTTACATAGTTTAATTGGCGAGCTTTGGTCCGAACAGGCCGTCCCACACGAGGAAACCTGGGCAGAAAATCCTATTTAACAGAAGCTTTCCTGAGCAGCGAAAACAAATCCTCAGATCAGCACTCCTGCTCCTGAACGAGCCGATTAAGGCAGACGGCGAGTCAAAGGATTTTTTCTCTGCCTGCAGTTCGGTCTCTGAAAGAGCTGAATGATGTGTGACGGGAGGGGGGGAGTGGAGGGTGGGCCTACCTGAACATTTGCCGCCTCTGTTGGGTGCTCATGCATGCGTTTTCATCCTGAGCACTGAAGGGAGGAGAGAGGTATTACAGAACAGGCGCCGACAAAATGAGATATCCACCATTTTAAAACACGACAGAGCGGACTCTAATTGCTGCTCTGACAGGAAAACTATAAAAGTGATTGAACATCATTTAAAGTAGAAGCTATCTGAGGAGCTTTAGTTCCACTTTAAAGGCTGAAATAGGTTCTACTTTTGGCCAATTAACTGACAATTAATCATCCATATTAGATACTTCTTTTTCGAACAAATTATTACGTAATGAGAGGTGAAGCAAAGCGAGTGGTCATGTGATTTTACTACTTACCTTCTATCTAGGATGAAGTGATCTCCCTGTGGATGGAAATTAAAATCACAGTCAATGAAGGAGGTGCAGATAATCCGTAGCTCAGTTTGTTCTTATTGATATCTCCAACACTTCTCTCTTTCAGCTCTCCTGAAAGCTACGTTTCTGTACATCTGTGCATTCAAAGTCCAATCAAATGATCAATAAATATCATTAAAAATTAAAGTTTTAAATCTGACTTCATGAATTTGGCTCCAAATAGAGCGACCCTGTCTAAAAACTCATAAATCCAGCAGTGGTAATTGGTAGCAAGAAATCTAGTGAATTTGCACATGAATAGAAACGACACAAAGATTTGTGCAACATGGCCCCCACCCCCCACCCCGCCTACACAAACAGCTCTCACATCATGTGCAAATATCCTTTCTCTGGCTCGCTGGTACTCCTCCTCCCTCTCCTCCATCGATTTGCTCCTCTTGTCAGCTTTCAAACGCATTCGAATCTGGCAAGGACACACCACACACACGCACACGCTTCTTTAGCAGCAATGTCAGGGACGCCAGATTGTCCCACTCTTACCAACATGTCAGGAATGAAAGTGACAGCTTGGTGGAGGAAAGAGAAGAAGAGGAGAAGAAAAAAAAAAAAAAAAACACCTACCGTGCTGTCTTCACGATCAAAGCTGGAGTTGTCTCGTTTGAGAATGTAGCGTTTCTGAAAATCGTCCGCCCTGTCATCCTTGATGTGCTCTGAGAATTTCTGATCGGGTCTGTTGGTGGGGGGAATTCACAAGAGTTTTAGTGGCAGCTTAATTTCAGGCAGATGCTGACAGCAACATATGTTAACCAACAAGCAGGGCAGGAAACTGACTTATCTGTCGATCGATTGCAGAGACTTGTGGTGGCGGAAAATTCACCACCAATTAACTAGCAAAGTGATGCCCTCGTGTGCCGACTTCACTCAGATAAGGTCCGCAAGCTTGTAAGAAGAAAGACCAAAAAGGAGGCTCACATTCTAGTGTTGGTGGTTTTGTTGATCACCACGGACTTCCCACTGGGGTCCACGTTGTGGTCCATGCCAAAGTAGGCCGCCACTCGATGCAACAGCATCCTGTGATAGGACGTCATGGGTGGGAACTTTCTCTTTTGGCTTCTAAAGGGAGATAAAGAAATGTGGTTAAAATTTACATTCTTTTAAATTGATATGCTGGGGGGGGGAAAACATCAGTCACAATCCCAGTCTGAAATGAGGAGTTAAGCAAGTAGACGGGCAAGTACAGCTATGCCTGTTTCAGCTGGCAGAAGTCCGTCTGTTTTACCTTGTAAGGGTATATCTGCTCTTGGGTATGTTATGAAAATGTTACAAAGCAGTGCTGAGTTCACTGGAGGAGAACTTTAAGCCCTCAGTAATTCTAGACCGGCATGACTCGAGTGGTAATAGTGATCCAGACTGAATTTTTCATACTTCCAAAGGAGGATTTGATGACCAGCACCAGAAGTAAGTTCATAGACTCACTTTTATATAAACTCTACAGCAGTCCCACTTCAAACAGCTGGGACGATGAACAGCTGTTCGTCTTAATTGTGTCACATCAAGCACAACCCATATGAAGGTGTGAAGCTGCTTCTGTGCTCTTGTTCTGGAGAGCTCCGTTATCTTGAGACAACTTGGGAAGAATATATTAACTTAATGGAAAAGTCTGCTGGTTTTCATTCCCATCAAAAACTACTGCAGCTGTGTTCACTAATTGAATTCTCATCCTCTGGTTGAACTCATTGAAATCAGGCGCTGTGGTGTTTCGGTTAAGATAAAAACCTGAATGAAAAGATGCACAAAATAGTCTTAATGAACAGTCCTTACTCATTATTGCTGATGAAGTCCAAGATGTCCTGTTCCAACTTCAGTAGCATGATTCGATCCCTAAAAAATATGCATGAGTTTTTGAGACATCTTAAAACACAAAATGGGTTCATAATCAATAATCTTTTTACTTATCAAGTCATAAGAAAGACAACCAATGTGCAGATAGTAATAATAAGTGCCTTAATGCCTGGTCACACCAGAAAGTAGCACAGTGAAATTTAGTCATAGAGGCTTGGTGACGAAGGGACAAGTCGCAGGGCTTGTTCGTGAATAACATGGCTTGCAAGCTAACCGCTAACATGCTAATCAGCAGAGAACTGATGACTGTATAACCGGAAATAACTAATCTCCTTGCTTGTTGTGTACAATACAAGAAAAAGTTGGCACAAACTGAGGCTAGCAAGGAACGTGCTACCACTAGTTTTTCTCTGCTCTGCTGTTTACTCCCCCTGACATTTTGTTCCTGGGATTTGTATTAAATAAAATTCAGTCACACAGTTTATACTCTTATCAAAGGACATAAGTTAATAAGATAGCTTCCTCCATTTTGGACTCTCTGTCCTCTCGAAGGTCACAACTGTCAAGGCGGCTTGCAATTGATCAATGGCGGGAATTCCTGGGTTATGTTCCCCAAACTTCACACTGATCTTATTAAAATGAATTGATTTCTCCGTTTTGAAAGCTGGTGTGACTCCTGAGGGTCAATGTTTCTCTGCAGTGGTCACATTTAGGTACAGTATGTTGAGCGTACCTGGGGTTGCCCTTCAATGTGTTGACCAGGAACTCATGGAGATCTATGCCAGTTGAATCTGTGTAGTCTTGACTGGAATCTAACCAAGAGAGAGACAGACCTTATGCTCAATGAGGCTACCTTGAAATGAAAGCAATGCATCACAGATGTCATTTATAAAACATAGATGTAGATAAATTCCACCTTTAATGATCGCTGCACAGAAATAAACTCAAATCAACCCCAGACATTACAGCAAGTCATTTTCTCAATATACATTTTCTTTATATGAATAACAAGGATATTGAAAGGTTCCACCCCGTTAACTCCCCAAATTAATGATAAACAGTTAATGAAATGCACTTTGTGAATGCAAATGAATCAGCTTGTCATTCAACTATTTGTGAGAAAGAATAATCAGACTGCACATCTGATCAGAGAAACTTCACTGAGGGTGATACTGCTAAGGGACCATGCTATTTGGTGGTTATAGGTGTGACCAATGTGGAGAAAAGAGGCAGTGAACGGCGCCCACTGAACCACTCAAGAAATGAAGAAGTTGCCGGATAACGACGTTGACACCGAAGAAACATGTTCCTGTGCACCAACAAAGGATAGGACCCATCAGTGGGAGTCCGGGGACACTTGAGCTCGTTCCCCTTGGTGGGTGTCTGGTTTCTATAATTGGAGGCTGCCTCATCAGTGGTGTTGCTCCACAGAGGGAAGCAGACACCTTTATACGCCTGTGGGAATCCGTATAATTGCTTAACACCTTGAGCTTGTCGCAATTAACTGAATCACGCCAATTATCGGCCCATAATGAGATATCATTTAAAATGGAGAAGTGCTTTTGGACAAACTGGAGGGCACTGTGCTGGAGAAAAAAAAAAAAGTTTAGGATTGGATGTTCCCCATGACATGGTAAAGGATATAATTATTAGAAGGCTGTAATTTGGCTGAGTGACATGGATTGTGTGATAAGTATCATTACAGCATTTGGCTTCATTTCAATACTTCGCCTTCAGTGTCACCGGTGACAAACTGCCACCAAAATGATATTATAAACATATATGCATATTTATCGTCTATGGCGCGCACATATTCTCCTGCCAAGTTTTCTATATATAAATTCCAATTTTTGGATGGGAAAAGCACATGCATCTTTCAGGCTCCTTTTTGGGAGTAAGCAATGTTTATAAATGAGGCCCCAGGTGGTTATGATGTAAAGAAAGCGGAGGTGTTAATGGAAATATTTCAGCTGCTGTGACTGTGACGGCAGATCCGTTTCACTGACATCTGTCTCGTCAGGTCTTCACAGAGGTTTCTAACTTCAAAATCAACTTGAAAATATATTAATATAGGGTTGTTACTGGTGGTGGTGTGTTAAATTATGAACAAAGAGGAAGAGAAGGTGATGATATTAGAACAAGTCTAATTTCCAAAACAGAAGACAAACAAAAAAACCCCTATAGATTGTGAAAAATGAGCACTTCACTATGGGTTTAATTGCATTTCTCACCTCTTGACAGCATTTTCCTCTGCGTTTTCTCGGGTTTATCCACCTTATCGCAGCTGTCCTCTTTCTCAGCTTGATCCTGCGCGGCTCGATCTTCCTTTTCAAAGGGCTGGAGAAGGAATCCATCCTGAGAAAAATATAAAAAACCCCAAACAGATTGATTCACAGGTACGTGTTTGAAACACCTCTTTCTGATGTCTTAAATTAATGGGAGACTAGACTAGACACAAGTGCAATAATGTCAGCATTTTACAAGATATTCAAATACCAAATGTGACCTAGGTCTGTTCTGATCGATGAACAGACATGAGACGTTAATTTAGAAAGGAGGCATTAAATATGAGACATTTAATTCTCTATGATCTTGCCTGAGGTTCTAGGTTAATTAGAGAATTGCATGGGCAAAAGAGGCCACTGCAAGACACTTAATAAACTCTCCTGGTTTATCATTGAAACCTGTTTCCTTGCCGGTAATAATGCGCCTGCGTCCATGAATTCCAAATCACAATGGCAATTAATCTGCCAGATTAGCTTGTTTTTATTAAACCACCTGAATAAAACATGAATTTGAGCCTGAAATTAAACAACACAGCACATTTCGTTCCTTAAAATTCAACAGAACGAGGAGTTAGCTGTAATCCCCCTCCAACTGTAGAAGTTATTTAAAAAAAAAAAAAAAAATCGACCGTGCTGCAATCACAATGGAAGACTGGTGTGGATGTTTTGGAAGATCTATTAAAAATGGCCTTGATTTACCCCAGTCGTGCTCTTCCCTCCACACACACACACACACACACACACACACACACACACACACACACACACACACCTTACAGCAGTATCTGATTTGCTTTTCAGGCAAATCTACAAAAGGCTGAAAGGAAAAGCTGAATAGAGGAGAGGGGTTGCCAGTGCACCGTAAGTGGATTAAACACAACTCTGGAAAGCTAACATCAGAGACTCTGTGAGTGTGTGCGTGTGAGAGAGAGAAATGACTGAATGAAGAAGTGAGAGAAGTGAGAGAAGGGGTGACCTAGTGGCGGGAGAGCAGCTCATAACCAAAAAAGGTCACGAGTTTGATCCCTGTAACAGCTGCGAAGCAAGATAATGAGACGCTACTTTCTCCTTCATTTCAATACGCTCTGAATATATGTGAAAATGTAATATGCTAATGAGAAACGTGACTGACTAATTGCCTGAGCAAGACTGGGAGAAAGCGAAAATGAGTCTAGGATTGTGTGTTGTGTAAGTGACAGCGAGTTCATATATATGTGTGTGTGTGTTTGTCAAAAGCAAAAGGATTTTTCTGGCAAGAAGCGGCGATGTTTGCTACTTAATGCCACCCTCGGCATCACATGGAAGCCGCCTGGTTGATGTGCAGCTGTTGCGAGCTGCCTCATTTGTTTCCTGACACCCATTTACCTCGAGATAAAGGAAAAACAGCGTGAAAATGATGGTCTTCTGAATATGTAATGAACATGCTGTCAGTCTGAAACAAAAAGTACAGCGTGTATTCAGAGGCCCTTGACTATTGGCCATTGATTGGAATTGACAGCCAGGCGCGCCGTGTAAAGGCAGATGTAGATTTTCAGGATGCAGGGATGGATTGGACAGCCTATAGATCCACGCAGCCCTTTGTTGATGCTTAAAATTTGACATTGGAGACAATACTGTAAAATGGCGAACAATGGGAAGTGTTTAGATTTGATAATCACGCGGTTTGAACGGGGATCGGTGATCTTACACTGAACGTGCACTGCACTCGTATTTTTTTTCCTCTTCTTTCTTTATTGCTTTACCTCTACCCTCTAGGTTAGTTTGCCGCAGAAGGAGTCTCGACTCCGGGCCCCAATAACAGTAGCGGGGGAAATATCAGGAGTATTCAATTAGAGCGCTCCACAGCTCTCTGTAGCTGACGTGTGGAAATTGTAATTTCCTCGACATGATTGATGGCAGTAATACAGGACGTCGTGTGAGTGCAGACGATGCGAGACTGTTGTGGGAATAACACCGCCCTCTGGTTATGGAGCTCGGTGCTGACTGGCTGAATCGCCTGGCACAAACACACCTGTGTGTATGTGTGTGTGTGTGTGTATATATGAATGTGTGAAAGCATGCCAGGAGCTGTTCAGAGTGGCATGTAATGGAGAAAGTTTGATCAGAGGGGGGCTTTGCCCGGAGATACGGCGTAAAAAAGAAGAGTTGATTTAGCAAACTAACGGGCGGCTCGCTGTTGGAGCTCTGTACTTTCTGTTTTGATGATGTGATGTTTTCATCGAGCAGCCACGGCCAGGTACTTCATCATAGCTGTCAGACGAAGGCTGCTAATCAAGCATCAGAGGTCTACCTGTTCAATTGTAATGAGATGAAATGAAGAACTGATCCCTGGTCAGCACTTCAGCGCTATGCTATGCTACGCTTGTAGCTTAACAAATTGGGCTGAGGAGTCAGTGAAGCCCCAATGTCACACTGGGCTTGATGAGATGACCGAGATGTGAACAGAGTGAGGTTGCATGTGAATTAGGGATGTGCCAGTCTTAACTTTTCATGCTACGATTATGCTAACCTAAAAAAAAAAAAAAAAAACCTTTTCAGAAATAGTACCATTAGAGCTGAAATATACATAGAAGATGCACACATGTTTGAGGTGTGCAGAGTTTGACACTAGAAGGCTGTGTTCACATCCATCTGCTGAAGGAGTTTCTCTGAGCGCACCACGTACCAGCAGGATTTGTGACATCACATCTTAGTTTGGAGCCAACTGATTTACGTGTGCGTCTTACACAAGTGTGATGAGTAAACTTGAAACCTCGAGTGAAGTAGAGCTGCAACAGGTAGTGGATTCATCAATCAGTTGTCAACTATTAAACTAATTTACAACTATTTTGATAATAAGACTAATAATAAAACTAAATTCCCTGATTTCAGCTTCTCAAATGTGAATATTTTCTTGTTTATTTAGTCCTCTAAACTGAATATCTTTAAAGACATTAGAGGACAGCACCTTGGGCTTTCTGACACTGTATGGACCAAACAACCGATATTGAATAAAATGATGATGAAAATAATCATGCAGCCCTACAAAGCACATACACTGAAAATCGACTTTTAAGTGATGAAGGAGATATCTTGTGTCCTGCAGTTAAGACTTTTGAAAGAAACAATATTTGCATATTCATAGATTATGCATTTTTTCAATCAGGGAGAAGGAGCAGATGTAACTGAAGTTCTTTGTGGGAAGACCATATCAGACACAAATTATTATTCAAAACAAAGTAGTTTTATATGTTTTAAACCATGTCTGGAGGGGGTCTGGAGTAAGTTATTCAGTTTTTCCTGCTGGGTGTTAATAGTTAAAAAGCAGAACGTTAGAGCATAATAAAGACAGCCTGCAACACAGTTATATTAGGGTCTTAATAGCCACTAGTACCACCCGCCCGTGTGCACACTATCTCCACATTATTACTACAAATGCCCTAAACCAGAGTTGACACTGAGTGGTCGAGGAAGAATATGTGTGCGTGCGTTCTTGAAGCAAGGAGCTTCCTCTTTGTCAGTCATGTAAAATGCACGCTCTCTCTCTCACACAGTGAGACTTGGGACCCATAAACTAGCCGCACTTTTTACCGTCAGACTGTTTCATCACGGTACATAGCAAAAGTGGTATACCAGCACATCTCTAATGTGAATACACTCAGAGAGATTGTTACCTGAGGTGCTGCTGAAGGCTCAGGAATAGGGCAAGGAAAGGACTCTTCACACACTGCCAGGCTCCGCACGAGCTTTAGCCTGGTGTTGGACTAAGGAGGGGGTGCAGGTAGGTGGGCAGTGTTAAAACCATGCACGCACAAACACACACACGCACACACACACTCACAACTGCATCAATATCATCACGCATCACAGTGACAAGCCAAAGTAAAACAGAAACAGCCAGCGAGCACGATCGATTCTTGCAAGCAAATAATACAGTTTCAATATTTCATATTTTAGCTGACAAATCTTTTCCCGAGTGACTGAGTTTTTCGCTTTTAAAATGATTGTAGACCAGTGGCTGCAGATCTTCTCAGATAACTTGATCAGAACAATCTTAAATAAAAAATGGAGTAAGCATTTTCACATACACTCAAGCCATCTCCTGTTTTTCCTGAGGGAACATCAACAGCAATGCAGCAAGCACACAGGAAAGGTCCATTTCAAACACATTTTTTCAGGCATAATTCAACACCATAGCCTCCACTGTCATTCATATAATGGCATCTCAACATAGTTAAACAACTGAGGTAATTTTACACGTCTGGAGCAATGCGCACGATGACAACTAGCGGGACAAGAAACACAGTTATAACTTCCAACGTAATCCAAGCAAACAACGCAATCCAAGTGCACATGAGACAGAGTTGGAGCATCCTTGCACATCATGCATGTCGAGCGTACCGTACCTTAGAGTACTTCACAGGCTGTCCATAGGTAGGGGAGGGGTGCAGGGAAAAGTGCACAGGAAAAAATAAAAAAATCAAACAAACCACAGAAGTTTGGAGGGGAAAAGAGGATCGTTACTTTAAGAAAGTGGAGAAGTTTGAATTAAATATGACTGGCCTACATTTTGTGCATGCGTGCGCTACTAGCTCTGCAAAAGAGCAAAACAATTCATACCAAGGCAGCAAAAAAGACAAATAACCTCCTGTACTGCCTGTGTTTTTTAAAGTCTGTTCCTAAACTGAAAAATTTAGGAGCACAGAACAAAAATTTAGCAGCATTGATCTGCGAAAAGAAAATGAAAAATTCCCTGTGCAGCATGAATCTCAAGTTGAATAGTCACCATTTCCTGCGAGCATGAATTAATTTTGCACAGCATATGCTACCAAAGCGGTTGCACAGTAGAGCCCCTTCCACACACACACACACACACACACAAGAAAACAAAAGCCAGACATTTGGCTGCGAGCAATTCGGGTCAGTTTTATGCGTTGTTCCCAGCTCCATTTAGCTGTCATGTGAATCAGACCCAGGCGCTGGAGGTGAGATGCAGAAAGCAGAGAGAGACCGGATGCCCAACAGTGTGTGAGACAGCTCGGTGCCTCTGCGCTTCATGCACTAGTGCCTGTGTGTGTGTGTGTGTGTGTGCGTGCCTGTGTGTGTGTGTGTGTATAAACAGAAGGTCTCTCAGTAGCACGCATAGAGGAGCGGAGGAAGGGAGGGTGGGGGGACCTGGCAGGAGCCATTTCAGTTGAAATTGTAACAGAGCCCAGTCCTCTGTTTCCTAATCCCAACATGCATCGACACACACACACGTACACATACACACACAGCTCTGTCCTTCGCACCTGTCCTCTAAAAATCAAAAAGGACAACCCCTCCCCTCCCTCATTGAGCTCGAGGGCCAAATAACACCTATAAAAAATTGAAATGGACCGCTGGTTCGCCCATCTCCAATGCCTGTGACCTGCCGCGCCCCTTTCTATATCAGGTAATATGGATGTGGATGGAGGAGGAGGAAGGGTGGGGAGGTGTGGGGGGAGAGGGCTGGGACTGTGAGCGCACCGCTACACCAGCTAATTGAGCGGCGTGGGGCCGGTGGGGAATGAACAATGCCGGCAGGAGATAAAGGAATGGGAAAGGGGGAGAGGGAAAGGGCTGAAGTCAGCAGAAGTAGGGCGGCCACCAGCCACCTGTCCTGCCGCAGAGGACGGAGCTGGAGAGCTGGAGGCAGATGGTGGCAAAGTCACCGAGTCCCCCCCCCCCACCTCCCCTTCCTCTTTCCTCTGTCGGAATGCTTTTCTGTCCCCCTCGTTACACCTAGCGCCTCCCACTCCCCTGTTCCTTACCCCACTTCCCTGCCTCCGCTATTTCTCCCACAATGAACATTTCAGGCGTTTAACCGATGCCCTTACACAGAGCGACAGAATTAGCTTCACCGCTGCCGAAAAATTACGAGCAGAAAGGTCAGGGGCTTCAGTGCCGTCAGCATATCTTGGCATATCCTGAGAGAACGGAATAATTATGCCAGGTTGAGTTAGGAAAAGGAGTACAAGGAGAGGTGAGTATCTAGAAACATCCTACATTTGGAGAGGTCACAAAAAACATTAGAGGAGGCAGGGATACATGCAAAGTCAATTTAAGGTGAAACACGGTAGGTGGGAAGAACTGAGGAAAAGAGCAGCTTGGTTTAAAGTCAGGAATTCTTTGAAGACTTGTTCCCAATCTATTCTTGTTTAATATTATGAAAAGTTTGGTTCAAATGTAGAAATGTGGTGATGTATCTTTCAATCAATTCACGTTTGTCAATTAGAAAATATTTAGGAGAGGCTACATTCATTTTTACTAAATAGCGGCCACTGTGGCCAGAAGTGGAAGTTACAGGATGATAGCACATTGAATTTCCCTTCATTTCACTTCTGCTTATTAGCTTTCACATGTCTGTAGGCTAAATATGAAGCTACAGCCAGCAGCCGATTAGCTTAGCTTAGCATAAAGACTGGAAGATGGTTCCTCCCCAGATGTTGAAACAGTTCGGCATATAAACCCCCGTAAGCCAATTTACAAGCTAGCTGTAGCTTCATATGTAGCATATAGACACGAGTTGTAGCAATCTTCTCATTGAACTGATCAGTGTGTTTCCCAAAATGTCAAATTCCTTTAATCATCATCATTAGACAACCATGCTGAGATAAAATGTAGTGTTACAGTAACACAAGTAGAGAAGAGTCATAAAGTCAGCATACTGACGCAGTAATGTCAGTCACACAGAAATATCTATTAAAACGTTTACTGACATTACTCACCACACTCTACGGGTCATACCGGACCAAGTAAGGCTGCAGAAGTGAAAACCCTGAGTCTCTTAAGTCTCAATGGAGCATATCATTGCTTATGAAGTCAACTTTTCATTTCCTATACAACTAAATTGTTATTTTGGCTTTAAAAAGTGGCAGTCTCACTTTAAGTTTGTTTTATTTGTTCTGGACAGGTGCAGCGTTAAATTATTGTGACACCTGTCCACATCATTTCAAATTACCGCTGATGCATAACTCTCAATGTGGTCAATGGAAAGTTATTTTAAACCGATTTACTTTATCACCAGCGAAGCTTGTAGTTCTAAGGATTTTTTTTTCCATTGCTGATAAAAACGATTTAAGGAGGAGAAATCCTCCCCCATCGTATTTTTCTTCTTCCCTCTGCTTTCCTTCATTCTTAAATGCCTCTCTTGTTCCTTTACCTTCCTCCTCTCCTTCATCCCTGATTCTTACAACCTCTCAACACGTCTCTTCCTCCTGTGCACCCTCCTCTCTCCCGTCGCTCCCCCATGCTGGTGTCATTCTGTTCCTCGGGGTAACATAGACACAGGAAGTTGGTAGATAAGCCAGGATTTGAGCTCCAGATTATCTGCCTGCCTGACTCCCTCGCTCTGCCTGCCTCCAACCACAAGGCCAGATTGGCCTGAATCCTATTTTTAGGCTGCAGCCAAAGAGACAATCCTTTTCCTTTCCTGGATTTGGTTTCCTTGACCACACTTGAAAAGATCTCACCCCCATGTCGCCATTTTCGCTTTTTAGCGTCCACTCCTCTGTGTGCACAAACCAGTCAGCACCCGTTTTACTTTAAAGCCAAATTAACAAGTGCAAATTTCTTGTGGTCCCAAAGCACATTTGTTGCAATGACACAGAGACCTAATTAATTAGCAGTTTATTTGAAAGTGATCTCAGCTGCTCTAAATCCCCAGTAGATCCACTGCTTTAATGTCTCCCATGGAGGATACATGAGATTCACTAGTTTCCACAACCATGAATGATGTTTTCCACACTAAGGTTTCTCAACAGCCAGGCAGACAGTACTGCAGAGTCTCTGTGTCTGACTGACCTGGGTGCTGTGGCGAGACAGAGTCAAGCCCCACCGTTATTATTTCAGTCTGGGCAGATTGTACTTTTCAGGAATAATTCTGCCAGCCGGGAAAATCGTCTTGAATGCCGCAGGTGACAGGAGATCCCCAGGGCGGTTGGTGTTTGACGTTGACTGTTACTGAATTTTCATGGAGATGAGTGTGGAAGGAAAGTGACAATGTTTGGTGAGGTGTCAAGTGCCCTCAGCTTCGGTCAGGCTGCTGACACCTCTAACTTCCCTGATTAGACATCTATGAGAGAGGTTGAGGGAACGCTGAGCACTTTCCTATCTGTCAGGGGTGTATCCGTATAAAAGCCACAGGAGGATTTTTAGGTTGAACATAAATCTAAGTTGCGGCAGATGTCAAGAGTTCTTTACCTGCATGTCCCTCTTATTGTTGCTGCCGTGTTCATCTCTGCTGCTCTGGCTCTGGTCTGTGACCTCAGACTTGGTGGCGCTGTTGTCTTTTGGAGAGGACACTGCGTCTGCAGCCTCGGAAACCTTCATCGTTTCAGTGTCGACAGTGTCGGACATTCTCATTGCAAAGTCTTACTGGGAGATGCTTGCAAATACGGAGAACCTGAAAAAAAGTGGAACATGTCCGTCAGGGCTACTTTCTTTGACGAGTCACAAGAAACATGATTATGACAACAAGTTCATGTTGGTTGCATGTTAGGATGAGAGGCTACACAGGTTGAAGTTCTTCATTATTATCATCATGTCTTTTATTTTGGTTTCAAAGCCACCAATAACAGGAACATACAAATAAAATACAACAGTACTCTACATGTTAATTTACAGGAATGTACTGCTCTTCAAGATAGTACAAAAAAAGACATTCAGACCATCAAAGTAGTATTGATCGGCTGAGATTAGCTTATAACTAAACAGATACATCAGAGAATATGTACAGATAAACCAAAGTTGTTTATTAAAGTAATTTATAAACTGTGTCACCATACATAGTTGAATAGTCGTCTACCAGAGAGTACCGGAAGGTTTATTTTTCTACTACAATCCTGCATGGTACATCTGTTGGTCATAATCTTAAAAATAAATTAATAATAATTCTTTTAAAAAATATAAAAAGGAAAATTCCATCAGAAATTCTTTACCAGTCACTAAGTTCTTTTATAATTTATTGCACAACTTCTACTACTTAAAATACTCGCATATTATCATTATTTCATACTCTTCAAGAAGCCTAATATGGCAAAATAAATGCATTTGTATCAACACAATAATACACTTTTCTACAAGTTGGGGCAGATTTATTATATCAGAAATAACAACTTATACACAACTATATAATTAAAGTAAATTCAGAATTAAACATCAGAAGTCATGAGGTAAAGATCAATGCACAAGCAGCTTTCTAACATTATACAGAATCTGTGTCCAAAGGTTGTGGAGGCCTCCAGTCATTGTCCTCATCCTTCTTCTCTAGACTGTGTAAGAGAGACAGTTTAAAATGAGTCCACACAGCTAACAAAATGTGAATAAATATTGATTTATGTGATTATTCTTTAATAATGTGGCATCATTTAATAAACATACTTATAATATATAGTGTGCTGAGGCATTACGGTCCATAAAAGTAAAAAATGTAAACAAATTTGAAGAAAAACTATTTATCCATGAAGTAATAAATAAAACTTACTTCACACTGGATCATTAAATCAGGCCCACAGCGAAACACCTGCTCTTCATCCATTGTGAGGTCCATATTGTTTGAGGAGTAATGACTGTTTACTCAGTTTTTCTTGTGGGGCTTAGTTTGAAAAAAAAGCTACGATCCTGCAGGAGTAATAACAGTGATTTGGTGCATGTGTAAAAATGATAATTTCCCATGCAAACGGCCTAACAAATGTTTTCACAGCAAACATTTAGAGCTGTTACTAGTTGCACCTGTGTTTCTGCTCTGTAGCACCACCGATGGCTCCACATATATAAACCAGCCATTATTAATGTCATTAGTTACATCTGTTTTTGACAACTCCGTGAGAAAAGGTTTGTGAAGTAGCGGGCAAGGAGGAGGAGGAGGAGGAGGAGAGGGGCAATCTGTGGTCATCAGTCACTACTTTCTGTCTGCGCTGTGCTCTGCAGCTGTTCAGCCACAGACAATAGACATGATTGGACCAGGCACAGCAGGACGACAGTCTGCTCCTGTGAGACCAAACCGCCTTACATTACAGTGTCTATCTCCTCAAAAAAATAAATAAATAAATAAATAAAAACTTCAGTTATGACATCCTTGTTTTGAAGTGTTTAAAAAGGAGGCGTGGAGGGTCAAGTGTCCATTGCGTAGACTCATGATCACCCAACCGCCCACAATGTTTGTCTAAATTAAGATTGTGCTGCAATATTTCTAAGTATGCAGATAACACACAGATATGACAGGGCTTAATTTAAATTCTAAGGGTGTAGACTGAAGGCAACACTCCTCCTACCCCATATAATGGTTTTTATTAGCTTTAAACTTAATTTGGTGTTCATTTATGATATTAGAATTGTGATTTATTTTCAGAAACAATGCGGAATAACCTAAATAATTTTTAAATGGTATGAAGATATACTATTAAATTGTGTTTTTATTTAATCAATGTCCCAAAGGCAGTTTCTAATTGCATTTGTGTGCAGTCATCCAGCACACAGTATATAACATATCTCAGCAGAAAGACGTGAAGGTGAAAAGGTCCACATCCTGATTTTACCCCTAAAATCCTAAGTGTTGTTTGTTGTCAGCTCAAGCGTGCAGATTGCGTTCTGGAGAAGATCCAGATTTTGGTTACTTTAATGACTCCGGTTCAAACATTGTGCATAAACCATGGAGACTTTCTGGGCTGACGTCAGCCTAATCTGGCAAAGTTAAAAACAAAATTTTCAGAATAAAAGAACTCTACATTATCGGCAATCTTGGAACATTAGTTGCTTTGCACCTATGGTTCCTTTGTCAGGAAATATCTATGTAATGCCGCGACCTCCCTGTGTTGAAGCCATGGTGTGAGCTCATCCTGCTGATATGCCCTAATTATGCAGTCAGGCCCCATGCAGCGAAACACACACACAGATACACGCATACGCCGAAGAAGGGAGGGCAGACATCTGGTACATGAGAGCTATGATTAATAGGTTAATTAGAAACGGGCTCATCAAATTCACTTTGCACATCAAAACTGGATCCACACATGACAGCACTTACTCTGTGCTCGAGTGTGTACGTGACTGGCTGCGTGTGTGTTCCCGCCTGCACCAATCAGCGGGGGCCTCAACCCATTTGCCCGGCTGTGATCAGAGCCATTTTCCTATCTGATCGCCGAGCAGCGAAGCCGGCTGCCTGAGACTTGATTGTTTATCTCCGTCCCAAAAGAGCTGAGACAGCAAGCTGGAGAGCTGCTCTCTTTAAAAAAGGTGGCATCCAATTCCTCTATGTCAGAGTAATTGACTTCTAGTGAGGTCCGCCGCTCTCCTGAGTGCCTCTGCCAGGCAAATGTACCGCTAACCCAATGCTGTGCAGGGCTAAGAGGTTAGCTTAAATTTAGCCGGGCACTGGAGAGTCAGATGTTGAATTTCAATGACCTGTCAAAGGTTTGACAAAAGCGGCTGCTGCTTTACATTATTTTTACATTCTGAGGGGAAAACAGCTTAATACTCCAGAGTGCTGTGCATGCCTTTGAATATTTAGTGTTGGTTGCTGACATTTTGATGAGTGAAGTCTCTTGAGTCGCTCTGTTGAAGATTTGCAATATTGGACAGAGATATTTTCAAGAGCCGGGCTGATAGATAGCTATTTTGTCCCTCACCGAATCATTCATTCTTCCAAACACATTTTATCATGGGACTGAAGTGTTGGACTAAATTTGGCTTCAGACTTTGATGCATTCAGATCTCACCGTCTCGTCTCTCATGGCTGTGGTAATTGCACTGTGTGCCTGTTTAGAATCCCTGATGTTTTGACTGCATAAGTAATATGGATCATTAGATCCTTACTGTTACATTAAGGAAACGTCCGGGAATTTAGGGAGCAGCAAATTGGTCTCTCATGAGTGAGACTGCAAACTGACATCCCCATATTTTTCTTATAATATATATTTATGACTCCTTTAATATTGTAGTGTCACATTATGGACTATGCACTCAATGTGATGACAGCTCGTTGCTTTCATCAGTAGATGCTGCTGTACTGTAGCAGGGGGGAAACTTCCAACTCGAGCCACAACCAATCAAGTTCATTGCAGAATAACTGAATTAATTTCTACTTTCTTGCTGCTCTGCGGGTTAATTCAATACTTTAAAAATACTGACACTGTAACAAAAGTCCCATTAGGTTTGACAATGACAAATCTTCAAATATAGTTGTACTGCAGTTTTTTCTGTTAAAAAAATTGAAAGCTAAATATTGTATATTTATCTGAGAATACACCAGTTCTCACTGTGTTTCTAGAAAGAATACATTTAGTTATGGCTACCTGCACTTGGTGTATGTATTATTGTGAACAGAGAAGAAATGCAGCTTCATGAATTAGGTATTTTTTATTTTATAAGGACTCGACATTGCATTTACTGAAAACATTTCAGTTAGTGGTAAAGGGTTCAGGGTGCTGTGGGGGAGTAAGATCAGGCCATAACAGTATCGTGTTAGAATAACAGGAAGTTGCTTGTTGTTGTTGTCTTTATGGGGACTGGTGAGTCAATGTGAATAAATGTGTAGTATTGTAAAATTGTAGGAAATTAATGTTGAGCACAAAAATGCAAATTGGGTATTTGTTTAAAGAATTATTTTTTTGAAAGTACTTTACTCTTGAATTGAAATTCTACATAAAGTACACAGTGTGAACAGTCTGGTTTCCCTTGGAGTTGGAGACAATGAGTGAATGTCTGAGCCAAGTGATAAAACACGATAGTGTATCCTGCTATATTCTTGTGAAGTGACTCGTTTGCAACTACGGCTATCATCATCTATCAGCTTGTGACAAAAAGTTTCACATTTAGAGTGTGGCGTAGAGTTACCACACCTAAATGAATCATAACCCTCCAGTCATAATGTGATTCTTTCTCTTATGTAAGTGCGTTCCCATCCATGTGTTTTCAAATCGAATCATCACTGAAAAAAATAGCGGCAGACATAAACATCAGATCTGTGTGTTGATGATGAGGAGACTGTAACCTTCCTCACATTAATACATGAAACATAATAGAAATGCTATATTTCCAGCACGTTTTCTACATCGATTTGTTTGTTTGAGGTTTGAATGGTGCACTTTTAATGAGGTCATCTTGTTGCGCCCACTTCTTCCGCAGCGGTTTCATGGCACCGGCAATTTAGCGCCACCTGCTGTTTATCTCAATAGAGGCACACTGCTAATATTCACATAACAGCAGTTGATGGAAACATTAATTTGCATTTTCTTGTGCTGATCTTCTGAAAAATCTATACAAAAATTGCGATAAACTTGACTTTTGTAACTTTGAGAGTATTTATCGTATTCCCTGACTGACTATTCTTGTCAAACAGAAATAAACAGGACACGTACTTGTTGCGTAGCCCGTGGTGGTTGTGGCGAAGAAGGATGTGGCTGGTGAAGTCGATGAGGCCGAGCCTACCGGTGCCATTCGAGACTTCTTTGCCCATGTCTGCTTCAGCTGCTCTGAACAGCAACCGGGGCCTCCGACACCCTCATGACCCCTGCTGACCTGCAACCGAGAGAGGCACGGGGTTAGCTCTGTGCTGCGAGGGGTGAGAGAGGTCAGAGGTAAGGGAGCGGAAGTGACCCGGAGGTCGCATGGACTGACAGCGGTCGGGATTGTCAGCAACTCTGAAGTATTTGTGTGTCGGACCCGAAAGTAAAAGTGTGGCCAGTGTGTATTTCTGGGCCTATGCGTGCCTATGCGCCATAAATAATAGATGAGCACAGAGATGGGAGTGCGGCGGAGGCAACAGGAGAAGGCACCCCTGCCAACCTCGTAAAAACCAAGCATTAGGAATTCAGAGAGCAGCGGGGGAAGATAGCATTTCTCAGCTGAAAATCCTCTGCCATTTGGTGGCACATAAATTTCAAGCCGTCTAGCGCATTCTCTCTATTTTCCAACAAATTCCTTTTTTGTTTAACTACAGGGTGACACTGGTTGGGCAGGGCAGACAACTGAAAACGGCAACAATGACAGAGCTGCAAAATATTGGAACAATATCGGAGAAAAAGTCTTTATTGATACAGTAAATGTGATTATCAGCCTTATTAGTAAATCAGTATTTTTCTGTGCACCTTTTCTCTATTCTGTTGAATTGCTGCCTGAATTAGCTGAATTCCTCCTCAATATTGTGAAAATTAGAAATTTCTGCTCGACTATCTCTGGCTTTGTTGCCAAATGAGGATGATGATTAAATAAGGGCTTTAGACTATAAAATGTCACAAAATAGAGAAACATTTAAATGTCCTGTTTGGTCTGATTAGCCAACCAACTAGCTCTACTTCTGACTACTTAAGAGTGTATGTTCCCTTACAGCAACATATATAACTGACCCTTGCACTGTCTTCTCGTTACCTCTGAGTTTCTCTCGGCCTCTCCCTCCCCCCCTAATCTCAGTGAGCGGGCGAGGTGCCATGCTGACTCTGGCACCCGGCGGTGCCAGGGCCTGGCTGCTGCTACCAACATGATCTTGGTGCGACCCTCATGCCAGCCAAAAAGGTCAAGTGGAATCCCTGCTCACTTTATAATCTTCCTTCTTCATGACACCTCTGAGCCTGCAGACGGAGATGGTGATGATGGGTGGGAGCGAAGTGCCACAGTCGCCATTTGGTGCATTGCTTTTGTTCAAAATGCCCAAACCAAACGCGAATACTATGAGTGAGTGACCTAAACACGACCTCTTAGTTTAGTGTTAAAAGAACCCAAGTCCCCATTACTCCTTAACATTGTCACTATATTTGTTAGAAAGGTGATCTGATACAGTGATATAATGCGAGTAAAAGGGGAACTGAATCCTTCAATCTTGAAATCTGAATTGCCAACTTGACATTTTAGAAAATTTGTGAGCAAAATGTCCCCCTTCAGCCTGTAGCATTTCTGCCCGGCATTGGCAAACTGACAATTGTGAGGCCCACGGCAGGATCCATTCATCAATGTTGATGTCATTTATATGAATACTTACATCTGGAGAGTACACAACCTAGTGTATGCAGTTTGTAGCCAGGCAATCTATTGCGGTATGTTGGTCATCTTAAGACAGAGCCAACTCTCCTCTCAATAGCCTATATCTGTTTTCCCGAGCTGCTCTTATCTTGACCCCTCTGCTCTTCTTTTTGCCCGCTTATCTCTCTCTAAATGCACCCAGCACATTTTTTTTTTTTACATGGTTATTCTGGTGTGACGGGAGTATCATCTCTGTGCTGTGGCTTTAGATTTCTGCAGGCAGAAGTGGTTCCAATTCAAACCGCTGTGAATAGGAGTGCAAGCTAAATGTCTGAAATGGAAAAATGTGGAGCCTGTTCAGTAATTCAGTGCCGGTCCTGCAGCTATCATGCACACACGCGGAGTGTAAAAGTTGCTCTGACAGCGGCGCGTCTGAGTCTGGCCATGGGCGCTCCAGGTTTTATGACCAGAGCTGCTGAGCGGGCTTCAGGACTTCACACTGAGCCTGTGTGTGCGTGCATTATGTCGGAGACAGCCTTCTGAATGCTAATGTCGCAAACAATGCAAACCCCCTCCCAAAGAAAAGAAGAAAAAAAATAATTCAGACACTGACACAGGGAAACATCATCACTTCTAAAAAAAAAAAAAAAAAAAAAAAAAAAAAACGTGCACACACGCAGTGAACTTGTAGAGACGCTCCGCCTGCCTGTGCCTCCTCCATTATTGTGCTGTAGCTGACAGGGAGTGGTTCATTGGTATTACAGTCGCCGCAGAGCGCAGCAACCTTAAAGAGGCTCCCTCAGGCATCGTTCAGTGTCACACCCGCCCCTTCACGCCACCTTTAATCGCCATGCCCGACGGCGTATCGGCAACCTCACTCACACACACGGATGCATCAAACGTGCCCATCTGCACACAATCAGAACACCAATGCATGAACGTATTAAAATTCTCAATTAGACGGATTAGAAAACTGGAAACAGAAATAATTGTTGTCAGAAAACAAACGAACAAAACCAATAAAATGTAATTAATCAAAAAAATATTCAAGACTAACAGCTGGGTTGGTGTAGCTGCACAGCCACATATGCACAGGTACAAACACACACTCCCCGCTGCACATACATATTCTTGATGGAAATTAATTCTTGAAAAACCTACAGTGGGGTCATAAGGCTGGCCGTCAACTGAGCCGAGTTAATCACACACCAGGCTCTTAACGGACTACTCTCACGGACAATTATGTTCGATGGCAAGCTAATGAGAAAAATGTTCAATCACGGTGAAGCGTATAAGAGCCTACTGGTGATGGCACGCACACACGCAGGAAGAGGCGAGCGAGAACACTCTAGTATACTTATTTTCTTTCCCCTTCACACAAGCACGAAGCACGAACACGCACACACACACACACACACACACACGCCTCTCTCTCGCAAAGGCTGACCTTTCCCTCCCAACACCTCCGCTCTGTTCTCTTCTGCTCAGCTCTGCGTGGATCAGGGCTCTTGTCTGGGCTATAACCAGCTCAACTGGAGGTGAAGGACCCTCGATCCCTCCCCCTTTCTGCTACTCTATCCTTGGCTCTATTCTCGGTAGAGAACGAGGAGATGAGTCAAACGCGGGGCGGAAAAGAACAAGCCATCACCTTCACAAGATTCCGTGTGATCGCAAAGAAATTCCACGGATGATTTCTAAGCGCCTGAGAGAAAGAAAAAAAATAAAAAGTAGAGGCATCTTTTCTGTATGCAGCCGCAGGTTTACGCATTGAAAAATAATTCATGCTTTATTGCTGCTGATGAGCTTTTGCAAGTGTCACATAAAAAGGACAACGGTAGGAGCGGTGCCAAACAGCTGGGGTATTGTCTGCAGAGATGTAGAATACTAAGCAGAGCTCTATTCAGTGGAGCATTGTGAAACAAAAGCTGACACAAATACACAGAGGTAATGCCATGTCTGAGGGCAACAGCTTTTGTCACCTGCTCGCCATTTCGGTGTCAAAATGACCAGTTATGCCCGGCTCGTTCCTAAAATTGCACATTTCAGTCACAGGAAACACAGCAAGTGCAGCCAAACATTTGACGGCTATGCAATTAATTGCAGACTTCCAAATAAACCCACAAAAAGACGGATTAAGAATAAATCAGCTTCAGCAGAGAGCAAGACGTGCACCCTGGCTAATAAAATCAGACATCAAATAAACAGTTAATTAGGTTACTAATGCTGGTTCGCACTCATGGCGCTGCAATAAAATTGATTCCAGTGTTTTGCTAAACTGAGTAACTAATCTCCCATTTTCTAGCCATTTCTGCTAATTGCAAAGCAACGAAAGCACTGACAGGGGAGCTATATAATTGGACCAGAAAACGATTAGTGTAAAGCTTATGAAATTATATCACTTTCATACACTGCTTGCCTCAATTTCAGGGCAACTGAGGCAGTGTCAGTTTAAGGAACTGCCTGTAATAGCTCAGACTGAATTAACAGAAAAAACATAAACAGGCACAAATGAGCCTCTAATTGCGCTGCTCGCTCTGCCTCCAGGTCGCATAAGGCGGTGTGAGTGCGGTGCGGCGCAGCAGAGGCGCAGTCAGCCAGCATTAATAAATTAAATCCACAGCAGAGCATGTAGGTAATCCATTACCTATCCCATAGGAGAGCTTCCAGGGAATATCAATCTAGGCAATTAGAGGAGAAACAATAAACACAGAAAACGAACATGCAAGTCTAGCAGTTTTAATCTATGGAGCCTTATGAGAAGAGAATAACTCAAAAAGTCTGCCAGAGTCATTAAATGTCCATTTGCAGGCAACACCTGCAGAACAAACAGGGGAAACAGGGAGACAGAGGATGAGCTTGGCTGGAGAGCGAAGCCTCTTATTGGCTGATCTTGGTTAATTATCCTCGTAATGAAAAGCAGAAGCAGCGCTGGCAAACTAGTGAGGAGATTTCGAAAGCTCTGGCTCAGCTCACTGAGCAACACGGCACTGACAGCACACCAAATCTCATGTTGCGCTCAGTTTAACAAGCCAAAGAAAAAGACTGCACACTTGCTTACTGACTTACTGACTTGCTGCCATGCAGTAATAAAAGAAACTGCAAAAGCTGATGCGGGAAGAGATTTGCTCATGGATTAACATTTTGGTAGATTTTAAGAGGGCATTGAAGACAAAAATGCGTTCAGCTTATGTGGCAATAAACGGAAGAAACCCAACAGCAAGGAAAAGGCTACACGACAAAGAAAATGTTGAAAAAGCAGAACAAAATAAACTACAAGAAGCCTTAACAGGAAATCAGAAAACCCATGTGAGAATCAGGCTCGTTAAGTTGCTTGAAGCTGCAGGACCTACCTGCCCGGCAGCTCTGCCCTCCATCCCTTCTGCTACTTGACCGTTTAGTTTCCATTGTACAGGAGGCACAATCTGCTGGAGAGGAGGCTGGAGTCGCCTCCCAGCTCGCTCCTCGGCAGCTGCCTGCTGCCTCCTGTTCGCTCGCTCGACTGAGTGAGAGTGTAAGACGGGGAGAGGGGAGTGTAAAGGGAGAGGGCGAGGGAGAGTGGGTGTCACAAAGAGAGAGAGAGAGAAAGAGAGAGAGAGAGAGAGGGAGGGAGGGAGAGAGGGAGGGAGGGAGAGTGCTGTGCGAGCACTAGTCTACCTGCCACAACCCATCAAGCCAGCCAGCCTTGGAGACAGTGCCAAATCAACAGCTGGCCCCTGTGTGATGTCAGAGCCTCAACAGCCAGTCACGGCAGCCGAGGCCGGCCGGCGCTACGGAGTGCCGACTGAACCAAAGTCACCGGCTAAATGGGGCTCTTCATTAGCTACTCTGCTTTAGGGTGGAGGCGGGGGTAGGAGGAGGAAAGGGCAGTCAGGGACATGGGATAGATGGAAGGAGAGGAGAGGAAGATGAGAAAACAGGAGGGTGGGAGGTAGAGCGGTAAGAGGCGAAGAATAGGAGCACAGAGGAGGCGAAAAAGAAAGCGAAGGAGAAAGGGAGAAGGCAAAAAAAGGGAGGACGAGAGGATAGGGGACAGGATCGACATGTCTGTGGCCAGCTAGGTGCTCAAAGACCAGGTGGAGAGTCGATGGGGAGGCGACGGCCGCTGAGAGGCCGAGCTGTTCACTGGGCTACCTTCCCATTAAAAGCTGGCACCCTGCTTTTCACACAAGAAGACAAGGCTACGGCTAATCCCACTGACTCAAGAGAGAGAGAGCCTCCACCTGAAATACCACCCATTACTCAAACGGGAAAAGTGAAATACTGCAATAAAACACTTAGCTGTAGGCAAGATAAGGTTGCTGGTGGATCAGCTAGAGAACAGCACAGTGACTGCATCAGGAAGAAGAGCAGCTGCTCCTGCGTGATCAAAACCTAACCCTAACCTCCCCCCATTTCATCTAAATCTGTTGTTCGTGATTTTAGAGGATTTAATGGGGAAAACAATGAGAGATCGTAGCCTCCGCTTGGCTTGTTTATTTCATGAAAGCTCAAGTATTCCGTCTCCTCTGTATACGCAAAGAAGATAGCGTGGATAGGATTGATAATTGAGCCCTGAAAATAATCGACTTCATGAAGCACTCATCACCGAGTGACTGACAGGCTGTCAAAGACGCGGGAAGTCACAAACAGGTCCTATGCGCAGCCCAAGTCTAGACTGCCATAATGTGATTGTTTTTGTCCTTTCAGTCACTCAGACTTTAACAGCAAACACAGTGGGCGGAAAAGTTCCTGCTGTCACTTAGCAACCAACACCAGGCTGCGACAACCGATCCGATCCAATACTGCCTCATAATTGTACCATTCGTTATGCCAGGTCTCTGAAGAATTTATTATTGTGCTTCCTTAATCCCATGAAAAGGTCACCAATTGAACAAACAATTTATGGATAGGCGGATGAATTATTTAATGGCCCAGACCAAATATTATAGGAAAGAAAGATTTTCCCCCTGGAAGGCGATGAATTATTTAGTCGTCGGGCCACATCTTTGGTGAAGGCTATTACACAGCATCCTCAACCTCAATATCTGATAATGTCATCAGCTCTAAATACGTCCTAACCTGCGTAATGAATGGTCAACACAGTAGTGCTTACAGTGGCCTGAGCAGCCGCAGGTGAAACAGTTTAAGCAAACAATTACTAGCATTTATTTTAAGCCTTGGAGGGCAGTGTCAATCCCAAGAGAGCATTTCAGCAATGATTTAGTGGTCTTCCCTAATGCACTACACCTCACCCAGAAGGTAAAAACCAATGTTGATACTTATCTGCAATAACCATAACACTCTAACATGGACCTGGCTGAGGGCTTCTAAATTAGCACGCACACAAGTCAAATGCGCTCACAATTCCCCAAATTAATATGTTAAAGTATACACACAGGCAGCACACAATATATGCAGCACATCGCTCGACAGCACAGTTGTAAGCCCTGCAAAGATGAACACATTATCTCCGCTTGCTCTCTGAAACAGCAGCCAGAGGAACTGAACCAGCAGCTACTCTCCACCCACCAGGCTCCGCTGGTACCTTAATGAAAATGATACCATCATGATGCTCAGACTCAGTGGTGGCAACTTGTAAGCTTCCACTGCCACCTCTGTCCATCTCTTACCAAGTGTGTGAGGCGATAATTGCCTCGCTTACTGTATCGGAATTATAGTGGGTATGGGTTATTTATTAACAAGAACTAAAAGGAGTTATTAGATGTATAATTTATGGCCTTTTACTGCCATAAATCTAGTTCAAGTCATGTTTTACTGTCTACTTTAATTATTTCTGAATACAGTAATGCAGTTGTACCAAACAACTGTATTCAATATGTCAATGTTAAGAACATTTACTCTAAAATAAAAAGGCTTTTTAAAAATCTATTTATCAACACTTAACATAAAGCTATGTGCAAAGCCACACTGCATCATTCATTCATTTAATTCATATTTACATTTAGTTTGTATGTAACCAGCGTTAAGAGAATTAATTTCACTCATAGTGATTGGCGTTAATTAATTTTATTTCTGATAGCCAATACATAAAACTCCACTGCCATTATTCTGATAACTTGGTTCTCTGGTACTTTCAAGGTAACTGCGCCACGTTATTTGTCATTTATCAATACGTGGGCTTTACTGATTAGCGTGTGTTTCTATGCTCTTATCGACCAAGAAAACGTCTCATTGCCAATCATGTACCCACCATAGAGACAAGAGACCATGTTTCGTATTATGGCATAGAGGAACGATGTGAAGAATCAATCGGCAGTAAATGCATTTGTTTTGATTAATCACTAGTCGGATGGATTTCACTTAAATGCCATCGTTGATAGGTAGTTTACGTTCGCTTATCCACAGCGAGCCCGTAACGCCAGACTCCATTACAAATTGGGCAATTTTAATGTTTCCTCAATATCGACAAACCTACAATCCCCGAACAGCATGTGACATTTAAATTTGATAATTCACACGTTTAACTAAAATCCGGCCGATAAGACATTTCACAAAGCAGCGAAACAATCCAACTGAAGCTCAGTTTATAGAAACGGCTAACAATTACCCTGAGTACACACTGTTCACTGCCGCATATGACTGGGAGAGAAACAGCCGAACCAGGCCTGAAAGTTATTCAATTATGCTGCATTTTTAAAACCGCTGCTGTTTGGCTTTTCGGACGAGCGCCGAATTGAAGTACGGCCGCTTACAATTTGGACACGGTGTTTGCTTGCGAGGTGTGTACTTTGGCCGAAGAGCAGGGCAACATTGTGAGCAGCGTCTGGCGTTGGACCGTCTTCGGGGCTAAGCTAACGATTATTACCTGGCGCCTGAAAACGGCCAAACACCGGCGCTGTCACGCACTAGCAAGAGAGATGTTTACGACTATCCGGTAACTGCTGGACACGATACCGCAGATATCTAACGTTGCCTTACCGCTTTGGTTTACAATCGGTGCACAGCCGTAGTCTCTACCGGAGGTGAAGGAGCTAGTGTTTGTGGCGGAGAGTGAAGGAGAAGCAGCGGAGTCCAGCGGGCTGGGAGAGAGTGCGTCAGCTGCTTACGTTAGACACGTAACGTAAAGGGTGTTGGAAATATGTCACGTTTTTTTTTTTTTTTTGGCGTTATGGCAGCACGCATCCACGGAGTTTGTTTGACAGTTTCGTCATTTTCCTCACATATCCTTTAACACTGATGTAAAGTCTTTATACTGTTAGGTGGGTTGTCTTGGCTGTGTTTAAATTAGATCATAAAGTGACAGGGAGTTGCGTTAAAGACTCTGCGGTAACTAACGTTATGTGCTGCGGATGCCCGGTGATATAAACCGAGTGGACCTTGAGTTTACCGCGAAACTTTTCAGTGTTTCAGTGTTTCAGTTCTGTCCGCGGCTTCAAAGACCATTTGATTGCTCCACTTTCACACCGGGTAGGAAAACTACGCTTGCAAAAACATGAGTACTGTTGATCTCTTCTCATTTCGCTTTGCAAACACAACAGTTTACATGTTACGTTATGTGACCGAGTACTGCTCCTGAGTCACAGTATCATAGCAACGCCGCTTAGAGGAGCACATTGCAATGCACCGCTAACACGTAAACACACGCAACGTAACAATTAATATTAATTTACACACTTAAAGCAGTCAGTTAGCTAGGTCAAAATGCAACACAAACAAACAGAAATGCGTATCCGGTGTCGATGTTCAAAATAATACAGATAATTAGCTTACGAACGGGAGCGTCTGTTTCCAAACGGTGGTGCTTTTATTTCTGTAGGCAAAGTCTCTACTTCCGGTTTGTGATGCTAGCTCTAGCTAAAGATACTCTAACGTTACATCCCAACTTCTGTAGGTATTTATTAACTCTTAGTTTGTTCTTAACATATTTAATGTTTATTAATTGGTCTTGACAGCTTGTTCTCTAGGTCCTCTAATACCAGAATCTCTTACCTTGACGTATTTTAGGTGCTTTTGGTGTGAAATGAACCATCAGATGAAATATTTGGTTGTTATTACTGAATACGTGTCAAGGAGCACACACAGTTACTACACTTTGTGTCTCAGTGGCCTGGGGTTGAGGAGAAGATGAATCACATGTAATTGAGGTTTCATTATAATAAGTGAAAATAATGATAGGCCTTTTAATGGAAACATCAAAGAAACAGTGGAAATCTGCAATTACTCTAATGATCATTCTTTTGGAATAACAGCCACCAATTACATGATATTAAACATACATAAAATAGGTTTTAATAGTGTGTATTGCCATTAACTGCAAGTTCTGATGTCTATCTGGACACCACTGTTGTTATGGGAAGCTGTTACTGTTTTAGACATTGTTGTTGGTGTAAGTTGCACTCCCTGATAACTGTAATTACATGTGAAGGTAGAAACATCTGCCTGGATTAACCAGGACAGTGCCAGGTGAGTGAGGCAACACAAAAAAGATGCTGTTCCTGTAACTGGGGGCGGCTGACACAGGCAACTTTTACCATCTCATCTAAAATTCTGACTTTCTTTGTCCACTATACTGCGGCATCCAGCTTCTATTAATGGTATTCCTGTCAGTGCTAGTAGGCAGCAGAGGAAAGCTTCTCACAGTTGTTATAAAACAGGTTTAAATCAGCAGTCAACATAGTAAGCAAAAGTGCTCTTTAATGTCTAATAGATGCTGAAGTTAATATTCACCAATTCAGACTAATTCCAGCCTACATAGCGCCTCATTCAGATGTACATGTCGGTTTAACAGTGTTTTTCTTTTCCAGCCTAAAATCAGAGCCGGCTGACTGAGCAAGGGCCGAGAAACTGATGAGGACTTACTAATGGAAATGGATGATAATGGCCTCCAGACCTCTTGCTGTGATACAAGATGGTCACAGCAACTGTCAGGCCTTCCTCACAAGCTCCTGCAGCGTCTGATGCCTTTCCAAAGGGAGGGCTTGGAGTTTGCTTTATCAATGAATGGACGGTAAGCAGTGCCGCTGCTCGGTCAGTTCACAGCTTTATTGTGTGTTATTAAATTAGTCAAATTTTTAAAAAACTTTTTAATGTTAAGAAACTCATGAGTACAGTATTTTAAGTCATTTTAAAAAATAAAGGGTCGGCTTGCATCTTGCAAATAGTAGCAAAGACCCCTAAGGTCAGCGAACTGATGCATTAATTTCAAGTATACAGAAATATCTATCTAAACTTTGCCAACATTAGCAATCACATGTGCTGAATTGAGCAGTGGGGTGTTTTATTTCGTGTGAGTTCAACATTTTGTTTGTAAGAGGAAGAATATGTTTGTCAGTTGGTCACTGATATGTTTTGATTTTTCACTTCCTGATGATGATGATGATGATGACGACGATGATTTTCAGCATGTGACAACAAAACTTCATTTGGGCAGAATCAAATCTACAAAATCTGTTGTGTAACACATTCTTCTTTCTGTTGCTGCTGCATCAGTGTGTGATTTAGTCCAACAGGATGCCATGTTTACATTTGCCTAATGTAACCATAAAGTAGGCCGTCCCAAAACTCTGACCTCCAACCAAGCTACAATACATTATGATGGCACAAGAAGCAAGTAAAAAGTCAAGAGTGTATGTGAATATATTCTAAATTCAGAAGGTCAGATAGTGCCCAGGTTGTATCTTTTGAAAACAATTATCAGTTCATGGGAAGTTTCTCAGTTGCCCTTAAGTCCGCAAGTGTTTGGCTGTGTTGAACATTAGCTGCAGGAGACGGACCAGGACTTGCCCATTTCCTCCTCTCTGACCAGTCGATGTACGCTCGGGTTCTCGGTAAGGTCAGCACAGGGGGAGCCAATCTGAGCTCCGCTGCTGTGATGCGGAGCGGCCATATTGATTCAGAAACACTGGGAGGCACTGCTTTGTTACACGGGTGGGTCAGAAGTCAATTGGCTCTTGCTGCACTGTGTGGACAGTTACCTCAGTCAATTGGCATCATTGTGACAGTGAGAGCAGCGCTTCTCTCCGGAGACAGGCAGGAGCGGCATTAGCACAAGATATTATAGGTAGATGGAGCCAGGAAGTAGAATGAGCACTGACATCATGGTTAGGCTTGTGATTTAGTTTTTGTTTTTTTTACCCTGAATGTCACAATACACCTTTAAAATAACTATATGCCAGTGCCACACAACTGCAGGTGTTTCTCAGGTGGTGTGTGACTCTTCCTACACCTGTGTGATGATAGGTGGAATCTTGTAATGCAATTCTTAAAACATCTTTAATAACGTCGCCTCCACGAGTTGGTTGAAAAAAAAACTGTCTGCGTCTGACTTTTTTTTTTTTTTTTTACACATGTTGAGTAATTTGCAACAAAGGTCACCAGCTGGAATTGAGCTGGCGACAGTTGCAACCATGCGCTGTAACAATTCGTCTACCAAGGCACATGGCAGCTGACTTTTTAACTTAATTTTCCTGTTCCAGTTCACTCAGGACATGGGGAAAAAAGTTGAAGATCCATTGAGAACACACGTATCGTTAAAGAAGGAGCATTATTAGTCCTTGTATTGCATTAAAGAGCTAGTTGGTCCGGGTATCATAACTATGATAAGGAAAAGGATGGGAAGAGGATTTATTTTTTTGGGAAAGGGGGAGCCCACCTCTTTCCAGTCATTCTAAAATCGTAATCACCATGACTGAAGGCTCGGCTTTGCCCGTTGTTTCCCCCTCCAAAAATTTCAACCGGATGTGTGGAAATAGTATAGTTTCAAAAATATGGAACAGAGAGATGAGGTGCCTATCTGTGATCCAATAAATATGTGTTTTTATTGCCAAAAGTATATATTTTCATCATTATTGTGATAATATTTTGTATGGCAATCATTTTGGCCACATTAATCGTGGCAGGAAATGTTCATATCGTCCCATGCATTCAGTAGATGTTGTACTTGTGAATGTAGCATAACAGCCTTGGAAGCAACGCTTGGTGACAAGGTAATTAGCTAGTTAGCCAGACATGCCACCATGCTGCCAAACTGATCATCCATTAGCATTAAAACATGCTTAAGAAGCCATATTTTCCACCTCCTAGTTGCTACATACTATAAAAGCAGTAATGTGAGATAATACAGTGACTAAGAGGTTATAATACTTAATTTGACAGTCCACAGTACTGCACCCTTTAATCCACAACTGTCTGCATTCACACACAGACAGACTGTCAAGATGATTGCAAACTAAAAATGATAATTTTATTGACAGTAATGTTGAACTTTCTATGTATTTGAGGCACCCTGCTGTTCTTTATTTGTTCATTCAATATCCTTGAAAAGAGCCTTGAATTAAAGCAGCAGTCTCTTTTTTCCCCCGCTGATGACTCATTGTAGAAAAGGCAGAAATAACTATATTTCTACCTACAATAGCTCGAGTAGACCAGAATGCAATGCAGCTGCAGACTTGTTGGATTTTTTTTGAAGGAGTGTAACATTTCTGGGAAATGTAGGATATCACTACCTGAGGTGGAACTAGACGAGGGAGGCTGACAGACAAAAAAATAAATGGCAGCCCTTCATTATAAAATAACTCCTGAAATGCACTGAACATCACAGATTGATGTCGGATATCTAGCCGTGTGGGAGGATCCGTGGGCGGATTTTTCCTTTAAATCTCATAGTCATTGTGTCTTTTCACATCCAGAGCATCAAGAGTACCGAACCAAAACATCAAATGTTGTTGCAATTCAAATACTTATGGAGCCCGTTGTATCAGGCTGTGTAGGAGGGTGAGTGAATTTTATGGAGTTAGATGAGGGATAATGTAGGAAAGTTGTTGTGCCGCATGACAATAAAAACCCATGAGATGTGGTTGATTGTATTGTTTGGAAAGTTGGGCAGAAGTGTGCCATTTGAGTGCTGATATCTGTATATATTCAGCATTTCTATAACAGGAATTTACCCAGGGTACATCTGTAAAATACAGTTCTCTGAGCGGGCCTACCCAGATATTGAACAAAAACATCAATTTAGAGTAAAAGTACATCCATTAGGACCTCTTGGTCACTTCCATTAAGGTGTCGACTGCGACTTGTGATGCACTGTATGTCCGCCCTGCTCTGATTTGTCCAAAGTATTATTGCAAGTGACTGCCTGTGCTTTTATTGAATAAGGCCTGCTCTGCTGGTACGAGAGGAGATCAATAAGCAGACTGTGTTGTCTCTCGCTGCGATGGTCAAATTACTGAGAGAAGTCCATTCCAGAGATGCAAGTTGATATATTTAGGTCACATTTGTACAGGCCTATAAGTATTGCAGGTAACATAGAGACTGTACACAGACTGCGGTTCCATAAAATCATTTGTTCCAGTGCGAGAAAGTACAATTGAGCTTACGTCCCTGTTGAAAGTTCTTCCATGCAAAATAAACTAGGTACAACAACTTTTATGGTAGGCTCTGTAGTAGTGCAATATTAAAGCCCCTGCAAACTGGATTTCAAATCTTCAGTATTTCTCTAAAATCTTAAAAACTCATTTTTTATTTCTTAGTTTATCTGCTTCATCAGGACCCTGTGGGTGTGGTTTGATCAGATTTGATTGATAGTGCCGGCGGCATAAAAAAAAGACAACCACTAGACATGTGTGAAATCTGTCAAGTGAAATAACCAAAACTGTTGCTGCCTTTCAGAGCCTCAAACTGTTGATTTGATGTTTATATGCCTGGATATATAATCAATAGATGAAAATAGTTTATTATTAAAGAGGTACTCCGGCAATTTAATGTTGCCCTTCCATACAGTTGGGGGACTTATGAGAGACATTAAAAATAAAGAATGGCCAAAACAAACAAAGATATCCTCCTGACTTTTAGTCTTTTTGGGTTAAGCTCCAAAAACACTGGAGCCTGCACTTCCCATAATCCTCTCTGACAAGTATGTGCCAACATCATTCAACGCTCAAACTCAATTCCCAATTTGTAACACAGGCAGAAAGCTCCCTTCAGAGCCACAAAGGACATTATAAAACAGTTTTCACAGACTGAGTACTCCTCCTCGTGACTAGTAAACTGATCTGATCTCCTTGTGTGCCTCTTTAATGCAGACAAAAGGAGATTCAGCACACACATCAGTATGACAGCTGGCGATTTTACAGTCATGGGTTAATACAACAAAACCCCCACTTTCACCACTGCCTCCGTCAACTGTTACATAATGTTTGCCCCTCCTTATTCCTGCTTCAGCCAAAAACACCCTGACCCCTAGTTTTTTTTACGACAATAGTGTTTTAATGTCTTAGGCAGCACGTGGGTTGTCGGTCGTAGTTAAAAATAACGTTTATTCAGATCAGTCTCAGGTCACCATTGAGATCCAGCAGTCTCTGGACAAAACAAATCACATCCGAAGGGGGGACGCTGGGTCCTGTATCATCGTAGAGATAATGTCTCTCTTGCATCAAAGTGCCACTTACAGTATTTGCTTTCTAAGGTGCTCTAAACTCCATTTCATCCTAATTAAGCACATATTGGTTTTAACCAAAGTGGGTATTTTTGTGTCATGAAGACAGCAGGAGATGCATTCCTATTATACAGCATGAAAAATGTCATTTTAGCCACCATCAATAACCTGTTGCCTTAATAGCCGACAGTCTGTTATTTGGCTAGTATCCATCCAGGGATCTAAAGAAGAGGCTTTTATAGAAACAAAGTATAGATGCTGCACATGATAAATAAAGCTTGTACCCTGCTGGGTGGGTTTGTGTGTTACAGAGAAGGATTATGCTGGAGGGAAACACTTTTAACGAGTGCTGTAACATAAAAAAAATATGTTCCTTTAGTTTATCATCTCAAGAAACTGCAATCTGCAAAGAGAGTAAATGCATCATTAGAGCCAAACACAGCACACACTCATACATCTTTATGTACATCCTACTGTAATAGACACAGGAGGACAATGATTATGATGAGACATACAAAAGAATGTATCAAGGATCATCCAAGGCCATAATGTACCAGAATATTCACAGCAACACCTACACACAACACATTCATATCACTTTGACTGTGCATTGTGAGACTGACCTTTATGAGTAACCAGCACCAGGCAGGAACTGCTGCAGGTTATCCTGAAAGATTTAATCAGGAAAGTGAGTTGCTCAAATTCACCTCAAATCCTGCACATTAGATATATCTTTAAACTCTTGATTTATGACTGTTACTTTTAAAAGAAAGTTATAACTTCTTCTCAGAAATTAAAAATGATATTCATAAGAACACTCAGTACTTTTGCTGCTTCAGCTTAATTTGATCTGGTATGACCACTAGCTCATAACGTTTAGATAATGTCTGTATATAACTTATATTACTGAATTAGAATTTATTGCTCTTCAATGCATTTGTATTTGTTACACTACATTTTAGCATGTTACAGTTCAATTGACGCTGTGTGTTTATTGCTTTGCTTTAATTTTAATTTTTTGTTTTTATTCATTTATGCATGTGCTGTAACCTTTCAGCTAAAAATGCCTTCGCCTTGTTTTACTACTAAAACCAACGAAATGTTGTGTTATTCGTGGCATGCTAAATCATAGTGTGGCAGTAGCACAGCTCAGCTCAGCACACCGACTGTGATGCCAATTACACAGCAATATTTAGCTAACGTTTGCTGACATTATCTACAATAAGCCACTGGTCAGCCCAGTAGGAGGCTGTAGAAACGCACTGAAACATGCAACGGTTTGTTTTATTGGTAACAAATTCGTCTTTTGATCTGTAAGACAATGATCATGTTATTTCTTCTCTCAAAGGTGACATTGTCTCACTCTGACAAGGGTTAACCATTAGCTGTTGTCATCAGTCTTGGTTGCAGCATTTTTAATAGGTCATTGCTTTTTTAGTATGGTTATGACATGTCTTTGTTTATTTGTTTTTTATTATTATTTATTATTAATATTAATGTAGTTCATGTAAATGTCGCCCTGTGGGGGAAAATACACAGTAAAACATGGAAATAAATCACTTTGGAAGTCATTGGTCTAAAGTTCAGAAAAAGCTTGATGAAAAAAACATCCCACTCAACAAAAGAGAAAAAGAGAACCTGGGTGTGTGCAGCTATTGTCCAACAAGTACAGGAAACTTTTGTTGTTCTATTCCAAGCATAGCTGAAAAAATATAATTAACTGATAGATTTGGGTGAGCAGAAGTTAGGAAAAAAAACTTCTAAGCAAAACACTACTTGTGGATCTGCCCCATATAGCCAGGGTTTAAACTTTTCCTTTTGAAGTCACACACACTATTGAAATATCCTCCTCCATCTCCTGCAAGTATAAAAAAGCCTAAACCTTTTCCACGAACGTCTACTTTTTAGGGTCATTTACCGTATACAGCAAAAGTGTACTGTGAACCCATAACTGTATGTGAGCTCCTTCTGGGTCCGAGCGTGGCGCACTGTAGCACCCTCCGAGTCAGGCTTTTGTGCAGCGTCCAACCTTGGAGCGGTTTTTCCCGTGACCATAGCGCACTACGGGTCCAGTCCTCAGAAGGGAACCTTAACAGGGCTGGAAGATTGGGGTTAGACACCGGGCCACACAACACATCACTGTGCAGAGGTCAAACCCATCAAATCATCGTAGCCAGCATTGGGAGGTAGGGGGCCCCCATTTCCTGACACTTTGTGGCTTGTGGGTTTCGGAGATAACATTAGAAAGACGGGGCGACGGGGACCGTGCCGTTGTCAGGCAACAGCACTGCAGCATCCTCGCAGTCTCAAACCGTCAAGACGACACTCAGGTTATTTAAAGGAGGATGATTAATGTGTTGAGAAATGGCAAGCACCTGCCCCAGCCGCACTCCCTCCCCAGTGTGTGAGCGTGGGTGTGTGTGTGTGGGTGGGGGTATGCGCATGCACATATATGTGTATGTGTGTGTGTAGACGTTTACATGTGTTAGCATGTGTGTGTGTGTGCAATGCGTGTATGTCGTGTATTTTTGCCTTTTTGCATATCTTTTCTTTTGTGTGCATTTTTCACACACATACCAGCCAGTGTGTGTGTGTGTGTGTGTGTGTGTGTGTGTGTGTGTGTGTGTGTGTGTGTGTGTGTGTGTGTGTGTGTGTGTGCGCACATTGCGCTGACTGGGCCGGTGTGCTGGCAATTAGAAAAACCACCAGTGGCAAGGTGCACATTAATCATGTTCCTCAGCTGAAAGAGAGAAATGGGGCGGAGATGGGGGGGGGAGGAAGTGGAGGAGGAGGAGAGGGAGGAGGAGAAAGAATAATGAGAGACTGTGTCTGAGGTATTCAGAGCTGCTCTGTTGCACTGTTTGCTCTGACACGATGTTGGAAGCATTTATGAATAAGCAAGGTCATGACAATAGGCCCAAACCCACTGGGCAGAGGGAACCAGAGGTTGATCTATCTGCACTTTTTCCATGGGGACAACTTCAGCTGAAGGAATGTGTCGCGCTTTCATTGTTCCTTTATAATGTAGAGTGTAAAGGGAGAGCTGGTTGGCTGTTATATGGGAGCTAAAACATATCATATCAGAGACAGCCAGACAGGTGAGCTGTTACTTTTTTCCTCGAGTAAGGTTCAATAGCAGGCTGCTCTCTTTAAAATGTGAATTAAAAGTAGAAAGAGGATTAACAAAGAAAGATTTAGACAAATAGTCCAATCAGCATTATCATCATTGTCCAGACTACCGATGTAATTAATAAGTGATGGTGCTGCAACTAACGATTAAAAATAGCTTATACAGTAAAACGTCAGAATAAAAGAGGAGAACCAGACCTGAAACCAGAGAGGGCTCTCTCTTTAATGATTCGACTGTCAACATAATACACATATAGGCCAGCTGATTGGTCACAATGTGTGTGCTCACACTGAACATAAACACAAAACCCCTGATCGATTTTGTCCATTGATAATTCCAATAAAGTTTCCTTAAACATGACAGCTGTGTCCTTAACAATGAACTAAAATGAAAGGCATCCTTACTTTGTGCACTTCAACTGTGAATGGGAATATATGGTGCAGCAGACGTCTGGAAGATGTCTGTTCTCCAACTACGACTATCAGTTACAACTACAGTAGCAACATTAGGTAAAATACTACTCTGGTAATATTAAAACAAGCTCACTGCATTTCATATCACACCTTGTGACAGCAGCCATTTGGGAAATTGCTCACACACTGCAAGTAAGCTGACCAAAATGTCTGACATGTTGATTGTCCAACTGATTGTAAAATTAGTCAGGGGTTAAAATTGGGTTTAGTATGTAGCTGCAGTGTCTGCCTGGAATGATTTGAACTCATATCTGTGCCCAAGAACATTTATCTAAATTATTTTTTGGATGGATCAACAGAACACAGCAATCCAAACAATAATATGATAAAGTGACTGATTTGCTGCACAGAACCAAGATGTTAAAGGACAGACATAAAACACATAACATGAAATGAACAATAGAGTCTGAAAACCAAAATCATCAGTGCCCACTCTACAGCACACGACATTTCATTAATAACCACTCTACTCCATAAATACGTCCTCCTTGTTTTTATCAATGTGATATTGAATGGAGGGCTGGCTGCAAGTTAGGTGAATACAATTAAAGATGCTCCGCTCCTTCCTAAAGCTCTACTTAACATATGAAATATATATAACATATTAAATCTGGCACCTAATGGGTCGCTGACTTGTGTGAGCTCCTAAGTAAGTATCTCATTTAGGTCAAACCTCACTTTTCCTATTATATTAGTATTGTTTTCCTTCAGGAATTACTCTCTAGCTTCTGCATCAGCTGGCGTGTTACTTTCTTTTTTTTGGGGGGGGAATTGGATGAACCCAAACACAGTGAGCTTTCCCTCAGCTGCATCAGACACAGACATATTCAATAGGATCAACAACATAAATATTTGAATGGCAACAACAGTTTGCAAACTGAAACACGGTCCCAGTGCAGACCTAAATTACAAGTGACACATTTGTAATATGTCCAAGAGCAGCTGAGTCTGAGGTGACTTTGCAACAATATTTTCTGTTGCCAGAAAGGTTTGAGAAGTCAGACTGTGACAACGGAAACAGAATAAACGCTCCTCTTATAAATGCTGCTGTGGTGCCCCTGAGCAATGCTCTCATGCTGCTGGGGCTGTTGTCTATATATGCAAACTCTTTTTATAGCAATATGCAGGTGAGCCCTACAAAATAATTTCCCTCAAAACTCATCTGATAAAGTTTTCTCTGTTTCCTTTTGTCTTACAGATGTATGATTGCTGATGAGGTAAGCACACACAACGCTGGCTCAGGGAATCTATTTTCCCCCAAAAAATTAACCTGAGACTTCGCTGCATGCCTTCCAAATTAATTTGTCAGCCCTGTGCAGCACTCCCACGTGTCTAATCGGTTTTGACACAAGAATCATTCTGAGACCTTATTACTCTTGGGCCTCACATCAGCTCGGCCGTCATATGCAATTTACCGCAGAGCCGGTGCACGATTGACTTGTTTTTCTCCCCCTTTCGCTGTGTGTTGATTTGGTTGGTCCAGATGGGTCTTGGGAAGACGGTGCAGGCCATCGCGGTGGCGTACGCCTACAGGCGGGAGTGGCCTCTCCTGGTGGTGGTGCCCTCGTCCCTGAAATACCCCTGGATCGAAGAGCTGGAGAGGTGGATCCCCGAGCTGCAGCCTGGGGACATCAACCTGGTGGAGAACAAGAGCCACACCATGTAGGTTACCCCTCCCCCCATCCCTCCAAACCTCCTCAGCCAGCTTACTTTCTCATTTTATTCTAACTAGATCTATGTTGTGTCTTTTGGGACTGTGTCAAATCTGCATACATTTATTTTTTGGCCACTTTTTGGCCAGCGGAAACGAGCTGAAAACACACCTTTTATTATATTATTATTACCTTTTAAGTACATATGATGATTGTTAGCTTGTATACACATTGAGTCGATATGGAGCAACATTAGGATTCATTTTGAGTTGTGCTTCTGACCACCTGATGAATTTAAGTCAATATTGACTCTCCTTTTAGCTTTGGTTTGTTCTCCACCAACTCTTGAGGGAAATATGTGGCTCTTTTTGTTCTGTATGCTCACAGCTAACTTTCTGTCTATCATGGGAATTCTCCACACACTTTATTCATAAATTCTTTAGATGAATAAAACATATAAGTCTGGTTTTGTAGACTCATTATCAAAGCATCTTATTGGAATATATTTTGATTAAATGCTTCAAATAGACAGTAAATATGTAATTAGCACACTTAATTTAGTTCCTTACATCAGTTGTGGATGACACTGACTGTTTAATGAAAGGCTAATATTGGCAAACTGATACAGTCTCAGTACTGTCAAAATGTTTATTAAAGCTGCAGTTTGAGAGCCAAAAAGTCAAACCTTGAAAGAAATGAATTTCATACGTTTGATTATACTAATTGAAAAACTAGCTGCATTTTTTACTACTTTCAGTTAAAGGTAACATGGTCAGAAATCTAACCAATAATAGACACTTAAAGGTCCAGATTTAACATTCAGGAGGATCTATTGGAGGAGATGGAATATGATATTCATAGGTATGTTTTTATTCGTGTATAATCGCCTGAAAATAAGAATCATTGTGTTTTCGTTACCTTAGAATGAGCTGTTTTTATCTACAGAAGGAGTGGGTCCTCTTCTACTTAGTCCGCTATGTTGAACCGCCATGTTTCTACAGTCAAAGGGTTTCAGTTGATTGCAGTCTGCAATCTCACTGCTAGATGCCACTAAATCCTACACACTGGATCTTTAATGATGATTTTCAGAAACACAAAGGTGTAGTTCTCTTTTTTTTATAAGTACTTTTTGGGACTTTTTTATTATTGCCTTTATGATAGTGACAGCTGAATACAGACAGGAAAGGGGGGCAGAGAGAGAGGGGATGACACGCAGCAAGGGGCCGTAGGTCGTCTTCGAACCCTCTGCCGCTGCAACAAGGACTCAGTACATCGGTCGCCAGCTCTACCCACTGAGCTAACCGGGCGCCCTAGTTATCATTTTATTAATTCAAAAATACCCATTTAATTTTTTTAGACCCCAAGGTGACGACGAATAACTTTTTTTGTCTGGACAACAGTCCAAAACCCAAGGTTATACAATCTATTATCATACATGACTAACAAAACCTGGAACTAGTGAATTTCTGCTATTTTCTCTTAAAAAGGGACTTACATTTCAGTTCTACATTTTTTAATTCATTCAAGGTAAAATTCTTGATGTTCTCTAGCAGATAGGGATGCATTTTGCACATTCAGACCCACAGTCTGTGCCAAAGTGCATACAAGGTCTCTTTAGAGCTCATAAATATGTCCGGGATATCAATGCAAAGCACATAATCCTTTGGATTATGTTCATCGTACACAGTATTATGTAAGTGAAAGGTTGCAGCCATTATTTGAACTTGGAGTTGACCTTATAACGAGCAGAGAGGCAGTATCTAATGTCTCCTGTTACGACTCCATCTCTCCGGCCCTCTGCTTCTACACATGGTAATGATTTACCTAAAGAGATGGAATAAAAATGTGAAACACACTTGGTCATGGAGTGTGAAAGTGAGGTGTTGTGATAGACGGAGAGGTTGCGGCTGACAATTTAATCTCAAAATGTCCCTCGGTGTCAGGAGCCAGCATGGGCCGATGTTTGACAGCGCTGACAGACAAATCATGTCAAGGCAACGTCTGCAATATTGAACAAGAGCTGAAGTATTTTCAATGCAGGAAGTGGAAAAATGCTTTCGTGGAGAAATGTGGCTCATTTTCACAGCTGTTTATATTGATTCAGGGGCTGCAGTGTTGTTTGTGCACTGTGGGCTAATGTTGCCTTGAAAACAGCTACTTTTATTATCATCTCAACTTTCCCCTAGTTCTCTTAGTTTTTATTTTTGAATGAAACAAACTTTCTCTATCTGTGACTTGGAGGAGAAAAAAAACCCTCTCCACCTCACATCACAGATGAGGCGCAAAGAGGTTGTGAAAGCCTTCTGGGGAAAACGTGTCCTTGAACTGGATGTGTTAATGACTGAACGGGGAGGCAAGAAAAAATTATGCAGCACCTCCTCTCAGTATTTTGACTCACTTGTTCTTTTGTAGAACATGAATGGCACCTTAGGTTTATTTCAGCTTGGAAATGTGTGTGTGGCAAAGGCGAAGAATTAGAAGCCGCCAGATGCTGCAAATGTTTTAGATTTTCTCAGAGATCCTTATTGAGTTTCATGCAGCTGAATTTCGCCGCTGTGTTTGTTTGTTTATCTGCGACTGTGCCCGTGTATCTGTGTGTTTGTGTTAGGGCTGCGCATCACCTGGAAAATATAGAAATTGCAATACAGCCCAGGAATGGATTTCTTAAGCATTAGAGAGGAGGAGATGTATGAAAAAATAACGCTGCGGCCCTAGTTCATGTCTGGCAGTGTACGTGTGTGTGTGTGTGTGTGTGTGTGTGTGTGTGTGTGTGTGTGTGTGTGTGTGTGTGTGTGTGTGTGTGTGTGTGTGTGTGTGTGTGTGTCTTTCTTTGTGTGCCCTAACATTTATCAAGTACACAAACCATTTTTAAGCTGTCTGGTTTACTTTACCTTGAGGGCTCAGTTGCCAAGTCAATAAACACTAGAACATTTGAAAAGATGTTGAGTTTCTATTAAGTTCTAGCTGCTGACACACATTTGTTAATGTTAAAGGTGACTACTGTAGGAAATACAGAGCAGTATAAAGGATAAGGGTGGCTATATTCTATATCTTTCCTATTATGTACAAATCTGATGTAAAGACCAAAACCAACAATGAATGTATCCTGCTAACAAGTATTATGTGTTTGTATCTACAGTCTGATATCTTATTCCTCTGTGCCATAGGTCTCCATTGTTGTACAACAATAACTAGTTAGAAACCTAGTACATAGCTGGACTGTGTATGGTCTAAAATGTGAATTCCTGGGTATAAAATGTTCATCTGCAGTTTTCTGTAGTGGTCCCAGTAATATTTTGACTCAATCCTCCATATGTGTATTAATCCACAGCTGAAAATAGTTCCCAACAAATGCACCATTTCTTCCTGTAATATTTGCTAAAAACTGCAGTGACCAGCTGTTTCAGGAAATTACTGAGCCTTTTTAAAAATTGAAGTATATATTTCTGATTATTTTATCTTCACTAGGAACCAGTGTGCTTGGGGTTGTGTAGTTAGTTAGTGATGGACATTTTTCACAGTTTTCTGACATTTCATTATTATTTTATTACCAATTAATTGAGCAGATAATAAATATAATCAGTTTTTGTCCTAATAAATAGTAATAAAAGAATAGATAACATGTTTGTCACATGTTTGTGTTTATATTTGGTTTTAGTCCAGATGAAAAAGGTTTTCATCATATGTGCGTTATGCATACTGTGTTTCATCATTGTTCCTCTGTGTGTGTGTGTGTGTGTGTGTGTGTGTGTGTGTGTGTGTGTGTGTGTGTGTGTGTGTGTGTGTGTGTGTGTGTCCCTCCAGGGGTATCAGCAGCAGTAAGGTGACCGTGCTGGGTTATGGTCTGCTCACCACAGATGCGCGCCTCCTGTTGGAGACTCTGACCAGGCAGCGGTTTGCGGTGGTCGTGGTAGACGAGTCACATTACCTCAAATCCAGGAACGCTGCACGGACTAAGATTCTGGTGCCTCTCATTCAGAGCGCCAAGCGGCTCATTCTGCTCACCGGTACCCCAGCCCTGGGTCGTCCTGAGGAGGTAATTTATACCTGATGAAATGAAAAATGACTGGGGGAATATCTTTATGGACAAGAATACAAATTTAAGTGGTGTTTTGTTTCCTTCCCAGACCAAAATTTAAACAATGTGCTGACAAGAAGGAACAGTGTGGACAAATATAAGAACCCGCACTCAACAGATCATAAAAATACATCCATATGCTTCAGAAGGGATTCTGAGCCTGCACTCATGAAGAAAGATTAGTAAGCCGCAGAGCTAACTCGGGGCTCAGCTCTGGCTTCCCACAAAGGTGTTTCACTCTGCAGCTCAGGTAGATCGCCATGGTAACTTGCTCCAGAGCAGGTTACGCTCAGATCCAACGTTCAAAAAGCCAATTAACTCTCTCCGGCATCACTTATCCTTGAGGATCCCGTGGACTTATTTCAATAACCTTTGTTGCAAAAACTTCATTTACAAAGCCCGATATGAACAGACACTGCACCGCAATAAATGAGACAAGTAATAAAAAGGAGTGCACAGGGGGGGAAACTATTGAATTTAGAGACAATAAGAAGGGCTGTTCACAGGACAGCAGTGTTTGGAGAGCGGCAGAGCCATTCCCCTCTCCATAATGATTTATTATATCATTTTTATATACGATATATTGAAGCAGTAGATTGCAGCCATATTCCATCACTGTAGCCACGGAAGATGAAGTGGACTCGGTGAATAGAAAATCTTTTCACAGTCTCAATGTGAA
This sequence comes from Dicentrarchus labrax, assembly GCF_905237075.1. Taxonomy (NCBI): domain Eukaryota; kingdom Metazoa; phylum Chordata; class Actinopteri; family Moronidae; genus Dicentrarchus; species Dicentrarchus labrax. Next base: position 9,471,042 of record NW_026136716.1, read on the forward strand.
GACACAATACAGTATCAATAAGAGGTACTGTATGTCCACGGTATCCTAATGATAGGGCACTGATACAGCTTTGTGCTGAGGCATTTACACTGTCTCTGCTTCTCTTCCAGTCATCCCCTCCAGCCTCAGGAGCAGCATTACTTTTATTCGCTTTCACGTTGTTTTTGTGTTGCTTATATTATCGTTGTAATGGCTTCGTAAATATATTACCTATTAGTAGTCAATTTATTTACTGTATCTCCAAATTACATAGTTGATTTGGAGAGTAATTCACATTATCTTCAAGATAACCTCAGCCTTATTTTCCTAATTTTTACTATCACAACTATCAGTCTACAGAACATCCTGTTTGTGTTCTCTCACACACACACACACACACACACACACACACACACACACAGGGACCCATAATTATTCATAACCTGCAGTGCAGCTGTATTTAGAATGAATTGGTCGTTGCGTATTGAAATAAATACAACTTTATTTATATAGAGCATAAAAGATGCATAAAATCATAGAGACTACTAGTCAAAGCATAAAGCGAGAAGACAACAGTAGTTTTAAATCTAAAGTATTTGTCTATTAAATTAATAATTCATAAAAAAATGAGCAACAATCCAAGTTTGGGGAGAAAAAAAACATCCGTGAGTATTATTTTGTAGTTTACCATTCAAAAACTGTGGAGGACTGTGTGGAGGTGGCAAATGATCCTTAATCCTGATTGGTGCGCAGAAGCATGTGATGTCACATTTTCCAACTGAGCCACGCCTACCTTACACAAGAGTCACACTGACAAAACAGAAATCTCTCATGAACAACTGGCAGATAATAAAGGACCACATCGCTCATTGTAGGAAGACGATTAAGAAAATATATTTTTCTCATTGTCAACAAATCTCATGAAAAGACCAAATCCAATACTGTGTTACTTCCTGACTTCCATAACATGTCCCAATCTCATTTGTTACTCCTGAAGACATAAATCTTTCAAAACAACTCACAAATTAGCTCCTTAATTTCCTAAAACAGCTGGTCACTCAAACAGATAGAACTGTGCATTTATTGGGGACTATTTCCAGCTGCGGATTAATCCACAGTTGGTGCTCTAGTGAGTGGCAGCAGGATGATGTTTGTTGATGATAATGAAGGAACGTGTCACCCAGGGCAACAGTGTGCAACACTGATGTGGTTTTAATAGTTTCTGGGAAACAATGGAGCTGTATGGCACAAAGGAATAAGATATATATTTGTTGACAAGTTAGGAAAATATGGAATATAACTGGATTATTCATTAAATAAGAAATAAAATGAACAATAGAATTATATACATGGTAATAAAAATCCCAAATATGTTTTTAAAAGTGATTGAATCTCATACTCAGGTATATATAGTGTCAGGATCTTAGTAATGTAATCAGGTTGGAGAGCTTTAAATGTCATTTATAAAATATTACAATCAATTCTAAAACTGAACACTTAAGTAAAGCTAAATATGGTACACATAACTATCCAGGGTTGACATCTTGGGCTTTGTGTTGTTTGAGTTTAAGTATCTATGTGAGACAGGACTCGGATCCCACTGCCATCTAAGTGCCACGTTGCTGTGAGGAAAACTTAATTATTGCCTTGCCCCGATCATGATAATTAACTGATGAAATTCAGGCAGCTAATTAATTCCAAAATGAAGCGAAGTTAGTACTTGTAAGAAATCTTGAGAAGGTGTATCATGGGGGGAAAGTGTGTGTGTGTGTGTGTGTGTGTGTGTGTGTGTGTGTGTGTGTGTGTGTGTGTGTGTGTGTGTGTGTGTGTGTGTGTGTGTGTGTGTGTGTGTGTGTGTGTGTGTGTGTGTGTGTTACACTGCGCGCATGTGTGTGTGTGATACACGCCATCCTGTCTTTGCCATTGCCTGCCAGCAGTGGTGAGGTTAGTTTTTAGATATCATCTCTCTCCCTCTCTCTGCCTCTAGAATCTGAAACTGAATATAACATTTTATCATCCGCAGCATAAACCTGATAAGCCCTGTCCCTGCCTCTGTGCCAGTCTCCTCACTGCCATCATTACTCACTGTGGCTCTGACATCGAGTTAGCACACAGCTCAGGGCATGCTGCACCGTTCATGATGTGCCCTCATTCCACCCACCCATTATATCAACAGTGTGAGGGGGGAAAATGCAAAGCTCCTGTTGAACAAGTGCTGAATTTAGAATAGCGCTCTCACTGTGGCTGCTTATTCAGATCGCCTTGCTGATGATTACCTGTCATTACTTCAGAAATTGCTGCAAATACTGAAAATTGACAGGGATGTTGCGTGTACACACAGGCACATTGACACACGCACATTGTGGGAGCTTTGTTGCAACCTGTGATGCATACACACTCTTTACCTACTTACTGTATGAAAAAGCTCTTTTCTAAACGCCATACGTCCACTGAAGTCAGAAAGCTTGTTATGTATTTTTAATGCAAGTTATTTAGCAGCAGCAGGCCGATTTTTAAGGTTTTTATATTTCATTTCATTGTCGAATCATTTCATTTTATACTCCTAGTCTGACTGAACAGCAGTTTGACCTGGTTAACCGGTGCTGACACAAATTACCACGCAGTTGCACAACACAGGACTGGTAAACTAGGCGAAGGACAACAGGACCTTGAATAAATTGCACACAAGATGCACTGCATGACAGTAGACTAATCGTGAGCACAGGTAAGGTCCGTGTTTAAAGCCAAAAAAAGCTCTAGCTACTTTGAGTTATTGCGAGCAGCTTTCGAAAACTAAAAGGTGAGAAGTTGTGGCGACTGAAATAGCTTGCAGTCTTAATGATGTGCTGCTAAGTCTGTCAGTTTGGTGTAGGACATTGGTAAAAATTACCCAAGATATGATACTAAAATAACTTTCTTTAAAGTGATAGTTTGGCATTTGGAGAAATACATTATGCTTGTGCACCTTCTTGCCGACAGCCAGATGAGAAGATTTCTACCACTCTCTTATAATGAAGCTACTGCCAGCAGCAGGTTAGCTTAGCTTAGCACAAGGACTAAGAGGAAAGGAGTATTTCTAGCCTATTCTGCCCCTCAATAAAAGTTATGGAGGTTATGAGCAATGGTTCATGTAAAAATGTTCCACAATTCAACCAAGGCTACGTAAGTTACATGTATTAATAGTGTTTATTTAAAGTATATCTTATATATATATAAGTGTTAGATAGCTGTAAGACTACCGATATGTAATGTTTGCTAAACAGTTGCTACTGTGGTCACTACAGGGTGGAAACAACATGTCTCCTGGTTGTTTAACCTTTGTGAAATGAAACATAGTAGCAGTAACAGTAGCACAAGTAAAGAAGAGTCATAAACTCAGCAAACTGACTTAATAATGTCAGTTACACAGCAATATCTAGCTATATATATCTTAAGTAAGTAACTTCTCAGTGTATTGACTTGAGGAATAGTGTGTTTTATTCTTCATTAATTTAACTTCTCAAATATAAGAGGAAGAATATGTTATTTCTTAGTCTGACTTAAAGTAAGACTAGCTCATTGAAGTTTGCTAACATTAGCTAAAACCCCCCAAAAATGAGAAGAATGTATTAATAGTAGTCTCACTTTATGGTGTGTATGTTGTCATTGTATAGTGGACAAGATGACAAAAAGTAACATTTTATTGGGAGGAAAATGTATCAGAGATTGAGAACGATATTATAGTTAAAATGAGATTAATTCAAAACTGAGACCCTGAGATATTATCACATGCATTCATTTCGCCCCCGAGACTGTCTGTCTGTCTGTCTTTCCCTCGCAGACACACTCGCTCATACACCGTACAACGTGTGGTTGAGTACAGGGTTGCTCTGAAGGTCCTTTCCCTGTCTGTGTGTTTGGCAGCTTTTCATGCAGATTGATGCCCTCTACCCCAAGAGGTTTGGAACCTGGACAGAGTACGCCAAGAAATACTGCAACGCCCATTACAGGTGAGCCTTCAGCACACACACACACACACACACACACACACACACACACACACACACACACACACACACACACCGACTGACACTGATACACCTTGTACAAACATATATACCCTCCTATCTTCCACCTGTTCTAGTTTACATGTAGTGTATCCTGATGCTAACACTTATTATTGATTAGTTGTCAGGCAATTCATTTACAGCGATTCCACATCTTGATGTTTTTACACTTTTTGTACTGTTTAAACAAGCCAGATGTAACATTTTATTCAGTGAGCTTTTGAGGTGCTGGTAGGTGGACTTTTTAGCTTTGGACAGAGCCGGGCTACCTGTTTTTCCCCCTGCTTAAAATGCTAACCCTCTCCTGTCTCCAGCTTTATATTTAACAGACAGACATGAGAATGGTATCCATCTATTACTCTTGGCAAGAAAGTGAAGAGTATTTCCTAATATACCTCTGTTTGGTTGGTTCTTATCTATATTCTCTTAATTCTTAGTGTAGTGGAATTAGCAGAGTTTCAATAGCTCTCACCTACCATTTAATTTTCACTCTTTTCAAGTGTCTGCTGGGATGGTCTGTACCTGAGTTGGAGCGGCGGTGCTGCTGAGTTGAGGGTTTGTTGTCAGAGCCAGACCACAACTGAAGCCAAGCGTTAAATGCCAACTGGCTGCCAGTTGCCAGTGACGATCAGTTACATGTGTGAACAAACACATCAAATGCATTGTTTTGGACGTCCATCAAAGTCAGCAGCTCGGTCGGGGATGGGCCCGGCGCCATTACTGATAACACTTTGTATATAATAGCACTTAGTGTGGCTGGGGAATGCCGTTCTGAGCCACACACGCACATTCACACAAACCAGCATACACACAGAGGAGCACAAGGTAGTGTCATGTGAGCAAAGTCTTCCCTTCATGATAGTGAAGTTACTGTGGGAAATGGCAGCAGCCCAAGAGACAGAAAAGCAGCCTCACAGCTGTACAGTTGCTGGTTCAAGTCTCCACACCAGGCAGAAACATTATTTTAGAAAGGGTGAATCAGTTTCCCTTCCCTGAGCAACTACAAGTTTAAATACCGGAGTGTGAAACGGCAGATTTTGGCACTGGCTTGTTAAGTTTGTCCACACTTCCAGCCAATATGGCAGATAACCAGCCTTTGTGTGGAGGGCCAGTTCTATTCTAAAATCCATTTGGCTGATGAATTGTGAAAGTTGCCGGCGAGTTTTGGGATAAACCTGCTGCTGTGGCCATTAGACAAAATAGTTTCCTGCTCTGCAAAGTGCCCTTAAGCAAAAAACTGATCCCCCGACTGCTCCAGCAGAGCTGCTCAGCAGTAAACGATGGAAGACTGTTGTAGTGCTGGGCAGCTCCCAGGTGGGACTGTTTAAATGTGTTTAACTATTCCTTCAGGGCATTTCCGTAAATAAGTGTATTTTCTTAGTGAGTTTCTCTCGGTTAGACATGTGTATAAAATGCATCATCAGCCACAGCTTCCTCTCTTTTGCTCTCTCACAGGTACTTTGGGCGTCAAAGGCAGTGGGACTGTCGCGGGGCGTCCAACCTGCAGGAGCTGCACCAGCGGCTGAGTCAGATCATGATCCGCCGTCTGAAGGCTGAGGTGCTCACACAGCTGCCCCCCAAAATCCGGCAGCGTATCCCCTTCGACCTGCCCAAGGAGGCTGTGAAGGTACATGTCTGGACTCCGCATTAGTAGCAAAAACCAGCAAATCTCAACTTTGGACTCAGGACTTTGCAAATCTTTAACTCAAACGATTCCCAGGTTTTACTAAATTAAATAATTTACTAAATGACTAATTGTTTCTTACATGCCCAACACAAATCCAAAAGCATTGTGTCTAAATAACCAATTGAGTGTCACATCTCGATTAATGGAGATGACACCAATTCACGCTGTTAAGCAAAATTAAATTCTGTTATCTCAAGCTACGTACATTTCTCACCACACACGGAGTGATTAATTGAAATATAGACTCCTACTCATCACCATTTGATATTTTGCCTCTCTTGTCTTTAACTTTCATCTCAACTAATTTTGAGAATTGATAAATTATTTTAAGTGATTTATGAAGCACAAACACCAAACAATGGGCGTCGTGCAACAACCATGCATAAAAACAAATCCACTCTTAAGTGGCTCATATGAGTGATTTAAAGAACTTTTCAAATTTACCAATTTTACTTTCTCCACAGTGAGAAAAACACATGCTTGACTTTTAATGAATCACCAGGCCTTAGTCTGAATGGATTCAAATGTAATAGAAAAACCAAATGTAAACATCTGTTCGCCACATCATCCTCATTGTGCAGTGGTGAAAAAAGTACTCAGATCTTTAACTTCAAAATCAGAAATACCACAGTCTAGAAATACTCTGTTATGAATCAAAATGCACTAAAAGTACCAAAAGTCAAATGGCCAATTTCAGAATAACCTATTATTGGATTATTATTATTGATGCATTTATGTGTCTTTAATGTTGCAGCTGAGAACGGTGACTTTATAGAAAACATTTCTAGCCGTTGTTTCTTTTTTACATGCTTGGAATGGACGAGTGAGGCAAGGACACTGCAATCAACAAATAAACCGTAAATACCACTAAATCCTGCACACTGGACCTTTATGTACAGTTCTTAAGTAAATGTACTTAGTTACTAATCACCACTGTTATTATGGGTTGCCAATTTACTGAGAGGTTTGAGCATTTTTGGTATTTTTTATGACTTCCATATTTCTGCATGGCGACAGAATGTAGTTTTGTTGCTAGGTAAACTCTCTCACTCTCAGCAGCTCCCTCAGGGACTTAATGCAAGTCTCTGCTGGGTGGGGGACATAACAGATCCGACAGAGGAACATACTGTATAATAGTCTCTCGTCCATTTCCATGACTGCCACCTCCAATTGAAGTCATGGACCCGCGTTGCTTTGTGGTGCGTCTAACTTCATGTCAAATGATTCCCTCTTCATTTCTGTTACAGCGCAGTGCTGCTCAGATGACACTGATGATGTCGCTGGCAGATGTATTAATATTGTTTTATTGTTTGGACTGCTGACACCGCTAAATGTGTTATGTTTTTGTCTGCTGACTTCTGACAGCAGCCTTGAATTCTTCTTTTTACTCTCGGGTAACATTTCTATTTAAATGAAACAAACAGAGCGGAACAGATGGCTTCATATAGGGAAGTTTGTGCAGTTAAGAGTTCGGTGAATACGACTTGGAACACCTCACAGATAAAGATTATTCCTTTTCTCCAGCCTATCAAATGTGAGGTGTTTAGGTGTTTGATTATTGGTATAAATTGATTATTATTTAAAAACAAATCAATTTGAAGACGTCACCTTGGGCTGTGGGAAACTGTGATGGACATTTGTACTATTTTTTTTTTTTTTTTTTTTCACAGTTTATTGAAAAACAATCAACAGATTAACCAATAATGAAAACAATCTTTATGTGCAGCAGCATGAACAGCCTGTGATGCCAAAGGAAACCAAAAAAAGAGATAAACTGCAACTGAGTGTGATGTTTACAGTTCACTCATCCATTCATACATGATGGGAATGACTTTTCTTTGGAACTAACAGTGTGAAAACTGCCTATTGCTGCTCTATGATTGAATAACTCTCCTTTAGCCTTAACAGAGATACACCGAGGTCTGTATGTGTGTATGTGTATATGTGTGTGTGTGTCTTCCTTCTCCACCATCGTAAAGAGGATGCCAGGGTATTTGTAGAGTAAATGTCATGTTTCGTGTGTAGGTGTTTGCATCTCTTTTAGCATCCCTAAAGTTATGGCTGCGGTTCCTGCCTCCCACGCCATGCTGTATGCGTGTGAATGTGCGTAAGAATGCTAATGTGGCTTTGACCTGGCCTGTGCGTCTGTCAGTGTGTTCTCCTCTCTGCGTTGGGTCACCGGTGTCAAGGCTACGAGGGTTTTGTTTCCCACCGGGGGCAACCGGCACCAACAACAATACACACTCCGAAGCATCCACTAAGAGGCCCTTGTTAGATTTTGTATCATATCAGCAGGAATGAAAAAACACTGCAGGAGCTCTTTCAGTGCTAATTACGCACCGAGCCGCCATCCCAGGAATGACACAACAATAAGGAAGTTGCTGGGAAAAGTGATGATGCAGGATATTTACCCCAATCTCCCTAAATGTTAAGGGACGCTTTAATTGGGGGCTAAATATGGTCAGTGTTTCTACATAGTGGTGCCAATTAGGCCAACGAGCGTACACGCACAACTGTTGGAAAAGTTCATGTCATGTTTTGTTTTGTTTTAGTTGTTCTCGCGTTGCTCTCTTATCTCAAGTTGGGCTGAAACAGCAGCTTTGATGCGTAATATCCTCAGAGAAATGAGCTCGGAGATCATTTGTCTTTGGCTGAAACAAAAAGCACCGCTGTAGCTGTTCGGCTTTTTTTATTTATTTATTTTTTATTTGTTCATGAGATGAATGTGCGAGTATTTTCTGTAGGTATTTGTCCACTGAGAAGAATAGACAGACATTTCATCCTCCCAGCTAAATGGACTGGTTTTAAGAGATGAGAAAGGGAGGTGTGAAGTGGCCAGTCACCCAAAGCGACAACGGCCATTGTGCTTCCCACAAGCACCGAAAGTGAACTGTATAAAACATAAAAAAACGGGTGGACATTATTTTCCTCTAAACAAACTGTCTTTTCAAGCACAGTTTTGCTAACTGACGATATATATATGTACACCAGGACCACTCACCAGTTCAGCCTCATTCATTCTATCTCATTTTCTCCCTAATGATGGCTTTTATCTTCCACAGCCAGACACTTTTTATGCCCCTCCTGCCCTTTACGTTTTCAGCCGTGGCCTTTTGTCAGCGTTAGTCTAGTGAATATCATCAAGGGTGGAGTGCTTAGCCACTTAGGTTATTTATTTTTTTTTTTTTTCAGCAGATTATGAAGAAATCCTTGAATGTAAAAATTTTAATTAGAAATAAACATTGAGAGACAGTCAAAACTGTGTTTATACAGGTGCTTCTGAGTGAAACATCTGAGAGAAAACATAAAGGAAACGCTGCTTTTTGCTCCTGCAATATGATACTATTTATACATTCAGTCGTCCTTCACTTTGACGACGAGTTTGATTCCACTGAAATGCTAATTATTTCACTAAATGGTGCAAAGCTTTCATGTTTCACCAAAATGTCTTCACTGTACCAGTCCAGAACGCAGAGTACAAAAAATTCAGTTGTGGAACTTGCCTCCATTATATGTGTGCTCCCATTAATAAGGCTTCTCTCCATTTCTCACTCTTCTTCCTTCCCCTCCGACCCCCATCGCGCACTCATCATTATGTGTATGTATGTGCTTAATCACGCGCGGACCACCTCTTCCTTCAGCTTGCCATATGGTTCACAGTTTTGCATCGTTTGATATGCAGCGCTTTAAGAAAGTGTTCATTCCTGTTGAATTTTTACACATTTTGTGGTGTTGGAGCCTGAATTCAGACAGATTGAATTGAGAGTTGTTAACAAAAGGCACAAAATAACCTTTAATGACAAACTGATTTAAAGTTGGACAATTTTTAGAAAAGTCAATGGGTTCAGCACTGTTCTGAAGCACTTTAAATTATGGGCACACTGGAGTTATTGCATGAAAATTGAATCAAACCCAAGCTTTTGCAATTATTCGAAGCAGCACGCTGCTTTTCCTGTCAGATTCCTACATAATATGTTGAATTAGAGTACAAAATATTGGAAAAAATTTGCTCAAGCCTGCTGTTAATTGACTAAGTTTCATATGAGCCCTGTTTTTATGATAAACAGGGCTAACCTACATGTCGACAACAAATGCACGACCTCTCTGCTTGTCTTGTTTATGAGCAGGAAGTAGCATATGCTGCTCTTCACCGGCAGCCTCTCCCACTGCGATCCTCTCCGCTCTCCACTCCCGCCTTAAATACTTCTCGCCAATCACCTTGAGAGCGTGCGAGGCGCCTTTGATTTATTGTACCAGCCCGGCTGCTTCTCCATCTTCGACCCCGGCTTGTCACAAGGCGGCTATAATTGGGAGATGCTCATGACCCACCTAACACAGCAGCCCAGTCGGAGGGGGTGGCTTCCTTGGGAATTCTCCATCTTTCTCTCGTTTTTTTTTTTTCTCCCTCTTTCTTTCTTTCTCTTCCAGAGAAAGTAGGACACCCAGCAGCACCATTAATTGTTTTGCCCTTTATATCTCAAAAACAGTAGAGAACAAGAGAGAGAGAAGGGTGGATGAAGAAATAAAGGACGCAGCCTCACTGTCTTTGCACTCTCCTTGCTTGCAGGAGGCCTCAGCCAGCTTCACCGAGTGGGAGAGACTGATGAAGGGACTGGGTTCGGGGGTCGGCACCATGGACAACCCCTTCAATCAGGTCATGGGCCTGGTCACACAGATGTACAAGCAAACAGCTATTGCCAAGGTAATGGGAGACCAGGTGGTGCTAGAGTATATCTTGTTTGACCCCAGCCTATGTTTTAGACCGATCATATTCTATATTTATATGAATCCTACTAACAAGTATTGTCTCTGTACACAAAGCCTGATGTATATTTTATTCCTCTGCACCTATAAGCTCCATTGTTGTCCAGAAACACATCAATGAGCCACACAGTTGCACTGGATGACATGTTCCTTCATTTGCATGAACACACACTGTAGTTTATTTAGACTCAATCCCACAAACAACATCCTGCTGTTGCAAATACTCACTAGAGCACCAAATGTGTGTTAATCTGCAACTGAAAATAGTCCCCAACAAACACACTATACCCTCCGGTCTGAGTAACATTTGCTAAAACCTGCAGTACTGTTGTTGCCTTCATTAAAAAATAAAACTATACAGGCTTCAGGAAAAAGTATTGAGAGGGGCGGACTTATACATTGTTGGTTTTGGTCTTTCACTTTTATGGACACCAGCCTTTTTTCTTTAAACATCATGTTAGTTTAATTATAGATACTGAAAGAGATATTTCATCTTTGAGCATTTGTACTTAATGCACTCAGGCCTCTATTGCCAGTGAGCTGTAGTCAGCATCCAACAAGAGCTGCTTTCAGCGTTGGCCCTGCTCTCTGTTTCTTTTTTTTTTTAAACATGCAGGAAAAATCTTGACTTTTCAGCTGCTCAGAAAAAGCTGCCTTGGTTTTAGTTTGACCATCATGAAATATCAAGATAATTGGTGGGCCTTGTGTCTTTTGTGTCTGAAAACTGGGGGAAAAAAGTCTCCTGTCAACTGTAAGAATGAATGTGCTGTTGAGCAGTTATAACACATTTAATTGAAGAAATAGTTTGACATTTTTGGAAATACACTTATTAGATGAGAGGCTTGATACCACTCTCATGTCTGTAAACTAAATATTAAGCTACCACCAGCATTTAGTTAAGTTAGCTTAGCATTGTGACTGGAAACGCTTGAGAAACGGCTAACCTGGCTTCGTCCAAAGGTAAAAAAATTAACCTACCAGCACCTCTAAAGCTGTCACCTCCTAAAGTCTCCGCTGATTGCCTGGCGACCTCACCTTACCGTCAAGACTCCAGGAAATCGCTGCATTTGGCCAAGAAATAGTCCCGCACACAACCCCCCTGTAAAACCAGAGTGTGTGGTTTTGTCAATGGATTAAGCAAACAAGATGTAATGTGTTAATTAGTGAGCTTGAGAGGTGAGCTGATTTTTTCAAACAGAGCCAGACTGGATGTTTCCTCCTGTTTCAGTCTTTATGCTAAGCTAACAAACAAAGGGATTATTCTTTTCAGGTGATTATACACTAATGAAAACATACCTATGAATGTTTTATTCATTATGCCATCGGAGCCTCCTAAATCTTACACACTGGACCTTTAATGCAAACATACACATTATGTTTTTATTAATGTTATTTCAATAAAATAACATTAAACGTGGCATATTTAGTTGCTAATTTCTCTGATATTATGAGTAGTTTATTAAAATAATAATCAAATAGAAATGATGAACATGATTTTTCTTTCTGTTTGCAAAGAGAGGCAGATATAGTGTGAGAACCACTGACCCAAGCATTTGCCTTTTAATGTTTTAGTTTGCATAACCACACAAACTTGGAGAAGAGAGGCACAATCATATCATTAGCGCCATATTGCCATACTTTTTCAGATGGATGGTATTTAACATCTCTAAGTCCACTGAAAAAAATCTAATAATATATATTATCCAGAACAAGTTAAATAGCATAAGATTGGCGAAAGTATGTTATTTTTATTAATTTTCATGTTTTATAAAATGGTGAATTGATGGTACAGCATCATGTTCAGAGCGCTTGGCCGACCACTCAGTGAGATCTCATGGGAAAGCATTGCCATGGTAACAGAGCCTAATGGTCGCCAGTGAAAGCACTTAGACAAAGTAGGGAGTTATAACGGAGGTATTATTTAGTTGCGTCCAGCCTGGCATGATTACACCTTATCTCAAAGTTACACACCGCACTAAAATAGCATCTCTGTGATGTTGTTGCTATGGAAACTCAGTCGGCTCTCGGTTTGAAGTGACGTTTCTTTTTAATGAGAGAGAAGTAAGCAATATGGGAAGGTGGCTGGATGCATACAGTATGAGGAAGGCTGAGGTCAGAGCAACCGGTGTCGAGATTCTAACAAGCATTTACATTTCCTGTTCCTCAGTGGAAACATTTGTAAGACAGTAATATAGTTTTCAACCTCTGATCAGATTCCAGACTCACTAATCTCAATGCTATAAAAACAGGCAGTTCCTCAATTTCTTGTACTTGTAGTTGAGTAAACATTTCCACCAAATATAGTATCCCTCTCCAATCATCTGCCATGTTCGAGGGCTGGCATTCCTCTCAATTAGCCCGACGCCCTCAGCCATGAGGAGCGTAGCCCCGAGGTTAACGAAGACCGGAGATAACCACCGAATGCAATCATCGACACGCTACTCGCTCAGCCTGCCTCCAAGCTTGGATCTTTTTTGTGCTTGGCGTTGTTTGCTGATTGGATTTCTGCTCAGTTTAGCCTAACACTGGACCTCCTTTCATTACAAAGCCCCCACCCCCCACGCCCACTCACCCACCTCAAAGCCGATACTGCCGGCCCAGTCTCATTTCCTCTCCTATTGGTTTTTAGAGTCAGACACACTTTCTCTACTTCAGAAAAAAATAAAAAAACACGTGCTTTCTTCTTTTTTTGGATCATCGGGAGGGGTGGAATGGTGTGATAGATTCACACATCTATGTCACTCTGACGAGCATCACGGCCCCTGCCTGCCTGCCAGTCCGCCTGGCGACGGAGCTGCCAAACGCCTTTGGGGTATTTTTATTGCTTTACCCGCCAAGCATCTGCTCCCAATTACCCAGAGAGGACAGCTCTGATGCTGGACTTTAAAGCAAGCTAACAGGCCGCTTCAGACAGCCGAGAAGTTTGTGCACTAATTAAACTCAGCGGAAGGAAGCCGACGAAGCCAAGCCGTCAGTAATGAGGACCCCCCAGATCAGAACAGGGTCGGCAGGCCTGGCGGAGAGATTCATTATCAGGCGCATCGGCTAATTATCAGCAAAGCAAAGCAGAGGTTCTCCCACCAGAGCAGGTGTGATGGCTGCAGAGGTTGTCATGTTGCAGGAGGTGTGGAGATTATAGGGGTGGGATTCACACCACGGAGAAAGGCCTGTCTCCAAAACCGTCTAGTAAGGGCTCTGTTTGACTCAAATCCAACCGCAGTATTTCTCACTAGTTGGTGCTATTCTTGGCTGCTTTTTGGCCTGGGGCTCTGAAATGAGCCGAGCCCTGATGCTCAATGACACGCTCGTACAGCACATCCACTCCAGCTTTGCTGAAGGTAGTGGGAACGGCCACAGCCCATCACAGTGTGATCGCTGGGCAGCAGCGCGCGGTGAAATGATAGATATGGATACCTGCAGGGTACAGTTAACTCACTAGCACTTCGGCTGCTTTCTCTTTTTTAGATTGTTAGCTTCACACTGTCAATCAAGGTCGGAGGCTTCAGCAGAAACAAGCAAGATGCCGTTAAGTTTGACCTGTGATGTTTTTTAAAGCATTGTTACCATTTGACTTCATAAATAAAACAAGACTTAACAGGTAAAAGAAAGTGCCAGACATGAATAAAAACAGGGTTACATAAGAATAAACCAAGCAAATAACTCCAGAATAAAATAGTTGAGGACTGAACTTTTACCTACTGCAGTAATTTTGGACTGCAGCTGTCACTTTGACAGGTAACCAGCCTAATGTTGAAATTATTTCCAAGTCCTGAAAAAATCTGACAACATTCAGTGCAGTCACATAAAGTGATGAACATCCAAAATTTTCCTAAGCCCTGTCAAATAGATCTTTATCCTGCTAGTTACAGTATAAATATTTCATTTTAAGGTTTAAAAAGTCTTAATAAATACAATTTTATGACATTTAAAAACAAGCTCTTCATTAAGTTGTTTCTGAGTTTCATCTGGATCAAAAGGTGAATTTTCTTGTTTCTGCTGTCACCAAAATCCAAAAAGAAAGAGCATGCACCAATCATATCTCTGAGTTGTGAGTTATTGATTTGCTCTCACTATCTGCAAGCTGACAAATGCGCCCCAGTCGCTCTGTATGCTCTCTCCTTTTAAAGTCTGGATCCCTGGCATTCAATAGAGAATCGATCACACAGAAAGGATGCCACGGTGATTAATTGACTTCTTCACTGATCTAGCCGATTCCTCTGTGTGTGGTCGACCAGTGAAGTGATGGATTCAGTAGCTCTCTTTCATCTGTGTCTATTTCTGTGTCTGTGTGTGTGTGTGTGTGTGTGTGTGTGTGTGTGTGTGTGTGTGTGTGTGTGTGTGTGTGTGTGTGTGTGTGTGTGTGTGTGTGTGTGTGTGTGTGTGTGTGTGTGTGTGTGTGTGTGTGTGTGTGTTTGTGGCCAGGCGGGAGCTGTGAAGGACTACATTAAGATGATGCTGGAGGCAGAGCAGCTGAAGTTCCTGGTGTTCGCCCACCACCTCACCATGCTGCAGGCCTGCACCGAGGCCGTCATCGAGGCCAAGGTAACCTCAGGCGCTCCGCAGGCAACTGGATCTTCTAAAACGTGTTAAAGGGGTAGTAAGCACTGGCCGGGGTCGCACCTGTAGGAATTAAAGCAACAACGGCATGAAGTTATAGGGAATCATTTAAAAAACAAACTACTGCTTCAAAAATGTAAGTTTTTAAAGCTGAAGTTTATAACAGCATAATTTAATCCATGTTTCCCTCCTGTTCCTCTTGTTTTGTTCTCTGACAAGAACAGACTGCTCCATATCACGCACACTGACTTGGCCTCCCCAACCCCAACCTTTCAGAACTCAATAAAAGTCATCACACACATAACACACAACCCTGGTCACCCCTTAACCCATTTTTTCACGCTACTCCAATCCGGATGCAGATATAAGATGCTAAGCACGTCTTTGTAAGTCTCGTCTCTTCTGCCATAGCAGCTCGGAACACAATGCCCCGCTGATTACAGGGACATCAACCAGCTCCAGCGAGGCCCAGGATTTAGAGTAAACCAAAAAGAAAATTGGGAACAGTATTAGCTCCACTTTTTCCATTGTTGTCCCACAACCTCTAACTAACCAAGCAACCTATAACCCATAACAATGACATATGAATGAAATGTCTTAAAAGTTCAGGTTAGAGTAGATTCAGTGGATTAGCGCGAGGCTACCATTGAATCTATCTAACCAGCTAGCTATTTCTCTATTTAAATAGCTATCTATCTAACTTTCTAGCTAATTCTCTGTTCACAAGTCTATTTCTCGAGCTAGTTGCTATCTACTATGTTCAGGTCTTGTGTCCAAGCACATTTCTTTGTATTTTATGTTCAGCGTTAGATTTCCAAGAAGAGGAGAGTGAACAAAATGCAGCTGTCAGTTTAACATCATGTCACCTAACCATTCATTTTCTTTCTTGTTCTGTCCACAATTTCAGAGCTTTTGTCAGTCAGAAAACGCTTCCTGTGCACAATACAACGCTGTTAAAAAACCTCCAAGAGGTGGTTTTAAAAGTATTATGTCACTTCAAAACAAGAGGGAGCTCTGATTCATATAGGTGATATTTCATTTGATCATTTCCATCTAAGATTTTAATGTTTTTTTCCAGCCGCAAAGACCCAAATTGCCCATTAATGGTAACCTGGAAACCCTAATTATGAGGACTATATTCATATTTCACTCCTCCTTCCTTACTAACCAAAGGTAATTGGCCTCATACTTAAGTTTTATTCCATCATCCATTGTCCTGCTGTGTTTAGAAGTCAAATCCTTGCCATATCTGTGATTAACTCAGAGTACTGAGCTCTAAGCTCATCAGTTGGGTTTGCTTTTCACCGGCGGATATACGGCAGATGTTAGCAGTCATGAACTATTTGAGTCGTCTATTTTATTTAATAAATTTATGTGTACAGTGTACTGCAGGTATTAGATAATATTTAGATATTTATTGAAGCACAATAGAAGAAGTTTACTATTCAGCATCTCTTGTGTGTCTAGGTGTCGATTACTCATCATCTCAGAGTGTTAATTTCTTTGTCCTTCCTCAAAAAAAGTCTACTTTTTCTCTCTTAGAAAGTAAACTTTACTTCCACAACTAATCTCCCAAGGTGTGTTTCACAAGTCATCACAAGCAAACGATATCTCTTAGCTTGGCAACCTGTGAAAAAGTTCAAGTGTGTGTCTGTGTATGTAGGTGTGTTTGTGTGTGTTGCCGGGGTCGAGGAGGTGTCGGTTGAATGTAATTCAGCGGTACGGTGTGTGATAACACATTCCTCCGTGAGAGGCTCACTCTCTGGTGCGTTCGCACTCACCAATTAACAGAGATGGGCTAAAAAAAGGAACGACAGGCAACGCGCTGTGATGAAAAGCTCGGCAGAGAGAAGTGACTGCGCTCCAATCTCATGTGTCTTAACTGGTTGGAGGGTTTGTTAAATAAAGTTGGGAATGTTTTAAATTCAGAAACATAGTGCACTAAATGCAAGAGACAAACAACTCTGATGAAACAACAGGTTGATTTCTAAATGTTCTTAAGGCCTTGAGATGTTTTTGAAACCTGGTGGATACTTAGTTCTCCACAAGCACATTTATTTGACCTTTTTTTCCGGGAAAAATCTAACAGACCTCTATGGTCTTTCTCAGCAAGGTTCTGCTTCATATTCATGCAGTTACAGTTACACACGTGGGAGCTCCGCAGTATGAACACACTCTCTTACTGTCGGCCACTGAGCAGCTCTGCAGGACCGTTGGACCCAAATCAAAAGAGTGCCGTGGCCACAGTGCATTAGCAGCTCAGTGAATGTCAAGTTCAGGTTTAATGAACACGCAGCCGCTGCTCTCTTTTTCTGCTGTTATGAAATGCTACAAAATACTCTGTTATTACTATTGCTCTCATTTTCTTTCAAAAAAGCTATATTATTATCTGTAATTCATTGCAGGTCTTCTGCTCATGTTTTCTATGGTGCGTTCACTCACACATCTGCCATTGAAATATCTACAGTGTAGAATGCAGGTTAATGAAATGCTCTCTGCCTTTAATGCTCCAGCACAAATCTGTACCTGCTTTTTAGAGAGGCAGGCTGACAATAATGTCCCTCACAAATTGTGTGAACCTTTAGTCAACTCAATGGAATGTGCAAACAACCACTCATACATTTTCTCCTCCAGTTATTTGCAGGTGCACCTCACATGACAGCCAAACAACGCTTCTAGGCTAATATGCCTGTGATAAATATCATGACACGTCTCTATGAGGCACAAAATGCCTGGGTAGTCTGGCCTATAAAATTAGAATTATGTTGAATTTTAAGAAGATATAACACATTATTTCTCTTACAAAAGTTTAATTTATATCCTATAGAACACATCCTTTTCTCAATTCAATGCACTCGCTGGTCTTGTATGACCCGTAGCTTATTCTGGCTAACTTCTGGCAAATATTGGCCTACTCACTGTATGACTCGTGTAATGCCGTTCCAGTATATTTTAGCATGTAACAGATAAACATTGCAATGGTTTAATCACAAAGAACACAAGAAGTAAGCACAGTGTTGCTCATAAACTCATTTTAAAGGTTTAGCAAAGGGTTGCCTTTTTTAAAGCTGACACAGAGCAACATTAGCATTCAGGTGTCTGTTTGCTTGCCAGAAAACCAAAACAAAGAGCTACAAGAGGCTAAAATGATCCATAGAGCTGAGGGGGACTGCAGTGATGGGTGATAATTCTCTCTTGGTTCGTGATTAATAGCAAACCCCTTTCACCTTACAGTTATTTGATCCATTGTTGATATAAAAATATATATATATTAGTGCAGCATTAGCACAAAAGCTTTGAAGATATTTGTCCTTCCTCTAAATGAAACAGAAATGATTCTAAAAACCAGCTTTTCTTTCAAAGGTTTCTGTGTTGCAGGTGTTCCATCAGCTGTGCACATGGCAGGCGTCACTGTCTGGTTTAGTGTTGCTCAACTGTCATCCAGTACAAACTGAATTTTCCTCCAAAAAGCAAATATTATGCTGTCTTGCCTCTGTTCTTCCAGGCTGGTTATATCCGTATCGATGGCAGTGTCCCATCCTCAGAACGAATCCAGCTGGTCCACAAGTTCCAGAGTGACCCAGATACACGAGTGGCCATCCTCAGCATCCAGGCAGCCGGTCAGGTACTCGCACACACGCACACGCACACACACGCACACACGCACACACGCACACACGCACACACACACTCGACAGAGTTTTTTATTTTAGTTGAGTGACAAAGTAAACTCACTTTGAGCAAATAATAAAACAAACATAATACATTTTCAGAACTGCTGAAGGCAAAATCTGCTTTGCAAATAAAGACACTTGGAAGTACTCACAAACCACACTTCATGTCCTGGAACAGTCATTGAAAATTGATTGATTTTTATCAACAGAAAGAGTTGGTTCAAATACCTTTTAATTGAATGAAACCTATGAACACACTGTCCTGAACACACACTGGCTGAGGAAATGAACTAGTGCTGTTGTGCTGTAGGCTAAACAGAGTCAGTTGGTGCATATTAGTAATAATGATGACTATTGTTGGTTGTAGTGAATCATAATCAAGGTCTGTGCAAGTAGAAATAGATGCTGACAATGTGTTTTTCTCTTAATAAAAAACTTAATAAACTCAATTATTCTGAGTGACCAAATATGTGCAGAAATGTTGTGTATTCCAATCAAAGGAAGTAGGTGCTTGAAGCACTTATATGGCAATTAGCTGCAAATATTCTGTTATTAAAAAGGGTTTTACTAAATAAAATTTTATTGGATGTGGAGTGTTTCATTTGAGGAGGTTGAGTGAGATATTTCTGTTCTGATTGGGCTATTATTTGTGTGTGTGTGTTTGTGGTGTGTGTGTGTGTGTGTGTGTGTGTGTGTGTGTGTGTGTGTGTGTGTGTGTGTGTGTGTGTGTGTGTGTGTGTCCACTCCAGGGTTTGACCTTCACCGCTGCCAGCCACGTGGTGTTTGCCGAGCTCTACTGGAACCCCGGCCACATCAAGCAGGCTGAAGATCGAGCCCACCGCATCGGACAGACGTCCTCAGTCAACGTGCATTACCTCATTGCAAAGGGCACCTTTGACACCGTCATGTGGTCCATGCTCAACAAGAAGGTACTGTGGGTGACGTCACGGCAGCAAATAGGGGGGAAAAATATGCTAAGCAATTGTTCTGTTACTCGTTCCACCAATTAAGCATGCAGTGGTGTCGTATTTAGTTTGAATTATAAATCACTGGAAAAACTCTATATGCCTAATTAATCAACTTCAGTGAATGTGCTCTCATATTGAGCTTGTACTGCTCAGCCGATCTATGGAGAATAAAGTAGCAGCTCATAACACATACAACAACTGCTTAAATTTCATTTTATTATCTGTTGCAGTACGTGTCTGTCTACTGAGATATTTAGCGTTATATGCTGTATGCATGCATGAATAAACTTAGAAGCATTAGTGAAATTTATTTCCATGTGAGAACAGGCTTTGTGGATTTACGTTAATAATCACAGATGTCAAGATTTGTAATTAAAGCTGAATTATTCAAATAATATTTTGCTCCTGTCCATGATACTGCTCATTACAGAACATGTGTGACTTGTGAAAAAAGAAAATTATTTCAACCACACCATCATCAAGTTTGATGGTGAAACTGAACAGAAGAAAAACAGAAAACTACAGTGCTCTGAATGTCCCACGTCCTTCAGGAAACGGTGACAGGCAGCACGCTGAATGGGAGGAAGGAGTATCTGAAGGCCGACGAGGGCGACAAGGACAAGTGGGAGTTCCTTAACTTTGCTGATGCTTGGACACCAAGTGAGATGGCGCTGCAGCTGGAGGGAAACATGGGAAATGTCAAAGATGACTTATTCTTCACTCATGTGAGTCAGACGGAGGAATGAATCAGAAACATCAGCAGTGAAGGATTGTTTTATTAGACCGTTTTTTAAAAATGTCATTCAAAAACACAAACAGATTAATTCAGTTGCTAATTTTCACCCCCAGTCATCAGGCAAATTGCAGTATACAGTATACAGAGGCGGCTGTGGCTCTGGAGGTAGAGAGCAGGTCGATCCCCGGCTTCTTCCACATGCATGTCGGAGTTAAGATACTGAATTGCTCCTGATGCTGTGCATTGGTGTATAAATGAATGAATTACATCCCGTTTGTGATGGCCTTTGTCATCACTGTATGAATGTGTATGAATGGGTGAATGTGGCATGTAGTGTACAGCACTGTAAGTGGTGTAGAGACTAAAAAGGCGCTATATAAGTACAGTCATTAGGGATTACAAAACACGTTTCAGACGTTCTGATACAAGGAGGAAGAAAGTTACATTTTTTGGTAGCTGTTATAGAGAAGGCTGCTTTCTGTATTTAGGACCTTGGAAAAAGAACAATGTCACTCATAACAAGGGACCTTGTCGCTCCAGTGATGTTCTCTGAGAGGAGCTTAATAAAGTCCTCAAAGGGGAAAGAGTGACTAATTCTATAAATGAAACATACTTATATACATATATAATATTACAGTTTTTAAAACTGTGATGACATTTGGAGTGGAGTAACCATGGTAATGTTGAGATTTCCAGTCCAAGCGTTTCAAGGCTTTTTTTTTTTTTTCTTTTAAATAGATGCAGTAATTGAGAAAGAACACAAGAGTTAATCTGAATTTAAATAATGATGATGGATACGTCTGAGGTTTGTAAGATTAAATCTGTGTTTCTTCATGTAATTTCTCATAGAAACTTACATACAGTAACTCAATAATGAGAAGTCAAATATCCTCTAAAGCCAAGAGAGTTTAATCAGTTTATTCATTATTCAGTGTGCATTGTTAGTGACTACCTTGTATTTGACAGTAATGTAAAACAGAACATAGAGAAATCCAAAAGTATAGTAACCACAAATGTCTCACTGACACACATTGATATCAATTGGGAACAAAAAACATATCTGTCTCTCTGCTCACAGCATTTCACAAACAAACCTTCCTGTAAACTCACTTTTGCCCTCTGTGGTGTAAATGTGAGAAGTTGCTCCCGTAAGCTAAACTTGATGACATGTGATAATTTGCACTAAAAATTATCTGACTGTTGTGACAATGTGAGAAAGTATGATGTTTCTGACAGTTGGCTGCATGTGAAGATTTACACAGTAACCACACTGATGAACATGGCTGTGAGTCCTACAGATCCTTAGAAAGGCGTGTGAATCTATTTTGGTCACCTAAGCAAAGTCGATGCATCATTGGGCACTTAAACATATAGCAACTAATAAATACTGTAATCAGTAACTCAGTGACAGGTCTGCACACATGGTACTAGTGGGAACATTATTTATTGACTTTGATGGCATGAGGAGAAAAGTTTTATATGTTTATCACACTTGCACATTATGTTTAAGGTACAGTGGATTACGGTTGGAATTCGGCCTGTTGTAAGAGCTATGCAACATTTATTCGATGACTAGTTGTTTTAGTAGCAAACATTTTTTGAAAAGGATGTTACTGTCGGACTGCCGAAGAGATAAAAGGCTTTTCTGTGGCTGTTCATTATTAGTCATCAGGTAGTTTTCATTTTTCTTTTCAACTTAGTATCAGAAAATGTTGCTTTGTATTTTTATCAAAGAACAAAATCTGCCTTGTGACATTGTAACAATGCTATGTTACTTTATCAGTTATGTAACAAATGTTAACTGTGTGCTGTAATGACAAGCTAACATGAGCTTCCATCTTTTTCCTTAGTGTGAGAAAGAGAAGCAGCACGACATCCGTTCCTTCTTCTCCCCGAGCGCCAGCAAGGAGAAGAAGAGGAAGAGAACAGATAATGAAAAAACATCTCCCTCCGTCTCCTCAGAGACGACTGCTGCACCAGCTGGCAGTGGAACAAACTCGGAAAAAAGAGAGGAGAAGAAAGAAAAGTCCTGCTCCCAAACCTGCGCCACACCCGACCAGGACTTCTCCCCCCAGCTGAAGAGGCTCCGGACGCCACAGCCCAGCCCAAGCCCTAGGTCCCGATACGGGGGAAAACGGAGGTCGACAGCTGGGGGGATCGGCTCCAGCAGCCCCGGCACCCTTTTCTCCCTCATGGCCCCGCGGAAACTGTCGGAGCCCGACCCTCCTACTAAGACCTGGAGCTGTGGGGCCTGCACCTACTCCAACAGCAGCCTGTTGCCTTACTGCGAGATGTGCGAGTTCCCGTGCTCTTCTTCTGCTGTTAGGTCAGGTAGGCTTAAGAAGCAAGTCATAACAAATCGTCTGATTTATCCACCCCTATTGTGTGTGTGTGTTCCACTGTTTATTCTTTTATTAATTCACAAACTTCATTTCACTGATTGCAAAACAAACTGGATTCCATTAAGAAAAAGACAACAATTCCATCATCTCTTGCTTGAAATGAAGCACCTGAAGCCGAAATCCATTCATTGCTTTATTTTCCTTCCCGTCAATATCAATCGTAGCAGTCTGTTGACATAATACTTTTGAACAGCATTACAGATTTCACCAGATGGAGATGCGTGATAGCGAAAGATGGAGGCAGGCTTGCCAGAGTCTGAAATAGCTCTGCTCGGAGAATATTGTCTGTCTCGCTCTCTCTCTGCAGATGACAAGGACACAGTATAATTCTCACCTGTCAAGCTGAGAGAGAGAGAGAACAGGCGCCTACTATTGCTCCAAACGTCTCGCACAAAGTTGGGAAAAGTTGAGCTGGCTCTGGCTGATATCTCTGACAGCCTATGATTGTATCTTGCAAAAGAGAGGGGAGGGAAGTCGTTATGACCTGGCAGGCTGCAGGTCCATGCTCTTTAAATGTCTGAGATGCATCAGATCAGCTCAGAGATGACAAAAAAAAAAACTCCCAAAATTCGATGCAGTTGCAGGAGCAGTCATATTTAAGCAGCATTAGTTTTAGTGCAGGATGCTCCACTGGATTTTATAGTTGTATTGATATTATTGAGTGCTTGTAGACGAACATATATATCTACACACTTGGATCCAACTTTATCCATTCTGACAGTAAAACGCTGCAAATCAACTGAAACAATTACCACACCAACAGGTGGAGATGATTCATTACACAAAAAGCCATGACAGGCTAAGATACTGAGATGAAATAACAGTGAAGGTTCTTTGTTTGAGGCTCTTTGTTTGCTTCTTAAATACAGTTTGCTGCCTGTTCACATAAACTTTATGAAATCACGTCTTGTAACTGCTCAACAACACGACTAGGTCTTAAAGTTGAAAGGGAACAAAGTTTTTTTTTAAGGGTCAAAATTTTGAAACATGCTCATTAATTAACAACAGTTGACTCATGTCAGAATGGTTTTGTATCAGGATTACTCATAACCTCTGGCCCTTTGGCTGCCAATATCTGAGTGGATGTTTTTTAAGGTTTTTATATTGAATGTTCAAATCAAAATGACTTGCTTAATTAGAAAACATGCCATCACCTCTAAAACTTACTAATTAAGTTTGAGCTGCACACAAACAGAAATGTAGAAGACAACTTTTGTATTTTGAGGAGAAGTTACTTGCTAACTATTTCTCACAAGTAATAAAAACAAGCTTCAGATGTATAAGGCTAGCTTTTTCCCCCTGCTTCCAGTGATTATGCTAAGCTAAGCTTGCAATGAACTATTGGTTACTACTGTTGCCCAACACCTTAGGACATTTCATCCAGTGAAAACTTTTCTATATGGTTGTCTTTTACTTCACTAACATCCTTCTCTGTAGTAGAAAGCAGCCAAGGTGTTAGGATGCAAAAAGTGCATGAATCTCAATTAGGATGATTATTTTACCCATAAACAAATATACAGTACATATGCTTAATCCAGTATGACATGTTGCAAAATTAATATTTAGTCCATAACACATTCAGGTTCTCAGCGGTCTGTATTAATGACTCTCAAGTCCCTTTATGCTAATACGGGATCTATATTTAGTGTAAGTAAATATTGGCCATGCTGAAGGTGTGTTTGCAGCTCAGTCCACTGGAAGTGATGATGGTGCACTTAAAACACACACAGTTCAAATAACCAGTACCTCAGCCTTTGAGCAGCACAAAAACACACACCCACACACTCACCCACACGCATATTTTTTAACAGAATTCACCCCCCATTTCATGCTCAGCTGCAGCAGATGCTTGATAACTATTCAGCAATCACACTCTCTTCTTTGTCACAAGCGCCACTCTGCATTCACAGCAGCAGGCTGTGTCAGCTCGCTAGACGGGGGAATTTAACAACCTGCTAAATTTGTAAATGACAGACTGTGCTGAAAAATAACAACTGTATTTATGGAGATATCTCTCAACTTGGCAGTGCAATCCTCAGCTTGTGAAAATGTAAGAAAATAATCAGGTCAGAGCCTATAGTATGACATTAGAGATGTTATCCCTTCAAGAGCAACAATTTCTCACAATGGCTGTAAAGAAAGTTGTGACGCTGTGTCACAGGTTGTGTCAGTTGTATAAAGACACTATGCAGAGAATCACTTAATACCCACACATGATGCAAGGACATCAAGGCTTTATATTTAAAGTAAAGGAACAGAAGAAGTATCATAGGCATTTGGCATTCACTGTCTGTGGATTTGAGCAGCAGGCAAAAATACAGCAAGAGAGCAGCTGTAGGGGAAGAATAGTCAGCACGCAGAAGGATATTGGTCTGTCGTACCATGAGGCGTTTGTACCAGAATGAAAATGCACGATATGAGAAGAAAGACTTTTATGATTCGATGGGAAGTATTGAAGCTTTTTGTGGAAAACAGAAATGCAAGGTTAGAGCTGGCTACAAAATGTCAAAGTGGCAAATTGACCCTTTGCCGAGTCCCTTCCCTTAGCTACTGTTGCTGCGTCTCTAAAGCTTTCCACCCTAGAAGTGCACATGCAGTTTGCAGTGATAACGGCGGTAGGTTTACCACTCAAAATTCATACTAATTTACATACAATGAGTCTTCAGTTTCACCCAAGTAAACAAAAACAGCTTCTCATTTCTGGCCGACCACTGTTGAGTATGTGGGCGGAGATGACAACGTATGCTTGAAGTTACTGAGAGTTACAAGTCCCAAACAAAAGTCAGCATCCTCGCTAGTTCATCAAACATCTAAATAAAGGAGCAGCATTGTTCTTGAACGCTACACTATCTTAGGCAACGTGTTTGGCAGGAGTTGCTGTAGTGTTAACTTTGCCATTCCAAACAAAAAGCAGGACAGAGCCGCTAACATTAGCCTAAACTAAACTCTGATACAGCATCTTGGTTCTCATGCAGGGCAGGGCCAATTTCTAAACTGTGAGTCTTTCTAATGTACTTAGGTATTGACTACAGGCCTGCCATGCCTAGCTACGGTTGCTAAGCTCAGAATAATCAATTGTTTTCCAGTTGAGGGGTTTAGGGAGTGGTAAATTGTGAAATATATTTTGAAATGTCTTTATTGGGAAGCTGTGGTTGTTTTGGGACGTTCTGAGAATATTCAAGTTGGAATTTCTGTAGGTGGCACACTTTTCTTTATTTGTGCAGCCATGATGGCCATCGCTTCTCATATTTACCA
Organism: Dicentrarchus labrax; assembly: GCF_905237075.1. NCBI lineage: Eukaryota > Metazoa > Chordata > Actinopteri > Moronidae > Dicentrarchus > Dicentrarchus labrax. Next base: position 9,497,110 of record NW_026136716.1, read on the forward strand.
CAGAAAATGACTTCCTGAGCTGCAGGGAGGGGAACCTACCAAATTCAGCTTTCATTAATTGGACACAAATTGAATCACTGTTGTGCTATATCGTCTGTAATCAAGAACAGTTTTTAATCAAGCTGTCATGGATTATAACCTCCTTTATGTGACAGGGTTTGGCATCTCAGGTGGGTTAGTCTGAACAATTTCCTGAAGTTGATTTAGCACCAGTAAACAACCAGACAGCTTCTGCTAAACCATTTTCAGGTTGAATCGGTGGTGCCGAGTTCCTGTGTTTGCAGCTTTTTCAGGCCGAGAGCGTGGGCACAGTTCAGTCCTTCAGCTCTTTCACCGGCAGACCAGCAATTTGTCTCTCAGCACCTACTGTGAAAGATGTATACAGGAAGAGGGCAATTTGGTTATCTCCTGGCTCTCTACACCTCTCAGCTAACACTCTATCCTTGTCCTGTTTTTTTTTTTTACAGATTTTTATCATGTAGCAACAAAGTCCGGTCGAACAGTTTGAAATCATACAGTATTTGAGGACCCAGTACTTTCCCCTTCTTTGTCACAGGCTGCAGCTGTTTCACTCCCTGCAGACTGCAGTAAAAGCTTTTCCTGTTTTATTCAACTACTGGAGTGTGGTGTTTTTCATGTGAATCCTCATAAGCTTATGCCGTTGGCTCACGTGTACGATCACATGCTCTTTGAATGTGTGTAGTAGTACGATTGTGTGCCGGGGTTTGAGACTCTATTTTGGAATCTTATCAAGCCACTACAGACATAATGGGGCCCTGATTGGGGGGAAAACAAGGGGGTTGACTGGTAAAGTCGAGGCACGGCCCTGTAGGATTTCCCCGTTAACATCTTCCTCGGTGGGGACAGCTTAACACAAATTGAGCCGTCTCTCCGCGGTCTCGCTCGGCTTGTTAGTGAAGGGGGGCAGCGGTGGGGCCAGGAGCCCGGAGACTCAGATGACATTTGAGGGAGCCGACTAGAGGCTGGCCTTTTGAAGAAACAAGCCACAGAGAGGCAGGATCACTAATTAGCCCTCTGCGTCCCCGAGTCTCACAACTTACTGTCTTGTTAGATTTCACACCTCAAGTTCAACAAATAATGTGAAAGGATATGATTTAAATTTAACTAGGAAAGTAGGGAAAGGAAATTGTATAGCACTTCTGTAGAAGAACTTCTGTTCAGACTGAAAGTGATATTTGCTTATGAATAATTGTTTTCTTGTCTTTAGCAGCTTATCTGTCTGTTAACTTCACCTTAATAAACATCAGTACTGCCAAACCCTCAGTTTATGAGGGCGGCAGGGCCTCAGAACACCTCTAACACCACTTAAAAGTAAAGATTTAAAATAATGTGGAGTCTGTGAATGGCAATGGCATAATCCTTGCTTTCCATTAACATTTTTGTGGCTTAGATTTCTGCTTGACCTTCACAGAATTACAACGTTCGGCATGAATGAAAATCACATGAATGGTTTAAGAGTGGTACTGCGGAACAAGCTTGATAGCCAGCGTACAAGGTGCCGTAAGCTGCTTCTTTAAAGCAAGAAATGCGTTTGGCAGGCCGCCACTATCAGCTGTTGAGTACCGTTCACTGTGCCCGGCTGGAGTGCTGCACAGATGCAGCAATCGCTGGCAATTATTTTGTTTAGGTTTGATTGCACATGATGCAGGCAGGCAATTAACAAAACAATGTGACACAAACATAATTCATTCTCCCTGCAAATTATATTGGCTGTTTGATCCCAGAGCTGGTTGAAAGAAGGGAAGGGGTGGCAGGTGTTCCATCTGCAGCTTTCTGCTTCACTGCCAAAATGCTGTTGAGCAAGGATCTAAAGACTAAAAATGTCCTCAGCAGTGTAGACCTTCAGCTAGTGGTCAGTATGTAGCAACCAGCCAACTGCCCAGAATAGATAATAACGATTTAAAAAAAAAGAAAACCTATATCAGAAAATGTTTCATGTGCACTACAAATGTGTAAAAATGTACATCCTCCTAAAGAGTTGGGTGTGTTACATTCTACTACATCCCTGCTTATGTCTTCCCTTTTTACACAATCACATCTTCTAAAATTGTCAGTAGAGGACTTATGATAGCTAATAACATCACTAATGAGCCATATTGAGTTTTACTTTCGTGTCAGAAGTCATTTTGTCACACTGTCACACTCTTCAGATGATGGATATCTCGCCAGGGAATGAAACTCTTCAAAGTCTGATTACACTGTGCAACTCGGCCAATAAAGTAATCTTCATCTTTCTCTCCCTCCCTCTTTCTCTGCTGGCTCAGAGCCACCCAGGCCTCAGCAACCCCCCTCGACCGAGCGGGACCAGGAATCCGTCGTCCTCTCCAGCTCCGACAGCGAGCCAGAGCTCAGCCGGGGAAAAGCCCAGCCTCCAAAATCGCGCAAAGACAAACAGAGCGAGGAGGAGGAGGAGGAGGAGGAGGATGAGCCTCCGAAAGACAAACAGAAACTAGGAGAAGCAGAGGAGGAGGACAAGCGGCAGCTCAAAGGCAAACAATCAGCGGGAGAGCGAGGCGACAACGTCGCTGGCGGTGGCAGCCGCCTCCCTCCTGACCACACACAGGGTAATCCCACCTGCAATCTTCTCCTTTTCATATCTAGGGAAATTGGCTGGTGCCGCATTGTCACCTGCCCATATAATGCTATTTAATATCATCACTTCAAACCAATAAGGGACTATATCTCATTCCATATGTGGCTGGGCATTATTATTCTTACTATTATTAGTGTCTAGTTGGGGATATTGCCTATTTCTGCACTCAGGACGGAGTTATTGAGTAAAACCTCACTAATCTCCAGAGTACAGCTTGTTGAAACGAGACCTGCTTGGAGCACCAAAACACACACCAGGTTTAAGGGTCAATCGCTGTCCACTAGGCAACTGAAGAGCGTCTGATTGGCTGTTTTTTTAATAAAGTGGTCTAATTACATAAAAAGGCACAAGTTCCCTCCTGACACCAACTTATCCTTGAAACACAACCTGCTTTCCCCGTCCACTCTGGTTATATGTGTACATGTCTGCAGGATGTCTCTGAGGGATGTGAAGAAACAAATTCCCAATTACACAGTGTGTAATATTGCAAATTAAGACCTCTGTGTTCAAGTACTTGTGTCTCAAAGGGATACGCAAAGCAATAAATTGCGCTAATTACAAAGAACTAATTACACCGTGTGCAATATGAAGAGCTCTAAAAAAATTGCCAGACTAGCAGAGTCTAAGAAAAGCCTGTGACCTGGGTGTTGCCTCTGAAAGTGTGTAGACATTTTGGGGCAGAGTTATTGAAGGATGAAACTGAGCTGATAGCAGAGCAGGGCTTCTTTTAAAGCTCCTTTGTAGAATACTTAACATAGGAAGGAACACAAACCATTTAGGTTTTAACAGGCAAGCTATCAACCCCTATTACCCTTTAACACCCCTAGATCAGTGTGCAACAACTTGGCAGATTCCTGTCCTTTCCGAGCCACACACACACACACATACACACACTTTGACATCTATTAGTAGCCAGAGATTGTCGAGTGGTTAATTTCCCGTCTCTGTAGCTACCCATGCCCCCCAACGGTCTAGGATTGAATCCCACTGCAGCTTCCCCTGCAGTGCCTTCTGTACTCTGTGCCCCCCCTCTACTCTCAGGCAAAAAAAATACTAAAGGTGAGCGAAAGGCCTGCTTTCTTTTTTTTTTTTTTTTTAAAACACCTCTATTTAGAGCGGCTCTAGGGGAGAGATAAAAGCTTCACTGTCGATCAGAAATGGCAGCACTAAAGAGACACTGCTGGATGCCAACTTGGCCCCCACCACCCCCTTTAGACATGTACCTTTCCCTGGAGACAACTCTCTCTCTCTCTATCTATCTATCTAGCTATCTAGCTATCTAGCTATCTGTCTAGCTATGTGTCTGTCTAGCTATGTGTCCAGCCTTCTGTTGTTTTATTATTATTTACAATATCTGTCTGTCTGTCTGCCTGCCTGCCTGCCTTCCTGCCTGCCTATCTGTCTACCTATCCCGTTTGTGGTCAGACAGTTTGTTAGTCACACGCCGTTGCCAGTCTGTCTCAGTCAGCGTGGGTTTAGTATGAAACACAGCGGTTGTCCAATAAAAGTGACCTATGGGGTCAGGAGCGGAGCCTAATGATTTTCCTCTACCTGCCCGTGGTTTTAGAAGGCAAACCGCAGAGCTGTCGGCCGCCCACATCTCTTGATTGCTCTGAGATTACTTTCCTCACAGCACAGACAGGCAATCACTCCTCCTTCACCTCACTGTCTCTCTCTCCTTACTGTCTGTCGCTCCATCTATCTGCATGACCCAAACATTCAAACAAGGAAACGTGTTTCTTTTTGGATGTTAGTTCAAACGTTGCAGCAGCATCAGCTGCACCAAACCTCTTCATACTTGAAGTGCGCAGATAGAATTTTTTTTTTTTCTTTATATCTTTTGTTTCGATCCTGCAGAAGATGAGATGACTCAGTCCAATTAGGCGTTGTTTTCTTTCTCTCGCAGTAAAATAACAGATAAATCCCTTGGGGTGTTTTGAAGGCACTGTTCATACTGTGTAAGTGACAGTCTAATAAGACGGCTTTGTAAGATGAATTGCCCCCATCGTATAAATGGCCCACTTAATGCAGCTGGCGCGTTCCGCCACTGCAAACAGGGGAAGGGGGGAAAAAAACTGCTTACAACAAATATAGGGTGCACATTGCAGAGCTGCTAGGTTTCATTACAGAGGCAGAAGGACAGATAGATGGGACTTTGTGAAATGTTTGTGTCCTAAAAATGTTTGGGTTCTCGGTTTGTGGCGCTGCACAATGCTTCCGTCTGGTCATCTTGGTATTTTCAGACACAAAGTGTCCCATTCCAGCTGAAGCCAGGGTGAGATTAGAACAGCTTGTACCAGACCCGGGGAAATTGCACCTATGAGGACAGCAAACATAAAAATGAAAGATATGGACATTGTACAGGACGGGTCAAAGAGAAATATTGACTTATCAGCACGGTCTCACCTTGAAACAAAAAAAGTTTGAACATCAACTTCCATCACAAATAAAAGATGAGAGAAATCAGTGGTGGATCTACTGTAAATTCTCAAATTAAAGCCATCTGTGCAGGAAGTGCTGAGTTTCATTTAAGTTAGCTTCAAAAGGAGCAAAGTAGAAGTGACTGAAATGAATTAGTGAATGAAAACAGTATTTGTGTAAAAATGTCAAACTCAGAGCAGCGTGGTGAGTACGACATAACTCTGCTGTTGTACTGATGGAATTACTGTTGTGGAAATACTCATCAAGACAACAGGTAAATTAGGAATAACAGCCTGTCTCTAATACGCACCCAATTCTCTCTGCAATTGCAGTAAAAAACATTTATTGAAGTCAGTCCTTTAGTACAATTTTAAGGCACTTAAGGCTACTTTAAGAATTATACCTTTTACTCCGTTAACTAAAGGTAGCCTGTGAAGTTTTTACCACTAGTACCACTATGGAGCCATGTTATTATGAGTGAGTGCTCTTTTTCTCTGTAGTGTTGGTTACATTGGTGTGTTAATGTAGGACCTCGCCACTCATAAGAAAAGGTGTTTGAAAAGATATGTTTAGAGGGCCTTTAATATCTTGCTGATATCAGTTCAGAGTAGTTTCTATTAAAGTCTGTGCACATTTGGGTTGACAACCGAAACATTGTTTGATTCAGGCTCACCTTTAAAGCATGATGGGAGGGAGGGTCTTTGTTCCAGCGTGTTCTTCTGTCACTCCCAGTGTTTCAGTACAAAAGCTCATTCTGTCCCATAACCACCAGAGACCTGGTGCAGGTACATGGCAGCACCTGTTTGATGGAAACCCTCTTGTCACAGATATCAGCCTGTGTCAGTATTTTCCCCCATTAGCAAGCCAAATGGACACACACACCCATCCTCACGAACACACACACACACACACGGACAAGGCAGACAACTGGCCATGCGAAGTGATTTAAGGCAAGTATTATCAGAGTGTTATAGGTCATTGTCTAAATGAAGCGTGGTCGAGCAGCGGCGGTCTCATTTCCACCGCCTGACCTTTTCTTGCTAGATGCTGGCAGGATGAGCGAGCTACATAGCTGACATTAATGACTCGCTCCCTCTCTTCTCTTTCTCTGTTTCTCTCCATCTGTGACTGTCATTTTATCACTCTCTCTCTCTCTCTCTCTCTCTCTCGCGCTCTCTCACTTTCGCTGTCTCGCTGCGTTTCCATCCTGTTGTTCAGCAAATTCTTGAGTGAGCTTGTGAAAAATAAATTGGGAGGTTTCTGTCAAAGAAATGGGCCTTCCATGTAGCTGCAAAGTATTACACCACATTTAAGTAATAGTTCAGCATTTTGGGCAGTATCCTTATTTGCTTTTATTCTGAGAGGAATCAGTGGATTCAACCTTGGTGAACTTTGATATGCAAATTTGCAACCGCTGACACATAGCAAGTTACCTTGAATGGAGAAACCAAAACAGAAGAGGCTATAATTGCTCATTAGCTGTGTAGCACAATCCACTTTTATTAATATAACCTGCAAAGGAAAGAAAATAGCTATAAAGAAATAAATTGTACAAATATGTCTCATGAATAAACCAATGTGTTTGCTAACTGACAGCAAGCTAGCTAGTTCGGAGAGCCGTTATGACCTTGATTGTGGCCGACTAGTGCAACAGTGGGCTAGTGTGTTAGCAGTTAGCCAGCCAGCTACAGTAGTTATTTCGCTGCTCTTATAACAACAGTATGTGCATACAATATATTGCAGCTGTCCTGTGAGAACCATGTATGTCTCAAATGTCTCACAATCAGCCTCGTATTGTGGCAATGCATTTTTCAGATAGATGTTAAAATCATTGAATCAAGATCGAAGATACTAGTCATTTTAAGCACTTATATTTTGATATTTTGCCAACATTATGTTACTAGAACGCCATATTCGTCTGTGCTGGAAAATCTTCTTCCATTTATTAAAAAGGGTCTGCTCTTACTGCTTTTAGACCTCCACATGCTGGTTGTTATATCAGCTAGTGGCAGAAAATAAAAAATTTATTTTCTATTTATATGAAAATGTCAAAGATAATTACTTAAACACTTTCATTTCAGATTCTAAAATCAAGTGTTTGAAAGCAATAAACTTAAATATAAGGTTGTTGGGTTTTTTTTTTTTCAAACATGTGCTGTCTATGCATACACATTTAAATGATCTGCTACAAATGTCATATCTTCTCAATATTGTGCTGTGTATAATAAATCTCTAAAGCTGCTGGAGTTTAATGTCTCTGCTAGTCATTGCATCTGCAGAAGAGCAAACAGAGGTACCAATAAAGCTGTGAAAGCCAATAATGAGTCAATAATATATACTCAGTGAGATATTACTCAGCCTCTTCCTCTCTCCCTGCAGACCAGAGAGCAGCGGTGCGTCTGTCTTCTGCTGCTGATGCTAATGACCATGATGAGGGCAATGATGGAGATGACGCCAGCACCTCCCATCCCGTCTACCCGGGCTTGCAGTTCTGCGCCAGCCAGTACACAGACCGAATATATCTTTACTCCAAGGTACCGCAGCCTGTGTGGAGCATGTGATTGTGCATATTGGATAATGGTTAGACTCGGCTCATAAGGGCACCGGAGATATGTTACTAATGATTTTTTCTGAATAGATGGTTCGGTAAGAGGGAGTGTTGTAATGCCTGTACCTCAAAGTGTGTGACTGCGGAGTGTTAACTGTGTGCTGCAGTCAATAGCAGCATGGTGGCTGTGTTACATCAAGACTTTTTTAAGGCAAAACTTCCTAGATTCTGTAAAATATTGTATTAATTAAAAACTACAATAATAGCATTATCCCATAAGATATACATTGCCTTTATATACAGTCTATCTGTGACTGCCGCCATACATTGCCAAAGAATTACCCTGCGTGCACATATTTATAAACGTCTGCGCCATCAATAACTAACATCAGCAGGGAGTTTTTCCATTGTACAGTATCAAAACCTTCACTTTTCCTTCAGTAAACTGCATTATTGTGTGGGGGGAAAAACTAGCATGTCTGCGGTATTTGAAGTTGGGGGGGGAAAACAAAAGAAAATACCACATTGAGAATACTTTTTTTCCTGTTTTTCATATAAAACATGCACAATGGCTGATATCATCATACGTTTTTAATCTTATTACATTTTATTTCTGCAGCTGTTTGATGCTAAAGTGCAAACCTGTCTCTTGCAGCTTTAACTGTCAGCAAACAGGAGGACTTCTTACTTTCTAAATTAAAGTCAGAAGTGTCTGATGTAATCATTGTTATTTCAGATCCCAAGGCATTAAGAATAAGTCAAACCCAAAGGGCATGTAGAGGTTTGATACCCACTCGATGTTTTGTTCCTTGCCAGCTTGTTCCTGTTGTATTCAACTGAACAGTGAACGAAACATAATTAATTTCTTTTCTTGAGCGGGAAGTCTCAATGAGATCGAGATCTCTTTATCAAGATAGAGCCGCAAACAACAATACAGTTATAAAAAAAAATAAGAGACATGCAGTTCTTTCACATTTTGCCAATTAGCATAGAGGACATTATGTGAGAAAACAGTAACAGAAAACATTAAGAAAGTCACAGTTCAAGAAAGTAATGTTGATTGAAAGAACTCCAAATTATTCCATTTTCAAGTTGCATGGCAACGCAAACCATCTCTGATGAACATGAAAAATATGCTATAATGTGTAATTTAGCAAAGTATAAAGAAATACTATTACTGAATAACCTTGATGCTTGATACTTACCCTGATTTCCTCCTGTCTATTACCAGAGGAACAAGAGCCTGTTTGAGTCATCTCTCTGTTTTTTTCTTCTTTCCTTTGAGATTGATCGAGGCTGTGTGGTAAAAGGGGAAAGAAAAGCTCTTCAAATCCATTCATATTCTCTGGTTCAATACAAATTAAAGGTTTAGGAATTACCAAAGGATTACCAATACGATTTAACAAGGATCCGCCCATCTTCAAGCCCTTCTTCCAACTTTTCCTCTTTCATCTGCAATCCTCCTGTATTTATCAGCACCCAGGAAGACAGACATCTAAGGATTTTATTTAATATGCTTGGTGCACAAACGATTTTCTTTTATTTATTTATATAAATTTCAAGAGGCAATCCACCAATTTTACAAATCAAGATCAAGATTAGTTTACTTTTCATGGGAAGTACCACTCAGACCATGAAAATAAACCGATATTTTACAGCAATAATCAAACAGAATTTGAGAGGCGTTATTAAGAAGGCAAACAACGTTAATAACTTAATAGCTTGCATTAACACACTGATAAGGTAAGCATCGGTGCTCTTGTATTTTTTAAAGTTATTATTTTTTTGGCCTGTGTGCCTTTATTTGACAGAGACAGCCGAGGATAGACAGGAAAGGTGGGTAGAGAGAGAGGGGATGACACGCAGCAAGGGGCCGCAGGTCGGATTCGAATCCGGGCTGCTGCAGTATATGGGTCGCCAGCTCTACCGACTGAGCTAACCGGGCGCCCGCTCTTGTATTTTTTAATGATAGAAACATCAAACCTGCTATGCTATACCACAAAGTAAGTTAACTGAAGATAACGCTGCAGGTAACTTTGAACTGCCGGTGACAGTGACCAGCAGTTAAATGACCAGTGTGTCGGATTCAGTGGCATCTGTGAAGTTACAGACTCAACCAAGCGTGTAGGAGAAACTATGGTGGCCACGCAACTCACAAACATGAAAGGGCCTGTTTAGAGCCAGTGTTTGGTTTAGATATTCTGGGCTACTCTAGCAACATGGCGGTTCAACGTGGAGGATTCGCTCCCTCTGTAGATAAACTTATTCTAAGGTAACAAGAACACAACAATTCTTATTTTTAGGTGATTATACACTAATGAAAACATACCTATGAATATTATATTTTATTTCTGACAATAGATACTCACACACTGGACCTTTTAAGGGACCAAAGCAAGGTTATATAGTGTAGTACTAAATCAGCAGTACACCTTTAATATTACTGTTTTCTGTGTTCTTACATACCTGGATCTAACAGTGTAAAACAAATGGTTGCTAAGATTGCTCAAAATATTAAACAATTGGAACACATTGCTGCTCTGTTCAAATAGTGATGAACAACAACAACAATGGTTTCAGTGACAGAGCTCTGCAGAGTGTTAGATCAGTCATAAATTTGTAGATATCCTCTAACAAGCTCCAGTCGGTTCTCTTCAAAAGAGCTGACCAAAGAAAAAGCAATAAACAACCAATCACGTTATGTTTTAAACAAACTGCAGTCAGCCGCTTGCAGAGGGCTTTCACGTGAACACTTCAGGGGTTTCGTTCAGATAATCAAATAAAATGTTCTTTCAGCTGCTTTTGGCATTGAACTTTGTGGTGCTTCCTGCTCCCTAGCAGACGAAGACAAACTATAGTTTGACCCTGGTCTGACTCTGATTACACTCCTGTGCATTCTTGGCACTCCTCTTGAGGGCCACTTGCCAACAGACCTCTGTATTGATCGGATTGTGATACTTAACGCCCTTTTGTTTCATTCATGAGGGATCAGATTCTTTCCCCACTAACGTAGATAAGAGACAAGAGGGTTTTACATAGAGAAGACCAGAGCGCTGAACTGAATCACCAATGGAATATTACCCTGACGGCAATAGACAAGTGTCATGTACGCGTGGCTGAGACGATAAGCCGTGGAGATAAATGTCCCCCGCTGTCGTTTAAATGATAAACTGTAGGAATTTGGCTGGAAAGCTGTCACACCGGGATAATCCTGGACCGGGCGTAGAATTCACACAGGGGGCCGCTCAGAGCACAATCAGAGGAAGATTTGTCACCGGGGTTTGAATGAGAAATATTGAGAGTATTAAGAATTTTATGTCCATTTTCTACACATCAAACAGTTGTTTTATTCAAGGATTCACTGTTCCTGCTCTCAGGTGGGTGGGTGGTTTGTTTCATGTCAACACCAGGAGTAGCAGATGGGTGGGGTTTACCAGGTCAGGATGATTCAGACATACATTATGTTGTGTTAAACTTACTTTAAAATCCTTTGCTGTGGCTCCATATATTGTTCATTATGTTGTAAAATGTGAAAAACCCCTAAAACAAATCAATAAATATGACACTATAAAAAAAGTAAACATAATCGTCAGGGCAATATCTATAGATGATATACATTATCTATATAATATCTGTAGAGATCAAGCAAAAGTAATGTGTGGGAAATGTTGAATATCCTAAGAAGGAAACTTCCCTGTTAGCTCAAAGTAATAGCAGGATTAGCTTTTAGCATCTAGCAATGCAAACTGTCAGAGCTTCGGCTCTTAAGAAGGCGTTGGATAGTTTTGCACAGAAATTGGTGAGGAGGAAACACCTTTGATAAAGTAAGACAGCTCAAACTGTTTTTGGCTGTTGAGTGAACATTTCTCAGGCTCCGTGATCAATGAGCAAGTGATCAATCTGACGTGCATTTAGAGTTTCGTTGTGGGACTCGGTGACAGCTGATAGAGGAGCACAGTGATGGCTATGGATGGAAAATGCATTTTCAGAGAGAAAACACACAAATGGGTGTGCAAAGCCTCTTCATGATTCAGTGTGGCTGTTAAATAATACTATAATATATATATATATATATATATATATATATATATATATATAGTATAAAATTCTTTATGGACAGTAAAGTTGTGCTTATAATGCATTGCAAGAATATCTGACATATATCTAGTGCATAGTTTGGTGTAAACCAGGGGGAAGTTACTGCTAACATGACTTATATTGAGAATAATGGGGCTTGTGTGTTCTTAAGTTGTACAGCAGGCAGACAGCAGGAAGTTCATAGACACTAACGTTACTTTTTTTGTGCTAATGTTACTTGTGTGGAGGGCGATGGGACAGACTCACTGTCTCACTACCTGCGACAGCTAACTTTGTGTAGCTTTATTTATGCTAGTAGCTGCTGCATTTCTCACTTCACTTCGTGGTAGCTAGCTTGGGCTTGCAGGTGACTCATACGTCTATAAATGTGAGGCATGCAGCAAAAAAAAGAAACAGAAATGTGACAAAGGGTGTCACAAAGTCTCTTCTAAAAAGTAATTTTACTGGTTCCCAGCTAACTAAAAAACAATGTCCCTCTGCAGACTATCATGACATTGTGGCAGTGTATCCCCTGCTGTGTGTGACTGTATACACGTCTATATATGCTATATAGAGACCAGAAACCTAGTCTAGTATAAGTATGAAATAAACAAAATTACACATTCATAGAAATTAAATTAACCTCTTCCCTTTGAGAATTTGTAGACTTTGATTTTGTTCCATATTTTTTTAAGTATTGTTATCAGCTTGTTATTGGGGAATAGTACACCTCTTTTCAATCACATCTAGCAAGGCTCTATTCCTGATTCCTGCTGTTACAGCTCAACCCGCTCACCGTTCCCCTGACTCTCCATGATATTTATTTTACCATAATCCAAATAAACACGTGGGCCTCTGTGCACTCAGGGTGCAGCACAGGAAAAACTTCCTAATGTTGATTTGTATCTCCAAATCCATGTGTCGGCTGCCGGCAGGTATTAACCTTTAACTTCTAACTTTATCCTTTCTCCTGTCTCCTGCCTGTCCTCTCCAGCCACCATTCCCCTGGCTGAAATGGCTGTGAAAGCTGAAATCCCGATTGTAGCTTTTACCTAAATTCACTGGTCAGCCTTCCTCTCGTAAAATGTTCCTGATGTTTGGCACAATCACTGTGGTTTGAGTAAAGCTAACACTGAGGTTAAGTGGCTTCTCAGCTTCCAAATTGGCAGTAGTTAGTGCTAATGAAGCAGTAATAACTGGGAAAATGTTCTTTATTGTGGTTATTTTTTACAATGATTATGCAGTTACCTCCTGACTGCAGCAGTATGATTACCCATAATCACAGCGAGGTACATTCTTGTGGGTATATGCAGGGTTTTTTTATACTCTTCATAAACCTCATTATTTTTGTTAGTAATGCATGCGTACTGTCACAAGAGAAGCATTAGCTTCAAAGTGGTGTACATACATCAGAATAAAGGGGAGGAAACAAGAGAGATCACTAACGAGCTCCTTGGTTACCACACGAATTACCATGACAACCAATAAAGAATAAAGTGTGGCCAGATTACAGAACTTGAATGTAATTGGATTCAAGTTCTGCAAGTTGGTCATTAAAATGATTGCTTGGCTGAAAATACCTGTAGTTCAGTACAAATTGAGCTACAGTAAACAATGAAACTAATTGCATGTAAACGCTGTAAAACTGGTTCTTTTGCTCCTAATTATAGAGTAACGTTGTCACACATGTTCCATTCAGGTCCAAATAGCTTCCCACAGATTCAGCTTTCATGTACTATAAACAGATTTATTCCAGTTGATTTTAAGAATGACAACCGTTACACTATTGTAATATAAATCCTGTACAATGTTTTCTTTCTCAGTTGTCTGTGAGACTGTGTAACATTCAAGATTGCCATTTCACATTATCCACTGGCTATACTGGAAGCCCGGAATCATTGGACTTTGGCCCCCAGAGGCCAAATCACGTCTTTACAGTTTATAATAACATGAGCGACTACCAAATTTCACGGCAAACTATCCATAATTGTGATAAATGTGCTTGAAAGTAAGTAAGTAATTATATACCGGGCAATATATGAAGGACAGTATGTACTGATTATATAACAATAACAATGTCAAACTCAATTGTCGAAGGTGTGTAAATCTTTAAGGTGAAGTCAGGAAATGAGGGAATGGCCTTTGTGATTTCTTATGGTATCTGTGTTATGAAACGATTCTACTGGGCAGCAATGGCACCGACACTTCAAGCATGTTGATGCCTGAAGTCACCCGAAACATCCCAATATTCTCAACCTGCCTTGTGACAAATTTAACCAGACATCAAAGACTTTAAGTCAGTCATAACCCAAGTGTGCAAACAGAAAATAGGATATAGAGCTCCATTTGACTTTTTCCTGCTAGTTCACAATAACACGGCATAAACTTCTTCTGTCTGAGAAAGTAATATTAGCATTAAAAGGCATTCAAAGACACCCACCTCCTCTGGCACATAAAGGTAACATTTTATTTGATAGCATCAGCGAGGGTTGTTTGTATCTAAGTTATATAACTACAATATTACCATGACATTTATTCTTGTCAGGCAAGTGAAGCAATAACTCTGCTGCATCATCATTCACTTGGAAGCACACTGAGCAACTAAACGTGCGTGGTTGTATTTGTTTGCTTTGGTTACAACAGTGACTCAGTTGCAAATCCCACGTCTCACCAACTGTTTGGGCAGGAAAACACGAGGAGCCAGTCAGGAACCTCTAAAGAACCATGAAGGGACTGCGCTGTAGTGTAGAGTAGTGGTGCCACTAGGCTCTGGAGCTCCATTTAATGCATCAAAGAACAACTGAGTGTGTTTTATGGCTATATATATATCTCTGCTTTGTGAATCAGAGTGAAGGTGAAGGAACAATAAAGTCACACTATTTGTTTTTTGGCATTTATGCTTAAAAAAATTGCAATTAATTCAGAACTTTGCACATTTCTGTCAATCGACTAATCGTTTCAGCTCTACTAAGATTAAATACTTTAATTACTTGGTGCTTTTTATAGTCCCAATGTGATCTGCTATAATTCATGTAAACCCCAGTACAAATTAGAAAATAATATTGACGGTATGGTAATTATGTGTGCAGGAACGTGTGCACTTTTTCTTACCTTAATTCTACATGAAATACCTTCCAAGACATCAAATCATTAATGCAAAATTAATATCCACACACAGCCATATGAAACAATTTGGTTTAAGGATGGCTTAAAGCTTATAAAAGGAGAAAAAGAAAGAAAAGAAATACAAATAATTATATTTTTCCAGGTTTTGTGATATGTAGAAATGATCCCTATAGAAACTGTTGACAACATCCTCTGTGCATTATCTAGAGCAATTGTGACACTGTAATGTTTATAATAATTATATTTATTTAAACATAAGAATGATTCATATACATCTGTGGTTAAAACTACATTATATTGTCCATCATTATCTGTTTATACACTTTTTACAGGTGCTTAACTGGAGGACTTTTTGACAACATACTTTGTTGAAAACTTTAAAAAGTCCTTATGTCTGCTTATAACTACATCAAAATGTGTTAGAAACCATTAATTGTTTATATGCTGCTAAACAGGGGGTTAAAACAACAGTAGTAACAAATGTGTTTGCTTTGTCTTCTTCTCTCCGTCTCCTCATCTGTTAGGACGGCACTCCGTTGAACTTGAGCTTTGTCCCTCTGGACATCAAACTAACAAACTGGGACGAGCTGCCCGAGGCCTTCAGCCGACGCCGGGAAAATCGAATACAGGTCTGCCCTTCCCGCCAGGCTGTGTGTGTGTGTGTGTGTGTGTGTGTGTGTGTGTGTGTGTGTGTGTGTGTGTGTGTGTGTGTGTGTGTGTGTGTGTGTGTGTGTGTGTGTGTGTGTGTGTGTGTGTGTGTGTGTGTGTGTGTGTCTTGTTCATGAATGCGTGTGGATGTGCGTGTGGATGTTAGTGTTTACACGAGGGAGATCTTCCTACTTAATGTGTCATTACTGTAAAAAATAAAAATAAAAAGGGTAATTCCACTGGAGCTGATTTTCAGGTCGTAAAATGTGCCAATATCTTCTCCTTCTTCTGATTGATTAGAAAGATGAGAAAAATCTAACCATGTAACTTGACACATACACAAGCTCAAGAGCGCCGTTTAAAGTTTTTCAGTTCATAAGCCCATAGGCTGCTTTAAGGATGAGCTTAATTTTAGACGAAGATCATTTAGGTTGATATGACAGTCAGTAGGGTTATCTTCCTAATTCCACTGACCCATTGAAGATGAGGCGCAAGGCTGCACGGGGGTTATTAAGCAGATATCAGACGTGTGTGTGTATGTGTTTTTTTTTGTGTGTGTGTGTGTGTGTGTGTGTGTGTGTGTGTGTCACCGCCATGTGAAACTAATGACACCACTGATCATGAGGAGGAAGAGCAGCAGCACGGCATTAGGAGCCTGACAGATAGGGGGAGTGTGGACGTCGCCCACTTCCACCACTGCAGGGCCTGGAGAGGGAGGCAGGGAGGGAGGGAGGCAAGGAGGCAGGGAGGGGTTGGATGGATGATAGAGAGAGGAAATAAGAGAGGGGGCGGTTTAGGGGGTTTGGGCAGCCAAGGAGACCAGCAGAAGAGAAAGAGTCGTTTTATGAGGGTCGTTAAAGGAGACGGATCATCGCCTCAAACGACCCCGCACGCCAACCAGCTAATATTAAATCCTGCAATCTGCCGTGGCAGTAACAGAGCCGCTGACAGACGCCCCACCTGGCACGTTGTTTATGTTGGTTTGTAAAACGAAGGCGTGAGTTGCATCCATCCTCTGACCCATCATTTATGCCCTGTTACGCTCCAATTGTCCATCAAAATCAATACTAAGCAAGCAGTTTAATGTGGGCAGCAACACGGCTCGGACGTGGAGGCAGTGGAGTGTAAACTCACCTACAACCAAAGGCCAGACAAACCTTTTTCAAAGATTTTATGGGAAACTGTTGTAAATGATACAATCTATATTTCATAAAAACAGGACCTTTCAATGGAATTAAACATTAATTAATTAATTAATACATTTCCACGCAGATGATTGTTAATTGTAAAATTGCAGAGTGTACATTGTTATCCTCTTAATTCTATACTTCTTACATCTTACAGGATAAGGATGATATTATTCTTTATGTTACCTTCAGCAAATCCCATGAAAATCAATCCATTACCACATCCATCTTTCCATCTTCTCTACCCTGTCTGTGGCAAACAGCCCCAAGCCCATTGCTTCCTACTGAAGACGGCTCACAGCTCACAGATATATGGTTTCTTTCTTTCTTTTTAAAAGCTAAATACGTTTAGAAGTAAGAAAGTGGATTTTAGCAAATGTTTACTCAAACACGAGTGAATGGTATTCGTTGGGGACTATTTTCTGTGGATTGATACACATTTAGCGATCTAGAGAGTATTTAGGGCGGGACAGTGTGTGCGTTCATGGTAATGAACTTATATTATCCAGTACAACAGTGTGGCTCATAGATGTGTCAATGGAGCTCTATGGCACAGTGGAAGAAGGAAGCTATATTTAAGGCTTTGGATACACACAATACTTGTTGGTTGGATACGTTGTTGTTGGTTTGAGTCTTTTGGGGGGGGCAAAAAGACAAAAAGAACAATTAACATGTAACTTTGTCCAGCTTTACAGTCATAAATCAAAGCGCACCCAGTTTCCACCCACACAATGTCTGATACTCACCTATTAACCCATCTGACCTTTGAAGGAGCTGAAAGCTGGAAACACCATCCCACTCTCCCCCTCAGTCATGCCTTTTGACATCTGATTCAACTCCTTGACTTTCGGCTAACCTTTGATGACCTCATGAAACAGTTACCATCTCAGGATATTTCTAAAGCTTGTCTGTAGTCTTCATCTGTGCCCTTGTTTCCAGACAACCCAGTGTGTGTAGAGCAAAGTTTCCTTGATCATTCATGACATTACATCCATCCTGACTTAAGCACTTTGACCCCCGATCTCCTCCAGGGCTAAATACAAACCTCAGCCGACTTCCACGTACTTAAATAGCAATATCAGCCTTTAACTAGTTACTTTAATCTCAAACAACAACTGGTGTGTGATAATGTAGCTAAGGTAACTCCTTAATAAGGAATGACATCTTCAGTGGTTACTGTTTTTATTTTATTTTGGCTTTTTTGTTTCTTTCTTCGATAATTATGGAAACAAAGAAAGGCCATTTCATTTGAAACCTATTGGTGAATGACTACATCATTGTGAAATGTAAACCTTGTAACTCATAGCATTTCCAGCAGGGGGGTCAAATTCAAGTTCAGATCAATCTATAATCACATTGACTATGTTGTGTTATTTATTGACATATAGATCAAATTCAGTTATATTAGACACTTTCTGGTCTAAGAATTCAAAACAAAAGTTAAAAAAAGCAGGTTGCAATTGCATTTATGAAATTCAGACACCAAATTTCAAAAATTGTTTTTTTTTTTGATTATCCTCCACAGCCCAGATGTTCAATCAGCCCTGAATGGAATCAATCAGACTGTCCAATCAAGTTCTCAGTCAAATGATCCAAGAAAGAGAAGTTCAGATGAGCGACCTGGCATAAAAAAAATAATCATGTTTTTTTGAAATTGCAAAAACTTG
Organism: Dicentrarchus labrax; assembly: GCF_905237075.1. Taxonomy (NCBI): domain Eukaryota; kingdom Metazoa; phylum Chordata; class Actinopteri; family Moronidae; genus Dicentrarchus; species Dicentrarchus labrax. The sequence continues at coordinate 9,515,398 of NW_026136716.1, forward strand.
AAATTACTTTCTAGAAAGGGGAATTCAAACTGCACACATGAAGAAAGATGTTTTATCAGAGTAAAGAATGAAACAAGAGGAGAGCGGTCAGAAAGGCCAGAATCAAACAGTGTAGCATGTTTCTCATTGTTCTTCACTCTAGTTACAGTCAAGGTCGTGGTCTCTTCTCAAAGGTTACACTTTACAGAGTCGCGAACATGTTAAAAATCTCATGTTTGCAGTTTGATCAGTTGATGTGATCTTGCACACATTGACTATGTCGTGTCATTTATTGACATCAGGAAATGTGTTTATTAATATTGTTATAATGATTTTAACCTTAATCGCACACCTCAAACCTCCATTTGCAATTTCAGGTCAAGCCTGAGTCAGTCCTTTCATCCTGTTACATGTTTCTTTTTTTACCAGATATTGATCTGTTGCTGTTTAACGTTTTAATGAACAATAAGTAATGCTTATGTCAAAATATGTACAACTCAACTGTTAGAACATCAACAAAGCAAGGCTGGTGTGAAAGCTCTCTGTATAATGTATATTGAGTCTTATCTTCATATAAACAATCTTTTTGTGAGCATAGGTATCATTCATAGAAAAAAAACCCTCCTCCAGTGTAATATACGTAGGTAAATTGCCCATTAGGCCTTGGTGCTTGGTGTGCTATTTGTTATTTTGCCAGAAAAATGTCTTTGAATCCTTGACTTGGCTGAAAGCATAGACAGCTCTCTCTTGGTTTGATGGGTTTTATTCAGCTATCTTGAGCTGTCTCCTCGTATGTATTAGTGTGTGTGTGTGTGTGTGTGTGTGTGTGTGTGTGTGTGTGTGCGCGCGCTCTGTAGTTTTGGATTGTTTGTTTTCAGCTCAAGTGTATTTTCAAAATTGAAAAACAAAAAAAATGTTTTGCTCTTAAAAAGGCTCCAATATCCAAACTATCAATTTATGTTGAAGATGAAGGCTGAAGCAGTTTCGTTTTCGTCTTGAAATTGAATATGAAGTGAGGTGTCGTGTCTCCCCCCCCTGCAGGTACTGAGATTCGTTCAGGAGTGGAGCAGCCTGGCAGCCATGAAGCAGAAACTGCTTCGACGCAGCAGCCTCCTCTTCCACAGCCCCACTTTAGGCTTGCAGCAGCTGGCCGCCGCCCAGCGCCCTCACTCGAGCACCAAGAGGTCAGATTCTAGCTGGAAATATGTTCTTGAAGGAAACGTGCTACTTTGACTTTCAAAAACCTAGCAGTGATAAAACTTTATATTTAGATTTAAATGTACCATTAATGTCAGCAGCTGATCAATCATAGCTTAGCAATTGTAACCAATTCGGACAGGCCTGTCAAAGCTTGTTAAGGTAGTGTACACGGTACCGTAGTGAGAGCAGTACTCGCTATTGAAAGAGCTTTGAGGGCGGTGGCAAGACCAAAAGGAGTGGTTCAAGTGTGTTTAACTGCTGTAATGTAAGCTGCAATCGTTAGCATGTCCTGCTAACTAGCTTGCTACCTACAGTTGTAACCCAGAATTACTTCCAAGGCCAAGGAATACATCATTTAACTAACTACATTAAATTGGTGGGTTACATTAAAAAAAAAAGGCCCATTCACCACACATCCACTGTATGGAAGCCAGTCTTAGAACGTAGTTGAGTCTTGGCAGTAGCGGCTCTGTCCTGCTCTTTATTGGATTTGGGGAATTTTACAGTCTAGCAACTCCAGCCAATATTACCCAAGATACAGCAGAGTTACAAACACATCAGTCCATCTTCATCTTAAAAGCCTGTCTGAATGTAAACTAGCTGGCCAAACAGGGTTATGTTAGGACAAAATAGCAGATAAATTTTTTCTGGTCAAAATGTGAAAAGTTTGAGAAGTAAATCTTCCCCTGTTATCATTGTAAATAAATCTATAAACTGTAACAGGGGAACAAATATGTTTTCCCCTCTGAGCTGATCAGTGAGAAAAACTTTGACCTAGCGCCCCAGTTGTGCCAGTTAGTTTATATTTTAAAATGTTGGAAACAGTGTGATAAATTAGTTTTCAACGTTATGTCAGAAACCGAGAAGCAATGTGGGAGATTTCACAGAGAAACGAGCAGATTTGTAAATACTAACTGCCCCGGGCGTCATGGAAGGCTGAATGGTATTTGTGTGTGTGTGTGTATGTGTGTGTGGGTGTATCAAAGGGTGTCAGCTGAGGCATAAGAGAGGATGGGATGAGCGTTGTGTATATGTACATGTGTGTTTTTTGACAAACAAGCATTGTTGCTGGCACACTAATTACAGCTGGCGTGGATAGAAGCAGGGAGAGTTTGCCAATTACAGGGTAGACGTGTGTATGTGTGTGTGGAAGTGAGAGAGAGTGTTTCTCAACCGGGGAACGTGTTTGGGTGCATGAACCTAATCAAGGTGTGAGTAGGAGGCAATTGGCCCGGCTTGATTTGATACCTGTTTGATTTATTCACTAATCAGAACCAATCAAGCTCCGGCTTCGGCTCAGCGGGGCGATCACGGCTCACCTTCCCAGCACTGAGACGCTCAGTTTTCAACTACTTCAAACTTAATGCACTTTGCCTGGGTTTCCAACACTGTGGGTATTTTTGTCATAAGCCACTCATGGAGATTTACAGTGATTTTAGAAGAGTTAAGAGGATTTTAATCCGGTTTGCATCCTGCATAAGTACGCTTTATAGCCAAAATTACTGCCAACACTGGCTATAAATGCTGTATTGCTTCTATAATACGCCACTATTATAAAATTAGGATGTACAGTAATTTCTTTCAGGAATATATTGGTACTAATTTTCTTCATATTTGTAGCAATTTGGTTGCTATGAAACGCAGTGGTTAGTAATTTATGATTTAATTTATTTATTAACTATTGTCCGGGTAAAGAAGTGTTATCACATATTCTCAGTGGTTTACGTCATCGAGCCAATCATAACAACTGAACATTACAGTATTCAAAATAACTGTTCAATTCAAATTAAATGTACAGGTGAGGACTATTCACTCTATATTGTAATGTGTGGATAAAATTGTATCTCCTAACATCCGTATAATAACAATAGCATTTAATTTAAGACTGAAAATGGAGAAACCAGAACATTCAGAATAGGTAAAGTGCTTGACATCATGTCATGACAGCTTAAAAGTTTACTCCAGTGATTTAATATTGTACCACTTTTGAGAGAAAAGAAAGAATGACCAAAATTGAGGCAGCAGGAGCTGGGATATCCTGACTTTTAGCCCCAGCAATGAGTCACACCGAGAAAAAAAAAGCCCATTAGATCCTACACTTCCACCATTATGCAACTTGATAACGTCTTTCATTAGACACTTCCTGCCTGACAAACTCCCACATCTTTCCAACTCCACACCTCCAGTTTGTAACACGGGCTTTCTGGTTTAAATTTGAAGTCTCAAGCCGAAACTGAGATAAGATGGGGTCATTTGCTCAGACTTGACAAAGCTCTTCCACAGCCACGGATGACATTTAACTGTTTTACAGGCTCCACTAGATCTCTGAACTTCATGTGTAAAATAATAGTAGAGTAGTTTCATCATAACATAACATTTCATGCACTATTTGTGGCCCAAATTTTTATTTGCATTCTGTAATTGCCTCTCTACAAAGCAGTTTTAATTGTTAGTGGCATAGTCCGCCTGGAGGACAGAAAGTGGAGGATTCAAGTGGCTACAGGTGTCATTAAAGCAAGCAGGACTGAAAGTCCCAACTAAGGACTTTAATTCTGTGTTTTCATTGTTGTTGAGATTCCAATACGGTTCGCTGGCAGGTATTAAGGACATAGAAATATCCAATCTTCTCACTGATGTTTGTTTATGTAGCTCATATAGAGGCTTCAGTATTAAATTAGTTTCATAAGCAGTTAAAAAATCCTTGCAGTAACCTGAAGTTACTATAATGTCTATCAAGTTAATGGTTAAATATGTATTATTTTTAGCTCCATGTTCCTTTGGATGGTCCATTGCAGTGCATGTGATTTCCAATAAGCTAGCTGGGAATTTCTTTCATCCAACATTGAATAGACTGTTGCTGTACAAGCCATGTCTCGCTGAGGCCGACATAGCAGCAATCAATCAAAGCAGCTTCAGCTGGGCCTGAGCTGAGCGCTAGCTTGTTAGTTTGATTTCACACAGCTGAGCAGGGTCTGGCCCCAGAGCTGAACCACAGGCTGGCCTGGGAGGAGCTGGGCTGCTGTCTGCAGCTCTGCAGCTCTGCAGGTACGCTGTCAGCAACCTGCTGCCACCACAGGCCTGCAACAGCATTCCCACAGCTGTGCATCAAATGGCTACCAGCAGAAAACCATGTCCACAAAATCCAAGAAAAACACAGTTAAGTGCCGTGAGAGCTGTTGCAACATGTTTACATTTACTGTAGCTGTCAAAACTATAGAGAGCTATCTTACAGGCATAGTCTGACATTTTTGGAATGGCACTTATTGGCTTTCTTACTGAGAGTTAGATGAGAAAATTGACACCACTGTCACGTTTGTACAGTAAATATGAAGCTGTCACCAGCCACCAACCAGTTACCAAGCAACCAGCAGAGACCCCCTGTAAAACCCAGGAATTGTCATTTTTTATATTTCGATTTTTAAACAGATTAAATAAAAAAGATATAAAATGTTAAATAATGAGCTTTAGAGGTGCTGATAGGCAGAATTTGTTACCCTTAGACAAAGCCAGACTCCAGTCTTAGTTAGCCTGATGCTAGCTTTAGCTTCTTACCAGCATTCTTGTCTAACTCTGGCAATGAAGTGAATATATGTATATTTACCGAAACGTGTTAGGTGTATCCTTGAGGTCTAAACAACATGTTGAATGTGTTTTCCTGCTCGTAAAACATTTGCCCATTTTTATATCCGCTTGTGTAAACATTTCCCCGTAGCGCTACTAGTGGTCAAAAACATGTAATGCATAATGAAGGAGCGGCAAGGCAGTACAGAATTACTGTCCAAGCACCTAGCTGCATAACAACATGCAAACACACATCCACACTCTCCCAGAAGCGCAGTTGGACTCCAGTTTAGTGTAAGATATCTCGTTTCATCCAGCCTCTGTGCTGGGACTGTTTGAAGCAAAGGGAGCTCATGTGTTTGATGGAGACTTACCTTCTTCCTCATCTCCCCTCAGCTTCCACAGAAACTTCTCCTCTTTGATGTCTCTCCCTCCTCCACTTTCTGCCTCCTGTCATCCATCTTTCCTTTATTTTTTTCCTTCTACCTTCTTTCCATCTCCCTCCCAAAGGAAGTATTCTGTCCAGATGGAGGTGGTGGAAATGAATAAAAATGTCCCTGCATAGCTCACAGGGCCGAGTAGAAATGCTAAAAGCTTAGTTTGACTGTGGCGACGCTGTCCTGTTTAAAAAGCAGGGTGTCTCATGGAGGCTAGTATTTCATTAGTAATCGAGAAAAGAGCACAGTCAGGATAGAAATGCATCATATAACCATTTAAACAGAATTGAATAACTCATTCATATTTAAATGTATTTTGTGTATAAAAGGACTTTGATAGTGGCGAATACCCATGTGAACTTTACATATATGTATATACATATATACATTCTGGCCAAAACGTCTAATTTTATTTCCGTGCAATTTGATATAAATGGCATCAAAAACCTTCCAGGAAAATGTAAAAGAGTTTAAACATTAAAAAAAGGCAAAATAATTAATTCTAGCCAAAGGCGAGCTTTATCTGTCCTTTACTGTGCAGTTAGTTAAATAGTGTTGGATATATTTTTCTACATGTCTTATAGGTCCAGGAGCTGTTCCAGTTATTGATTTTATTTCAAAGGTGGCAGTGCTACTGTTTGTCTGCCAGCAGTAAAGTTTCATCAAACTAAGTCCAAGAATTGACGGAGCTGTCAGAACAAATGTTTATAAAACACAACATTAATTATCGATCTACATGACAGTTAGTGAACAGCTTCATCACCTGAGTTGATTGTGTGTGAAACAGCCATGCCACGCAATGGCTGCCTCCTCTCTCTCCATCCATCTTTTCCTACCTCGCCCTTGTTTTTTAGTGCTGCCATTTTGCTCCTCACTATAAGGCCTAAATGGCCATAGTAATTCACTGGTACCACTTCACTACCTATATGTGTGTTATTTCGTCCAAGCTGCTGATTGTTGGGTTTGCATCACTGATTGCCATAAACGAAATCCATTTCTTTGTACAACACAAACCTTTTCTGCGGGTAGGGAAGAAAGATGCTATATCACCTTGACTCAATGGGAAAAAACAACTTACTGAAAGAGTCCTGAGTGAACATTATCAGTGTGCCAGAAGTGATGCTACACCCCTAACACAGAAATTAAGAATGTAACTCAAAAAGCAAAAATCATCACCAAACCAATGATCATTTTTAACTACAAAAATATCTGTAAAACCCCTGTATATTTATTTAACCTGTGACTGGATGAGTGCAACTCTCAGTGGTCAGTGTGTAATTGCCATCACAGTATTTACTGTGACTTCAACGTTCCTCCCTCTCTTAAATGTAAAAGGGCCCTTTGTTATGTTGGCACGTAGCTGGCTGTTGAAGTAGTCGATGGTCAACCAATCCGCTCTGACAAAGTGTCTTTGAGCAAGACACTGAAGTTGCTAAGGCCGACCTCTGACCCCCCTGTAGAGGAGGAAAGAGAAAGGATAATTGCTCTATGGGGACCATTAGAGTATTGGATCATCCCTCTGTTGAAAGCCTTAATGTTACTTCGGGACATTTGGTGATTGGTCACTTTTCTCTCCAGACCACAGCAATTTTCTTCCACCCAGAACAAACAAGTCCGTGATTCTCTCTCTCTTCTCCCCCCCCCCCCCTTACTCCTCCTCTGCTGTATTTTATGTCAACTCTGACATCCTGGGGTCATTTTAATCCTGACCAGATTGACATGTAGTGTTTCATGCAATTTTCAACTCGCACACCTAGCATCTGTATTACAAGGGCCATAAAAACCAGTGGCGGTGTAGATGGATTAGATTAGATGATTGACGATCCCTGTGGGGAAATTAGATTGCCGCAGCAGCAATAGTAATAGGATTCAGCAGGGTAAGAGGACAAACAGAATATAAGCACGCAAACAGAATCGGAAATAAATGAAAGTAAGGATTTGTGCATTTAAGCACAGTCTGGTGCCAAGAAAAATCCAAACGCGCATCTGGCATTGCACTAAGGCAGTTTGTAGAGTTTGCCAGCTCTGTGGGTGATGGAGTGTGTTACATTTATGTGGGTGAATCCCAGGATTACCGCAGTCTCGACCAGATGACTAAGATTACAGATATGCTTGAGCAACATCAAATTTCCCATCTTACCTGGTACTAATGCTGTCCAGAGAGAGTTTTTGAATCTATCTTCTTGCACTTACTCCCCCATACTCTACATGTGAATCAGCTCTCCTTATCAGGCTCTCTGGTTATATAACAAATCCTTCATTCCTTCACATCCCCCTCTATCGCATTTTCACAGGTACCTCGGAAAAGACGACGTGGCCCAGGCTTCCCTGAGCAAGGCCCAGCAGGAGGGAGGCAGCGTCCGACTGGTCACCAAGGAAAACGTCTTCACGAAGAGGAGGTCGGCCGCTTCACTGACAACACCTGCATCGGAGAGGTAGGTAAAAGGGACAGATGTGTAGGTGGATGTTCAGAGCAAGAGAGGTCAAGCTCCTCCAGTCTTAAATAATACCTTCCAAGCTCAGAGTTACACCATACATGTATACAATCTTAGATTTCAAAATCAGCTCTAGATGTGTGCATTTGCTGTATACTGTTTGTGTATTGTTTGGTTTATTACAAAGCAAAATCATCACTAACAGTATTGATGTTTAAGAGGTCATGTCCAGTCTTGTTTGTGGTTTTTAAAGATGAGGTTTCGTGGTGCATGAAGGTGGTTTGTGGCATCACGTGGCTTCCTCTTTGGGATTTGGTGTATTTTTATTTTTCTTCCCTCAGCTGTCTCCATGGAGATCTGTATTTGCCTTGTGGGAGAGGCACAAAGGCCCGCTGAGTGTGTTAGTACAGTAAATATACACCATAATACAATCCACTGGGTGAGATGCAACGGATAGCTCACCCCAGGAGGGAGTATCACTATGGAAACGTGCACTCTTTCTCGCATGTACACAGCAAGTGTTGTTACATACATAGTAGTCCTTAAAAGTGTGTCTGAAATGTGCTATCCAGGATTTATGCTTTTGTACACCAACAGCTTTTTATATTTTCTCTGAAAATATAAAACATTCTTTCAGCAAAAACTAACATGCTAACATTAAAATCATTTTATAATGTAACAAATATATAGTTTTCTACCACACTATAGATCTTTGTTGCATGTCATACCCCTCGCTTCGCTCCGTTTCCTGACTCACTCTTCTCTGTCTCTTCCCAATAACTGCCTTTATTGGAAAGGGACAGTGAAGAGGAAGCAAATAAAAGTCCAAGTTCTCAAATATCACAAATGTTAAATGTCTAAACACAAGCAGCCGTACAAGAACGCTGCCAAAATAAAATGGTCTAAAACTGGCAGAAACAGTGATCAGGAAATTGATACTTGGTGCTAAAGACGCTGGCAACTAAAAAGTGTCGAGGACTGATACCCAGCCCTAGTGGTGGTGCTCTCATGTGGCATTGATCAAAGCTGTTTGCTTTAGTATTAGTAATGTTAAAACTGAGATGCGCTGGATTTCCCCAATTTTCTCAAATAAAACTGTCTGGTGTGATTGCCCGCCGTCCACGGGAAGCGAGAAATTAAGATTTGGAAAATGGAATCAGCCTCTTGATTAACAGTGAGCAAGCACTCCATGGACTGACAGCTGGACTCACCAGCGTCAGATCTTTTTCCTCTCTTGTGCTTTTGGTTTCCTTTGGTATAAAGCATCAGAGATCAGCTCGATGGTAAACATTAGCAGGCTGTGCGCCGTTTGCTGAAGGCATGTTGCGTGATTTCTTGGGTTTGAAGTATGAATTTTCTGAGGGTTACCTCATGCTGCAGTGTAGAGCTGCCAACATGCTCGCTTGCTTTGTGCATATATGAATTTAAATTACTTTGAAGATAAATGTAAATTACATATAATAATTAAATCATGTTTAGAACATTATTGCAACACAAATACAGTTTTTTAATATTTTTTTTGAATGCTTTCATTCAGCATTTACAGTTACGAGCAAACCGTTTATCTCTGGGTAATTTATTTTCCAAAGTACCATGTTTTCACCATATTCAGTTTGGGCACACCAGGAAAAAGTCTATTTCTGTCTTTCTTTCATCCACTTGATGTTGCTGGCACAGCATTTGTCTCTTGGTACTTCCAATTTTTGGTATCTTCTCAACTTTGAAGCAGCAAGGTTCCCTTTTTAGAGTGTTTTTTCTTCTCCATTTCAATGATTAAATCTCTCTGTGTAGTGCTCTGTCTCTCTGGCTCTTTGTTCCTCTCTCTGTCTGTCTGAATTGTAAACCACGGGGAAAGAGAATTTAGTCCATCTGTCCCCTCCAACGTGGCTCTAGCACCCTGCTGGGACAACATGGCAAATGCCCAAAACTCGCTGTCCTCTGCCAAAAGGACAGTCATGCACATACACATACTTGAAATGTTCTGCAGATACATCGCCACCATGTACATACACACACACTATGTGAACATTCCCCCCCCCCACACACACACACACACCATGTCCATCAACTGTGCATCTGCAGCACACAAAGCAAGCAGATATTTTTTATTGGATGAATATATATTGGATTGTGTTTTCTGTTCTGCTGATGTTGAAAGAACCAAGCTCTACACTGAATGTGGCTGTTGGTTTGCAGATTGATGTCTGTCACATCGGTCAAGGTAACTTCTCTTTCAGGTTTAGTGCACAAAGGGCGAAAAAATCTGCTCTAGCCATGCGGCCTGATTCAAAAAGATATAAAGAATAGATTGCTTACACAGACGGAATCCATTTATTTAGTGACATTAGCTGCATTTTATTTTCTTCATCTTCTTTACCTTCTGACATTGGAAATAGTTCTGAATACTGCATTGTGTCATTTCTGGACAATAAATGTATTCATCATATTTGGAGTCACACATACTTGGTGCATGATGTGTTAGTATGTACACTGGACAGAGCTATGATAATATTTTAGCTTTTATGACTGAATATTCCTTGTTAAAAAAGTATTTCTTTTTTTGTTTTTTATGTTTTTCTCATATTCTCACTGTTACAGTTTCAGCAGATGTTGCTTGCTGTCAATGCAAACTCAGAACTTCCTCCGTGTTTACCTGTTCACTTGATACAATCTGGATAATGTAGATTTCCACACTACTGATGCTATAAGTACAATAACAGAGTGATACCAGACTCTTTCTTCTGCTGGTCTGAGGGTGTCTTTCTAAAGAATACTCCAACTATTTATTATTGCACTTCCATAAGTTATTCTTTATCCACACTTTCAGTCCTTCAACTTCAACTGACACTTGAGCTGCTTGAAGTGCTTCAACTTAAACTGCAACTCCCATATAGTGATTTAAGTGTCTTGTGAGATACTTGGTAAGGTAACCAACATCGGTTTATTGTAGTCTTTTAAACTATGACATCTCTTCTGAAGTCTGAAGTTACGGTTTTAAAATAAGTGTAAAGATAAGAGGGAGCAGCCGAAGAATGAACTCTTTATTCCTGAGTAGATGTAACAGATTTCTATCTGTGTCTCTGCAGGCAGGACGAGGAGTCAGCGGAGACGGTGGAGCAGCAGCAGCCATCGTCAGAGTCCGGCTACCTGCAGGCAGTGGACAATGAAGGTGTCCCTCTGTGTCTTTCCTGCCAGCAGGCCTGCCCTACCGCCGGGGGGGCCTGGGACACTCGATTCTGCAGCCACAAGTACAGTAACGCTGAGCTCCTACAGTTTTACATACACATTCATTGTCATGGTCAGGATTTTTCTACAAACGTGGAATAACGAAAGGATAAAGTGGACATTTCCGTCTCTTCAAAAAAAAGAGTGGAGCAGGCATGTGTCAAATAGCAGATGCATGTAAATCTTAGCATTCCCTGCTTGGAGCACCAGATGGGTGGGGTTTACTGCAAAGGGACAATCCGGGCAGGCAGTCTTTGGTGAGATGTCAATCAAAGAAAAGCATATTAAATTAACTTTCAAATAGTTTGTGTCTGTGATTGCTCAAACTTCCAAGGCACTGATTGTCTTCCGTGCCAAAGCCCACCCATCTGGCACATAAAAATTCCATTATACTCTGAGCTATAAGAGTTTTTGTGAAAAAAAGCGACAGTATAATGTTGACCTTAACATGTTGATTTACTGCCTTTTTATAGTAGAAAGTCTTCTAAAAACATTCATATTAAAATAGACTGCGATGCTTTTAGTTAGTAGATCCTTTCCTGACATTTCTTTATTTTATTTTATTTCATTTTACACCAGCATGAATAATATTCTTAATGGAAAATGCTGCTGGTTCAGTCTCTGCAATGTCTTCCTGTCCCTGAGACTGACACTTTCCTGCTAACTCACATGGTCACTCTGAATCAGACCATCAATTTCTTTTAACTGAAAAATGTGTTGCATCTGTGCATCCCTTTTTTAAGGGAAAATTTCATTTCCTCAAGTGGTTTTCAAGGGCCAAATACAGGTCATTTAGTCAAGGTGAGATACTTCACTCCTCTAAATAGAGCTTATCATACTTCAACACAATATTATTTTCTTCAAATGATGTCTCTGCTTCTTTCAGCGGAATCATAACCACAGGAGAAAAAAAGAAGTCTTTCCCCGGAAAAGAATTTTCTGTCGTGTTATAAATGTAAAGGTGTGTAGAATCCACATTTATTTATGTTTCTCAACCCATAGATGTCAAGACGAGTTCCAGTTGCGCTCGAGCCAGACGTACATGCGCTCGCGGG